>NC_138170.1:622142-1244285 GCF_964165515.1 Mesoplodon bidens | reverse complement strand
GTCAAAACACATGGAGAAGGGGCCGGAGACCTGGGCCTCAGGAGAGAGGACCCAGCAAACCAGAGCTAGTGTTACCGCCCAGGGGGGGTCTTTGCCAGTGAAGCCTGGGCTTCCTGGTTACTCTTCCCATCTATCCGTCGATCTGTCTGTCTTTGTCTTCTCATTAAGCTGCTGTCGTTGGAGTAGAGGTCCTTCAGCCTGGAGAGGCCCAGAAACCACCCAGCAGCGTCTACAACAGTGGAGGCGGCCGCTGGTCACTGCCCAGGAGCATCAGGGTCACTCGCTATAGGAGAGTGACTTGAAGCGCAGACTTCATCGACTCAACCAGATCCGGGGACAGAACCCCTGCCAACCCAGGGGCAAATTCTAAGACCTGGGATATTCATTCCTGTTTTATCTGGGTTCTGTCTTTCTCACTTCTCTCCCACAGCTAGTCCTGGGCTTATACCACAGCCCTCCTTTGTAGGAAGAAGACAGCTCTGGGACAGCGCTGCTCACCAGTGGAGGCCCAACAGGGCAAGGGTTTTGTTCACGTATCACATCCCAGAGGCAGAGAAGCCCCACCACTCCTGAGGAACTCACCACTCCTAAGGGACTCGCTGCTGTGATTTCTTCTATTTTTTTCGAACAGTGCCATGAGGAAGTGGACCAGTCCCTCCTGGATTGTCCATTATGTCACCTTCTCTGTAGACTTCTGTACCTCCCACCATTTGTGCAGTGATCCTCTGAGTCCACCTGTCTGTTCTCTGGGGCAAGTGAAGCCTGCAGTTGGGGTGCCCTGAACAGAGCTTGGGAGATCCAAGACACCTGGGTCAAAGACCCTTGACAAGGACAGGAAAACACTTTGATAACGGGGGTCAGGGAACCTCACGTAACCTGAGGCAGTGACATAGCCCACACCCAACAAAGGGTGTTCTTGGTAAAGGGCTCCCTCCCAAGGCACCCCCCCATCCCCTAAGACTCACACAGACACTCACATAGTACCTTCAAGGCAGCCTAAGCAATAAACTCAGCCCAGTGGGCCACTGTTGGATCAGAGAGCAGACAGTGGAAAGCTGAGATGCCAGGACCTTGTTCATTGGTTATTAATGGTGGCAGGTGGAGGAGGGCCAGGAGAGACCCTCTTAGCTGGAGGCCTCAGCCCCCTGAACCATCCTGGGGGGTTCACTTAATCTGCAGTTAAAGAAGGTCTCAGGAGGCTGCAGGAACTGCCTAGCCTGTGTCCCAGGCCTGTCACCAAACAGACCCTCCAGCCTTCACTCATGCAGCTCCTTACGTAGCTTTTATGTCATCTCTTCTGCTGTCATTACTCCTGTGTGTCGGTGTGGGGCTCTCCTGAAGGGCCTTTGCTTTCCTCCCCTCTGTCTCTCCAACATTTCCCCCCTTGCAACCGGGCTTAGGAACGGGGTTGGACAATGGGGTTGGGCAGTCCCCAGATGTGGGTTTGGGGGAGGAGAGGGAAGGAGAGACCAGTAAATGGAAGAGGCCACTTACAGCAGAGCCCAGCTAAGGTCATCTCAGCAGCCAGGGACTTGTCCAGACAATTGTGGGGCCACAGGAGGGGACTTTTCCCAGCAAAGCCCCTGGAACCTGAGCTGGGGAGAAACCAGATCCTCCGAGGGGGGTAGGAGGAAGGGAATGATTAATGAGGGAGATGAAGAGATTAAACCCGGGTTCTGGGCTGAGGAGGGGGGCGCTTAGCTGTCTCACAGGCTTCCCCCGGCCCCAGCTTGGCAGCGCTGCTGCTCTCCAGTGCACCTCTTCCCACCATACCTCCCACCCCCGTGGTCCAGCCCTCTGTGCCTTGGGTCCTCCCCAGGGCCATCCAACGACGTGAGCCTACATTGCTGCCTGCCACCCCCGCTTCTGCAACAGACTCTCCCCATCGTCCCTGCAGACACTTGGGGGTCCTCTGCTCGCTCCTCTAGCAGAGATCCCCTTTCTCACTTTCCCTCCAGAAGGCACCTCCATTCCCACTTAAGGGTGCCTTCTCAGCCACCCGCAACACCCTCTTTCACAATTCCCTTTCCTCAGCGCCCCCATCTTATTTCTCATTCCCTGACGCTGCACCTCTGACCCGCCTTGCCCTCCTCAGCCTCTCAGCTTGCCCCAGGCCCCTCTACCCAGGCCTGCCCCAGATGTACCCCTCTTCTTGGCATCCATATCTGCTCAATAAATGACCTTTAGTCCCCTGGACTTTGCACCCCACGCATTTCTCTGAATTCTGTGAGTGTAAAGGGGGGCGGAATCCCCAGAATAACCTCCTTGGGTTGGTGGACGGCCGCGGACAGTCCCAAGAGGTGTGCTTGTCCTCCCCCCGCCCCCACCAGGGGAAATGCCTTAACCAGAGTGAGAGGGAAGTGGGCATTTTCGGGAAGAAACTCCAGGCAGAGGAGCTGCGGTGGGGACCCAGACATCTCACACATTTCTGGGATGGTTTTCTCTTTCAGAGAACATTAGTGCAGATATAACCGATTCAGACATAAATTTTAGTTTCCTCACCTCCAGGGCCTCAGGTCTGTGAGTTCTTTCAGGTCTTTACGCTGGTTCACAAAAAGCCCTGCGCAATTGCCGCCAAGCAGGGGTGTGCAGGCTGGGGTGGGGGAGCGGCGGGACGCTCAGACACTCCCCCACACCCCTACACTGGTGTACCCCTTGGGCCTCCTTGTTGCAGGGAAGTCCCTTTTCCCTCTCTCCTCACCCCCGCCCACCCCCAAGTCCTGGGAGAGACCGGCCAGGCTGAGAGAGACGGTCCTCCTCCGTGCCAAAGGCCAGGGCAAATCGTGGTGCCCCTCCCTCAGGTGAGTGTGGACCATGAAAGGGGTTTGGTGAGAAAGGGCATCGGGGGCAAGGGCGAGCTTGGCCCTGCAGGTGAGGACCGACGCCTCCACCCGGGCGCCCCGCGAGGTCCCGCGCGCCGGAGGGAGGGCTGCGTGCTGGGAAGGCCCTGCGGCCGCTTCTCGGAGCGCAGCGCGGGCGTTCTAGGTCGCCAAGCCCAAGAGAACCGTGGGCTTGATTTGCCCGCTGTGGCGCAGATCGAGACCCGAGTGACCCCGAGGGTCAGGATCTGCGTGGGGCAGGCCAGGGAAGGAAGTAATGGACCCACAGATGGAGGGAGAACGGCGCGGTCGCCCGCAGCTGGTCTGCATCGGCCACTTCGGCAGACGCACGGCAGCTACCGCCACCACTGCCACCCCGGCTGACAGACACACAGAAAAAGGCTCCACTGAGCTGGGGGCGAGGCGGGGAGCCGCTCCAACCCAGATCCAGGCCTGAGCACCTTCCGCTGCTTCTTGGCCGCAAGGCATGTGTCATCAAAGGCCTCATCCCGAGGCTCGGTTCTCAGGTCTCCCGTCTCCAGCAGCCTTATCTTCTGACCGGGCCTGCTAGATGTCAAGCTGCCGCCAAGCCCCTACTGGACTGCTCTGCAGGGGCGTTTCCTTTCTCCTTACCTCCACTACCGCGCGCCCCCGCCCCCGGAAATGCCCTTTCACACACAAATGCCTTGATAACAGTCTAAGTGCTGCGTACTTGAGTGGGCCTGGGAGTACCCCAGCTTAAATTCAGGGTGAAGAGAATGGGGAATCCTGGGATAGATATAATTCATCAAAACCCTCCAGAGATATGCTGATATAGAGGCAGGCCAAAGACACTGAAGAAAGCCCTGATTCTGGCTGAGGGAAGGTTTTCTGGAGGAGGTGACACTGAGGCTTTCAAGGACAGCTGGTGGGGGCGGTGGGGGGGGGGGCGCGTTCCAGGCCTGAGGCCTGAAACATGTGAGGCTCGGGAACCTTGGAGGTGGTGCCAGGAAGGCACTGGGCCTGGGCCGGTGGCCCTGCAGTGTCCCTACGCTGGTCCCTGCTGCGTGCCCAGAGTTCACCAAGGGCTCTGCCTTGCTGTCTGCAGTGTCTCCACATGTGCCTTCCTCTTGGCCTACAAGCTTCATCCATGGGGAGGGAAGCCCACGCCTACTGTGCCCTGGGAGCAAGCTCAGGTTTTTGCTCCTGAGGCTCTGGCTCTTTTAGCCAGTTCAGGCCACCTTCACTATGGCCCTCCCCTGGGCCCTCTGCCACCCAATCTCCATCTGGGGAAGCTCAGGCACCTTCAGCCCTCACAAGCTATACCCAATAGGCCCCTTGAATTCATGGAGTCAGACTGGCCAGCGCCAGATTTAAGCTTTAAAATCAGGTTTAACATTTATGCTGCCTATGCCATCCAGTTTGTCTCAGACTCCACAGCAGCCCATTAGCTTCCTTCAGGAACTCCTTGCTTTGGCCTCCAGTTCCCTCCTCTGTTACTGTCTGGCTCAAACAGACAAGGAATGCTTGCTGAATTATTCAGTGGAGTCCTCGCCTTGTTGCTTCCCTCTTGTTCCTAAAAGGTGCCTCTTCTGAGCACCAGTTCCCTCTTTTCAACTACCCTCTCCACACCCTGGCTTCACCTAGCCCAGGTACCTGAAGGCCCACTGAATCTCCTGTGGACAGCGAGGTTTCCAGCTGTGGCTATCCCCATGTGTTCTTGCATCCCGATTTTTTTAAGGCTCCTCCCATAGTGCAATTCTTTGTATTTTCTTTCAAATGTCACTCTTCTTCAGTCCTGCAGTGGCCACTGTCAAACCCTAGCCCCATTCTCACCACTACTGAATGAGGATACCTCCAACTCAGGCCTGCATTACATGTGGCAACATTCAAGGACGGTGAGAGCTCCCCGTCCCTTCACCAAAAAGAGCTACTATGAATGGCCTGGCTTCACTTAGGTCACCTTCAGAGTTTTACCTATGTAGGGTCCTCTACGGCTTTCCTCTGGCAATTCACTGAGGGAACACCAACATAGAGAGGCCCTCCTTCCTGATGAAACTCAAGAGGGAAGCAGGACACAGGACAAAGCATGAGTGTGTGGCAGGAAAAAAGGGAAAAAGATGCTTTTTTTTAAAGTTTTTATTTCAAAAAATAAAGCCAAGGTTAATTTCACATAAATATCTGGGGCGGGAAGGGCCGAGGGACAGGTGGGGGCTTGGCCCCTACCTCCTCTTCTCTTTCACACTGTATTGTAAGAGCAAAGGGGATGGCTGAGGAGAGAACCAAGGGAAGAAGTGGTCAGTGGGAACATTCTTACCCAAGAGGCCCCCTCGGCCTGCCCCCGCCCTGGAGGCTGCCTGGGCACTGGCTCACCTTGCCGAACCAGCGGGAGAGCCATATCTGCTTCATGGTCATGTGATCAGGGAGAACTTCATTGTCAAAAAGGAGCTGCACCTAGGAGGGAGATGGGGCACGGTTTTAAGAACTATCCTCTTGCACAGGTCAAGAACTACCCTGGTCTACCCTATACCCTGTTCCTCCTTTCTTAGCCACCCCCCCAAAAAAGCTTACTATGGCATACTCACATGCTGGGGATTTAGCATCAAGCGGTGACAGAGAACCCTCCGGAGATGGCGAACTTCAGCTCTAACAGAACATCGGACATATTTGTTCTGGGGGTGGGGAGGGCAAGGAAGAGAACAGGTGTGTGAGGGAAGGGCCATGGGGAGGTGAGTCTCCTTAAAGAGGCCCTCCCCTCAGCCCCTCTCACCTGCAGGACGCTTTTATTCTTGTCTTTGCCAGAACTGGGGGGGAAGCAGACACGGGTTAGGGAGCTCTGTCTTTCCCCCCGTCCCCTGCCCAGAGCCATGATACACTCTCTTCAAGTGAACAGACACTCCCTTACTGCTCGCCCCCTCCCTGAGCCCCTCCCTGCCTCTGGGTCATTGTCACTGTCACTTCAGACAGCCCATGACCTGTCCTTCACCTCAGCCGCTCCAGGCATAGGCTCAGCTGCTCATCATAGCGATAGTAGTGGGCTTTTGAGTGGTCGAAGCTGCTGAAGGGGAGGCCAAGGTTGCTCAGGGCTGGCTCTGAGAAAGACAGAGTGATGAGGAGAGTGGCACAGGTTCCAGACGCCTTTTCCCCGGGGAGCAAAGCTGGGCAGGAGGAACGCTCTGGGGGTTTTCCCTTACCCTCCTGCTACCAAGAGACATACCTTCCCCGCTGGGCTGGGTGACCCGGTCCAAGCCTCGGGACTGGTAGAATTCTCGGATCCGTTTCTCTTCACCTAGAAGGGAGTGGCGTACAGGAAGTCAAATATAAGCCCTCCCTCATTCTTTGTCCCTCTAGCTGTCAACCTCTTTCCCAAAGCCCTTGTCATCTCAAGCTGTCACCCAGCATCAGTCCTCTAGAGGCCCCTCAAAGTCAGGTTGGTTACTCACTGTCTTGCAAGCCTGGCACTAGCTTGTACACGATGTCCTGCATGACCCGGTCCAGTTTGAGGTTGAGCAGTGGCTGCGTCTCGTGGATCTTGATGTTGCACATGGGGCAGTACTTGCTGGTTTGGAGGTACTTCACAATACAACTCTTGCAGACTGCAAGAAGAGAAAAGCAAACTCTCGGGCCCTCTGGAAATCGGGTTCACGGGCTGGGTGGGTCGCCTGGGTGGTTGGGGCAAGCAGCCTAGAGGCTGGCAGCCGGCTTAGTGGGAAGTGGGGCCTGGAAGAAACAGCCAGGGTCCTGGGCACTCACACGTATGAAGACACTCTGTTATGGTGGTGGCATCCACGAAGTACCCTGCGCACAGGCAACAGACGATGTGCTCATTCAAGTCTTTGATCTTTACTCGGACCTCCTCCTGCGGACACACCCTCCGTCAACGACCACTCTCCCAACCCCAACCCATGTGCCTTCACAACTTGGAAGTCGCCTCTCATCAGACCCCAAGGCCAACACCGCACCCTGCGCCGTCAGCCGATTAGCTCCCGGGGATTGACACTCTCCCTCCGCCCAGCAGAGGGCTCCGCGCACAGCGGGGTCTCCCTCCAAGCCAACTCGCCCCACCTTCCTTTCCCAAGGGAGACTACAAAGCGGGAGCGGCACAATGCGCAGGCGTCCTAGCCTGGAGTTTGGCAACCCGACCGCAACCGCGCAGGCGCATTGGGCACCCTGTCTCTGCGCAGGCGCACTGGCGCCCGGCCAGCCACCGCCCGTCCTGTAGCCGGCCGCAGTTCGCACCGCTAGCCGACCACAGTGGTAACCTTGCCGCCCTTGCACCTCGTTCCGTAGCGGGTCCATCTTGTACACTGACTGGAGCTGGTTCCGAAGCCTCATCGCGATCGCAATCTGGCCCCCCTGAGGAGACGCCATCTTAAAGGCTGATCCCGGCCGGCCACTTCCGGTGCCGCCTGCGGGGCGGGACTTGTCGCCTCGCAACGAAGGCTTAGGTCTTTTCGGATTCGCTGACCCTCTGTAAGGCCCCGCCCATGTCCCTTTCTCCCCGTGTGCTCACCTGAGCCCCACTGGCCCCTCCCCCTCCTCAATCTGTAATTAGGGAGTCGGGGGGTGCCTGGGAAGGGGTCCTATCTCTTTGAGCTCCTGTAGTAATCATCATAATAGACCCTACACGACCTCGGGACTAACTTTTGGAGCCTGCAAAAGACGGCCGCCTTCAACTCCCAAAGGCCCGGCCGTCTCCTCCCGCCACCGCTCAGGGTCGTCGATCTCCTGTGATGATGTCCCTGCTAAAGAAGCCCCTCCAGGGCCCTCTACTTGTGTCGCCCTCCGCGGCTGACTCGTCCGCATTACGGAGCTTCATCCCGATGGTGGGCCTTGTCCCGGCTCCACAGCGGGGGTTTCTCGGAGCTTTGCGGAATCTCGTAGAGGGTGGAAGGGAAGGAGGGACCCCCAGGGACGTGGTAGTGATCGTACCCCCGCCCCCACACTCCCCCCTGCCGCCGAGGATGGGGGAGCAGGCCCTGGTTAATGATGATGATTCAATCATCGGCGCCTGCGGAGGCCTGGGACAGACTAATGCAGAGCAGATGCCCAAGAAGGAGGGGAGGACGGCTAGGACACTACCACACACGGACACGCTGAGGCAGCGAACTCCTGCGGTAGCACAGGCCCAGTTCCGTACTTGGGGAGGACGCAGGGGCCCTAGAGCTGGTACACCGACGTCCCTAGGTACTTTTTAAAAAGTGGGATTTAAAAAAAAATAAAGATAAAATTACTGTGGAATATTAACATCAGGTGCAATCGGAGACTCAAGAAGGGAGAGATACCAGTGGAGACCCCGAAAGACTTTCTGGAGGAATTGGGTCTTTGTGTGGGCACAAGTTAGAGACTGGGGGTGGGGGTGGGGAAAGGAGTGTGGTGGAAATAGAAAAGAAAGGCAAAGGGGAGGGGAGTGAACGGAGAGGGACTGGACTGAGGCCCAGGTGTAGACCTGAGAGTAGTGATAGAAGAAGCAGAGCCTTGTGGGGTTGGGACTTTAGCCTGAGGGCAATAGGGAGCTAAAAGACGTTTTGGAAGAGAGGGAGTTATCCTATGAAAGAAACGTATTTGTTCATTTATCTTCAGAGTGAATTAGCGGTAAGGAGTTATGAGATTAGTGATATTTTAATCAACTACTTTTCGCTACAGCCACTGCTTACCTCTCTGTTCCAAGATGCCATTATCTCTTCTCTGGATGATTGCAGTGGCTTTTTGCCTGCTTTCCTTGCTTTTACCTTTACCCCTCTTTAGCCTATTCTAAACAGAGCAGCTCACAGTGATTCCGGTAAAACATGAATAAAAAAGAATACATGGAAAGTTTTTTTGAGTTGATGTTTGTTATCTTGATTGTGTTGATGGTTTCATGTGTGTATACATATGTCAGTGTATCAAATTGTACACTTTAAATATGTACAATTTATTGTATGTCAGTTTTGCCTTAAGAAAGTTGCTTAAAATAAAATTTTAAAATGAGGTTTCTTACTTTTCTGTTTAAAACCTTCCAATAGCTTCTCTTTTCAATTAGAATAAAAGTACAAGTCTTACAATGGCCTTCAAGGCCTTGCATGGTCTTCCTCAGTCCCTCAGTCTCTCCAGACACACTGGACCCCCTCACTGTTTGTTCCACAGATACACCAGGATGTACTCTTGTCTCCCCAGCTTGAAATGCTCAGCTATCCAAACGGCCCTTTCCTTCCTTCGGGTCTTTACTCCATGAGGTCTTCTGTGATCAATCTAGATAAATCATAATCCCCCACTCTTACACTTCTTCTTCCGCCTTCCTTGCTTTATTTTTCTTCTTAGCATTGTTATTATTAAGTTTATTGTATATATTTCCCTTTTCACCTGTCTTCCCCACTAGAATGTAAGCTGCTCAATGGCAGGAATTTTTGTTGTATTTACAACTATATTTCCAGTGCCAGGATCAAAATTTTCTGGATGAACACGTGAATGTACGTGGTGGTGATGATGGCCTAGACTAGGCTTTTATCTGTGGAAATGGAAAGGAAGGACTGTGTATGAAACACTTCAAAGAAAAGAATAATAGGAGGAAGTGGATAAGGAGCTTGAGGGGAAGAATTTCCTCCAGCCTGTTGGACTTAAGGTGGCTAGAGTGAAAGCAGGTGGAGCTTGCCGGAAAACTAGAATGGTGGGGTGGAACACAGCAAGTGTCAGAACCAGGGACTGAGGTCTCAGAGTTTTCTGGGTAGCTGTAATAGATGGAACTATTGGAATGGATGAAACCTGAGCAGAGGTAGAGATGGGCAAAGCTGAAGTCTGAGCTCTGAAGAATGCTCACAGTCTTTGGTGGAAGAAGAAAAGTCAGTGGAGGAAAAACATAAGCAGTGACTGTGAATGTTCCAAAGATGTAGAATAATATGATATTATGGAAGCCAAAAGAATGGACATTTCAAGAAATAGTTGATGGTCAACAAAGTAAAACATGTCAGAGAAGTCCTGGATAACAGACACTGGACACGGGAGCTTTCTGAGAAAGGGTCCATGTAGTGAAGCCAGCTTGCGGTGGGTTAAAAGAATAAATAATGGGGAAATGGAGGCAATGGGTATGGGCAGTAAAAGGGGAAAAGAAACACATACTTTCTCTTGAGGAGTTGGGCAAAGACTTTGTCCAGATAGTAGAGACCTAAGACAGTTGGGGGTAGGAAGGACTAAATTGGTAAGAAAAATGATGATACAGGAGTGGGGACATGGCACCAACAGCAGGACGGAAGACAAGATGCAGGAGGATGGGCTGGGAATGTGGCCTCTCCCTTTGAAGCTGCAGGTTTGAAGGCCTGAACACTTGAAGAGTTGGGCAGTCACACGCATGTAAAATATGGTGAGATGGACCCAAGGAAGTGTGTATGAGAGGCGGGGGTGCTGACTCCAGAACCTCTCTTCAACAGAAACTAGCAGGAACCATCCTGCTAGAGAATCAGGGAACTAGCAAGGTGGAGGCAAGCCGAGAAATTCCTAGGACTGTGGCTGACAGAATTCGATGCCGTTGGTTCTTGAAGCCGAGCACTGAAATTTTTTTTTTTTTTTAATCCTCAGAAGATGTGTATATACTACCAGGTTTGTGACCAGTCTCCTCCAGGGATCAGTTGGGTAATCTCTGGGTGGCCGTGCCATCTGTGCTGACCTCAAAAGGCAGGATGTAAAAAAAAAAAATCCAGGATGTAGAGTAAGCAGGTATACAGGTCTGCACGATGCTACCTTTTTCACTTGCATTGATTCACTCATTGATTCATTCAAGAAGGATTTATTCTGCTTGATTGGAGACACACTAGTGCTCACTGTCTCCTGAGGCCCACCCCTGGAGTGGGAAAGGGGACTGACAAACTCCTAACCTGCAGGCCAGTCCCCTTGAGAGACTTTATTTACTTTACCGTCTCCCTAGGCTCTGTGTTCTCATCCAGGGAAATCCAGCCCGTTGCTATCTCTGAAGGGTTTGCCTGAACAGTAGAGGTTTCATGCTCTATAGGAGCCCCAACCCCTCTACTGCTGAGAAAAGATGCTTGGAGTTCTGAGAAGGCTTAGGGGAGGTGGTGATGTCTGTCTCCTTCACCAAGACAAAAACAGCTGCCAAAGTAGCAGTACCCCACCCCACCCCCCAGCCCTGGCAACCCTTTCAGAAGGGATTGTTGGCAGAGTTGGGGAATAGCTGGAGAAATGGATGATGGAGGTGGACAAGACTGGGGGAGGATGTCACATATTATTGATGCCCACTGCCTCCCTCCCCCATCGTTCACCCCCTTCAGATTGAGGTTTTCTGAGAACACTGAGGGGCTGGTGGCTTTGTGTGAGGAGAAAGCCTACTCCCTTTTTCTCTTCCTTATCTTCCTGCCCAGATGCCCAAATATCATTCCTGGTTCCCTGGAGAGAAAAGACCCCTTACCCTGCCCTAGGCGCCAGGCTGCCAGCCCATCTGCTAGGGAGAAAGGAGGGGCAGAGTTTTCCCCAGGAGATCCTGGAGGATCAACTGGAAGATCCGCGCTCCCAGGGAGACCCACCTACTAGACTTAGAAGGCATTTCGGCTCACACGGGTAACTGGCAGCCTGCAGGGGAGCACCGGAGTGGGCTGCAGTGGAGGGGTTAGGGCAGGCACAGTGGGGCGGGGTACTTTGGCCACCACGTGCCGAGGCAGGCCAAGCTGCTCGTCGGTGCCCACCCTCCGAGGGACGGTAAGAACATCCCCCTCCAGGCGCCCAGTCTCACCGGCTCAGAGGCGCCAGGAACCAGCCCCCCCAACCCCGGGGTCCGGGGCGGGCCGGGGAAGGTAATGTAATTCCGACCCAGCTAACCCGATTATGGCGGCCTGCACCGGGCTGGGTGGCGGCAGGGGCGGGTCTAAGGCCCAGGGGCCCGGCCGGCCCCGGGTCCCATCCCGGGGAAGGATGCAGAGTTCACACGCTCCCAGCTCCTGGGTCCTCGGCAAGAGGTCACAAGGTCACCGAGCGGCTTCTGTCTTTCCCCACCTCCCTTCTCTGACACGCTCCAGGCACAGTTTCCTGGGCTTGGGTGGAGTGAAGCAGCTATGCGAAATGAGGCGGTTAGGATCCTCCGAAGACTTCTGTGAGGTCCCAAGTGTCGCCTGTGGCGATTTCGTCCTCCCGCCTTTGGGGGGTGGGGTGGGCGGGAGTGTGTGAGAATAGACTTCCTAGGCGCAGAGTGGAGGCGCACAGTCCCGCGTTGGTGGTTCCCTGTCGGGGGCAGAACGCCAGCCCCAAGTCCCCACCGACCTGAGTTAGCTCGGGTGGAACCACGGGTCCGCTTTACACCGATTTCAGGAAATCAAAATTCTAAGCAACACTGGGCACCCATTACGGGCGCTCCCGAATGCAGCTAGGGCCCCTATGGGAGAGGCCGGGAGGAGCACCAGGATCACTGGCCCAGAGTAGTTGTTCCCCGCCCTAGCCCACCGGACACCCTGCCACCGCCTTCCCACACCTGTCCTCTTCCCGGGCCTCCGACTCGCCGGCCCCGTTCCCCAGCCGCTTCCCAGCTCAGCCAGAAAGCCACAACGAGATCTGGTCTTCGAGAGCATTTAGGCGGGGGCCACAACGAATTCGGGAGTCGTCAGGCAGGACCCATCGGGAGGCGAAGAGTAGGGGCTGTGGGAGGAGGCACCTGCCAGGAAGCCGGCGAGGCCGAGGAAACCCCAAAGGCGGAGGCCAGCGAGGATGGAGTTGCCTTGCGCATCTCGGCTGACTCAGCGCGCAGCGGCCCAAGCACCGGCCCCTCCCGTGCAAGTTCATAACACCCTCGCCGCCTTCCCCCCTCCAACACCCCCACCATTCCCGCCGGCCAGTCTTCCCCGCGCTCAGAGCAAACAGGCGTCTCTTCCCCTTTAACAGGCCCGGCCCCGCCCCTGCCCTACCCCCAGCCCCCACTGCCCACCCGAGGCTGATCTGTCAGTCACTGCCCCAGCCCGAGCCGGCCAGCCCTCTCCACCCCGGACTCGGGCGGGCAGAGGCCCCGGCAGTCCAGCGTCCATCTGCTCTTCAGAGTCAGCAGGGGCGCTCCTGGGGCCCCAGTCGGTCGTGCTCCCCCGGGATGCGAGTCCCTGCGCCGACGCCCGGCAGAGGCCGGCACGGGCGCGGTTACTCCCCGTACACAGGGATGAAGATGTCCTGGGGGGCCCGGCGCCTCTCCATGGCCAGCCCCGCAGGCCCCTGAGGCCACCGCCCCAAACGCTCCGCTGCTGGGCTCCCAGAGCTGTTTGGGGCGCGCTCCCCAACTGCCAAGCCTCCTGCGGTCCTCCCCGACCCGGACCCATGGAGCCGGCGGTGCTGGCCTCGCACAGCCTCCCGCACCACGAGCCAATCAGCTTCGGAATCGATCAGATCCTGAGCTGCCCGGAACCCCCCGGGAGCGGCCTAGGCCCGGGTCGAGCGGGCCAGGGCCATGGGGAGAGTGTGGCGTTCTCGGGTGGATTTCACGGAGCCTCAAGCTACGGCCCCGCGGGCTCGCTGGCCCCGCTACCAGGCAGCTCTGGTGTGGGCCCGGGCGGTGTGATCCGCGTCCCGGCGCACCGCCCGCTGCCAGTGCAGCCGCCCGCGGCAGGCGCGCCTGCTGTTCCTGGACCCTCGGGTTTGGGCGGCGCCGGGAGCCTAGCGGGACTCACCTTCCCTTGGATGGACAGCGGCCGCCGCTATGCCAAGGACCGGCTCACTGGTGAGGTTGCCCCATCCCTCCAGCGTCATGCCCCACACTGACCCGGTTTCCTCATCTTTGCTCCTTCTGCTCCAACTCAAGGTCCCCTTTCGTACCCTCCGCCCCTAATCCCAGGGGATCCTCCCTCAATTGTATCTCTTGGTCCCGCTGCTGAGAGGCGCTGGGGAGGTAGCTGCCGTCGATGCCCGCGCCCTCCTCTGCAGTTCACTGTCCACACCGCGGGAAGGGCAGGGTGAAGCTACGGGGGACGCCTCTCCCTCACCCGAGTGGGAGGGCCATTTCCGAGGCCTTTTCTTGTCTAGAAGCCTCTACTGGTGCGGGGTCGAGCTTGGGGCACCGCAGGGACCGGGCGCGGGAGCTCTGCAGCATCGGCAGCCGCGCTCCCTTCTCAGTGACACCTCGGGCCGCCCCGAAAACCCTGCCTTGCTCTTTCTTCCTCCCTGTAGCGGCGCTCTCGCCCTTCTCCGGGACGCGCCGTATAGGTCACCCCTACCAAAACCGGACCCCCCCAAAGCGGAAGAAGCCGCGCACATCCTTCTCCCGCTCGCAGGTGCTGGAGCTGGAGCGGCGCTTCCTGCGCCAGAAGTACCTGGCCTCGGCCGAGAGGGCGGCGCTGGCCAAGGCCCTGCGCATGACCGACGCGCAGGTCAAGACGTGGTTCCAGAACCGGCGCACCAAGTGGCGGTGAGGCGCGGGGCGGGCGAGGGACCGGGCCGGGCCAAGTGGCGGTGAGGCGTGGGGCGGGCGAGGGCCGGCCTCGCTGACCCCGCGTCTCCGCCCGCCCAGGCGCCAGACGGCCGAGGAGCGCGAGGCAGAGCGGCACCGTGCGGGCCGACTGCTTCTGCACCTCCAGCAGGACGCACTACCGCGGCCGCTACGGCCGCCGCTGCCCCCGGACCCGCTCTGCCTGCACAACTCGTCGCTCTTCGCGCTGCAGAACCTGCAGCCCTGGGCCGAGGACAACAAGGTGGCTTCCGTGTCCGGGCTCGCCTCAGTGGTGTGAGCGACGCCTGCCCGACCGGCCGAGCGCTCTTTTCCGGACCGAGGCGCCGCGTGGAGCCCCGGGCCCGGGGCCTTGGAGCGCACGGCCGCCCACCCCGTGGTTCCGTAGCAGTGGAGCGTGCGAGGAGGAGGTGGCCTTGAGGCTATCGTCGAGGGCTCCTCGGCCACTGCCGGCTCCCAGGCCAGCGTTGTGCTGTTGACCTGCGCGCTTAATCGTGACCTTTCCCGCCATTTTTCACTTAGACAGTTGCACCGCGGCTGGAACCCGAGGCGCTGAGGGGGCGGGACCTGCAGTAGGATAGCCAATGTGGTGCGGGGAGGGGGGCGGGCTGGCCAATGGCTGCTCTCTTGAGGGACTCCGGATTCTTCCGTGGGTGTGTTAGAGCTGGGGTTCTGTGTGGCTGGAGTAGGTTTACAGACCTGGCTGGAATCAGGAGGCTGCAGCCGGCACGGGCTGGGTCTGTAGCAAAGGTGTGAAGGAAGGAAGGAAGACGTCAACGACAGAGGAGTAATGGAGGAGGTGCTGGAAAGCGAGTCCGACTGACCGCGACGGGAGCCAGAGGGTTATCTACGCTGGGCGTCTCATCCTTCAACTGTAAAATAATCGCTAAGGACTTTGAGCCCCATGTTGTCTGTGTGTTTAACCTGCTGACTACATCCTCTCACTTGAGCCTCACAAGTGGGTGGCAGGCGAGACGGATACTTACACACTCGCTGGAAGAGAAAATCTGGCTCTGGTGTCCCTCGGGGACAGAGAGGGAAGAGGAGGAAGCAATGGACGAAGTTAATGGGCCCAATGGAGTTCGGGTGAGCAGAATTTGGCAAATAATTAGGAAGTGATAGGCCTAAAAATAATCAAAGATAATTCCCAGGTTGGAAATGTAAAGGCTCAAGAAATCAATGGTGTTGTGGATGATGGAAGGGAAATTGGGAAGATAGAACCAAGATTAACTCTGCAGGCAAAACTAAATGCTAGACCTAGAGAGAATAAATTCTGGAAAAATGCCTTTTGGGGGAGGTCAGTAGACATCCACACAGAGGTAGGAAATAGATGGAATGATGAGAACAGACAGAATCTCCAAGGGAGGAAACTCTGAGGCGAAAAGCAAAGTTCTAAGGATTAAAGGTTCCTTTCCATCAATTTCTATAAATACATTTACAATGTGCAAGATGATTGAGGATATCAAAATTAATAGTCCAAAGGAAGAAAAGGGAACGTAGTACCAGCTGGAAAGAGAAAAGCATGATGTCCCTGAAGTTGTTGGAAAGACTTGTGAGTGGGCTAGGGGCTGCTGGGAAGCTTATTGATGGAAAGTTAAGAGTGTGGGTTTGGCTGCAGTAGCCTTGAGGTTTAAGAAGGAGCAGGATTTAAGTGGTATGAGAACAAAAGGGAAGACTTTGTCGGATTCTTACAGCACCGCCTTTCTTTCTCCCCTGGAGGCCAGAGCAGTGTGATAGAGGGAGGTAAGCTTTAGGCAGGGTTAGAGGCCAACTGTAGCCAAACTACTCATGTTCCATGTTAGAGACAGCTAGGTTAGTCACAGTACAAGTCTTGACTAGAGGTGGGAACCCGGCAAGAGGATATCACTGTTGGAGTTGACTCTGATTCTTTCATACTAACTCATCTCTAACTCATGGATATTGCAAATGCTGCCGCAGAACCAAACTCAAATTAGACACCATATAAAAACTTTTATAGACCAAAAGGGAACACAAGGATGGGTTTGGCATAAGTTGGGTATATGAAAGGCATGTTAGTTCCTCTTCAATAAATAGAAGAAAGCTAAGGAAAGGGTCCTACTCTGTTTAGACTGTGCCTTACCCAATTCGCTCCACTCCCAGCCCACCATTTCTTGGGACTCAGGTTCCAGTATTTGACCCTTAACTTTGGGCTTCTAAATCTGGCTGGCTGCCTAGGTGCTAGCCTGAGGGAAGGTCTAATATGATGAGATGAGCTCAGCTTCACTCCGCAGGCAGGTCACTGCAGGACACAGGCAACTCCAAGCTCTTGGGTGGAGGAAGATTCACTCCCTGTTGAAGAATCTGCCATTTCTTCCCTCAGCTGGTTCAGGAAGTCTCTGCTCTCACTAGGGGGCAGGTTACTCAGGAAGTATGGAGGGGCCAATTCCACCAGCCTGACAGAGACAGTCATAATTAGATGATTTCTGTATCCTCTTTTATAAGTTGTGAAACTTCTTACTACCCCTCCCACAAACCCTGTCTCCTCACATCATATATTACTACAAACCACTAAGACCCCCTCCTCTTCTTAGGGTCTCTAAATCCCTAGCTTTAATTTTGGCCCCAGGAAGAGGAATGGGTAGTGTAAGAGGGCTGTCAGGGAACTCACATCTGTGGTTGAATCTCAGAAACAATGGAAAGGCAGTTGTCTTTGGAAATGGAGAAATTGTGGTAAAGCACCCAGGGTGGTGGTCTGGCAGGAGCCCTGCGGCTTCTGTAGCAGCAGTATGGGGAGAGCTGGGCCACATGCTTATGGGTTAGGAGCAGGTAATTTCCAGTTCCATCTGTGTCTCGGGCCACCTCACGGAAAGACAAAGATATTGAAGGAATAAGTGAGAGTGAAGTGTCAGTCAGTAGAAGAAAGAAAAGGGGGTTGAGAAAGAATTATTAGCAAGGGTGGTGAGAGTATTAAAAGTAAAGCATAGGGCTTCCCTGGTGGCGCAGTGGTTGAGAGTCCGCCTGCCGATGCAGGGGACACGGGTTCGTGCCCCGGTCCGGGAAGATCCCACGTGCCGCGGAGCGGCTGGGCCCGTGAGCCATGGCCGCTGAGCCTGCGCGTCCGGAGCCTGTGCTCCGCAACGGGAGAGGCCACAACAGTGAGAGGCCCGTGTACCGGTAGAGCATACCTCTAGGTGTTATAGCCCTACCATACTACCACACTGTATGGCATCTCCATAGCCCCTTGTATCCAAAACCTCAAAGGAAAAGTTTCTCCTGGTTCTAAAGAATCCTTTGTATGGCCACCTGGACCCCAATTTCAGAGGTGACATACACCAATCTTTGCTTCCTCTACTTTCTGCTCCTTTTATGACCCTCACCCCAACTCTTTCCCCTAACCTTCAGGAAGTATCCTGACACCAGTGCTTTCTGAAGGTCTCTGCGATTCTGCTCAGAGCCAAAGGCTGGTTGAGACAAGGGAAGTTCAATCCGTTGCATGAGTTCTAGGAGTTCTCCCCGAAGTTTATGGGCTTGGCACAATGCTGCCCAGTTTAGACCCCGAGCCTGGCACCAAGCCTTGTCTGCTCCACCTAGGAATAGAAAGGGACCAGCTATAGCTAAAGCCCTTGAGACCCCCAGAAGAACCCAACCCTTGGCCAAAGGGCTTCCTTTCCTTGGGAATAGAGATCTGTCAGCTGGTTGTACACCACTTCCTCTCTTTGGAAAATCTGGATTCTGTAAGAGGATGCAGATTGGACCACTCACTCTGTATAAAGGCTTCATACACCTGGATCAGAGAGCTGTGATCACCATCCACGTGTTCTAGTGCCCGACGCAGGGCAGCTTCTTCTGCACAGAGCGGAGGACGAGTAAACCCAGGGGCAGCTGGAGGCAGAAGAGAGGAAGTTCATTTTGGGGAATGAGGAAGGACAGCAGTGCACTGATGAGGGAGAAGTGTCACTTTGGGAACTTTATTCAAAAGACTTCTAGAGGCGATGCAGTTTATTAGACATTGAAGATAAATAAACGAGAAGCAGTCCCTGCCCTCAACAAGCTTGGGAGAGACCGACAAGTAGGCAAACTTGCTAAGTCCAATCGGTGTGCAGGCCAGTACCTGAAGTCTGAGTAGGAATCAGTTCCGTGGAGAAGGGGCGGAGTGGGTATTCTAGACCACGGGAATCGCATGTCGGAGAACTGTAAGCACCTAGTATACGAGTGGGGGGGACGGCGTGTGGCGGGGGGTGGCAGGGGAGTAAGCTGGAGAGGTCGGTGTGGGCTAGGTTACGAGAGGCCGGATGTGCTGTGCAAACGAGTTTACACTCTGTGTGGAAGGTGGAGAATAGCTGATGAAGACGAGTTTTTAAGAGTCCACGTGTTTGGAAGGAGTTCACATGGTTAGTTAGGAGGCTACGAAAGGAATCCAGCTGAGTAGTGATGAGGTAACGCTGGCACTGACTGTGAGTGTGGAGCCGAACAGGTAACTTGTTTAAAAATTAGGAAAAGTGAAAAATAAAAATGAAAAAACCTGGAGAAAGTTTAGTCTAGAAGGATGATAGTGGAGCTGCAGAGATGATTGTATGATTTTGTGGTGGTGGTGGTGGTGGTGGTGAGGGGGTAGCTTAAAAAAGTGCTCAGGCTTGGGCTTCCCTGGTGGCGCAGTGGTTAAGAATCCGCCTGCCAATGCAGGAGACATGGGTTCAAGCCCTGGTCTGGGAAGATCCCACATGCCACGGAGCAGCTAAGCCCGTGCGCCACAGCTACTAAGCCTGCGCTCTGGAGCCTGTGAGCCACAACTACTGAGCCCGCGTGCCACAACTACTGAAGCCCGCACGCCTAGAGCCCATGCTCCGCAACGAGAAGCCACCGCAATGAGAAGCCCACGCACCGTGACGAAGCCCGCGCGCAGCAACCAAGACCTGACACAGCCAATAAATAAATAAGTAAAATCAATTTATTTAAAAGAAAAAGTGCTCAGGCTCAACAAAAACAACGACAACAAAAGCGCTTGAGTTCAGTTCTGGGTTGAAGTATTATGGACAATTCTGATAGAAACGTCCATCAGGAGTTAGATGTATAAATAAATCCAAGATTCAGAAGAATGATATTGCGGCATTTCAGACGATGGGGGTGAATGAACTTGCTCAGAGAGTTCAGGGAACGGGCAGACAAGAGGCAAGGACAGAAGCCTGAGGTAACCGCGGAGGAGCGGAGGAGGAAGAGCTCAAGTGCGAGATTAGGGAGCGGCCAGAGGGGCCACAGAGGCGCAGGGAGGGGCCCTTTTCAGGTGGGAAGGGTTGGTGTGCTCAAGTGTCAAACGTGTTCATTGCATTAGGTCTCTAGGAGGCCACTGGTGAGCTGAAGGCTGTGTCAGTGTTGTGGTGGGCCTGAAGCTGGAATGCAGCGGGCGAGGAATACCCTAGACTGAACAGGAGAGAGATTATTCTGTGTAGCCGAAGGCGAGTGTAGGGCTGAGGAAGAGGGGTGCAGTTTTAGTAACACAAGGTAGGAGAGATTTAAACATATTGAGGGGCGAGAGACAACAGCGAGATCGGAGGGGGAGAAGTGATGAAGCCTAGCTCCTCGGGCCCTGGGAGCGCTGGGAACCAGAGCAAAGGGGGACGGGCTGGCTTTAGGAGCACCAGAACACCAGAGGGAAGGCTGAAGTGGCCGTAAGAGCCAGAGAGAAGAGCGATTTATACCAGTGAGCATGGCGGCCAGGGTGAGCATCTCATCCACACAGTCAAACTCGCACGAGGCCAGCAGGGCTTTGGCCAGATCAGGGGCCAGGGGAAATTCGGATAGGATGACTCCCAGGTCTGACAGGTCCCCATTATCATCCAGGGCTGCCAGATAGTCTAAATCTTCCAGGGCCTGCATCAGTGCTTCTGGAGCTGGAGAGGGAACAAGGCTTACAGGGCAGGGGGTCTCAGAGCCTGGACAGCAGGACTTGGGCAGGAGGGGAGCTCACCAGGCCGGTCCAGGAAGTGACACTCCCCTGGCTCTGCAATCTGTCTCCTCTTTAGTAGTAATATCAGGGGGCTCAGATTCTCCTCACACACCCTGGGCTGGGGCAGCAGGGGAGCCTCTAGTTCTAGGAAGGACTTAGGGTACAGGCAGAGGCAGGATCCTGAGGGGAGAAGGACCTGGGAAAGAAGACCACTGCAGACTTCTCAGGGCTCATGTCTGTGCTCATTGAGGGCAAAGGCTCTTACCTGGCAGGATCCCTGCTGCCCGCAGTCGTCTGGCCTCTGCCTGACACTTGCTGATCGGTCTCAACACTTGGGATTCTGCTCGGACCTGAGGACTGTAAACCTGTCACCGCCCCCCAACCAAGGCCAAGACACATGAGAGAGGGCTATTTCTATCTTTAGCCCCCACGTCCCCTCACCTCTCTTTCACTCACACTTCGAAGCTCCAGTCCTGAGTCAATGACATGTCGGACGGAAGGGAGGGAGAAGGAGAAGTCGGCCAGCCAGTGAGTGACCACAACCTTTCGGGCCCCCGATTCTACGTCCTCATACACAGCCTGAGCAGCCTGTCCACAGCCCGGGTGGAGGGGCAGCACCCGTGGTGGAGGCCCGTGGTTCTCCAAGGACCCCCCGTCCCTGGACAAGGACGCACAGCACAGGGAAATCTCCTGAGGAGAGGGGTGGGGTATTAGGGCAGTTCTCACCTGTGTGGGTCACAGACCCCTTTGAAACGCTGAGGAAACACTATGGCCCTTCACTCTGAAAACAGGCACATGCTCAGAAAGTTGGGGTGTTATCATTTCAGGAGCTCACTGAACCACAAGCCCCCGCATCGTATGGAATCAAAGAGAGTGTGGTAGACCTTTTCACCCCGAAACCCCCGAGTTTCTCCTCAGGACTCCAATGGAGAGTAAGTACTAGAACTCCACTGTTCCTAACAAGCATTGCTCACACCCCCCGGGACAGGAAGGGACGGACATGGGACGCGAGTTCCGCCTTTGGCGTCCCCGGTGTTACCTCCTCACTGGGCAGGTACACGAGCACGTCCCCTGGAGCCTCCTTCCGACACAACTCAAGCACAGCTTGGCAGGCAGCTTCCACTCTATCAGCAGGGACAGTGTCCCTGTAGACGGGAGTGGGACACCTGCCAGTCTCTCCAAGTACATGTACAGTAGGAGGATTGTCCCAGAAGGCCTGGAGCTTAGGTTCGAGGGCTGGGTCAGTAACTACAACCACTCTGGGGTCCCCTGGCAGGTTTCCCAGCCTGGCATCTCGCAGGAGCCCCTGGAGCAAATCTGAGGCCACTGACCGCTCCTGAGCCTCATCCAGCACCAGCACACCCCACGCTCCAGTGCCCCGGGTCGAGGCCATCTCCTGCAGAAGCAGCCTGTCCCAGCAGAACCTGTTGACATTGGTAGTGGGCAGAGGAGTCAGTGTAGACACTGACCAGCCCCGGAAGTCCAGAGGAGCTTCTCCCCAGGGGGCCTAGATTCTGATAGTAAAGATCAGAAAAAGACCCTGTGACTGACTTCCTGAGCCCATGGACCTTTACCTGTGACCCACAACCCCACTGGTCACTGGTGACACTGTTCACAAGCTGTACTCCAGTTACGAAAGTGAGACTTTCATGATGAGGGTGAGGTTGAATGTCTGAGGTCCCTGGCTGGGGTTAAAGGGCTGAATTCAGCAGTTGCATCATGCATGATTTAAAGGGTGAGCTAGGCTGAGGGAGGGAATGGTGAGATATCAGAAGACTAGGCTTGTTTCTACTAGATGAGGGGAAGGAGATCTGGGGTCAGGCCTGCAGGGGGCCACACCTGAGCAGGGTGTCAGGCCCAGTGCAGTCCTCTTGGGGGATGCTGTATCCAACCTCATGACCCAGGGTCAGGTCCATTTCATCAGCAACTTGCAGGGCCAAGCTCAGGGCTGCCAGAGGGTAGGGCTGAGTCACAGTTACCCGGCCCTTCTGGAAACCCCTGGCCAGCACAAACTCTGCACACCACTGTGGGATCTGGGGTAGGGTAGGGAAGGACAATCAGTCAGCGAGATACAGAACTCCAGTCAAAAGTGCTGGGGGAGCTGTGGCCAGTTTAATCTCTTATTTGGGGAGTCCCCTGGTCCTTCACCAGCTACCCTGGGGCCAGCTTGTCTCCTTTTACCCACCTCCCTTATTACTCCACACAGCTCCGCCCCCCCCCCCCCCACACCTTGTCCCGGGAAGAGCCAGTTCCCTAGCCGCCCCGTTTGTCCACTCCCAGAACCTTCCCCAACCTGGGTGCTCTTGCCAGAGCCAGGCTCTCCAGACACCAGCACCACTCCACTGGGGCTACTCTCCAACTGTTCCAAGAAGATAAAGCGAGCAGCCCAGATAGGCAAGGATCGGCGCTGCTCAAGCAGCTCGTAGTAGCGGGAAGAGAAAGGGAGCCCGTCAAAGGGGTTCACAGCCAGTTCAGAATCCCCAGGGTTTGGGCCAGACTCTTCTTCCAGCCCGAGAACCTGAGAGGCCATGGTGGCTGTCTAGCAGGACCTACAGAAGGCAGGGCAGACATCAAGGCCTCGTATTTGGTGACTGACACCATCTGCCCACCTCAGCCCTGATCCCTAACCTGTACCCTCAAGTGATAATGCCCTGGGGTCCACCCTTCCCAGTATTTCTTGCCTGCCAGGAAACAGTGGAGAGTTGAGTCTCCAAGTAAGGGACTATCCAAAGTGGACTATTGGGCTTCCCTGGTGGCGCAGTGGTTGAGAGTCCGTCTGCCGATGCAGGGGACACGGGTTCGTGCCCCGGTCCGGGAAGATACCACATGCCGCGGAGCGGCTGGGCCTGTGAGCCATGGCCGCTGAGCCTGTGCGTCCGGAGCCTGTGCTCCGCAACGGGAGAGGCCACAACAGTGAGAGGCCCGCGTACCGCAAAAAAAAAAAAAAAAAAAAAAAAAAAAAGTGGACTATTACCCTGTAGTCAGATAGTAAAAATCCTTTGACTAACACAGGGGTCCTCAGGGGCAGCAGGAATTCTATGAGACATGGTAATCTGTGGGAAGGTCCCCAAGGGAACAGAATGAAGAATCAGAGGAGGAGCGGGGGAAGAATCAGAGGAGGAGCGGGGGAAGAATCAGGGAGCAGGGCCACAAGGATCCTGGATTCAAACCTGCTTGCAGCTCTGAGACGTGTCAGGATGGCAGCCAGTTCCAGACCCACACAGCAAGTCACCAATAACCCTGAGCTGCTGTGAAGTACAAAGGTAAATTCCGGCTCCACCCTGGGGTGTGCCTCAACAGTCCTGAAGACTGTTTTGGGGTGGGGCCGTGTGCTCCACCTCATTTAATCTGGTCAGTGCCCTATGGAAAATAGGCTCAAGCCACCACACTGAGCATGTGTGCACTCTGCAGACTTTGTGTACAGTGCTCCTTAGTGGAAGGCATCCTGGGACTTGCAGTTTTGCAGCTTTTTCCTCACATACCTGGGCTGAACACCCAAGCTAGGGTCCAGCTGCTTCTGGGCCTTCAGCTCAGTTACATGTCCTTAATATCACGCACCTCTTGACGTGAGGGGGTGACTGCACACAGCTCCATTCTGACCCCCACAAACCCACAAGGAAGCCCTCATCCCTGATCCCTACAACCAAGGGAAAGGGAACTTGCTATGGGCCTTCTGAGACCCAGAGAGGCAACAGAGACCTTGAGTGAAAACCCTGAATTTAATGTGATATTGGGGGGAGCCCCATCCCTCCCTTTTTACCACCCACCCATCCGGCCTGTTGTGAGTTGGGTGAGGGCTGCCCCCAGTCTCCGTCCTGCGGCTCTGGGTGCCATCCTGTACTCAGTCAGCCTCCTGGGCCAGCCTCTCTGTGAATCTCCTGTGGGACGTAAGGAGAAGACATTGCATGGGCTTTGCCGTATACAATCTGCCCCTCCCTACCCGCTGTTC
Organism: Mesoplodon bidens; assembly: GCF_964165515.1. Taxonomy (NCBI): domain Eukaryota; kingdom Metazoa; phylum Chordata; class Mammalia; order Artiodactyla; family Ziphiidae; genus Mesoplodon; species Mesoplodon bidens. The sequence goes on along the minus strand of NC_138170.1, from coordinate 1,220,235 downwards.
TCTAAGCCCCTCACCTTCTTGCGTATTCATACAGCGCCTGCTTGCGCTCCTGCAGACTCTCCTGCCGGGCCCAGGAGGACTTGGCAAATGTTAGGGCTGTGGGCTGAGGGGTCGCCGGGCCAGAGCTGGGGAACTGAGGTGATCACAGTGTCAGAGGGCTTGCGAAGTCATCATCATTAAACGCGCATCGAACGCCTACTTTGCAAGAGAGGCACTGTGCCAGGGTCTCAGGATCAACAACACAGACGGCAGGGACAGGGGGTATGCAGCCTGTCCCATCCCACCCCAGGTCTCGGACCTGCCCATTTCCCGGGTCTCACCTTGGGCGTGGAGGCTGTGGGAAGGGCCTGGGTCCTCTCCGTGATGTCTTCAGGCATGAAAGTTACAGCTCCCTCAAGCAGATTAGTGATAGTCAAGTCTACACAGCCAGTCCTGGCTGGGCAGGAGGGAAGAGAGGACAGGAGTGTGCTTCCCTGTTCACCTTCTCCCTTCGCCACCCACTCTCCCTCTCTATGCCTGTCTCCTTACGTGAGGCTACCCTTTCTCATACCCAGGTCTCTCTGGATGACACCCAGTGGCACATGGGGCAAAACCTCCTTCACTCTCTGGGCCAGAGTTGCCAACTGCACATCAGGAGGAGGGCCAGGGGAGGGAGGGAAGGAAGACTGGGCTGCAAAAAAGAAACCCGAAATAAGGTGAGGGGAGAACTAGGAGGACGGAGAGGCTGGCTAGTACAGGCGTTAAGGAAGAGAGCACAACAGGCGGAAACAAAGCTAAAGAGCGCTGTGTCCGGAGACCACACACCTGACTGGGGGCGCAATCTGGGGTGTCTCTGTCGCTTCATGTGCTCTGCTTTGTCTGCTGGAGTGAGCTGTGTCCCTGTCTGGCCCAACTCTTTGGCCACCAGCTAGGGAGAATTGGAAGATTGGAAGTTTCCTAAGCCTTCCTCTCCTTCCCCATAAGGAAAGGACCCACCTCCCCCCTGCCTGTGTCCCCTACCACCTGTTGTACACGGAGGGAGAACTCCTCACTCCCCTCCCCCAGCTGTCGATGAACAGGACGAAGCCACCTGCAAAAGACAACCCAGGACCATGTTGGGGGCACCCACTCTCCACTCTGATACCTCTTTTCCTGGAACAGTGGTGGTGAGGATAGGGGAGACAGTAAATACTTTATATTGCCTCTGTGGTAGGACCCTGATATTAAAAGATCTGCAAATGGACAGGGCAGAGGCAGCTACTTCCTTGACCTTGAGACGAGTTTCTCCCAGCCACCAAAAAGTAAGGACAGTTAATACCTTACTTGATACACCGTGAAAGGGACGAAAAGTGACCACAGCAGTTCTGAGACCCAGGAGGCATCTGACACCGTCTGAGGGGAGGGCATGAGTGAGGTCTAAGCCAGGGCCAGGAGTGGGAAACTTCCCCTCCAAACCCAGAGCTTCCCTGTTGAACACACTCACCACAGAAACTAGAGGTCTCTGGACTCGCAGGGTAAGAGGCTGTACCACATCCTGGATAGAAAATGGCCAGGAACTAGAAGAGGAAAGAGGTAGTAGGATGGGATCCCAGCCAACCCAGTCAGCAGCTCATACCCGACTTAAAAATGGGTAACTGTCAAACTGTACAAGTAGAACTATGGGGAATAAAGGGATTCAGGGGAAAGAACTAAAAGTGGACAGAAAGTAAATGAACTAGGAAGGGAGGGGGCAGGGCTGGAAAAGGCTGTGAAAACCCAAGGGCTCCCAGGCCTGACCACCTACACAGTTGGAGACAGATAACTGTGCTCACCCACCTGAAGCGCAGGAGCCCCTCCCGGCCATTGGTGGCCTCTTCCTCGGGGAATAGCAGCAGAGGGGTGGGGGGAAGCCTCGTTGAAGCACAGAATCTCTTGAGTGACTCCACCAACTCCCCCCGCCCATCCATCTCCATGAAGCCCCGAGACCAGCACACAAAGCTGGGGGGACTATTGAGTAGAGGCTGGGAATGGGAAGGAGAGAAAGCAAGAAGAAAAGAATGTTGGGAAATGAGAAAAACTGACAAATGGGTAGAACAGCGGGGTCAGCGGTAAGGGTCAGTATCTTGTGGTCCCCAAAGGAAACCCGGACATGGAGAGGGGAGCCTTGAGCTGGGCCCCAGGGAACCGCCCCGTGGCACTCTCGGCTTCGTCCCTAACTCACGGTGCTACAGCTGGTGAGCAGGTTGACTATGTTGTGGTCGAAAGGTGTCACGTGGTTGGAAATGAGGACCCTGACGCGGTGATCTCGGAGTCCGGAGTCCTCCTGCCGGGCCACGAGCCCCAGCACTGCACACATGGTCCGCACCACGAACCTGGGAACGCCAGCAGTGGTGACTGCGCGGCCTCCGGCCAGGCCCGGCCCCGACCCTCCCCGAGCGCCCGGGTCGGAACCTGCGAAGGACGCTGTCTGGCAGCGCGCAGCTGACCAGGAAGACGTGGATCCCAAGAAAGACGCGCAGGACGAGGAGGCAGAACCCGACTGGAGCGTAGAGCAGCAGCGCGAGAAGCAGGAAGCCGTCACCCGGGAGCCTGGGGGGCGAGAGGCGGGGTGATCGGGTGCCGAAGGCCAAGTGGTCGCGGGAGCCGGTCTCTTCCCTCCGGGGCTCTTACCGGTGCGAATCAAAGAGCCGCTCCGGCCCCGGCGACGGGGGAGGCTCCATTGCCGCCGCTTTAGGGGTTCCGGGCCGCCGCCGCCGCCGCCGCCATCTTCGCACCCCGCCGCAGGGGCTCTTGGGAAGGCGGAGTCTTCGGGCATCCGCCCAGGGTGCCGGGACCCGAAATCCTGAGGCGCCCCGGAAGGGCTAGCGGTCCCAGCATGCCTCGCGGGCCCTTAGGCCACCTCATAACTCGCGTCCCACTGGGACCACAATTCCCGGCATTCGCGGGGCGGGGGCGGAGTCGGCCTTCCGGAATCCCTGGTTCCGGCGTGCGCTTCTGGAGACTTCAGGTACCGGCGTGCTCCGCGTCCCGCTGTCCGCCCGCTCGCGTCCAGGGCGCCTCCTCTGTGCAGGGCGGGCGACGAGGCGTCCGAGGCGGAGCTGATGGCTGCACTGAGGGCGGGGCAGGGTGCAGTCTGGAGCCTCCGGGGATGGCGGGCTTTGGTGGGGGGTCGCTGGGGAAAGGGACCCCTGTTGACCCCTGACCTCCGGGCCTTGCTGACGTCAGGAACTCCTGACCCTCGGGCCCGAGTGACTTATGGGACCCCCAGTTTCGGGGCCCGGTTGTCTGTGGGAGTCCCTGAACCACGAACATATCTGACGTCGGGGACTTCGGATCCCCGAGCACGGCTGATCCAGGGGACCCCAGATCCCCGGATCCGGGAAGACTCAGGGACCCCTGGAACCCGTCCGCGCCTGTGGCTGGCGGTGGCGCTGGGCGCTGGGGGGGCAGTGCTCTTGTTGTTGTGGGGCGGGGGTCGGGGTCCCCCGGCCGTCCTCGCCTCGGTCGTTGGCTCGCCGCCTCCCTCTCCCCGGAGCCAGTACAACTTCATCGCGGACGTGGTGGAGAAGACGGCCCCTGCCGTGGTTTATATCGAGATCTTGGGCCGGTAACGGTGGGGTAGACCCGGAGAAACCGAAGCCGCGGGTAGAGGGCGGGCGAGAAGGAGGGGTCCGAGCCTCCTCACATCCGTGCTTCCCCAACCCCCTCCCCCGCCTCATCCCAGGCACCCTTTTTCGGGCCGCGAAGTCCCTATCTCGAATGGCTCAGGATTCGTGGTGGCTGCCGACGGGCTCATCGTTACCAACGCTCATGTGGTGGCTGATCGGCGCCGAGTCCGTGTCAGGCTGCCTAGCGGCGATACGTATGAGGCCGTGGTCACAGCTGTGGACCCCGTGGCAGATATCGCCACGCTGAGGATTCAGACCAAGGTGGGGGTCTGGGCAGGCCATGTCTGGCTGGGGCTCTGAATTTGCTTACATCTCCGGATGACAGGTCTCTTGTACCCATTCTCCCTTAGGAGCCTCTCCCCACGCTGCCCCTGGGACGTTCAGCCGATGTCCGGCAAGGGGAGTTTGTTGTTGCCATGGGAAGTCCCTTTGCACTGCAGAACACGATCACATCCGGCATTGTCAGCTCTGCTCAGCGTCCAGCCAGAGACCTGGGCCTTCCCCAAACCAATGTGGAATACATCCAGACTGATGCAGCTATTGATGTGCGTCCTGATACGAGAGAAATGACAGACTAGGTTGGGGGAGGGGTAGAGGTGTGTGGTGCAAGAACCAACCGTGATAGATGGTGGATTCGCCTGCACACAGAGGTTGGGTGGCAAAAACCGTGCCCACTCCGTGGGCTGGTAAAGGAAAGAATTTGGAGAAAGTGCCTCCATCCTGGTTTTGCCCCCAGGCATAGAGTCCCTGGATCTCTTCCATATTTTCTCCTTGTCCTGCAGTTTGGAAACTCTGGCGGTCCCCTGGTTAACCTGGTGAGTGGGACATCCTTTCCGAGAATCCCTGCCCCAGGTCAGTGTGGGAAGGGGTGGGTTTTCCCTAATTCAGTGATGTTTGGTCAAGTTTCTGGGCAGTTTCTTGTTGGCTGTCTCCTGGAATCCAACCAGATCTCCCCGACTCCCCAACACTCCCTGCTACTCTTGCTCAGGTACCCCCATCTCCTACTATTTGTTTGGGCTAGAGAATAGTGGGCTGTGTCCCAACAGGATGGGGAGGTGATTGGGGTGAATACCATGAAGGTCACAGCTGGAATCTCCTTTGCCATCCCTGCTGATCGCCTTCGAGAGTTTCTGCATCGTGGAGAAAAGAAGAGTAAGCCTGGCTTGGGGGTAAAGGGTTTCCTTTAAGTAGTGGGGGGTGGAGGTGGGGGCTTGTTGGAGAGGGGTCTGTTAGGAGGAGCAGGAGGGGGAAGGAAGGATGGAGCTGGGTGGGGCTCATTTGTCCCTCTGTCACAGATTCCTGGTTTGGAAGCAGTGGGTCCCAGCGCCGCTACATTGGAGTGATGATGCTAACCCTGACTCCCAGGTATGAGCTATAGGGGTAGGGCCATCAGTGTAACCAGTGATGGGCACCTGGCACTTCACTTCACACCTGGCACTTCTGTTGAGCTTCATTCTCAATTCTGTCTTTATCTGAGTTGCCTCATACTTGGAACTATCAGAAGAGCTGTCCTTTCTCATTATCTTGACCTTCTCACCCCACTCCACTTTGCATACCTCCCACCTGATTGATTTCATCCAGTTATTGCTTTGATTTACAACCTCCAATCCATTAGCCTGGTGTTTAGGGCCCATTTTCCATGTCTTCAACTCAACCTTCCAGACATGGCTTCCCTATGAGTATATTCTGTTCCGTCCAACCTGATTTCCTAATCCCATGTTTTTGTTTATGTTGTTCTCATTTTATAGAAATATCAGACCGATCCTTCTAGGTTCAGCTAAAGTTAGACCACCTCCTTATAGCTTCTCTTAGGATTTTAGAATGACATTAGTGCTACTGATTTAATACTGTGTCATTTGGAATTAGTCACCTTTTATGTACACGTCTCACTTCCTAGCTGCTAGAAGGCAGGAAGTGAATTGTTTTTGTCTCCAGAGGATCCAGTGCGTGCCCGATCCCTAACTTATCAGTGTGTTGATGGGAGATTTGAGGCGAGCCCAGACTGGGGAGCGTGCCGTGGTGTGGTTACCAAAGGGATCTGTGTCCTTGCAGCATCCTTGCAGAACTGCAGCTTCGAGAACCAGGCTTTCCTGACGTTCAGCATGGTGTGCTCATCCATAAAGTCATCCTGGACTCCCCTGCACACCGGTGAGGGAGAGACTGCACTGGGAGGTGGAGACGGGTGAGGTGTTTATGTGCCCTTGAACTGGGCCATCTCTTCCCTCCTTTATCTCTCTGTCCACTTTTTGCCATAGGGCTGGTCTACGGCCTGGTGATGTGATCTTGGCCATTGGGGAGCGGCTGGTACAAAATGCTGAAGATATTTATGAAGCCGTTCGAACCCAATCCCAGCTGGCAGTGCGGATCCGGCGGGGACCGGAAACATTGACCTTATATGTGACCCCTGAAGTCACAGAATGAATGGATCAGCAAGAGTAGGAGGCTCCTGCTCTGATTTCTACCTTGCTTTCCTGGCTTGGGTTCTCGTGGCACCTGGGTGGAGGATCAAATGAACCAGTTGGGGGCAGGTCCCTCCAACTACCAGCACCAATCCCTGGGCCCTGAGGAATCACAAAAACACTTTTTATATAAAATAAAATTATACCTAGCAACATGTTATACTCAAAAATGAGGGGAAGGGTGGCGCACTGCTCTTTCGCCCCCACAAAAAGGCTAGAGGTAAAGCCGTATCTCCCTGAACTGAGAGGAGTTACTGGAGTTGACCATTCTGACCTCCCTATTCAAGAAAACGAGCTGTTGCTGTCTTTTTTTCTGGGCAGTCAATCAGGTGCGCCTCTTTGTGGCGTGCTTAGTTTCGTGCTGGGCCTGGGAGCAAAATTCCCCATGCCTGGCCACAGATCCAGACAGCTGGCGTAAGAAGGAGGGCAGTAACTTCTGCTTGACAGTTCTACACCCACAGTGCACAGTGGATGAGCGCTGTGGGCCTGCTGACGTCAAGGATTCCTTGGTAAGCTCCTGAGGTAATGGCAGCCTCAGACCCCTGCCATTAGGGGCCAGTTGTGGTCTGCAGAGGAGGGTGGTGGCACCTTAGATGATCTGGTTGCTGGTCTGGCCAGGGTAGCGTTCGAACCTCCTGTTGGCCTCTTCACTGAAGGCATCACCTGCAAGGTGAACAGGCGGTTTGGGCAGGAAGATAGACCCGTTGTGGGGACGGGTGGGCAGAAGTGGGTGGGAAGACATAGAAACAACCTATAGGGAGACGAGAATGGAGGCCTTTCCCTCCCATCCCCCAGTCTTTCTGCCTTCTCTTCCCACCAAATACCAATGTGGCAGTTGTGCACCCAGATGCGATGTCCATCATATTTGCAGTTACATTTCATTGCATTGTTGGTGAAGTCACTTTCTGCTACTTCAAAATTGGGGTTGATGACCACCTGTGAGTGGGAAAATGCCAGCTTAACCAGCTGCAGTCCTCAAATCCACATGTGTCTTTAATAAGCACTCCTCCCACTCAATAGCTGGAAATCTTAGATCCCAGCACCTGCAGAATGTAGTTTCCTGGCTTCACATCTGTGATGTCGATCCACTGGCAGTCAATGTCATGCCGGTAGAGATCCCAGCAGCCCACAGTAATGCCCTGCTCTCCGAAGTTGGCACACTCATACCTCTTGGAGACATCTGAAGAGATGAGCACATGTCAGTGTGAGGCAAGGCTGTGGGGATGAGGAAACTGTCGTCTACTCTAGGCCCCAACTCACCCTCCTGACACTCGGTGTCTTCTAGACAGAAACTAGCTTTGTGGCCCTCAGCCACCTTGGTGCCGTTGGGGGTCAGGATATCATAGTGAGTGAAGATGTCCATACTGTGATAATGCCTGTGGGGACAAGGGGACCCCTGTTTCCTTCCCTGCCCACAGCAGGCTTGCCCCGTCCCCAGTGGCCTTGCCCCTTCTACTTGACCCTCTCACCCATGACACTCATGCCACACCCAGGAGTGGCGCCCAGCTTTGGGCCTGAAGTCAGCGCGTCCCAGGTTGTGGATCTGGGAGGAGAATCGGAGCAGACGCCGGTGGCCGTAAGGCCAGTTGGCTGAGCGGGCCGAGCTGGCCAGGCAGTTCTCTTCGGCAGCGCAGTACAGCATGTGCAGGGGCCTGTCCTCAATGTACGCGGTCTCCTGCACCAGTGCCGAGTGCAGCAGCAGGTCTGACGCGGCTGCACCAAGGAGGGAAGGAGGGGGTTAGAACTCGCTGCTGAGGGGCAGGGACAGACGGGAGTGCGTCCGTTCTCCGCCCCACCCCCCGCCCCGCATCCCCTTCCCCCCACCCCCAGAAAGTCAGGTGAGACTGGTTTTCCGCAGGGAAGGCGGACCCCTCCAGACCGCAGCCCTCTCTCTCCCTGCAAAGGGGTGGCCCAGAGCCTCCCTCCCCTGGCTTGAGTCACCAGACCCTTCGCTCACTCTCAGAACAAATGACTCCAGCAGTGAAGTGGCTTCCTGTCCTCTTGCAGGCGACATGGGTGCCATGGTGAGCACATTGGTCCAGGGACAGCTCAGTCCCCGTGCAGTGCACGCCGCTCATCACCACCTCCGTTACATTCCCTGAGTCCCAGTACCAGGTCTCCTGGGGACATACAGACGTGTTTGGTGAGGGCACCGTCCAGCCTCCCAGGCCAAGGGGCTGACGGTCCTCTGCCCTAAACACAGCCTTTGGAGGCAACAGCCTTGGTTCCTCTCCTTCCCACTCACCTGCAGGCCATGGTTGGCATAGCCCAGTCCGAGTTGCCTGCAGGCAACCATGGCCTCCAGTGTCCCCCAGTCATCCCCGCAGATGAGGCCCCAGCGAGGAGACCCAGGTCCTCCTGTTTGCACCTCGACTCGCCCTTCATGTCGGCTGCGGCCCCCACTGAGTCGGATCTGTAGTGACACAACGGAAGTTCTGGGGAAGCTTCTGGGGGTGGAGTAGTGGGAGTCTAGCAGGCCTAGGGCTGAATGGTGATTCAGAGGCACTTAAAGGGCTAGCAAGTGGTGGCATCAGGTGGGAGCTGCAGGATGGCAGGGGCATGGGGCAGTGGGCATCAGACTGCAGATCATGACCAGAACTGGATAGGATGTGAGATACCTGAATCAAGGTGGAAATGACTGACCTTGGTCTCCACCCCAGTGTAGGGCAGGTTGCATCGGACCCCAGCATCCTGGCTATGGGAGCAGTCCTCAGCTGTGATGTTCCTGTGGGGGCACTTCCAGAGGGAGGGCTCCCGGCCAGAGCATCGAACTTCACTCAAGTGGATGGCACCCATGCCTAGGGTCAGAGGGCAGAGATCAGGAGGTCCTAACTTCCTTATCTGTCCAGGGGTCTCCTTCCTAAGCAATGTACCCTCCCCCAGGAGTGTGCACCTCCTCCTTCCCTCTCCCTCCCACCTGCACCCCCCTCACCCTGCCCCATGCGGGCACCGCTCAGAGCCTCTCGAGCACTCCCGAAGCCCAGCTCCCGACACACCACGCTGGCTGCCTGCAGGTCCCACTTGCGGTCACAGACTGTGCCCCACGTGCCAGCCTTCAGGACTTCTACCCGGCCCTCTCCTGGGTGGGCTCCACCCTTTAATCGCACTCGGGCCTGTAAAGGAGAGAGAGGTGCCCAGCCTTGAATGGAAACATCAGCGCAGAGAGGGCTGAGTAGACCTGGGAGATGAATGAGATTCTGGTGGGAGGGAGCATGGGAGGTAGGAGGTTCCTCTCTGGCCTCAAAAGTCGAGGCTGTGCTTAATCAGGGGGTGGCCAGGCTAGGGGCTTCTCCGCCTGGGGTGGGGAAGGACATAGTCACTGTCTCACACACCTCCCCCTGAGGCTTCGACTGTTGCTTCTTCTGGCCACTGGACGCTGCGTAGAGAGGGCTTGGCACACAGCTCACCACCGCGGGGGCCCCCCCAGGGCACCTGGTGGTGTCATTGGCACGATAGAACTCCAAGGAGCAGAGAGAGAGGTGGGCCTCCGTGCCCACGCACGCCACCCCATGCAGACCAAAGGAGTGTTGCTGCCGCTGGGCCAGCAGCCTGGGGGGACAGGAGTGGGAGCAGTCGGGTAAAGCAGTGCTCCTGCGCCTTTGCCCACACCCCTCCCCCCATCCGTGCCTCCACCCACGGCCGCATTAGCCCCTCTGCTTCCCCTCTTCTCTGCAAAAACACAGAGACAGAGAGACAAAGGGAATGGCGAGTGTCTAGGCTGAAAGAGCCTAGATTACCTGGACGGGGGCTGGTCCTTGGGGACCTTCTGCAGCAGAAGAACCCTATGGGAAGAAAGGCTCGTCTTGACTTGCCTGACAGAAACCCTGTTCTGTAGGGTTTCAGGGTGCTGGCCCTAACGGAGGCTGAGGCTGATGCCACTGTGCAAAGACAATAGGAAGCCAGGACTGCCCAGCCGGAAGAGATGGGGAGGAGGGAGCAGCTGACACAAACAGGAAGCCTCAATAGCCAGAGTGAGCAGATCCTCCTGTTACGTTGTGACTGAAATAACTAAATGAGTCAGGATGCAAAGGAGTGAGTACGTCTTGGGTCTACGTGGCTTCTTAGAGGCCAGAGGGGTCTCCAGGCCAGAGGATGATGGGCAGTTACGCAAGAACAGACAGATGGTGAACACAGAAAAGACTGGAGCTGGTATATACAGGAACGAAGATGTACAAGTGCAAGACAGACAAAGAGGGGCCACGTGACCACAGAAGGAGAGTGAATACGAACCACAGAAGGGTGAAGACATCCCCAGACCTGAGCTGAACTGTATGAGTCTTTAATGAGGTAGTCCATGCTTCTGCAGTTTAAATGAAACAGAAAGAATGTTCCATAGCCACTCAAGTGGGAAAATGGGACTAAATTAGAGATGTTAAAACTTGGAAACATAGCAGAGAGTTGCTAGAGAGAATGAGGAGACCTGCTTATTGACACCAACGGAATGAGATACGGCAGTGAGCCATGTGATGAGAGAAGTACTTTCTTCCCAGAACAGCTGGTTTGAACCCAGAGAGGAAAGGAACCAGATGAGGCCTGGTGCTGGTGGAGTGGGCCTGTGAGGCTGGTTTGGCCGTGAATTGTTGCAGTAATGTGCTCCATTGCTTGATGTCAGAGGAAGGAAGGAATATGACGATTTGAAGCCATTGGCTGGGAAGACACAGAGAGATGGACAAGTTATAAACAAATCAGACAAAGGAAGCCTGGAGACTTTACAGAATACCTTTGCGAGCTCAAGATAAGTAGATTCAAAGAGACCAGGTGTTCTCCCAAAGTCCTGTCTGGCTGAAAATAAAAGTCAACGAGGCCATCAGAGGAAAAAGACATCTCTCTTCTAAACTCTCTCCTCCTTTTTCCCCCATAACTAACAAAATAAAAACACCAGCGTGCATTTTAATGTGGGGGTCAGGGAAGGCCAGAGTATGGCCATGTTGGGCAAGATGACCCTAAGCTGGAAGGGCACTACGAGAACACCCCCAAATTCCAAGCCCCTTTGAAGGCGCCAGAGGGAGGAGCTGGGGAATGAGGGGTACCAGGGCCCACTGGGTGATCTCGAAATGCTGTGAGGAGAGGAGACAATAGAAAGGGATGAATTCTCTATACCTCAACTACTGCTGGAGGAGCCATCAGAGAGACTGTTCATGCACAAACTGCCTTTAGAAACCAAGTGAGACACAATCATTGGGATTGGAAGCGTTCCATTCCCTGGGGTCCTGAAGGAACCCAGGAGGAAAATGATGGAACTGGGAGCCTAACTGTGTAAACTGGGCCAGAGATCAGGACTTTCATGTGACTCCATCCCTGATAAAGTTTCCAGAGGGGATCCTCAGTCTCACTTCTAAGCTGGTAGCACTTATCTTTAACAATTAAATAAAGGTAGTATGGGAACACGGATCCCTTAGGCAAACTTAACTTCCTGGGGGCGAGGCAAGCGTGGCATCTGAAGGACAGGAGTGCCCGAGTGTCTACCGAAACCTGCTGGGGGAAGGTAAATACGCATGTGGAACAAGGGTAGTCAGTGGGTGAACTTCTACTGAGATTTTCAAAAATCCTGTGACAAGCATAATTCCTCAGAGAACCGCATAAGGGCCAGTCTTATTTTACGTCTCAGTGACTCATCTGGAAGGTGGCTTGTAACAGTTGCTGCTGCTCGTCCACCTCTCGGTGGAGGCTTCTCTCGGACCCCTTCCTGACCACAGCCCGACGCCCCTGCCTTGTCACGCGGCACTCCCTCTCCTCTGCACTTAGCCTGAACTTTATTTACCTCTTGATGGGCCCCCTGCCCACTCGGGGTTTGGGTTTGGCTTTAAGCTTGATGATTGGTCTGAAAAAAGAAAGAAGTTAGTGGAGGTAGTGGTCAGGTACGTTGCCAGGGAGGAGTAAAGGATGATGATGATGATGATTTTCTGTTTCTAGGAAGGACCCTTCATGCAGAGCACGGGGAGGGGCAAAGCAAAGGCAGTCAGGTTCTCCACATATACTGCTGCACGTACCACTGAACTACTTTTGGAATACATGCTGCTCTCTGGATTCAGCAACCGTTATGAGAAAACTAGTTATGTCACCCCAGGTGGTGAGGGGAGAGGAGATAAGAGGACTGGGAAAGGGGGAAGAGAGAATGGGAACGCAGATGAATCAAGGGAGGTTAGGAGTTGGGGCAGGGGAGGAAGCGTGCAGGAGCCTGAGGTTGGAGTCCAAGCTATCTGGGGGAGGTACAAAGATGCAGAGGCGTTTCCTCAGCCATTCCTGCACTGTCTCCTCCTTGTGCTTCCTAAGATCAAAGCTTGCCCATCCCCATGCCTGCCTCCCCTCCCCTCCCCGCTGCAATGGCCATTTTCCAGGCGTATCCCTGATTCATCAGCTTGGGTTCTGGGATGGACATGGATAGGCTGCCTTCCATCCATCCACCTCCTGGGGTCACAGGGATGAGCAGGAGGTCCCGGGGCTCTTGCCCCATTACCTTCCAAGGGGCTTGGAGCGTCGGGCCGAGGCTTTGGCCGCTCGCTTCCTCAACTTTCTGTGAGGATAAGACAACAGCAGAGTCAGGATCAGTCTAGAACTAAGTGGGAAAAGCTAGTGCAACTGGGACCCGGGGCAAGATTGCTTTTCCAACAGTTAGAGGGCTCCTGGTGGCAGGACCATATAACATCAGGTACCTCCAAAGTTCAACCCTTCACAGCTGTTTGGCCTCATGAGCACATAACCAGACAGGTGAGCAGCAGTGAAGGACATGGACTCGGGGCTGATAAAGACCCTATACCAGGACCCACAGAAATTAGGTTAAGGCAGACAGGGAATAAGGACTCTTGGGTTGATATTAGGGCTGATCTAAACCTGGGGGGAGGGCTAGGGGAACGGGTGTAAGTAGAAAGGTGTTAGATTGTTAGGATTGCCAGAGTGACTAGGCAAGGAGAGAGAACTGGCCTGGTCACACCTTAGAGAAGCTATGGATTTTTTTCTTGGATGCTCTCTGGCTTCTGGCATGTCCAGGCCTGAGGTCAGTGAAGCAGGACCAAGGACCAAGGACCAAGACTGGATAGTAAGGGACATTAACGGTCTGACTGGGGAGCATGAGGCCAGGCTGCTTAGGATGACAGAACCCTTCCTGCTTTAGTTAAATCCCATATGCTTTAGTCATTCACAAACTGAGCTCATTTCCCAAACTTACTTCCAGGGATTAAGTTCTAAAACCTTATTTCTTCTTGATGGGCCTAAATATTTGACCTATTTTATTCTTCAAGAAGTTGCCTTAAGTCTAATGCATGGAAACTAGATCTGTTTCTCCACTCATTCTCCCTTTGATTTCAAAGACTTTCACTTTGCCCCCTTTGTCCTGTCCAACTATGTATAATGAATGCAGGTCTTGTCTGTCCTTACAAAATTTATGGAATTCCCTGTTATCCTGTTAGTTATCATCTCTTTGAACATGTTCCTGCTCTGCTGTTTCTCTGGAGGAGTCACCTTTGGATGTGGTATACTATGTGCAGATGTGCTAGGATTTTAATAAACAGATTTTAACAGGGCTGAATCTGCTTGGTACCTCCTGCCCTGGCTTCTTACTGAGGATGTACTTAGTTGGTCTTTTTGCCAAAACGTTCAATATGTCCAACATTCCTAGCAAAGAGTCTACAATAACTCTCGGGTCCCTTTCCTGAGACGCTACTAAGAGTTTAGAACCTTTCATCATATATATAGTGTGTGAAACTTTTTCTCCAGATGTGTTTTTCTCAAACATGTCTGAAATGAAATATACTTGGCACTTTCTTTCACCAGTAACCCAGAGAGATCATTCTGATCTCCAGCGTTGTGTTCAGAAAAATGTAGTATTACCTAGAAATTTAGAAGTACTTCTTCTCTAAGTTATTTAAGGACTATATAAGGTCTTTATATTATCTATTCTATGGTAGATATAATAATATACATTATAAGGCAAATACAGGTTACATGAAGGACCTGGTACTTGTTTAGGACGAGTACTGGTATTTGTCTTGATTTATATTTCTTCATTCACAAATGTGCTTGTTTTCCCTATCATTTGTTCCTTCAACCATCAAACATAAAAAGCTACCTGCATCTGCACATCCTTTTCTCATTCCAACTGTCTCTCTTCTCTAAGGCCCCTGCCCCCAAGAGTTTCTGAATTCCTTCCCCTCCGTTCCTTTCTCTCCTTCCCAATTGAATCCTTTTCAACATGTTCAGCTCCCCCCGCCTCACGTACACACACACACACACCCTCCACCCCACATCCTTCTCCCTCTTTGTAGAAAAGCTTTTCAGTGGTTGTCAACACTCACCATCTTTCCTCCCACCCACTCCTTAACCCACCCTTCTGGTTTTCCCCACCCATCACTCTGCGATAATAAATCCAGACGATTTTGTTTTCTTCTTTTTTAGTCTTCATCCCATTGACTCTTGGTAGCATCTGACACTGCTGTTCTCTCTTTCCCTCCTTGGCTGTCACAACACTACTGGCCTCGTTTGAGTCCTAATTCTGGTTGCTCGCTCTTGGTCTTCTTCGCAGGCTCCTCCTCTATATAGTCATTTAAATTTTTAGAGCTCTAAGGCATTAAGATAATAATGCTCCAAGGCATTCTTCTCACTCCACATCCTCTCTTTATATGTTCTCGTTCACACCTAATCTTGTATATTCCATTGCCTTCTTGATGTTCCTACTTAGATATCTCAAAGTTATCTAACATTTAATGTGGGTCTAAAAAATAAACATAATTCTTCCAGCAAAATCTACGCCGGAAACCTAGGAGTCAACCTTGACTCTTCTCTTTTCTTTGGCTCCCAAAGTCAATCCGTAACCAAGTCCTGTCAGTATTCTGTCCTAAACGACTCTCTAATCCATTGGCTCTTGCTCTTCTCTAAACCATTCTCAGAAATGCAGTCAAAAGTAAGCTCTCGGAGTCACAAACCTGATCATGTCCTCTCACAGCCCTCTCCATTAAAAAACTTCAATGATTTCCCATTACTTTTATCATAAAGATCCAAACCCTTAACATAGCCTATAAGGTCTTCTATGATTTGGTGCCTAACTAACTCTCTCACCACCTCTGTATTCTGAGCACCTTTCCCAGTTCTTGGCAAATAGCAGGAGTTCAATAAATATCTATCAAACTGAAATGAACTAGAAGAGTGACTTCTTAAACAGCACTTAAGCTCTTAGAACCTCAACTTCTTTGTCTGAAAAAGGGCAGTAAAGGGTTCAATTATCTGTACCTTGTTTTCCTCTTCTAAAATTCTACAACTTTCACATGTTCTAGAGTAGAACTACCAAACCAAGTTTAAAAATGATAAATATATCACATCCTGATTTTCTTATTCTCTAAATCTTACTGACTTCCTCTAAAAGCTAGCAGATGCATCTTCTTTCTCTAAGGAAGGTAGAGTTGTTTATAACTGTCTTGCCTAGCCTTTATAATTGCATTACCTATGAGGATTCTCCCTCTGTCCGACTTGACCTGTGAAGGAATATCTATACCATATCCTCATCACAGAATCTCCCAGGACCCCTGTAATCTCTTTCCCCACTAAGAATGACCACTGTACTAAGTATATTTCCTTCGCCAGCCTTCATATCCCAGACTCAGTAAGAGATCCCAATATGTACAAAAATATCCCTGATTTCCAAAACTTACTTGAGGCTGTATATACGTGGGGACAATTCCTGGGCCTCAAAATTCCCCGGGATGGCCCACGTCTAAAGTTAGTTCATATTAACTGGAAGCCCAGAGATGCCTGATGGATACCATCCGTCTCTTGAGCAGCTTCAGCATCATTTTTTAGTTATTCTCTTATTTTCTCTATTCTATCAGTCATCCTACATCTATTCATTCCCCTCTCTCCTCGTTGTCGTCCTCCTAGTCAGCTTCATTTTTATAACTCCTGACTAACCTTACTGCATCCAGAACTTCCTCTTCCAATTCACTACTATCAAACTTTTAAAATCATTGGCCTTATTTTGTCACTGTCCCGTACAAGTACTTTTATTTTTTAATTTTCCATAAGATAAAGGTGAAACTCTCCACTCTGGCATTAAGAGTGTTCCATTTTCTAGCCGTACTCTATCCATTCGGATCTTTCTTCCACTATTTCTCAGTATAAATCTTCTACTCTTGTCAACTGTCTTTCAAAATATCCTATTCATTTTCATCTTTGTCAGGGTCAGCAATAACTTCCGTGTTGCTAAATCCAGTATTCATTTCTCAGTCCTCATGTTTTTAGACCCATCAGCGGCACTGACACACGTGATCACTCTTCCTTGAAGCACTTTACTTGGCTTCTAGGCCTCCACACTCACCTGCTTTTCTTTCTACCTCACCTCCATGTTTGCATTTTTGTTTTTTGTTTTTTGTTTTTGGCCAAGCCGCGCCACGCCATACAGCACGCGGGATCTTAGTTTCCTGACCAGGGATCGAACCCGTACCCCCTGCATTGGGAGCATGGAGTCTTAACCACTGGACTGCCAGGGAAGTCCCCTCTTTGCACTTTGCCTTATCTTGGCCTTATCTCCCTGACGCTTGATTCTGCCACATCCCTTACAGTCAATTCTTAACAAAGCAGCCCAAATAATACCTAAAAAGTGGAAGTCAGATGTCACACCTCTGCCCCAAACCTTCTCTCACACACAGTGGAAACCAAAGACTCTCAAATGGCCCTACATGATCTGGCTCCCCATTCTTTCCCTATCTCCTCCTGCATCACATGTCCTATCATTTTCTCCCTTGTTCACTCAGCTCCAGCCCCAGGGGTCTCCTGGAGCATGACAAGATTCCCCCATCCCCCACATCATGATACACACCACCACACTCCCCAGGATCTTCTCATTTATGATGCTTCCTCCTGGAGATGCTCATCTAGGTTTTTGCATAGCTTGTGCCTTCGCCTCCTTTAAATATTTTCTCAAATGATGCCTCCTCTGACCTATTTAAAACTGCAATCCCAGTCCCACTTCCTAACCCTTTCCCTGCTTTATTTTTATCTATTATGCCCTTTGCCATCCTTACATTTTGTAATTTTACTTGTTTTCTGGTTCTTCCCTAGTCCATGAGATGAGGGATTTTTGTCTGTTTTGTTCATTATTGAATCCCTAGTATCTACAACAGTCCCTGGCACACAGTAGGCACTCATTAAATAAATGTTGAATGAATGACTCTCTACACTTTTGTTCATGCTACCCTCTTCACCTGAAATACCTGCTACTTAAATCATACTAATCTTTCAGAACCTGGTGCTTGGATTAGGAAAGGTAAAGAACGAGCACAGGGAAAGAAATATAGCCCCAAGGTAGATAATAACAAAGGAGCACAGCACATAGACGTTTTAAACCGTATGAGTCTCTATGCCAGATAAAGTATACTCCTTGGGGCTGAAAGATGTGTCTCAGAGCCAAGGCAAAGAAAATTTGAGCAAGTATGGAAAAGACTGGAGGTTGGATAAGGTACTGGTTCTTGAAAAGAAGGAAGAGAATTCCTCAATCTACAGATAATTAATATCCTAGAATAAGTTATTAAATAGAAAGTTTGTGAACACTGAGGAAAAAATATGGTGATCCTTAGAAATCTAAAAGGATTTCAGTAAAAATTAGCTCAGTCAAACCACCATGATTTCCTTTCTTGGTAAGATTACTAAATTGGAAGGCTGCAGAATGGCTGTGAACATAGTATAGCTGGATTTTAGCAAAGACTAACAAAATCTCCCATGATTTCATTATAGATAAGATGGTATAATGTTGGCTACATCATTGTAGTGTTCAGTTTGTTCCCAACTGGCTGAAAAAACATGTTACAACTAATGATTAAAGGTTTGATGTAAATCTGCTGGAGGATTCATAAGAAGAATTCGACTTTGGTTTTAAAGGTTTCAACAATTTTAACAGTCACTTTGATGAAGTCAGGCAGCATAGCTTTCATATCTGTTGAACAGAGGAGGCAGGGAGGGATGACAAGTGGAAAATAATGTCAAGATTCAAGATAATCTCATGGGATCATCATGGCTTTTCAATGGTTTTTAAATGATGTATAAACTAATAGGGTAAACTCAACAGATTTAGCTGCTCTATCAAGGATGAGGGAAGACCCCATTTAGGTGATTACAGGGTCGACATGAGCGGTGGGACGCGGCCTCAGCAGAAAGGCAGTGCAAGATCTACACATGCTTTAATTAAAAGTGAGCATTGCTGCTGTACCCTGCCCTGATCAGACCACATCTGAAGTAGTGTGCCCAGTGGAAGGTCACCCAGATGTTAAGAGGTCTTGCTGCAAAACTGATCTAAGGAAGAGATGAAGAAAACAATCATTTAAATTACAGAGAGCTTTCTAAGTTTCTCAAAATGCCAAATTAGATGCTCCAGGGAAGCGAGACGCTGTTAAGCACAGAGCCGGTCACCAGCGTGATCCGTTTCCCAGAGGCCGGCGCGTACACCAGGGCTCCAGAGCAGGTGAAGCGGGCCGGGCTTCTGGGCCGAAGCATATTCGGGAAAACTTGCCTAGGAGCCCTGAGGGCTCGCGCGCTCACAGACGCCTCGTGGGCCGCCGGGACCCAGGGAGGGGCCCAGCCTCTCCCGGCGCCCTCCGGCCTTCAGGGATTGGCGCTCTGGCGGGGACCCGCCGCCCCGGGGATGCTCCGGGCCTGTCACCGTCAGACTCCCGGCGTCCGGCCCCGCCCCGGTTCCGCCTCTGCAGGGCATGGCCGCGCCCCCACCCCCTAACTCGGACCCGCGGGCTCCCGGGCCGCGCCAGCGCCGGCACCGTAACCGCCACGGCCCGCGGGCCTGCGGGCCGCTGGGCATGGCCTCGCGAGACCCGGCGCTCGCCCCCGGGTCGCGGAGACGCCGCCTGCCGACCGATGGCGTCACGGGCCCCGACGCCACAGCCGCCGCTCACCCCGCGCCGGCTCGGGCCGCTCAGCCTCGCCGGTCCCGTGGCAGCCTCGCCTCGGGGACCGCTTCATGGTCCCGCAAGCTTTCTCAACTCTCCCGTTCAGCAGAGGCCTGCACATTTCCCCAGTGCCCCAGCCCCCTCGGGGGTCTCTCAACACCATTCCTAACAAGCGCCCTCGTCCCTTCACCTGTAGAAGGCCACGTTGACCCTCTTTTCGCTAGGGAAGCCCAGCATCCCGCAGACCACGTGGCTGTTGTGGGCGCTCCATCCTTTGTCACACACTTGCGACCAGCCGCCTGGAAGCCTGACTTCGACCAGTCCCTCGGTCACGGGCAGGGGCCGCCTGCCCCGCCCAACGGCTGGTCGAAGTCGTACCTCTTCCACTTGCAGGTGATGCTCTACCTGGGGATGGGACCACAAGTAGAGGAAGGAATCCCAGTGACACCTTCCAGATGTCCGGCCACCCTCAAGGAACCCTGACTGAGTGTGCTTGCTGTAAACCCAAGGGCGAGACGGGGCTGAGAGGCCGGACTGCGCTCCACGAGGTACTGACTGGGGTGTGTGGGTGTGTTGACTCTCCTGCAGCCACCGGAGTGCAAGGACATGCGTGCAAGGACATGCTACGCTCTGAGAAATGACTAAGGGTCCAGAAGGAGCTGGGGAGGGAGCATCTAACTCTGCCTGGAGCCTGAGGGAGCGCTTCACAGAGGAAGTGGCATTGAAGGAGGAGGAGAAAGTAAGAAGGAGACGTCCCAGGAGAGGAGGAACATGTGAGGTGAGGGGAGTACAGTGCCCTGAGGACCAGGGGTGAAGCTGGAGAGGCTCATGCCAGGCTTAGCAACCTGAATGCTAATGCGAAAACAAGCCTGGACTATACAGTGTCTCGGAGCCCTATCATTTTGTGCCCCCCCCACAAGTCCCCCACCAACCCAAATTACCCCCTTGGGCATATGGCATCCTCTACCTTCTAGTATCTGTGCATATAACCACTCCACAGCCCTCTGTGTCTCGCCACCCTGGGTGGGGTGTGTGTGTGTGTGTTTATGAACTACAGACCTCAATGACATTGGAATCCGAGAAGCCGGGGAGGCGCTCGTCCTTGCAGATGACCCCGGCATCCTCATCGTGGGTACAGTCACTGTTCCCCCAGCCCCGGGAGGCACATTCAGTCACACTCCACTCAGTCCCACTGCAGCTCAGGTTGTCCAGCCAGATGCGGCCTGTGGAGGAGCGGGAGATAAGGCGACAGAGGGGCTTGGAGAGGTAGTATGGGGATGTTGGTGAGAATGAGCGTGGAAGCCTCATACCTGGTAAGGTAATGGGTGGGGAAGGGACAGGGGACCCCGGAAAGGAATAGGAAAGGGAGCATAGGGGTGGTGGAGGGTTGATAGTGATCTGGGGATACCCAAGAATTTGGTAGGGCGAATAAGAAAACCAAGAGTCAACACTGAAGTTCTGATCAGTCCTTACCCATTCAATGACAGCTACAATTAATCAAGTACCTACTGTACGTGAGGCAATCTGCCAAGGTATGTACATATGTGAGCATCCTTAGAGCTGCCAGAAGGTATTATCACCATTTTGTATAAAGAAATTGGAGTTCAGAGAAGTTAAGTAACTTGACTAAGACCACAGCCAATACATGGGGGCTTAGGGATTTGAGCCATTTGTGAGATTTGGAAATGTAAAATCCTTTCACCTCAGCCTTACATTTTCCCATGTGCACCCCATCTGCGTTGCCACGTTGCCCTGCGTTCTTCTCTCTGCCTGGACCAAACTGAAATGAATATCACCGACTTTCTCTCAGAATTGGGTGGCCCCTCAAAGGTTGGTCCCAGCTAATGTGCAGGGACCCCTCATGCATATCCTGACAGGACTTACCCGGCTTCTGCTGGGATACCTACCTCCTGCCCCAGCAGGCTGTTGGAACCCTCACAAAGTCCTTGAGACTCTTTTATGACTTCCCCCCCTCCAGGTCTGATTCAATCCTTTGATGCCATCCAGAAAAATCCCTCAGCCAAATGACTGTCCTCACATTTGAAGACAACCATCATGTAAGTGTTATCCAAAGCTTTTTCCTTTCATACCAAATATCCCTGGCTTCTTCAGCTATTCCTTGAAACTTGGCTTCCAATCTTTCACATCTGGCCAGCTCTCCTCTGAATGTACTTCCATTTTTAGGATCTTAGTTCCCTGACCAGGGATTGAACCTGCACCCTTGGCGGTGAAAGCGCGGAGTCCTAATCCTGGACCACCAGGGAATTCCCAGTACTTCCATTTTCTCTCTGGAAATGTGGCATCTAAAGTGACACTTCATTCCAGAAGTGATCTAGCTAGTGGAAACTGGGGGATTAGCTGCAGACTGCACCAGTTTCTGTCTATCAGTCTCACTATGAGCTCATACAGTGTAAGCGCCCCCAGGTCTCAGAATTGTTCCTGATCCCCTACTACCCACATTCATACTTGTCCTAGAGTTTATACTTGTCTTTGGTAAGTTCCAGCTTGTTGGTTTCAGCTCTGGTCTATAATCTGATTCTGTTGGCTGCAGTATCTGCGATTCCTTCTGGCTTTGGGACATCCAGACATCATTTACCTGCTTTCAGCTTCCCACGAAACCAGTTGTACTTTAATCATACAGGGCTCACCTGTGTCAGGGCTGTCTTTGCACGTGGCTTTGTAGAATCATACTTTTGCAGCAGAAAGGAACTTATGTGAGTTCACCTAGTCATTTTGCACATGGGGCATCTGAGGCTCAGAGAAGGCACTGACCAGCCTAAGTTCACACAGCTCTGAGAAGGGACTGCTGGTTGGTTTGTCCCCCATGGGTGTACTTGACACTGGCTTTTCTTGGTATTCTGTGTCCCTATGGCTGTGCCATCCTGGTGTTCCCTCTCCCTACATTTAGGTTGCACTTTGGCAATACCTAGGCTGTGCCTGGAGCATTGCTCACCTGTTCCAGGGCCGTATTTGGCACTGTGGGTCCAGCCTGTGGCCTCTGTGAAGCCCAGCTCCCGGCATAGGACATGGGCAGCCTGCAGTGTGAAGTCGTCATCGCAGATGGTGCCCCATTCGCCAGCCCGCTGGATCTCCACGCGGCCCTCGAACGGCTTCCTGGGGAAGCCGGCCAGCCGGAACCGTAGCCCCTGGCTCCCAGCCCTCTTCTCAGGGGCCGTGGATGGGGATGGAGATGGAGATCCCAGGCACGAGCTGCACAGCAGGCACAGCAGCAGCCCCCACAGGCTCCACTGCCAGACACTGACAGGTCGCATGGCAAGGAAGGCCTGGGTGCCCCAGAGAGAGAATATGTGAGAGAAGCTGAAACTGAGCCAGGCCCAGGTCTGAGAGTGAGGTCACGAGAGGAAAAGAGACACTGGTTAAGACCAGAGACAGAGAGACAGCGCGAGAGAAAGAGAGGGACCCACGGACTAAGAGAGACAGTGAGAAAGGAACACATGCTAAATAAGAGCAGAAACACAGAGTCAAAGAGGCACACAGACTGAGAGACCCAGACTGGGGGACGGGGGAGGGAGAGAGAGGCTCTCCCTCCCTTTTGTGAAGAATGAAACTCTCACTATTAGTTGTTATGTCTCACAATGTCCTTTCCCCAGTTCTGCTATATCATCACCTCCATACCCCAACTCACGGGTCAAGGAGACCCAGTGATCAAAAGACAGAGGTTAGAGACCAAGATCAGAGAATGGTCCAGATAAAGAGGAAGAGACTGAGCAAGAGACACGGAGAGGGAGACCCAGACAGAGAGAATGTGAGAGGAAGGGAAACTGTGGGAATGAAAGGGGACCAAACAGAGACAGTAGAGAGAGAGACAATGTTGAGGATGGATAGAGAGGGATCCGGAGAGAGCCTGGCACACAGAACTGGGGGGCAACTGAGAAAGGCAGGCAGTAGGTGAGGAGGAGGGGAACTGACAAGGGCCAAGGAGCAGAGGCAGGAGGGACCCAGATGATCCTGTTCAGCCAGTCAGACAGAGGACAGATGGCTACTGACGGTGGACAGAGGCAGGCAAGGAGGGGCTTAGGAGACCCTCGGATCTCAGGGCCCCTGGACGGGAGCCAAGCCGAGAGTCCTCTCTGGGCAGATTCCAGGCAGAGAAGGCAGAGAACCAGAATGCCCTGGAGAACTCTTGCACATCCTACATGCCCTGCAGGGTCAAAGGGGCCCAGGAGGGCCAGGCCCCAAGGTGGAGGGGGGATGGGGTGAGGTTTTCCAAGCCTCCTGCCAACACCGCCATCTCTGTCCCGGGCAAGCGGAGACGAGAGCACCAATCGGCTTCTCCGCCAAGGCCTTCCCTCTGTCTGGGGCGGAGAACAGCCCCTCTACAGCGAGCTCCCCCCTCACCCCCCCTACATGCTTCCCCCAACTCAAACAACCCAACAGGGCAGCTTTGTTTGGGGACATTTTGGCTTGGGGACCCAGGGAGAGGGCCTCACAGAGGAACCCCCAGCCTTAGGGCCCTCCCGGCTGCCCTATTTGGAACACCCTGCAGCCCCAACCCCCCCATATCTGCTTCATTTCTCCACTCCTCTTGTGTTTCACTCTTCTTTGACAATAATAAAGCCCTCAGTAGCCTGACTTCCCTTTGACTCTATCCCACATTCACCCCTTTTCCCAGGTCCCCCCACCATCCTCCATCCACAACTCTCCTTCCTCCCACGGGCAGCGTGACTCCCCCTACCTGTGGCTGAGCGGGGGCCGCAGCGGCTGGGAGAAGAGTCCTGGTCCTGGAGTTCAGTCCTAGGACTTACAAAAAAAGTGCTTGTCCAGGGGAGACTGCCCCCCCTTTCTCCCCCACCCCTTTCGTTCCTCCCACGTCCCCTGGAGCCCTCCCACACTCCGCCTCCTCCCACGACCCCTCCCAGGCCAGTTCCCTCCTCTCCTCCTCCCCTCCTCTTTGCAGCAGGCCGCAGTCGCCGCTCCACCCCCCTCCCGCCCCCCTCCCCGCCTCCCAGCCTGCTTAATAAAATTTTCTTTTCTCGCGGGTTGGGAGCAGGGTAGCTGCGGCCAGAGAGCTGGACACAGAAGAGGCCACGGGGCCGCAGACCGTCCCGGGCTGCGTCCCGTGCAGCGACTCGGCTCCGAGCTCCGGACAGTCTTCAGTCCCTAGCCCTTCCCCCACGTCCCCTGCTCCGCGGATCTTAAATAGCCCAACTCCGGCCGAGCAGGGGGCGGGGCGGGTCTGGGGAATTGAAGCCGCGAGGGCACGTAAGGTCCCTCCAATGCCCCAGGGTGCCCGTCGGCATTTTCGAGATGATGTCACGGCTTTCACTCTGATGTCACTTTGAGCATCTGACGCAGTACGCAGCCCCCAAGCCTAGGCGCCGGAGTCCTCTGACCGAAACCACGAGGTTTCCTTCGGTGGAGCCACTTGTGCGCGACCCAGGGTTGGGGTGGGGGGCGGAGGTGGTGCACCAGCCAGCTTATCTGGGTACCCCCTCCCCTTCCTTCTGGCTTGTCTTCTTCCTCCCCTTTCGCGGTCCGGGCAGGTTGGGGGGGTCGGGAACGCCTCCCGCGCGAGCCCCGCCCCGCCCCGCCCCGCCCTCCTCCCCGCCTCGCCCCGCCTCCGGCCCACTGGGCCAGGAAGGGCGGAAGGAACCGCCGGGGGCCATGGACGGGGCCGTGATGGAAGGGCCGCTGTTTTTGCAGAGCCAGCGTTTCGGTACCAAGGTAGTGTGGGTAGGGGCTGCCGAACCCCATCAGAGCTAGGGGTGGGCAGCTGAGCCTAGATGGAGGGAGGGGACCGGCAGCGGGTTGGAGCGCGGCGCCCCGAGCCGGAGAGCCTTGTGAATTTCCGGCTAAATTGCTTTGCACACACTCGGAAGAAGCGTCCGCCGGCCTCCGGGTTCGCCTCTCTGGCCCTGGGGGAGACGGAGCGGCATCCTCCTTGGGAAGCTTCGCCTGCCGTCGGGAAGCCTCCGACCGGAAATTGGCCCGCGCAGGTCCTTCCCTCCCCGTCGGGGCCCGGGCCGCCGGTGTTTGCCGGCTCCCTCCCCAGTGTCTCTCCGCTCTTTCCCCAGAGGTGGAGGAAGACCTGGGCGGTGCTCTACCCGGCCAGCCCCCACGGTGTCGCGCGGCTCGAGTTCTTTGACCACAAGGGGTCGAGCTCTGGAGGGGGCCGAGGAAGCTCGCGCCGCCTGGACTGCAAGGTGATCCGTCTGGCTGAGTGTGTGAGCGTGGCCCCCGTGGCCGTGGAGAGCCCCCCTGAGCCTGGCGCCGCAGCTTTCCGCCTGGACACCGCACAGCGTTCCCACCTGCTGGCGGCCGACGCGCCGTCCAGCGCCGCCTGGGTGCAAACGCTGTGCCGAAACGCCTTTCCGGTGAGGGGGCCGGGGCTGCCGGTGAGGGGCTGGGGCGAGCTGCACTGGGCCCAAGAGTCCATGCGGGGTGGGCGCAGTTACAGCGGCAGAGGAACTGGGCTGGCTCGGACCCTGGGAACCGCGGTGAGGGAATTACAGTCTCCTTCATACTCTTTCTCTTTACCCCAGAAAGGCAGCTGGGCCCTGGCGCCTGCCGAGAACCCACCCAAGCTTTCTGCCCTGGAGATGCTGGAGAATTCACTGTATAGCCCCGCCTGGGAAGGTAGATGCCTGAAAAGCCCCAGCAGGGATGGCGTGGAAAGAAAGGGTGTCCTACAAGGGGAAGTAGAATGCTCCTGAGAGCTGGCTTTCAAGTGTATGCTTGGACAACCTGCTCCCTCCCCCCACCCCAGTCCTGGCCAGGTGCCAGTCTAACTGTGTATTCCTTCCAGGATCCCAGTTCTGGGTAACCGTGCAAAGGACTGAAGCCGCTGAGCGTTGTGGCCTGCATGGCTCCTATATGCTGAGAGTGGAGGCTGAGAGGCTGACTCTCCTGGGCGTGGGGGCCCAGAGTCAGATACAGGAACCACTCCTTTCCTGGCCTTACACTCTGTTGCGTCGCTATGGCCGAGACAAGGTGCAGTGCTGTTAGGAAGGACTGGCTCCCTGGGTTGGGCAGCTGTGGGAGGGGTGGGGCAGGACCCGGGAGGTGGGAAACTCTGCCTTTTGGATGACCCTTTCTTGCCTAGCCCATGGCCCCGCCTCCCTTCCCAGGTGGTCTCTTCTTTGTTGGTCCCCTAACTAGTTCAGCCCCGTGACTCACCTCCTCTGATGCCCCTGATGATGCGTTTCCCTCCACTCCCTCTTCAGGTCATGTTCTCTTTTGAGGCTGGCCGCCGCTGCCCCTCTGGCCCTGGAACCTTCACCTTCCAGACGGCACAGGGAAATGACATCTTTCAGGCAGTTGAGACTGCTATCCACCGACAGAAGGCCCAGGGGAAGGCCAGCCAGGGGCAGGATGTCCCTAGAGCTGATTCCCATGACGGAGAAATGGCAGAAGGGAAGGTGGCTCCCCCCCGGGGCCCCCAGGAGCTCGCGGGCAGCCCTCCAGCCCTGTATGCTGAACCCTTAGACTCCCTGCGCGTTCTTCCAGGCCCTTCCCAAGATTCCGTATACTCAGACCCCCTGGACAGCACCCCTGCTCAGGCGGGGGAGGGGTTACAGTTAAAGAAACCTCTCTATTGGGACTTGTGTGAGCATGTGCAGCAGCAGCTGATAAAGGCCAAGTTGACAGACCCCAAAGAAGACCCCATCTATGATGAACCTGAGGGCCTGGCCCCAGCTGCTCTCCGGGGCCTTTATGATCTGCCTCAGGAGCCCAAGGATGCCTGGTGGTGCCAGGCTCGGGTGAAGGAGGAGGGCTATGAGCTCCCCTACAACCCTGCTACTGATGACTACGCCGTGCCACCCCCGCGGAGCACAAAGCCTTTCCCAGCTCCCAAGCCCCAGGGCCTGGCCTTCTCTGAATCCGGTGCTGCGGCTGGCAGTGGCAGCAAAGGCCATAGCTCAGACACTGCCCTGTACAGCCAGGTCCAGAAGAGTGGGGCCTCAGGTAGCTGGGACTGTGGGCTCTCTGGAGCAGGGACTGACAGGACTGGGGCCAAGTCAGAGGGCTCCACCTGAGAAGAAGGGCAAGGCTGGGGTTGCTGATAGGAGGACCATGGGGAGGCGGCACTGGGGAGCAAAGAAACCTGTTAGAACCAGCAGGAACCAGACGGGTCTGCGTGTAGAGACCAGGGTACACGGGGAGTCAAGGGAAGGATGATCTGTCCCAAGAGGTCATGGAAGTGGGACAGTTGGCAGGGGCTCAGGGGTTGGATCTGGGGGAGGCCAGCGCCTCTAAGTCATCCCCACCAAAGGAAGGGCTAGCTGCTGGAGCAGTGCTATAGAAAGGGGTGTTTGGTCAGACTAGGTACAGTGTGAGGGGCCTGTATGGAGGCTATAGGGAGGCACTGGGCTGTGTCTTGATCCTTCCCCCTGCGTTGTTCTTTGCCAGAGAGAGAGATTTTTTTTTAAGTTGTATCCTCATTAAAGTCAGTTTGGGTTTAAGAGGTCTACGTGTGTGAGTAGTCACAGAGGACAGAGTGGCAGGCTGTGCTGGGTAGCTGTGGAGGGAATCGGGAGGAGAAGCAGGAAGCTGTTGGGGGCCACTGAAGGAGGAAAGGGCCTCGGGCAGGGGGGTGAAGCAGTGTGGTCGTTCAGAGCCTGGGTGGTCCAGTCAGGCCCACCTGGGCTTGACCCTATCTCTGTGACTCTGTGTGTAACATCTGTAACCCTCACTTTCCCCCACTGCCCCTGTGCAAAATGGGGAAGCTTAATTACACGTACAACCTCACAGGGTTTTTATGAAAGGAGTTACATTTCTCAAGTACTTAATGTGATTTCAAGTGCAGAGTAAGCATTGTATAAATGGTGGTTATTATTCTGTGGATGGAGAAAGCTGATGGGCAGGTGTGAGGAGAGGGGAATAGGTCTTTTTCTCACCACCCTCTCCCCTGTCCTCAGCTCTAGGATGCCTTCCCTCCCCCTTGTCTCACACACTGACACACACACACACACACACACACACAAGCACACGCACGCGCGTGCGCACACTTTGCATGTAGGTACCAAGCATCAACCACGTATCTGTTTGGAGGCTGAAGGGAATTGCAGTGTGGTGGGTGTAGTGGGAGGGGCCTGGGCTTTGGAATGCGGTTCCGATTTCAATGCTACTTGTTTTTCATGAGCTCTGAAAACCGCATCCTTGTCTCCTGAGGTTCAGTTTCCTGATGGTGACCTGATTTCACCTACTTACACAGAGCTACAAGGAGAAAGTCGGGCCTGGGAATGCTCCTGACAATGGTGGAGCCTTACTGGTTCTTTAATCTTCATTTGTGTGAACAGTATCAAGCGATCCAAAAGAAAAATGAGTCCCTGCTGGGCGAAGTTCAGTGTCTCTTCCCAGCCTGAAGCGTGGGGCAGTGGCAGCATGGAGACAGAGGAGGGGAGGCTCGTTTCCCATCAGCCGCCTGGGGCTCGCAGGGGCTCACGTGGGTAGGAGGCCGGTCTGTCCGCAGAAAGCCATTGTGTGCGCCTTGGCGTGGGTGTGCTTGCACAGGGCAGCTGGGCTGTGGTGCTGGTGACTTAGGGCCCTGAGGGATACTCCTCGTCTGCCTCCTCCTCCTCCTCCTCCTCCTCCTCCTCCATGGAAGGCTGAAAGAAGACATCCGAGGAAGCTTTGCTGGCTGCTGGCATCTTGGGGGCTCTGCCAGGGGCGGGAGTCATAGGCAAAGGGGCCACTGTGGCTCGAGCTCGATTTGTTTGCAGTGGCCCAGCCTGCAAAGAAAGCGAGAAGAGCTTTCTGTGAAGACCAGACAGTTCCCCATCTTCTGTCCTGACTCCTTCATGTGTCCTGTGAGTGACAGCCTCAAGGCCCAGGGCAGTGGAGTCCCCTAGGCTCCAGCCTCCACAGTGCCTGTCTCCTGGCTAAGTGTCCTCCTCTGTTTGCTCGTCCACCAGCTAACTTGTGGTCGGTTCTGTTCCCACCTCTAGACTGACTGTACTTTGGAAACGTCTTTCTTTTGTAACTTCAGGTAAGACAAAGCAGGGGTTTCCCTATAGGCTCTGATATTGAGAAACAAGGAAAAGATGAATAAGGGCACAAAAGGAAGCCCAAATACTATAGAACATGGGTTTCATAAAAATAAACACCCCCTGGGACTCTCCTGGTGGTCCAGCGGTAAAGAATCCGCCTTAGAATGCAGGGGACACAGGTTCAATCCCTGGTCAGGGAACTAAGATCCCACATGCCGCAGGGCAACTAAGCCCGCGTGCCACAGTTACTGAGCTTGCACTCCTCAACCAGAGAGCCTGTGTGCTGCAAACTACAGAGCCCACGTTCTCCAGAGCCCACGCGCCACAACTAGAGAGAGAAAACCCACAGGCCACAACTAGAGAGAAGCCTGCCCGCCACAATGAAAGATCCCACGGTGCCTCAGTGAAGATCCCGCATGCCACAACTAAGACCCAACACAGCCAAAAATAAATAAATAATAAAATAAATCTTAAAAAAACAAAAAGATAAATCCCCCCTTCAATTACTCTTCTCTCTCTGCTTGTCACTAGAGCCCTGTCTCTAAGCTCCTAACCTTGACCAGCCTCCCTTTACTCATCTGTAAAATAAGCAGAACACTTACCTTGCGGGGAAGCTGTGAGGATTAAATGAGAAGAATAGGTGTGAGAGCACGTGTCACAGAACCTGGCAAGTGCCTGCTGCTCAGTAAATGCTCATTTCCCTTCCCTTGGGCATTTCTTTTCCCACCTTCCCTTAAGCCTTTTCTTTCCACAGAGGCTTGTGGTTGTAGTTCCAGTGCAGCCAGTTTGCTTAGTGGGACAATGGTCTGTTAAATGACTAATGATTTATCACAAACACTGCAATTAAGATACCTAAACATTATATGTAAATGCCCAAGCAAAACCAAAGCCTCCTTCCTGGGTAGGGGTGTAATTTTCTTTGTCTAGGGCAAAAGCCTGCTGTTTTTCTTCCTCCCCTGTATGCCACCTTTCTGCCACAGGAGATCCAGGGAGGCTCCTCCCTTGGATGGGGGGAGCTGGGCACAGGGGAAGAGGACTCTGGGATTCTGGGCGTAAAGCGCAGGGAGGGAAGTACCTTTCTCAGAGCCCGGCTCTCCCACCTTGGGTGGAGCGGGCCCTGAGGCTTGGCAAAGGTGCTGCTCAGGTGTGAGTACAGGTGGCTGCGAACCTGCAGGGGGTTGTAGGTGGGTTCTAGCTCCAGGTCATCCAGCATGCTCTGAGGAAGAGAGAGGAGGAGCCTCAGCTGGGGGTCTTGAGGCCATAGAACCCGAGGTGTCAGGCAGAGACCTGAGTGTGAGAAGCTGGAGGAGGTATGATGACCCAGGGCTTCACTGAAAGATGTGGAATAGATGCGTGTCCTGCAGGGGGTTCTGTCCCAGGTCCGAGTGCTTGTGAGGTAAGCGTCAGGCAGGGGTACCAGAAGTAGCAGCCACTGAGTGGTTAGGGACACTGAACACTCTGGCCCTGAGAACAATGTCACAGGATTCTGAGGGGGCCAGAGAGCTATGAAGGTTACAGGGGATCCAGTGTGCGAAGCTGTGAGGGAGGGTGTGTCCCGGCTGCGGTGCTCACAGTCTGCACAGCAAGTACACGGAGTTCTCGGCGGCCTCTGAGGTAAGTATAACCAGAGGACATACCAGCAGAGCATTCCTGAGCAGTCAGGTTTTCCGGCCACAGCATCCTGTGCCAGGAACCACTGGCCCTGAAGTGAGACACTGAGTGAGCCATGGCCACTTGTGCCCACCTCTCTGCATCCCCGTGGCCGCCAAGCCAAGAGTACAATCCCAGGCTCTGTGCTCTCTGCACGTAAGTCAGCAACCTAGCAGCAACGATGTGGTTCCAGTTCTCTGTACCCAGAGCCCCACCCCCACCCCCCCGCCTCAGCCTGGGGAGGCTGACAGGAAATCCAGAATCCAGATCCAAGATGAGAGGAGGGGGAGGAGAAAGTGGCCTTCAGAGCTGTTCCCTCCTTTGCATCAGAGTCTTATTTTAAAGCTCTTCCTATTCTCGGTGCCTACATTGGCTGCCTTTTCCTCTCTTTCTCAGAAATAGATGCACACAAACACAGGTACACACACATGCATACACACATTGCAGAGCAAGCCCCGTGGGAATACACCGGCTCGCAGACGCTTGCTTACGTCCTTCTGTCTGGCCTCGGTTCCTTGCTTTCTTCTCTGCTCCTCTTGCCACACCCTTGGAACCACCTCTGCCTCCGCTCCCCTGTCCTTTCCTTCAGGGGCTCACTCCTTTCCCTCATCCCTTTCTTGAACTCTATTCTCTTTTCTCCGCTCTATCTATCCCATGAGATCTGGGCTCACTTGCCTCCACAGTCTTACAGCTGTCATCAGGCACGTCCTCAGGTAGCAGGGGGAAAGGGCTGGGCAGCATCAGTTCCCGAGTGGCCACTGCCTTCACCAGCAGAGTGGGAGAGCGAGACGGCAGGATCACGTAGAAGGTGCTGGCGGGCTCTCTCAGTCTGTGTCCTTGGCTCAGGGGCTCCCCTTTGGCCAATAGCAGCCATTCTCTTTTCTGAAACAAAGACATACATAAACGCTGGTTCATCTTCAGTCTTTGGCGTGTTTGGAGGATTAGTCCCAATTGAGGCTTCCCCAAGTTCCTCTGGGGGTGTCAGGGCGGGCTGAGCCATTTCACCCTGGCCCTGGGGAGGGAGGGACTTTCTGCCTGAATCACCAGTGCCCCAAGGTACTACTCTTTTCCCCTGATTAGGGACATACACAAAGGGTTATCAATGCAGAGACAAGTTCAGAGATGAAGTAGGTGTTCACCTTACAGGGGGCTAATATATTACTCAATGATAAATGTGGAGTTTCAAGAACTGAAATCCTTAAAAACAGAGCCTTAAAACAGAGACTTCTGTGGGATGCTGTGAAAATTCAGGTCTCATTTTGAGGGTGATAATTTTGCTTGTGATGCACAACTGGGGTTAGAGTGGGCTGATTGGGGAATGTCCCTGGAATGTCCAGAGAGGGCTTAAAAAAAAGGTGGTCAAAGTCACCTGGGAAGAGAGAGGAGGAGGAGAGATCAGGGAGAGGAAAGCTTTGGTACAAGGAGGTGGGTGGGGACAGGGCCCTTGATATCAACTCACGCCATCACAGGACAAAAAGAAGGGTCAAAATTCTGGGGGTGGCAACTCTTTGAGTGAAGGGTACTGCAGAACAGAGGGGTGACACTTTGTCATCTGCCATGGAGATTAAATAAGTTAGCATATGGGTAAGAAGAAGAGACAAGCAGACATATTAGCAGATGTTCTGCATGTACCGTTTTAAACCAGGCATGGAAATGAGACAATTTTCTGTGGTAGTTTTTCAAGGAAAACCACAACTCCAGGAACCACGGAGTCGGGACTGTTACAATCATCTTTAAATCTTTAAATTGTGTTCTCTTCCTTGAGGTGATCATCATAACAGGTACATAACAGTCTCCTTGCTACATAAGATGAAAGAAAGCACACTAGCTCTACCCACTCTAACATATATGAAAAGTTGGAAGAAATAATACAAGAGGAAAGGCAAAAAGGAGAAAAAAGATTTTAAGGGGATAGAGGAATTATCAGTGTCTTGTGGAAGACAAGTGGAAAGTGACACAGTGAAGCAGTAAAAACCTGCTGTGGCATTAGAATTATACCCCAGAGCAAATGTGCTGGGGTGGGGGGGTGGGGCTGGAGTTCTAGAAACGTCTTTTTTCCTGTTTTTCTTTAAAAAAAAAAATTCTTTTGTCTCCCTTCTTTCCTCTTCCCCCCCCCCCCGCCACTACACACTTTTTTAAAGTAAGGGGAATACCATGATGTCTCTCTAGCCCAGCCCCTGTAGACATGACCCCAGGGCCTGCTGTTAAAACCACTGTAGAATTAAGAGGGGGAACTGTTGTAGTCGGGGGTCCGGGCTCGGAATCGGACTTGTGGGAGACCCTGGTCTGCTGTGCTGATGCCTGGTCTGTTGGCTCGCTTTGGGATCACCTTGATTTGTCTTCCTCTAAATAGGGAGTCATCTAAGGCCAGGGAAGCCCTCGCTGACTGTTTGTCTGAGAACCCTATATATGCAAACTCTTTGGGATGGCCACTAAATTTGTCACAGAGGATGGTAACGTGGTTGACTGAACCGCAGCCATGAAAGTGTGCCTCCAGCTCTTCCGCGGTTGCACCACAGTCCACTTTGCCAGCATAGGTGGAACGGGCGTCGGCCTCCATCTTCTCCTCAAGGGACACGGTCAGTGGGCCGGCATTGCTGGAGGTGGACTCATATTCATTTGCTTCTGTACTTCATTCTGCAGCTCCTTTAGCTTCTCAGCTTCTTCTTCCATCTCCCGACTCAAGCTTTGATTGCTTCCAGTTCCTTCTCTAGGACAACACATCAACCCTGCTGGGCCCCTTCTGGTGGTCGAGGCTGTATCACGTTATTCTCCGCAACCCCACCCCACCGGCCAGTCGGTCGCTGGCCCGCTTGCTCGCCCTCCTCTCACCCAGTTCTACACAGTTTAAAGCAGTGTCATCATTCTGTACAGCACAGAACTCTGAGGGGGTCTGGTAAGTCAGGCAGGTGGTAGGTGCCTTCAGAAGTTCATGCTTTCTTAACATTTTGCTTATATCTGGAGATGTGCTGTCTTCCTGAAGAACAGATACAAAATGTATGGAAAGTCTACCTGATGCCTCCCAAGTCCATCAGACTGGAAATAAATGATATGGAAATCATGGTGTATGTGTGCATGGGGAGAATTTGCTCCTGCTCTGAGGACATGGCCTTTTTTTTTAAACATCTTTATTGGAGTATAATTGCTTTACAATGGTGTGTTAGTTTCTGCTGTATAACAAAGTGAATCAGCTATACACATACATATATCCCCATATCCCCTCCCTCTTGTGTCTCCCTCCCACCCTCCCTATCCCACCCCTCTAGGTGGACGCAAAGCACCGAGCTGATCTCCCTGTGCTATGCGGCTGCTTCCCACTAGCTATCTGTTTTACATTTGGTAGCGTATATATGTCCATGCCACTCTCTCACTTTGTCCCAGCTTACCCTTCCCCCTCCCTGTGTCCTCAGGTCCATTCTCTACATCTGTGTCTTTATTCCTATCCTGCCCTTGGGTTCTTCAGAACCTTTTTTTTTTTTTTTTTTTTAGATTCCATATATATGTGTTAGCATACAGTATTTGTTTTTCTCTTTCTGACTTACTTCACTCTGTATGACAGTCTCTAGGTCCACCCACCTCACTACTAATAACTCAATTTCATTTCTTTTTATGGTTGAGTAACATTCCATTGTATATATGTGCCACATCTTCTTTATCCATCCATCTGTCGATGGACACTTAGGTGGCTTCCATGTCCTGGCTATTGTAAATAGAGCTGCAATGAACATTGTGGTACATGACTCTTTTTGAATTATGGTTTTCTCAGGGTATATGGACATGGCCTTTTTAAGCCTGGAAGGGATGTTCTCTGGAAGGGATATTAGGAAATTGCAGGGCACTCCATTTCATTTGGCTCAAGTAACTTCCAATGTGGCTCAGGCTTTGAATTATTATCATTATTTTAATCTTCTTTTTTTCATGCTGTTTCATGAATTTGTTTGTAGATTAGTTTGTTTATTTTTTAAGAATTTATTGAATGCCTATTATGTCCCAAGCACTAGGCATGGGTATATAGAAATTCATTAGACATGTTCGTTGCCCTCTTAGAGCTTGTAATATAGTAAGCAGAAGGTTTGTAAACTAATGTTTGTCCAAGATTTAGGATGACCAACTGTTTCAGTTTGCCCATCTTTAGCACTGAAAGTCCTGTGTCCCAGAAAACACTTCAGTCCTGGGCAAACTGGGGCAATTGGTTACCTTTCCAAGACTCCATGGAGAATAGAATATCTTGCCACGGTGGCAAGTCCCTGGGGGCTAAAACTATGGCAATATGACATTTCTTGCACCTCAGAGTTATGAAATAAATTCAAAACCACTACACCCTAGGATTACTAAGAAACTTTGAATGTGGCACACAAAAAAATTATGATCTTTAGAATTTGAGTCTATTGACTTTGAGACAATAGCTAAGATTCTGTTAGAGAACTGTATGCAGAAATATGTGAGGTCTTTCAAAAGTAACTCCTGATGTGTGAACTATCAGAGGACTGGGAAGAGGCTGATTTGAAAGGATTTTACAGAATGCTTTAAAACTTCTGGGCTGATTTACAGAGAGGTTGATGGAAGGCTCTGGAAGGAAGACAGGCAAATGTACTTATTAGAGTTTGATAAAGATATTAATTTATCTGCATTTTCACTTTCCTGAGAAAGTGAGAGATAGGGAAATTGAACTTTAAGTCTTCTATTTTGACTTTGAATTTCTAACCTCTTCCTGGACAGTGATTACTTGAAGTCCAGGACCCAAGCTTGAACCAGGTCATGGGTTGACTTGTTTGTACAGACATTGTACCTGTGATGGAAATGGTTAACTGACAAACCAGGTATCTGGGCTGAGAAAAGAGAGTGGCATGGTGATGTCCCAGAAGACTAACCTTTGGAGTCCTCAAATTGAACAATGCTTAATGACTGTGGATGACTGCTGAGTACTTTAGAATATGTTTTTGCTAATTCTAAAAAAAGGAGCATGAGTTGGATGCTGAATTTACCAGAAGGCAGGTGAAAATGTGTCTATATTTATGTTGTGCTTAGGGACTTTGCTACAGAAGGTGCCAGGAAGTTTAGATTTTAGGAAGTGGGGATAGATTCTTATTAGAACAGGTGTGACAGGGACAGAATTGAATGCAATGTCATACTCCAAGCTCAGCCTGATTAAAGTCATCCTCTCCCACTTCTAACTACTAAAGCTGTGAAGGAAGGCGTGGCAGCCATTGTTGGTTTCCCGGCCACTGCTCCTCTCTCCCTTGCCCTCTCCCTTGTCTTTACCCATTTTTCAGTCTTTCAGTGACTGGTGTGGGGTGATATGTGACCTATACTTACATAATGAGACATCAGCAGAAGTTGCTGGGTGGGGCTTCTGGAAAAGCTCTGTAATACTCTGGCAGGCTTTTTGCCTCCACACCCTACCCCTTCTTCCTCCCTAGGACAAGACTTGGTCTTAAGGTGCAGCAGCCATCTTGTGGCCATGAGGCAGCAGGCATAAGGATGAAAAGTACACCTGCTGTGGATGCTGCAGTGGGAAGATGGAAAAAGTCTGGGTCCTTGATGGTGTTGATCAACTGCGTCAGCCCCAGAATTGTCTGTCCCTGCACTTCTTGTTACATGAGAAAAATAAACTCTTAATTACTCAAAGTAGAGTTGGATTGGTTTTCTGTTAGTTACAGACAAATGGATCCTTTACAGATTTCAAAGAAAAGGAAGAGGATGTGGTTACTCACTTCTGGGTATATGGGGAAACAGGAGTAGAAGGGACAATTTTAATGGCACTGTCAGAAGGGCAGGCAGATGGGGGTTTATTATATCAGGTAAAAGCTCTAATCTCACCAAACCAGCGCTCCCTTGGTTTGCCATCAGTACGATGATGTGGGACCAAATCCAACCATTAAAGAAGCGTTGACCAACTCCTGAGTGGGAGTGTTCCTGAGAGTAGGGGAGAGCAGGAGCACTCATTTTGTAGTGCTTGTGGGAAGAGAAACATTTTATTGTCACGATGCATCTAGGAAGAGAAGTCACAGCTAGTTACAGAAAAGCCATGCATACCTGGGGGTTTTGGGAATCTGGAAGGACATCAGCAAGAGGTTGTTAATTTGGCATTATTTGCTTATTCTCTGACTCCAGAAGGCAGGACCCAGGAGGGGAAGAAAAAGAAGATACAGTATCCACTACTCGGCTACTCTCACACTGGCTTCCAAAAAGGAGACCGGGGGAAGATGGTAAAAGAGGTTTCAAACCCCCAAACAGCAGATTATACATTCTTCTCAAGTGAACATGGAACATTCTCCAGAATAGGCCATAAAACAAACTACAATACATTTTAAAAGATTAAAATCATCCAGGGCTTCCCTGGTGCTGCAGTGGTTGGGAATCCACCTGCCAATGCAGGGGACATGGGTTCGAGCCCTGGTTTGGGAAGATCCCACATGCTGTGGAGCAACTAAGCCCCTGAGCCACAACTACTGAGCCCACCTGCCACAACTAACTGAGCTCGTGCGCCTAGAGCCCGAGCTCCGCACCAAGAGAAGCCACCTCAATGAGAAGCCCGCATACCACAATGAAGACCCAACACAGCCAAAACTAAATAAATAAATAAAATTTTAAAAAAAGATATTGGATTGTATCTGAAGAACTTAAAAAAAAATCATATCATCCAAAGTATCTTCTCTGACCATGGTGGAATGCAATTAGAAATCAATAATGAAAAGAAATTTGGGAAATTCATAAGTATGTGAAAATTAAATAACATACTCCTAAGTAATCAGTGAATCAAAGAAGAAATCACCAGGGAAATTAGAAAATAATTTGATATGAGTTTAAGTAAAAACACAACATACCAAAACTTATGAAATACAGCTAAAGCAGTGCTTAGAGGGACATTTATAGCTGAAAACTCCTCTATTAAAGTAAAAAGAAGAAAGATCTCAAATCAATAACTTAACCTTCCACCTTAAGAAACTAGAAAGAGAAGACCAAACCAAACCTAAAGCAAGTAGAAGGAAGGAAATTAAAAAATACGGGAGTAGAAAGAAATGAAATAGAGAATATAAAAACAATAGAGAAAATCATGGAACCAAAGTTGATTCTTTGAAAAGATCAAACAAAACAAAACAAAAACAAACAAACAAACAAACAAAAAACCTGTTAGCTAGATTGATCAATGGAAAAAAGAGAAAATATCTAAGTTACTAAAATAAAAAAAAAAGAGGTGGAATCACTACTCACCTTACAGAAATGAAAAGGATTACAAGAGAATATTGTAAACAATTATATGACAACAAATTAGATAACCTAGATGAAAAGGACAGATTCCTAGAAAGACACAAACTGCTGAGATTGACTCAAAAGGAAATAGAGGGCTTCCCTGGTGGCACAGTGGTTGAGAGTTCACCTGCCGATGCAGGGGACACGGGTTCGTGCCCTGGTCCAGGAAGATCCCGCATGCCGCGGAGCGGCTGGGCCCGTGAGCCATGGCTGCTGAGCCTGCGCATCCGGAGCCTGTGCTCCACAATGGGAGAGGCCACAACAGTGAGAGGCCCATGTACCGCAAAAAAAAAAAAAAAAGGAAATAGAAAATCTGAATAAATCTGTGTCGGGGTCCCCAAGACCACTCCCAGGTTCAGTGATTCACTAAGAAGACTCACAGGACTTAGCATATAGTCATACTCATAAATATTA
This sequence comes from Mesoplodon bidens, assembly GCF_964165515.1. Taxonomy (NCBI): domain Eukaryota; kingdom Metazoa; phylum Chordata; class Mammalia; order Artiodactyla; family Ziphiidae; genus Mesoplodon; species Mesoplodon bidens. The sequence continues at coordinate 1,182,001 of NC_138170.1, read as the reverse complement.
CTTATTACATCCAGAGAATACAAAGGAAAATCAGCATGGAGAAAATCTCATGGGATGAAGTCCAGAGGAAACAAGGTGCAAGCTTTTAAGAGTCCTCTACCTATGGAGTCACACAGAATGTACTTAATTCCTCTAGTGTTGAATTGTGACAACATGTGTAAAATGTTGCCTACCAGGAGAAGTCATTAGAGAGTCAGCGTCCAACATTTTTTTGGAGGCTGGTCACATAGGCACTCTGTACCTAGCACATACCAAAATTCTAGACTCCTAGAAGAAAAGCAGATGTCAGCATATACTTTTGCACAGCTTAGGCACAGTAAGCCACTCTTATTATTTAGGAGATGGTGGAAACATTCCCTAAATCCAAGTTCCCAGATGCCAGCCAAGGGTCAATCTTGCAAGCAGGACTTTCTAAGGAAAGGAATTTCAGGTCTGCTATATTAACTTTTTTGTACAACCTATAACAAGTAAAGATATAGAATTAGCAATCAGAAAATTTTCCACAAAAAAGTCAAGGCCCAGGTGGCTCCACTGGTGAATTGTACCAAACCTTTAAAGACATAACATTAATCCTTTAGAAATTCTTCCAAAAAAACAGAAGATGAAGGAACACTTTGCAACTCATCTGTAAGGCTAGTATTACCCTGATACTAAAACTAGAAAAAGACATCACAAGAAAATTACAGACAAATATCCCTTATGAATATAGATGCAAAAATCCTCAACAACATACCAGCCAACCAAATCCAGTAATATATAAAAAGGATTATACATAACAAGAGGGATTTATTCTAGGAATACAAGGTTAGCTTCATATCCAAAAGTCAAACAATGTAATAATATATCATGGTAATAGACTAATGGACGAAACTACATAATCATCTCAATAGATGCAGAAAGAGCATTTGATAAAATTCATGATAAAAACATTCAACAGGATGGAACTTCTTCACCCTAACAAAGGCCTCTACAAAAAACCTACAGCTAACATCATAAGTAGTGGTGAAAGACTGGGTGCCTTGCCCCTAAGATTAGGAGCAAGACAAAGATGTCTGCCCTTGTCACTTCTATTCAACAATACTGGAGGTGTATTGAAGACCAAAGGGACATTTTCCACATTTTCTGGACTGTTAGCCCCCCTAGGATTATGAGGATGACCGTAGGGAGGGGGAGAGGCACTCATAAAGATATTGAGTGTGTCAGCATCCTAGCACTTGGGGACTAATATTTTTAAAATTTGATTTAGAAAAATATAATAATGTGACATTTCTCACATCAGAGAGCTAAGGTGCATATTCCTACCGTTTATCAGTTCTGTGAAGTTCAAAATAGATGTGGCAATAGGTACATGGGTGGGGAAGGGTCAAAAAGGATGAGTGGGTGCAGGTTATGGTGGGGGGCAGGAAAAGCTTCAGATTGAAAGTATTTAAGCAGAATCTGGGAAAAAATTAAAAATTTGTCAGGTTCATAGAGGCAAGGGGAAGGGCTCAGCATGAAAAAGGGTGTGGCTGTGTGAAGCAGTTTAGCATCTTTGGGGGACATTTAGTAATTTATTAGTGTGGCTGGAGTGGAGGATAGAAGGGGCATGGTGAAAGATGAAGCAAGAGAAACAGACAAGCTGGGTCACAAGAAGCTCACTGACGTAGTGCTATCCTGCTATTCTAGCCCCTCTCTGTATCCCCTGGAGGCTGTATACGCTAACTTCATTCTGATCATTTTTAAAAAAATAGCTCCTGGGACTTCCCTGGTGGCGCAGTGGTTAAGAATCTGCCTGCCAATGCAGGGGACACGGGTACAACCCCTGGTCCAGGAAGATAACACATGCTGCAGAGCAACTAAGCCTGTACTCCACAACTACTGAGCCTGTGCTCTAGAGCCTGTGAGCCACAACTACTGAGCCTGCATGCTGCAACTACTGAAGCCCACACGCCTAGAGCCTGTGCTCCGCAACAAGAGAAGCAACTGCAAAGAGAAGCAACTGCAATGATAAGCCTGTGCACCGCAACGAAGAGTAGCCCCCGCTTGCCACAACTAGAGAAAGCCCGCATGCAGTAACTAAGACCCAATGCAGTCATAAATAAATAAATACATTTATTTTAAAAAAATGGCTCCTGGGGGCTTCCCTGGTGGTGCAGTGGTTGAGAGTCCGCCTGCCGATGCAGGGGACACGGGTTCGTGCCCCGGTCCGGGAAGATCCCACATGCCGCGGAGCGGCTGGGCCCGTGACCCATGGCCGCTGAGCCTGCGCGTCCGGAGCCTGTGCTCCGCAACGGGAGAGGCCACAACAGTGAGAGGCCCGCGTACCGCAAAAAAAAAAAAAAAAAAAAAAAAATGGCTCCTGACCTGCCATCACCCCACTCAGCTTGGATTCTTGCTTGACTCTTCGCCTAATATAACCAAGAAATTTCCATTTCCCCACCCATTTACAGCCCAACCAGGTCATTGCCTATGTAATTAGACTCCTGCTGGGCATACCTTGGCTTGAATCCTGTCACTCCTGTGGCCAATTAGGGCAGACATGGCCCGTAAAACTCTGGAACGTGTCTCCAGAAACTCTGACATTTTAACTATGAAACTGAAAGATCTACGTGGTATTTTCATTTCTTTTCCTAGTTCAGACAGACATGACTTTGTAAGAGAAATGAGGATGTGAAAAGTGAGTCACTAGCTACATAACTGGGACTATGTAGTAGGATTTCGTAATTGAAATGATGTTTTCCTGGTGATGAAAAAATACATCTAGTAAATACTTGGAAAAAATATATATATAATTCCCTACCACATTCCACAAAGTAGTTATCCAAGTTTAGAAAAAGGCAACAACAAAAAATATAAAATAAACAATTAGGGGTATTAGGCAAAGGAAAAATAAGGGTAGGGTGATAATAGAGCCAAGATTAGATAAGATCATAAAAATGCAAACCACCCATTTTTGCCAGAAGCTATGCTTATACATACTTGTAAGAAAAACCAGGAACCTGAAAATGAGAACATGGTGGAACCAGCCAACTAACTGAGGGTAAACCAGAAAAATGTATTATAGGCTGTCTAGCCAGATAAAGGATGCAAAAGGGAATAAATGAACATTTAATAACCATCAACCTCTACAATCTGAGTGGGTTGGAATGGCCAGAGGCAGACTGGCTTTCCTGCCTAGTATAACTAGCAAAGCTGAAAAATATACAGAAACCATTTGTCTGAAGGCAGTGAGAAGATGCTGAGACAATAAAAGTGAGCGGTGGCTCCGTCTCTGGAGAAGGAAGAATTCAGAGAGGTGAGGGAGGTATTGCAATTGCTTTTATCCTGAGGGCATATGTCTATTCTGAGTTGGAGGGAGTGGGGGTGGGAGCTGAGAATCTAGGATTTGTACCTCCTGAGGCACTTGTAAGGGAACAGAGAAACTACCAGAACTTTCTGGTGGAGACTTGGAAGGGGTAAGATGGGTGCTCAAGCCAACTTCTCACTCAGCACATTTGCCAAATACTGGGGCTGCATGGAGCAGACAAAAACACCCAAGGAGAAAGAAAGCCTCTAGAAGTAGAGCATCTTAGCAGACTTGGGAAGGAGTGATTAGAGTTGGGATCGTCCAAGGGGAGGGGATACACATTACAGACCAGGTTTTCAGTGGTAAATCCTAGAGGGCAAGGAGCAAACCAGGGTAGATTGAGACTTAGCAGGACTGCAGTCCAACCTTGACTCAGCATAGCTCCTGAGTGGAAAAGGATGATTTGCCAACACGCTATCTGCTTAGTGCAGGGCAGGATGAACCCTCTCAGAAGAGGCCAACACCAACTGGAGCCTCTACAATTTATTTAGACACAATGAGTATCTTTCATCAAAATATTACCGGGTTTACCAAAAGACAGGACCACATGTCTGAAAACCAAATGAAGAAAGAGACAACAGCAACAAGGCGACAGGTGATCCAAGTGCTGAGGTTAGCAAAGTACCTTAAAATAACTGTGATTAGCTTGTTCACGAAAATAGGTGAAAATACGGAGAATTTCTCCAGAGAATTAGAATCCATAAAAAATAAACAAATGGAATTTGTAGAACTACTAACCAACCATTATGTACAAATCATATGCCAGATGTATGCTACGTGCTTTACACATGTAGTATGACTTAATCATCTTAAAGACCAGGTATATTTCACGTGAGGTGTATCTGTTTTACATGTGAAAGGGACAAGGGTTACTAATATGTTTGTCATGCACCTTCTCCCTTTTTTCCTTCTCTCCCACTCCACTTCTACTCATGGAAGGAGAAGCTGTGTGGGTTCTATTCCTGGATAGTTTAAATAGGTGGAGAGAGATAGGACCTAAGAGGGAGGGGATTATGTCAGAGAGGCTAAGTTAATCTATAGAATATATATATATATATATCTGAGAGAGGAAGAAGATAGAGGAACAGGGACTGGGGATACAGACAGAGTTTTAGTTTTTGGGTGTGCGTGTGTGTGAAAGGCTCTTGGAACATCTCCAGGTTAGATATGATTGAGGGGTAGAGGAAGAAAATTTGAAACATGTCATTGTGGGTAATGAACTATTTCCTCTTTGGCGTTCTTTGAAAGCACACATAAGTTAATTTTAAAATTACTTTTTGTCCTCTGGGTAGTGCTTCTTTACATGCCATTTATATAGAGACAAAACCACATGGGACCACTAGATTTGTTAGGGTTACAAATAGATAAATACACTGAGGCTTAGAGAGGTTAAGTTTATGGCCTGACTTCACCCAATTGGGAAATAATGAAGCTGTCAGGAATCTAGGACCATACGAGCCCAAAGCCCATGCTTTTCACAGACAATACGAATTACACTTTACCACAACAGATTAGAAAACTGCCTGGCCTTGACTCCCAGCAAAGAGAGATAACAAAGGGAGAATTTCTACTCTAAACCTAAATTTGACTAAGCCTGAGGAATTAGTTGGTAAAATGGGGAAGTGGTAGAAACTTCAGGAAAAGGCAACCACGTTTTCCTGGATTCTGGGTAGGCAAATTTATATCATAGACTTTAACCAAAATCATAGGATCATATATTTAAAAACTAATTGAAATATGCTTGTCTCCAAAAAGAAATAGAACACACGAAGGTCTAGTGATAAATACAGGCATCCAGAAAGGCCTCATTGCAGAAGCACCATTTGAGCTGGGTCCTTCAGAATGAGGTAGGATTTGAACAGATGGAGATAGGAGAAGGGACAACACGAAAAAAGTTCAAAGGTAGGGCAAGTTAAAGTTTGTATATTAATTTGGTTGCACTGTATGTACAGGAAGGGGAATAATGGGAGACAAGGATGGAGTTTGAATACCTGGCTTAGGAATATACACTTTAAGTAGGATTAATAGTAAGCCACAAAAGAGATTTAAGCTGAAGAGTGGCAGGACCATTGCTGTGTTTCAAGAATATTAATCTGGTGGCAGATTGGAAAATGGATTGGGAAGGAGAAACACTAAAAGCATTCAGAAAACTTAAGAGATTATTGCAATATTAAAGGAAAGAGGGAAAATGAGGGAAATATAAATTAAAGGAAAGGGCAGAAAAAATACATACAGTAGATGCTATGGGGTTAGAGCAGGCAAGACTTAAGTCATTGGGTGAACAACATGTGATAGTTAGGGGAATGCTTCAAGAAGATTAATCTGGTCTAATGAACAGGGCAAATTAGAAGAGGGAGAGATTGGAGGTAGGGAAGCTAATTAGGAGTTTACTGAAGAAGTCTTGGTGAGAACAAGCAGCAGGAATGGGAAGGCAAGGACAGTTACAACTTATGAGAAAAAATTTGATACGACTTAGTCATGAAGTGGGTGTAAAGGGAGAGAAGGCTGAAAGTGACTGAGGTTACAAGCCTGGGTGAGTAGACAGTGGTGGTGCTGCTATTAACAGAAAGACAGAAGTTAGAATGAGAGGTTAGCTGGAGGGGAAACAGGACAATGAGAAACAGAAGTCAAGAGTCAACTGATTACATCAGATTTTCAAAGAACATGTGAAAGAGGTGTAAGAAAGAATATAAAACCAAGGATGGACTTAAAGACGTGCTGAAAACTTGTAAAAATAGGATCTGGAAGGTTAAAACGCTAAATAAGTCTGGTCACATAGTAGGGACTCCAAAAATATTTGTTGTTGAATGAATGAGCTGAAGCTTGTGAAGAATTCTTCCCTCCATAACACACCACCTTTCAGGCTTTTTGCTGCTTGGAGATGTCAAGTGAGAAGCAAGAAGGAAGAGCCATTCAAACACAGTTTTGCTTCTTCCTTTTCTAGGAAAGGAGAGTGGTCTTTGATCTGGTTGAGGTGAAACACAAGAAGCACAAGATGGGTAAGGAGCTACTACAAGTACCTAGTACTAGTTTAAGTGAATTCAAGTCCAGCGATGTACAGAAGCTTGGGGTGCTAAGTGAAGGGAGAAGAAGTAGCCTCAGTGTTGTGATCTGTGTTTATCTGGCTACACCTGGAGTAGGAATTTAGCCAAGGAGTTAAAAGTATGAGATATATAGTCAACAGAACTACATTCAACTACATTCTGACTTGGCCACTTCAGTGGCTGTGTGACCTTTGGTAAGACTTTAGACTGTAAGACCTTTGATCTCTTTAGACTTCAGTCTTCTCCATCTGTAAAAATGGGGACAACAATCTATCTCACAGAATTATTGTGAGAATTAAATGAGGTAAAGTATGCAAAGCACTTGGTTAAGTGACTAGCTCTTAGTAAGTGCTACTGAAAATGGGTATCTTATTAGACATGGGTCAACCACATACTTGTGAGTTTCCAAGGGAGAGGAGTGATAAAGAAGAGGTCTCTTTGGCCCCTACAGCTGTACCTGGCATGTAGTGCTCAATAAATTTTTGTTGAATAAATAAATAAATACAGATTCTCAAACCCCAGGTTCAGAGGCACAGAGACTCTGATCTCATATAATATAAGCCAGGATGGAAGAGAATACTCTTTCCCATCCTTACTATAAACTATTATGGCTACATAATATATTGCCATAATAGTTTATAGTACATACTGTAAACTATTATGGTTCATTGTTTGGCTGAATTATTGTTCCTCTAACTTTTCCCCTATTTCAATTTAACCATTCCTCTATTTAGGACATTTAAGTTGTTTCCAGTTTCTTACCATTGTAAATAACACTGAGATAAACATGCTGGTACCTATATCTTTGCTTCCTTTTCTCATTGTTTTCTTGGGCTATATTCCCAGTAGTGGAATTGAAGTGTTGAAGGGTACCACTTTCCAGAAAATTTACACTCCCTCTAGCAGTGTATTAAAATGCAACTGTCTGTTTAAAATATCATGTGCTATAAGAAGGTACTGAAGCCCCATGAGAGCAATTTCTCCTGAGTATAGCTCCAAGATCCTGAGGAACTGGGTAGAATATAGTAAATGGAGCTCTTGGGCTTTAACAGTTAGGAGGTATCTGTTGTCTCTGCTCTGCAAAGACAGGAGATGGGTGTTCTTCAGATAGGAAACAGGAACTCAGTGGGTGGACCTCAAAGGGAGTGTGGGCTTTGAAACAGGAAAAAAGAAGTCTGCTTCTGACAGTGAAAGGGACACATTACTGTGCTGTCTTGATCTCTCATATCCTACTGGGTCAAACTGTTATTCTATATCCACTTAGCAGTTATACACGTCCTTGAATTGTATTTACAATTGTTTTATTTTGCTTTCTTGGTGTTGTATTACTGTTTCATGTATATGCTCTTTTAGTTTTTTCCTTTCAGGAAATGGTAAATCAGAAACCAGGCAGTTATTTGATACTTCGCTATTCCTCACTCCCTACATCCAATCCTTCACGTGCTCTCTTTCTCTAAAATACTTCTTTAATTGGTTTACTTTTCTCATCTTGACTTCCGACATCCAAGTCCAAGCCACAATCATCTCTTGCCTAGACTACTGCAGTGCCCTCCTACCTCATTTTCTTGTTTTCATTTTTCTTCTGAAAGTTCATTTCCAAATTTTGGCACAATTAATTGTTTAAAAACTTAAATAGATGATGTCATTTCTAATGATTTCTTTTTGTACGTAAAGTCCCAGGTCGTTTGTGGACTACAAATCTTTGTATGATTTGACCCCTGCTCACGTTTGGCTGCTCCCCTTTTGCCTCTCTTGGTCCTTGCTCTTTTTGTTTCAGTCACAGTGGTCATTCCACGCTTGACTTGAGGATCAGCTCTTTCCGGCCTTTGGGCCTTTGCACATGCCTTTCCCTGCACCTGGAATGCTCTTCCTGCCACCCTTCACCTAGCTAATTCCCATTCATGTGGCAGATCTGTTTAACTGTCACTTTCACAGAGAGGCTCTCTTACAGCAACCTCTTATTTTCCCTCATAAACTTCTCACAGTTAAGAATATACATATTTAATTCTGTCTCTTCCATTAGAAAGTTTCTTGAGACCATAGATAATGTCTATCATAATAGACTGAATATCTAGGGCTTAGCACAATGTCTGGCACAGACTAAGTGCTCTTCATTGAAATAAACCATAATGTCCAGCACAGTGACAGGAAGAAAATAGGGTTTCAAATATAGTTACTTAAGGAAAATTCCCTGTTGCCATTTAAATGTACAAAATCAGGGATTTTCAAGTTTAGTGTCATATAACTGAATTCAGGAATTATTCTCTATAGCGTGAAACCAACAAAGGCAAGTCATATTTAATCCACATTTCAGAGTAGGTCCAGTTTTTCCCTGTCCTCTGGAAGACTGGGACAGGTTTGGGATCAGGGCAGGATTAATTAGCTGCTTCTCTGTGTTGGGTACTTTAACACTCTTCCTCTTCTTCACTGGGTGACATGGGTACTCACCAGTAGGCTGTGACACAAAGCATGGAAATGCTGCTGATTTGTTTCCAGCTCATCCCATTCCAGCTGCCAACAGCTTGTGGGTCTGAGGATGAAGGGGAGTCCATATGTCAGTGACTCACAGACCCCAGTGGATTTTAGAGCCCTGGGAAGAGACAATGGCAGTGAAAGTCTCCTCAGAGATATCCAGAGCCTCGACGCAGATCCACTTAAATTTAGCTTAAGTATAAGACCCTATTGTGAAATCCTTTAGGTTAGGGCCTGTGAATTATTCACCTTAGTAAGGCTAGCACCTATCAGGGTATGTGGCACACAGCAGAGGCTCAAAGCCTGTTAATCAATGAATGGAGCGGCCCTCACGAGGCCTCAAGACTCTGCTGGATATTCCCTCTCCTGAGCTCATTCTGTCCCATTCATTCCTGCTGCAGCGACCACATCATGCAATAGTTGCTAAACATCTGCATCCCAGGCCTAGTTCTTCCGGGGCAAGGTGCTGACAGAAGACATGTAAGAAGAGGGTGCATTTAAGAAGGTCCCCAGCAGCATCCATGGTCGCAGATCCATGGACAAGCTTACTCAGATAACTGCACATGGTACTGTGACAGGAACTGGGAAGCAGTAAACATGGTCTTTGCCATCATTGCTAATTCCACCCTGGAACCGATCCTTCTGGAAACAGGAATTCTAGTACTTAAAGAAATGGGAAGGTGGGGTAGACCCTATGTGTCACTTGCTCCTTGAAGGTCAGATCTCTGTCACGATGGTATTCAATAAACATTTACTGAATGGATAAACATCATTCTGCTGCTCTTTTTTTCCCCTCTGCATTCTCAGAGACTATCTGGATTTCCAGTCCTCATCCAGACTTCAGAATACCCTACTGAGGCACATCTTCCACAGTCTCCTCATTCATCTCCACATACTAAGCAGCCTGACCTTACTCCTTCATGTCCATACCTGTAGTTGCTGCTTTGGAACTGACTCCCTGCTGCCTCACACTTGGGGATGCCCTTTACCTCTGTTCTTCCTAGCTGTGGAACCAATAAGAATAAATATTTGCATGGTTGGGAGAGGTTCTCTTGAGCCATACTTGATCACCCGGAGCTTGTAACAAGACGCTGATGATTGGGAAACCATCTGGTAGAGGGTACTGAAGTCTCCTTTGGGGTCATCCATTCTCAAGGAGCCATCAGCTGTTCCAGGGAGCAGGGACGGGCTGAGAAGTCGCTCTTGGAGATCACATTTCAGGCACACTACAGTAAAAACGGCATTGGGAGAGGGATTGTTTGTCACAAGTTACTTCAGGTTATACGATTAAGAGAGAACATCTGCCACCCAATTCCACTTCCACCCAGCAAGTAAGGGCTGGGAGGAGGCCAGGGACTGGACAGAGGAAAGTACATTGGGAAGGGAGAGCACGTCTGGAACAGTGTTGCTCTACACAACAGGTCGCTTATTTTCTGGGTGTGGCATGATTTTTTTCTTATTTTACTTCTGGGCTGGCTGAGCAGTTGTCTCGTAGTGAGATTTCTGGCTTGAGATCGAGTCTGAGAGGAACGTGTGTCCTCTGCGGAGGAGGCGGCTAACACTGAAATATGCAGGGCCTTTTGGCGATCACAGAAGGAAACTTGGCCCCTCCTGCTTCCCTGTGGCTAAGCTTTGGCAAGACTGCAGGTCAGATGAAGGAAGAACAGGAAAGCAGAAGTCAGGCAGTCAGCTGACAGCTACTGCTTCTCTGTGAGCTCTTCTAGGGACATTCGAGGGAGGGAGAGGAATAAGTTCCTGAAATAGTTTATTTTTTAATTCCCCAAGTGAATAGAATCTTTGGGCCTTGGAACATGATTGCGGCACCAGACAACAGTTCTGGGGGGCCCTCAACTAACTGTGTACGGGTTATTCATCTGCTTCTGTGTTAAGCTTTTGCTCCAGCAGGTACATTCACATGTCACAGTGTACAATGTTCTGTTGCACTAGATTTGAATCCTTGATATTATGAAGGTTTTAAATAAAATGTATATCAGGTTTAAAAACTGTTAACAAACTATGAATATATGAGTGCTGCGTACTCGTGAGAAGGCTAGTAGTTGATGTCAGTGATTTATGAAATGACTGTAGTAACTGCAACATGAGGTAAAAATGAAAGTAGAAATAATGTAGAAAAAATAGGATGCCAGAATACATGTCAGATCTAGCTGGCCCTCCTGGGCCTAGCAATCAGACCTAGACATCAGTTCTGGGTGAGACAGCTCTTGGCCAGGTGTGTCCTAGAGCCCAGGAAGTGTAGGAGGGACTTTGCCTAGGACTCCAGCTTCCCCTCGTTTCCTCTGTGCCTGACTGCTCCATTGTTGGGTCCCGGAGCTTTAGGACTAGATGGCTGTGCTTATCTGGCTTAGGTTCTCAACTCTGGTTGCAGTAAGAATCACCTAGTGAACTTGCAAATGATGTCTGGCCCCTACCTCACACCAATGAAATTGGGATCTCTGGGGATGGAGCTGATATTGGTATTTTAAAAAGTTCCTCATGTGATTCTTACTGTAGCCAGGGATGAGAACTACTGGACTTGTAGTCTCAGCAATGTTCCAAAGCTGGGAAAAATGTTTTACCAGGGCTAGGGTCTAGAACCAGGTATGCTTCTCACCACTCAGACTCGAGTGCAGAGGTGGCAGACCCCCAAACCCAAGATATGGGAAAAGACACTCAGCTGAGGTAGATTATGCACTGTGAGAAAGAGGCCTCTGAGGGAAGCACCTAGAGAGTGGGTGAAGGGCCCGGGGCAGCTATAGAAGCTGGTGGTGTTGGGTGGAGAACCTTGTAAGGAGCAGTCAAAGTGAACATCTGAGGAGCAGTCCTCAAAAGATTCTATAGTAGGAGAGCTCAGTGTTTTTGTCTTGTTTTATTTTTTTGTGGGGAACCACATTTCCAGAAATCTACATATGGGGCAATGCACCAGTTTTGTAAATAATGGATAACTACGATATGGTTTTTATTGTGCTTGTTTAAACTCTCATGTGGGTCACACCCACCCCAGAGGAGGCCTACTTTCTCTGGACCTCATTCCAACTTATGCCTGAGCATCTGGATTCCAGTGAAGACATCCTCAGCAGAAGAGTCTGGATCTAAGTTCTACCACCCATCCTGAAGACCTGTGGTTTCCAAAAAATAATTGCAGATGGAGATAAACATTCTGGCTCTGACCCTGGTGCTGAAAGCCATGGAACAAGGGAGGGCAAAGCAGAGAAATTCTCAACACTACCATGGGCAAATGCCATGCAACAGTAGAAGGAAGGCTGGTTGTAGGAGCTCCTGGCTTTGGATGGCCCCAGCCCTCCTAATAAGAGATGTGCCCAGCATGAGGCAGGTTGCATAGTAGGTAAGGGCCCAAGCTCTGGAAGTGATAGACCCGAGTTTGACGAATGTCCTCTAGGCTGAGAGTAGTCAAATGTATAAAACATAGATTTCTAATCCTAAGGGTTAACAATGGGATATGGAGTTGCCTGGCTTCAAATTCTGGCTTGACTATTAATTTTCTGTGCAGAAATGTTTAATTTCTCTGTCTCAGTTTTCTCATCTGTAAAACAGGGATAATATTATATTTATTCATTTTAAGACACATTTTTTCTCACTAACAGCTCTATATATGTCTTTCTTTTATTATTAGTTTCTGCTTTATAACTAAATGAATCAGTTATACATATCTATATATGTCTTGCAATCACCATCGATCAGACAGGTACTCTTAACCCTTACTTACTATTCTAATCTAAAAGAACTCTCTTAGTAAGAATAAAATAATATTTCTAAGTGATGAAAAAGCAATGTGTCACATTTAATTGGCATTGTTTTTCTTTCTCAGTGGTATATAACATAATGGTGTATCTTATAATGGACAGCATCTTAGATTCAATGACATATGATAATAGTACCTGCACCATGTTGTTGCTATGAAGGTGAAAGGGGACAATGCAATGAAAGGAGTTAACATAGTGCTTGGGGAAAATAGATAAGAAGTGAGCAATTGGTACTGTTAGTCTGGGACAAAGTGCGGGGAATGGAGGTCTTGGGAAGAAAATTTTACACACAAAAGAAAGACAGTAAAATCAAGGTAAGTTGTTAAAGGCATCCCAGGCCCTAGATTGAAATGTGCGGGAGGGGTAGGGAGATTAAGAACCCAGTGGCTATCCCCAGAAAGAAAGGACCAACGTGTGTCCTCCCCTTCCCCAGGAAGTCTGTACCCATTTTTCTCATTGAGCTCCCACCCCTAAAGGGGAAGACAAAATTTAGTCTGTTCCCTTTGGAGCTGTGGCTGACTATACTGATGGGTCCATTTGCAGGCCCTGCCACCCCGGTCCTAGGCCAAGTTTCAAAGGGGATGGAGACTAGAAACGGCTTTATCCCTACCATCTAGTGGGACCTGAATTAAGTAACACTGCCAGCCAGAACAATATCCAGGACCTTGCTGACATGCCTGGAACACTGGTTTGACCTCTTGGTTTCCACAATTGCCAGAACATACTTTGTGAACATGGTCTAGGGCCACTAGTTGTACTCCCTGGGGCTTGCCTCTGTAGTTGCTTTAGTTCCCCTCAGTTTGGTGTCTCCCTATTGAGAAGACCTCTATTTAATCATTTAATTTTGGTTCTTTTCCTCTCCTCACAGGCCCTATTGATATTGTCAAGGTACCAGCTTACCTGAAATTATAATGTCAATAATATCTGCTGCATCAAAAATGAAAACTTGAGAAAACATATGATTCATTGTGCTCTTATGTAGTGTAGCTGATGCCCTATTATTGAGGTGTTTAAGTCTTTACACTGAAACTAACTGGCCCTTGCTGCCTGGGCTTAATCAGGCTCAATTTTCTAACTGTGATGGTTACTTTTTAGAAATTCTTTTCTTACTCCTCATGTTTACATGGAGAGCCTCATCCAAGCCTCCTCCAATCCCTAAACCTCAGCTACTCTGTATTCTGATGACTTTCCAATCTAGAGTCCTAATCCTAGACTAGGATAATTATTATCTATATAATATGTCTTTTGGGGGGTGTGTACTTGGATTATCTCTGGCTCTGGAAATGTTGCTGAAACTCCGTGAAGGAAGAAGAAGGTGGACATGTTCTTGGTCTGTTCCACTGTTATGCAGCCAGGCTTTGAAGAAAATCTCCATGCTGACAATATCATTGTCTATAGTCTGAAGGTCAATATCAGTTCCCAGGATAGAAGTCTCTGCAGAAGAAAGGGAAACAGTGGTTAAAGTGTTTAATTCTTTTATTACAAATTTTGAAAAATATAAAATATTAAATGAACCCATTTTTGGATCCATCAATTCCACCTCTAGAAATGTAGCCTAGAGACGTTCTTGGACAGTACACAAAGAAACATATGCAAAGATGTTCAGTACAGCACTGTGTGATAACAAATAATCAAAAACCCAAACAGGAAGCAATTCAAATGCCCATCAATAGGAGAACGTTTAAATAAATTATGGCACAGACTGTGGAGTATTATACAGCTGTTAACAAAGTAAAGCTAAATGTACTGACATGGAAAGCTAGGAGATAGTAAGTGAATAAAGGAAGTTCTAGAACAGATGTATGGTATGGACCCATTTATATAAAAATAAAACTATTAGCCTAAATGCATACATATGTATGGAAATGCTTCTTACAAAGTTCTGGAAGGCTATTATCAAACTGTTAATAGTGGACAGGAAATGGGGCAGAGTTCTGAGATACATTCACTTTTTATTATTCATACTTCTATACTGTTTGTATTTTATTGTATTCATGTATTTCTTATATTGAATATTTTTAAAAACTCTAGAATACAAGAACAGCCAAAAATAATATACCAATGCAAGTTAAATACTTAGTTAACAAGGGGGACTTCAGTTTTATGTTGTTGTTTCACAGTGAAAATGTATTCAGTTATTATCTCTGTTATAAAAAAAATAAATTTAAAAAAGACCAAAAGAAAAAAAGATGAATTCCTGAGTTCCACCTTCTGACACAGATTATACAAGTTTGCCATTGACATACTATATCTCACAAGTGTGATTAGCAGCCAAGAAGACAGGGATGGTCTGGTGGAGTGATTTGACTCCAAATCTGAATGAATGAGACTAGGTAGGTGGGGTAATGAGGCTTTGATGGTCTACTTCCTTCTTTAGGCAACACTAGCTCAGGAATTGGGATCTAGGTCTGGAGGTAAAGTTTGTCAGTAAAAACCAAGTATAAGGTGATGGAGGAAGCACTGAGATAGGAAATGAGACAAGAGCTGGAAAGAAACTGAAGAGGAACCTGACTTTTTTTTGCCTCACCATGAGGGACTCTCTGAAATACTTTTACAAAGGGCCTAAGAAAAGCCAGTTGCTCCAATGAATTAACTTCTATGTATGACTCATGGACCCCAAGGAGAAAGCTGGTTTATTTCTAGAACGACATTCCTGAGGACAAGACTGCAGAGGTGGTAGACTCTCCACAGGAAACAAAGGGCTTCAGTCCAACGTATTGGCACCCAAGCAGGGAAAGTGTGGTGAGACTTAAGTGACTTCATATTATATTTATCGACTTATTCTGTGGCTGAAAAGGGACACCAAATGCATTTCTCTTTGACCAGTATAATTAAAACTGTACCATCGGCTGCTCTCGCCCTCTGTGACGGACCACATTCTGCCTATGGAATGTGTATCTCTCTAAATAAACTCGCTTTCACTTAAAAAAAAAAAAACCTCTACCATCTTCTGTGGATAGTTATGAGGGTTCATTAGCTTACTAGCTATTTCATTCATTGCATCAAGCAATAATATTAATTATGTACTACCTAGAAGATGAAATAATATACAAAGGTATATGATGTTCTTTGCCTTAAGGAGTTTATAAAGCAACATTATTCTTGACCATTTCTCCTTAAAATCTCGTCTGCTCTACTATGTTTTCAGGTACTACAGTGATAAATATGAAGTCATTGTCAAAGAAACGTTCCTCATGAGTGAAGAGAAACGTTCTTTTTAATAATATGAAACTTACTGTGTCATAGGCAAAACAAGAAGTAATTTTTCTGAGCCTGGACTTCAACTTGGGTAAGAAGTATGGACATGACTGAACAGCTTCTCTTCAGAGAGGCAAAATGGTTATTAAAGCATAAGGAGGCAGGGCTTCCCTGGTGGCGCAGTGGTTGAGAGTCCGCCTGCAGATGCAGGGGACGCGGGTTCGTGCCCCGGTCCGGAAAGATCCCACATGCAGCGGAGCAGCTGGGCCCGTGAGCCATGGCCGCTGAGCCTGTGAGTCCGGAGCCTGCGCATCCGGAGCCTGTGCTCCACAACGGGAGAGGCCACAACAGTGAGAGGCCCCCCCAAAAAAAGCATAAGGAGGCAGATATAGAACTAAATAAATGAAATTGAACAAAGGATCTTAAAAAGTAGAGAGGATAATATTGCTTCAAGTTCAAACAACAGAATTTTGGATAAGACAAATAAGTGTTTTTTTTCTCCCCAGGGAAAGTGGTGAAGATTAGAAATTCCTACCATGGGCAGTACATGGGGACAACAGCAAAGCTGAGACTCTGGGAATAAGAACAATAGGTGTTTCCTCAAATAATTAAACAATAAAATCAACACAGAGTGATGAGGTCTATGAAAAACAGTCACCTTACAAAAGGAGAATGGGGATTTCCCTGGTAGCACAGTGGTTAAGAATCTGCCTGCCAATGCTGGGAACATGGGTTTGCGCCCTGGTCTGGGAAGATCCCACATGCTGTGGAGCAACTGGGCCCGTGAGCCACAACTACTGAAGCCCACGTGCCTAAAGCCCACGTACTGCAAGGAGGAGTAGTCCCAGCTTGCCACAACTGGAGAGAAAGCCCGAGCACAGCAACGAAGACCCAACGCAGCCAAAAATAAATTAAATAAATTAAAAAAAACCATATAAAGAATAAATAAATTAAAAAAAAGGAGAATGGCTTACAGACCAGAGCAAGATTTGGCTAGAGCCTATGGATGGTACTGGCTTATCCAAAGAATGAATGTGTCCATTAGAAGGGGAGAGGGTTGGCCAGAAATGGAGCACAGAGGACAGGAGCAACAGCGGCAGATGCTGGTAGCCATCATCCAAGCATGGCTCAGAGGAGACCGCGTGCTGGCTCTGTGAGGCATCCTGATGGCAGGATGTGTTTGTCAAGTTTCTGCTCTTCTTGGTGATTACAGTGGTTATGGTTCTTCCTCTAAAATATTCTGGCTAATACTTTAGTCTTGAGCTTGATAAGATGACTCTGTCTCTGAGAGGATGTTGATAAAATCAACTTTCTGATTCTGTAAAGCTGAAGAACCAGGCCTGAAACATGTTGCCTCTGTGAAGGAAAATGCCAGTCTTCCCTGCAGACACTCCATCAATGTTGCTAAAGTTCGTTCCAACTTCTTTTTTCTCTTCCAGTTTTACTGAGATATCATCGACATATAGCACTGTGTAAGATTAAAGTGTACAGTATAATGACTTGGCTTATGCACATCATGAAATGATTAGCACGATAAGTTTAGTGAACATCTATCATCTCATAGATATAAAATTAAAGAAATACAAAAAATTGTTTTCTTGTAATGAGAACTCTTAGGATTTACTCTATAACAGCTTCCATATATAATGTACAGCAGTGTTAATTATATTTATTATGTTGTACCTTACATCCCTAGTACTTATTTATCTTATAAGTGGAATTTTGTACCTTTTGACCACCTTAATTCAATTCACCCTCCCCCACTCCCTGCCTCTGGTAACCACAAACCTGATCTCTTTTTCTATGAGTTTGTTGGTTTTTGAAGTGAAATTGACTTACAACCCTATGTCAGGTACTGCTACACAACATAGTGATTTGATATTTCTATACATCCCCAAATGAACATCATGGTAAGTCTAGTCACCATCTGTCATCATACAAAGATATTACGTAATTATTGCCTATATTCCCCACACTGTACATCTCATACCTGTGACTCATTTATTTTGTAATTGAAAGTCTGTACCTCTTACCCTCCCTCAGCTATGGCTCTGCTCTCCCTACTCTCCTCCCCTCTAGCAGCCACCTGTTTGTTCTCTGTATCTATGACTCTGTTTCTGTTTAGTTATGTTTGTTCATTTGTTTTGTTTTTTAGATTCCACATATAAGTGAAATCTGACAGTATTTGTCTTTCTCTGTCTGACTTATTTCACTTAGAATAATACCCTCTAGGTTCATCCATGTTGCTGCAAATGGCAAGATATCATTCTTTTTTTTCCTATGGCTGAGTAATATTCCATTGTGTATATATACCACATCTTCTTTATCCATTCATCTATGCATGGGCACTTAGGTTTCTTCCATATCTAGGCTACTGTAAATAGTGCTACAATGAACATAGGGGTGCATATATCTTTTCAAATTAGTGTTTTTTCTTTGAATAAGCACTCAGGAGTGGAACTGATAGATCATATGGTAGTTCTATTTTTAATTTTTTGAGGAAACTCCATACTGTTTTCCATAGTAGCTGCACCAATTTACATTCCCACTAACAGTGCATGAGGGTTCCCTTTTTGCCACATCCTTGTCAACATTTATTATTTGCTGTCTTTTTGGTAATAGCCTTCTGACAGGTGTGAAGTGATTGTGATGTTGATTTGCATTTCTCTGATGATTAGTGATGTTGAGCAGCTTTTCATGTGCCTGTTGACCTTCTGTCTGTCTTCTTTGGAAAAATGTCTATCTAGGTTCCTTACCCATTTTTAAATTGGGTTGTTCATTTTTTAAAAAATTTTATTTATTTAATTTATTTATTTTTGGCTGTGTTGGGTCTTCAGTGCTGTGCACGGGCTTTCTCTAGTTGTGGCGAGCGGGGGCTACTCTTCGTTGCGGTGCATGGGCTTCTCACCTAGGTGGCTTCTCTTGTTGCGGAGCATGGGCTCTAGGCGCATGGGCTTCAGTAGTTGTGGCTCGCAGGCTCTGGAGTGCAGGCTCAGTTTTGGTGCACGTGGTTAGTTGCTCTATGGCACGTGGGATCTTCCCGGACCAGGGCTCGAGCCCGTGTCCCCTGCATTGGCAGACGGATTCTTAACCACTGCGCCACCAGGGAAGCCCCGGGTTGTTCGTTTTTTGATGTTGAGTTGTATAGGTTCATTGTATATTTTGGATATTAACCCTTTTTCAGATATATCGTTTGCAAATATCTTCTCCCATTCAGTGGGCTGGCTTTTCATTTTGTCGATAGTTCCCTTCACTGTGCAAAAGCTTTTCAGTTTGTCGTAGTCCCGTTTGGTTATTTTTGCTTTGTTTCCCTTGCCTGAGGAGACATATTCAAAAAAAAATATTGCTAAGATTGATGCCAAAGAGCTTACTGCCTATATTTTCTTCTGGAAGTTTTACGGTCTCAGGTCTTACATTTAAGCCTTTAATCCATTTTGAGTTTATTTTTGTATATGGTATGAGAGTTCTTTCCAACTTCTTAACCTACAGGTTCTTGGAAGAACCACAGAGCAGAGCTTCTTCCTTTGAAAAAGTTCTCAGGTAATCGCCATAGAGGTGCTATGCTTCAGATTTGAGGGGACCTTCTCAGAAAGTCACATTATCCAAGCTAAAGACTAATGTGTAAACCAGAACACTTTGGAGAGAGAACTTCTTTTCCGTATTCTCTGTCACTGGTCCAGGCAGTCATTTCCTTGTGCCTGGATTATGGTAGTAGCCTCTTAGCTGTCCCATCAAACTCCATTCTTTCTCCTCTGGTACTTCTTACTACCAGTTAATTTTTCTAAGACATAGTTTCGTCAGACCCTTCCTTTCCTAAAGAGCACATACTGCCTTCCTGCTGTCATCTTCATTCCCTCCACTCATTCTGTACCACTTGTTACTACTCATTATTCCTCAAATACCCCCATTCTTCCCTTACTCTGTATGGCTCATATCAATACATTCCTCCTCTTCTCTACCTGTTGAGAACCTATCAACACCCCCACCCCCCCATCCCCCAGCTCAGCAGCTTGCAGAGAGCTGAAGATTAGCAAATGCCTGTTGAGTTAAACAACTGCTCCCTCCTCCTCAGCTCTCATTACTTTTTCCTGTAACTCTTCTGCTTCAACTGAGCTAGTCTCCCTGCCACGTGACTTCCTTCCTTAGTGCTTTTGTTACTCTTGTCAATCCATGGCCCGCAGCTCCTCCAGGTTCCAGCTCAGAACTGACTTTGTCCAAGAAGTTATGCTTAATTATATCCTCCCTATTGGTTCTAATCAGTACCTCCTGGGTATCTGTGGACTCCATACGGGCAATACTAATTATACTTGTTACTTTGTTTCTCCTGAACCTTCTCCTGAAGGTTTCCTTAACTTTTTTTGAGTTTATGAAAGGTGGTGGAATGTAGTGGAAAGACCAGGGTTTGAATTGTGGCTTGAAAGTTGTTAGCTATGTGACTTTGGGCAAAGTTAGGATAGCGCAACTTATTTCGTAGTTATAGGAGGCATAAGAAGTGAGATGATTACCTGCATGAATGGCATGCAGTAGGTCTAACAAATGGCATTTTCTTCCTTTTCTCTCATCAACAAAATGATTTGCTCTTACAGGAAAAGAATGTGCTTTCCTTTTTTAAAATTCTTTTTTTTCCAATCACTTATCTCGGTGACTTTCTCCCTGCCACCAACATACGTCAGAACATCAACCCCCGGTCCTGTGTTCCTCACAAATATAACTAAATGTACTAAACCTGGGGAATGGGAAGGAGACTTCTCAGATGTTGAAGAACAGCTTCCATATTGACTGGCTAGCAGGGACTGGTCACACTGCTATGACCTAGAAAGGTCACTGGAGTGAAGGTGGCGGCTCTGAGTGTCTGGGTGTCCCTGACAAGAGAGGAAGGCCGAGCCTGTTGCAGTCTAGCTGCAGCCGGCATTCACATTCAGCTTCTGGACTTACCCTGCCTCCCTGTGGCCATAAGCAGTGACATCCTTCACTGAGCTAAGCTTTTCTGGAAGAGGCACAATAATGGGAAAGTCTAAGAAAGCCTAAAGGTAGTAAGGTGATGCCTGCAGCAATCCTTCTCGAAGTCAACCCTAAAATAGTGTTACAACATTGAAATGTGTTTAAAATAGGAGAATTTAACACTTTAACACATACTTACATATATAGTGGCTATATTTCTCTCTTGACATAGAATGTCTAAAGTAGAAGCCCAGGAAAACGATGCTCCTGGCCAGTCCTGCACATCCTCCCCAGTCCCACAAAGGCCCTGACCTATAGGCCAAACCTATTTCTTTCTAAATGACCATCATGTCACCCGCCCTTGAGTGTTATGGATGGGCTTCAGGGGTTCTGGGAACCCCTGAAGTTATATACAATTTTGTCTATATGTGTATAGGTGTATTTTGGAGGGGTGGAGGAGGGGGATAGGACCTTAGCTTTTATCAGGTTCTCAGAAGAGCTCTGTGACCCCCAAATGTCAAGCACCACTACAGAAACTACATAATCAATTGGCACCGTAGCCTTCCTGGGCCAGCTTACAATCACTGCTGTCTACTCTGTGAGCACAGGAGTGGCTTCAGGATGGTAACAACTAGGACAAGTAATCAGAGCAGACAGAGTGTGCTCAGGAACAACTGTGCAGAGTCATTCAACCACTGTCTTAAAATCAATAACTGCAAGGGGATAGTCTCTGGCAGCTCAAAATGTTAGGGGCAGTCTAGCTTGTCTTTCTGAGCTCATATGCCTCATTTGTGGTGGTAATGATTGGACCCTGGGAAAAAGGAGAAGCCCTCTGAAAGGAGGTGGCAGGGGTAGTGGGGGTTAAGGCAGCGTGTCCTCTGCAGAGAAGTGAGCACAGGACTGACCAAGTGGTGATCACCTTCCTAGGGCCCCAGTCTATAAGAGGGGTTAAAACATTAGTACAAGTGTAATGAGATAGAGAAAATTTATTTCCCAGAACTATACTCTCCCAGGGAGAGTACTGTGGCCATTCATGCATTCATTCACTTATTCATTCATTTAGTTTGTCATTCAAATAATTATTTATTTAGTGCCTTCTATGAGCTAGGCGCTGCTTGGTGTCAACAAAGAAAAAGACAAATTCTCTGCTTTCATGGTTTACCATTCTAGTGGGAGAACAGAAAATAAATAAAACAGAAAACAATTACAGATAATAATAGGTAACTATGAAGAAAAATAAATCAGGATAAGTGTGTGTGTGTGTGTGTGTGTGTGTGTGTGTGAACCTTTATCTTGGCTGGCCAGGGAAGAAGTATGCTCTAAGAAGGTAATAGTTGAGCAGAGACTTGAACCAAGTGAAGGACTGAATCATGAAAACATCTGTGGAAAGACTGTTCCTTATAAAGGAATCAGCAAGGTCAAAGGTCTTGAAGTGAGAATGAGCTTGGTATATTGGAGGAATAGCAAGAAGGCTAAAGCAGAAGGGAGGAAGTGAGGACTGGCACAAACTGCTGGGGTGAAGGGTGAGACCCCCACAAAGGAACACACTCGTGTAACAACAGGTAGTCACTACACCTATTTCTAAGAAGGGTGGGCTCCATTACTGCAAGGCTTTGGCTCTGCTGAGGGAAGTGTGCAAGACTGAGCAGAACGGAACCAGCACTCCTTTCCTTTCTCTTCCTCTTTGTAGCCTTTGGCTCCTAAACAATTGTCGAATTAATATTTTAAAAATATTTGTTTGAAGGTGTGCCGAACTATTAGCTTGTGTGGGATGCCCACATCTCAGCCCAGGCCTCCCACACACGCTTTCCTGTTCTGTGGTGGTAGTGGGCAGTGGTGGAAAGACGGGAGAGGAATCTGGGAGTCCCAAGAGCAGAACACAAGCAGAGATCCCTCAGCTTGTAGTGGACATGCCTCTTTTCCAGCCTTAGTCAGCTACCCAGAGAGTTTTATGATGGAGGGTCAAGCTGGTGCAGCCTAAGGTGGGCTAAAAAAAAAAAGTATTGACTGTTAACTAAAGAATGAAATACTAATGATTCACAATGGATGATTTACATTATTAGAGACAAAATAGGGACCTGTGGGCACCTCTAGCTCTGAGACATGTCCTAACCTAATTCCAAATATTTCAGCCCTTAGTAAGAAGATGAATCAGGAAAGAAAATGTTTCCAGAGCAATTGCTTTGGCTGGGAAAGTAATCTTCTCAGAATTGCTTTTTCTCAGGCCTGTGTGTTTCTAAGGGTGAAGGAGCCTGTGATTGGTGGTAGGGACTTCTCTAAGGGAGAAGCTGCACTGCATCCCCACACATCTGGAGCCGTGGGAGCAACACCCTGTGACAAGGAGTCGACAATATTCCCTGCCATCCAATCTTGCTTTTTTTTTTGTTTGGCCGAGCTGCATGGCTTCTTAGTGCCTGACCAGTGATTCAACCCAGGCCCCCTGCAGTGGAAGTGCAGAGTCCTAACCACTGGACCACCAGGGAATTCCCATCCAATCCTGCTTTGAGATGCCTGACTTGCCCTGCCCTGGCTAGCGCAAATAGAAAGGAGATCCTGCAGGTGCAGTAAAGAGGGTCCTGGTTATGGAAGGGTGTCTCTATGCCCGTGGATACCAGATGTAGCACCTTATCCACCTCTGCACCCTCAGCACTAGCACAGTGTCTGGAATACAACAGGAGCTCAGTAAATGCTGCACTGCACAGAAGAAACTAATCTTAGCCATTCTGCTCCTAACTTGCTCTGTGACCTTAGACCAGTCACTTCATCTCTCTAAGTTCAATTTCTTCATCTGTAAAGTGGGAATGATAATAATACCTAGGCTTAGTGTTCATTTGAGTAGGAAATGATGACACCTGAAAGCACTTTGTAGACTTTAAAGCATCATGCAACTATAATGGATGAAAGATTAGAAAGCTCCCTCCCAGCTGTCTACACACGAACGTTTTAGTTACTAAATGCCAGTGCCATTTCTTTCTTTCTTCCTTTTTTGGTGACATTTTTCTCTTAAATAAAGTATATGATTCAAGGTGTAAGAAAAAATATTTTATCTATGGGTCTCAATTAGCTCTATTTTCATTTTACTGAGGAAAAAATGCAACCCACCTTCAAAAGGGTTTGATCACTACTGATTGAGATTTACCAAAATCTAAAGCATAGTTTGACCTGGGAAACACTAGACATAGAAGGTATTTTAAAAGCCTTCTTTTCCTGCACAACTAATTTACATATTCTATAAACAAAAAGCATTTAATGTAGATTGCAATGCAAATTAGAAAAGTGGACTGGGAAGAAGTGTTTTGATAGGCACTGAGGTGGGGAAGGAGAGTAGGGAAATGGTTATTTAGGAAAAGGAGGAAGTGGGGCTAGGAAGGCATTAAATCTGTTGGTGAGGCCCTGAGAACTAGACCAAGGAATTTTGCCTCTTTAATGCCCAAGCGAGCTGAGAGATCTACTCTGAGGTGAAAACAAAAGTAGGAGGAACCAAGAAAGAATATAAGACTTACTGGGGAGTTAGGCAGAGTAAGGAAATATTTTTTTTAAAAAAAGGCACAGAAACTGAAGAAAGCCCTAAAATATATCCTAAACAACAAAAGTAAAAATCTAGAAAGACTGTATAATAGCTTTGTAATCCTGTATATATGTTTGCATTTTTATATTGTTAGAGGTATATCTTCAGGGTATTGGATTCTTAGAAGTGGGAATGGTGAGTCAAAAGTAAATGCCTAAGTAGTTTTGTTAGATACTGCCAAATTCACCTCCAAATGTGTTGTACCACTGTGCGTTCTACCGGCAATGAATGGAAACGTAGCCTCACCAACAGAATGTGTTGTCATACTTTTTAACTTTTGTTGATCTAAAGGTGGGAGATGGCATGTTGGTGTAGTCTTAGTTTTCATTTTTCTAATTATGAGTGAAGTTGAGCATATTTTTATATGTTTAAGGACCATTTAAAAATATTTTTTGAATTATCTGTTTATGTCTTTTGTCCATTTTTCTATAGGGTTTTTGGTCTTTTTTCCCCCCTTGATTTAAAAAAAATAGATCTTTATTGGAGTATAACTGCTTCACAATACTGTGTTAGTTTCTGTTGTACACCAAAGTGAATGAGCCATATGCATACATATGTCCCAATATCCCCTCCCTCTTGAGCCTCCCTCCCATCCTCCCTATCCCACCCCTCTAGGTCATTGCAAAGCACGGAGCTGATCTCCCTGTGCTATGCTGCTGCTTCCCACTAGCTAACTATTTTACATTCGGTCGTGTATATATGTCCATGCCACTCTCTCACTTCGCCCCAGCTTCCCCCTCCCACCCCGTGTCCTCAAGTCCATTCTCTATGCCTATGTCTTTATTCCTGCCCTGGAACTAGGTTCATCAGTACCATTTTTTTTTCTTTTTCTTTTTTTTTTAGATTCCATATATATATATACGTTAGCAGGAGGGTTCCCTTTTCACCACACCCTTTCCAGCATTTACTGTTTCTAGATTTTTTGATAATGGCCATTCTGACCAGTGTGAGGTGATACCTCATTGTAGTTTTGATTTGCATTTCTCTAATAACTAGTAATGTTGAGCATATTTTCATGTGCCTATTAGCTATCTGTATGTCTTTCTTGGTGAAATGTCTATTTAGGTCTTCCACCCAATTTTTTTTTTTTTTTTTTTTTTTGTGGTATGCGGGCCTCTCACTGTTGTGGCCTCTCCCGTTGCGGAGCACAGGCTCTGGATACACAGGCTCAGCGGCCATGGCTCACAGGCCCAGTTGCTCTGCGGCATGTGGGATCTTCCCGGACCGGGGCACGAACCCGTATCCCCTGCATCAGCAGGCGGACTCTCAACCACTGAGCCACCAGGGAAGCCCCACCCAATTTTTAATTGGATTGTTTGCTTTTTTTTGATATTGAGCTCCATGTGATGTTTGTATATTTTGGAGATTAATCCTTTGTTCGTTGTTTCATTTGCAAATATTTTCTCCCATTCTGAGGGTTGTCTTTTTGACTCGTTTATTCTTTCCTTTGCTGTGCAAAAGGTTTTAAGTTTAATTAAGTCCCATTTTGATTATTTTTCTTTTAATTTCCATTACTCTAGGAGGTGGGTGAAAAAGGATCTTGCTGTGGTTTATGTCAAAGAGTGTTTTTCCTATGTTTTCCTCTAAGAGTTTTATAGTGTCTGGTCTTATATTTAGGACTTTAATCCATTTGGAGTTTATTTTTGTGTATGGTATTAGGTAGTGTTCTAATTTCATTCATTTACATGTAGCTGTCCAGTTTTCCCAGCACCACTTATTGAAGAGGCCGTCTTTTCTCCATTGTATGTTCTTGCCTCCTTTGTTGTAAATTAGGTGATATGTGTGTGGGTTTATCTCTGGGCATTCTATCCTGTACCATTGATCTGTATTTCTGTTTTTGTGCCAGTACCATACTGTCTTGATTACTGTAGCTTTGTGGTATAGTTTGAAGTCGGGAGCCTGATTCCTCCAGCTCTGTTTTTCTTTCTCAAGATTGTTTGGCTATTCGGGGTCTTTTGTGTTTCCATATGAATTGTAAAATTTTTTGTTCTAATTCTGTGAAGAATGCCATTGGTAGTTTGATAGGGATTGCATTGAATCTGTAGATTGCTTTGGGTAGTATAGTCTTTTTCACAATATTTATTCTTCCAATCCAAGAACATGGTATATTTCTCCATCTGTTTATGTCATCTTTGATTTCTTTCATCAGTGTTTTATAGTTTTCTGAGTACAAGTCTTTCACCTCTTTAGGCAGGTTTATTCCTAGGTATTTTATTCTTTTAGTTGCAATGGTAAATGTGATTGTTTCCTTAATTTCTCTTTCTGATTTTTCATTGTTAGTGTATAGGAATGCAAGAGATTTCTGTGCATTAATTTTGTATCCTGCAACTTTACCAAATTCATTGATTAGTTCTAGTAGTTTTCTGGTGGCATCTTTAGGATTTTCTATGTATAGTATCATGCCATCTGCAAACAGTGACAGTTTTACTTCTTCTTTTCCAATTTGTATTCCTTTTTCTTCTCTGATTGCCGTGCTAGGACTTCCAAAACTATGTTGAATAAGAGTGGCAAGAGTGGATATCCTTGTCTTGTTCCTGACCTTAGTGGAAATGCTTTCAGTTTTTTACCATTCAGTATGATGTCTGCTGTGGGTTTGTCATATATGGCCTTTATTATGTTGAGGTAGGTTCCCTCTATGCCCATTTTCTGGAGAGTTTTTATCATAAATGGGTGTTGAATTTTGTCAAAAGTTTTTTCTACGTCTATTGAGATGATCATATGGTTCTTATTCCTTAATTTGTTAATGTGGTGTATCACATTGATTGATTTGCGTATACTGAAGAATCCTTACATCCCTGGGATAAATCCCACTTGATCATGGTGTATGATCCTTTTAATGTGTTGTTGGATTCTGTCTGCTAGTATTTTGTTCAGGATTTTTGCATCTGTGTTCATCAGTGATATTGGTGTATAATTTTCTTTTTTTGTGATGTCTTTTTCTGATTTTGGTATCAGGGTAATGGTGGCTTTGTAGAATGAATTTGGGAGTGTTTCTCCCTCTGCAATTTTTTGGAAGAGTTTGAGAAGGATTGGTGTTAGCTCTTCTCTAAATGTTTGATAGAATTTGCCTGTGAAGCCATCTGGTCCTGGACTTTTGTTTGTTGGAAGATTTTTAATTACAGTTTCAATTTCATTACTTGTGATAGGTCTGTTTATATTTTCTAATTCTTCCTGGTTCAGTCTTGGAAAATTGTACCTTTCCAAGAATTTGTCCATTTCTTTGTAGTTGTCCATTTTATTGGCATATAGTTGTTTGTAGTAGTCACTTATAATCCTTTGTATTTCTGTGGTGTCAGTTGTGATTTCTCTTTTTTCATTTCTAATTTTATTGATTTGAGTCCTCTCACTTTTTTTCTTGATGAGTCTGGCTAAGGGTTTATCAATTTTGTTTATCTTCTCAAAGAACAAGCTTTTAGTTTTATTGATCTTTGCTATTGTTTTCTTCATTTCTATTTATATCTGCTCTGATCTTTATGATTTCTTTCCTTCTACCGACTTTGGGTTTTCTTTGTTCTTCTTTCTCTATTTGTTTTGAGTGTAGGGTCAGATTGTTTGAGATTTTTCTTGGGGTGAGATTGAATTGCTATAAAATTCCCTCTTAGAACTGCTTTTGCTGTGTCCCATAGGTTTTGGGTCATCGTGTTTTCATTGTCATTTGTTTCTATGTATTTTTTTATTTCCTCTTTGATTTCTTCAGTGATCTCTTTGTTATTTAGTAGTTCACTGTTTAGCTTCCATGTATTTGTGGTTTTTACAGTTTTTTTCCTGTAATTGATTTCCAATCTTATAGCATTGTGGTCAGAAAATATGCTTGATATGATTTCAATTTTTTTTTTTTTTTTTTTTGCGGAATGTGGGCCTCTCACTGTTGTGGCCTCTCCCATTGCGGAGCACAGGCTCCAGACGTGCAGGCTCAATGGCCATGGCTCACAGGCCCGGCCGCTCCACGGCATGTGGGATCTTCCCGGACCGGGGAATGAACCCCTGTCCCCTGCATCGGCAGGCAGACTCTCAACAACTATGCCACCAGGGAAGCCCCAATTTCAATTTTAAAAATTTTTCCAAGGCTTGATTTGTGACCCAAGATGTGATCTATCCTGGAGAATGTTCCGTGTGCACTTGAGAAGAAAGTGTATTCTGCCACATTCAGGTGGAATGTTCTATAAATATCAATTAAATCTATCTGGTCTATTGTGTCATTTAAGACTTGTGTTTCCTTATTTATTTTCTGTTTGGGTGATCTGTCCATTGGTGTAAGTGGGGTGTTAAAGTCCCCTACTATTATTGTGTTACTGTCAATTTCTCCATTCATGGTTGTTAGCATTTGCCTTACGTATTGAGGTGCTCCTATGTTGGGTGCATAAACATTTACAATGTTATATCTTCTTCTTGGATTGATCCCTTGATCATTATGTAGTGTCCCTCCTTATCTCTTTTAACAGTTTTTATTTTAAAGTATATTTTATCTGATACGAGAATTGCTACTCTAGCTTTCTTTTGATTTCCATTTGCATGGAATATCTTTTTCCATCCCTTGACTTTCAGTCTGTATGTGTCCCTAGGTCTGAAGTGGGTCTCCTGTAGACCACATATATATGGGTCTTATTTTTGGACCCATTCAGCCAGTCTGTGTCTTCTGGTTGGGACATTTAATCCATTTAAATTCAAGGTTATTATCGATATGTATGTTCCTACTACCATTTTCTTAATTGTTTTGGGTTTGTTTTTGTGGGTCTTTTCCTTCTCTTGTGTTTCCCACCTAGAGAAGTTCCTTTAGCATTTGTTGTAAAGCTGGTTTGGCAGTGCTGAATTCTCTTAGCTTTTGCTTTTCTGAAAAGCTTTTGAGTTCTCCGTCAGATCTGAATGAGATCCTTGCTGGATAGAGTAATCTTGGTTGTAGGTTTTTCTCTTTCATCACTTTAAGTATATCCTGCCACTCTCTTCTGGCCTACAGAGTTTCTGCTGAGAAATCAGCTGATAACCTTTGTGGATTCTTTTGTACTCTTTGTTTTTCCCTTGCTGCTTTTAATATTTTTTCTTTGAATTTAATTTTTGTTAGTTTGATTAATATGTGTCTTGTTGTGTTTTTCCTAGGGTGTATCCTGTATGGGACTCTCTGTGCTTCTTGGACTTGGGTGACTATTTCCTTTCCCATGTTTGGGAAATTTTTGACTATAATCTCTTCAAATATTTTCTCAGACTTTTTTTCTCTTCTTCTTCTGGGACCCCTGTAATTCGAATGTTGGTGCATTTAGTGTTGTCCCAGAGGTCTCTGAGATTGTCTTCAATTCTTTTCATTCTTTTTTCTTTATTCTGCTCTTAGGCAGTTATTTCAACCATTTTGTTTTCCAGCTCACTTATTCATTCTTCTGCCTCAGTTATTCTGTTATTGATTCCTTCTAGTGTATTTTTCATTTCAGTTATTGTGTTATTCATCTCTGTTTGTTTGTTCTTTAGTTCTTCCAGATCTTTGTTAAACATTTCTTGTATTTTCTCAATCCATGCCTCCATTCTATTACCAAGATTCTGGATCATCTTTACTATCATTACTCTGAATTCTTTTTCAGGTAGATTGCCTATTTTCTCTTCATTTATTTAGTCTTGTAGGTTTTTACCTTGCTCCTTCATCTGTGACATATTTTTTTGCTGTCTCATTTTTTTTTTTTTTTTATGAGTGGGATTGTGTTCCTGTCTTACTGGTTGTTTGGCCTGAGACTTCCAAAACTGGAGTTTGTAGGCTGGTGAGATGCGGACCTCCATGAGATCTCACTCTGATGAATATTCCGTGGGGTCTGAGGTTCTCTGTTAGTCCAGTGGTTTGGACTTGGAGCTCCCACTGCAGGAGCTTCGGCCTGACCCCTGGCTCGTGAACCAAGATCCCATAAGCCATGTGGGGCAGCAAAAAGAAAAAAAAAAGAATAACAAAGTAAAAAATAAAATTAGACTGGGAAACTAACAGATGTTAGTAATAATATAAAAATAAAAATATAGATGAAAACAACAACCGGAAGGTACAACAGTGCTGCAATAGTAAAAAAGAGGAGGAGGGAAAAGAAAAAAAAAGTGGGGGGAAAGGCCTTGGCTGTGGAGGGCGGAGCCTAAGCAAGGATGAGGTTTGGGCAGCAGCCAGGGCCTATGCTTAGGACCCTCAGGGCTAGAAAAGGCCCTGGGGGCTGTGGGGGTGGGGCTTAGGCTCAGCTGAACAGAAGGGCCCCAGGCATGCCCCCCTGGGACACCTGGTCTCAGAGGGCAGGGGACCTCACCTGGGAGCCCAGCAGGCTTCGTGGGCTCGAGTGGGCAGGGCAAATGTCCTCCTTTCCTCTCCTGCTCCTCCCACCTGCCTCTCCTGTTCTCCCCTGGGCCTCCTTCCTATGCCCCCAGGACCAATGTGGCTGGCAGGAGGGGGGAGCCTTGGAGGGCAGGGGACTGGCCTGGGAGCTCAGCAGGCTGCCCCGGCCCAAGTGGGCGGGGCAAACGCCCTCAGCTCTTCTCCTGCTCCCCCCGGAGGGCCCCTCCCGCCTGCCTCTCCTGATCTCCCCGACCTCAGGGGTGCCGATCCTGTCCAGCCTCCACTTATCCTCCCCCTTCAGTTCCCTCACGTCCTACCAGTTTGCTTGGGGGTTCCTCCCGTCTCTCCCCTTGTTTTTTTTTTTTTTTTTTTTTTGTGGTACGTGACCCTCTCACTGTTGTGGCCTCTCCCGTTGTGGAGCACAGGCTCCGGATGCGCAGGCTCAGTGGCCATGGCTCATGGGCCCAGCCCAGCTCTGTGGCATGTGGGATCTTCCCAGACTGGGGCACGAACCCGTGTCCCCCGCATCGGCAGGCAGACTCTCAACCACTTTGCCACCAGGGAAGCCCTCTCCCCTTGATTTTTAAGTATTCTTTATATATTAGAGATATTTGTCTTTTTTCCCCCTGAGATATAAATTGCAAACACTTTCTCCTAGTTTTTCAGGTGTCTTTTGACTTTGTTTATGGTGATCTTTGCCATGCCTAAGATTTTTATTTTTACATAATGAATTTTTTGTAGTTAAATAAATTATTGCACCTGGATTTTGAGTCATAGGTAGAAAACCGTTCTCTATGCTGAGATTATAAAAAAATTCACCAAGGTTTTCTTTAACTACTTTAAAAATATCATTCTTTACATTTATATCCCTGGTCCATTTAGAATATTTTCTAGATGGCTAACCACTTGACCCAGACCATTTTTGAATCATCTTTGCTCTAGTGATTCATCACCTTCATTCTACACTAAATTTATATATGTACTTGTGTCTGTTTTTGGCCACAATCAATATTTGTATTGTGCTAACTAGTGCTCTAGTGCTAGGTATATGATAGGCATGATTTCAGATAGAGAAGCAGCCAGATTGTCCTAAGGTTGGGTGGGGAGCAATATAAGTCATCTGCCAAGTAAAGCAGGGGTGTGTTTGTTTCTGAGTGTCAGGAGATGAGGGGGAAAGAAGAGGAGAAATGAAGAGTTGGGATTTAATCAGAAGAACTTCTTTTAAGTCATAATCTCCTAAAGACACAGAGAGAAATGATGAAAAACTTGACCTTATTAACCTGAACAGAAGACGGAAGAAGAGGTAAAAAGAAAGAACGAAACTGATCAAGAGTGAATAGGGCCTTCCAAT
The DNA here is from genome assembly GCF_964165515.1 of Mesoplodon bidens. Lineage (NCBI taxonomy): Eukaryota > Metazoa > Chordata > Mammalia > Artiodactyla > Ziphiidae > Mesoplodon > Mesoplodon bidens. The sequence goes on along the minus strand of NC_138170.1, from coordinate 1,150,052 downwards.
CTGGTTAGGTTCCAGTACCTAACAAACTGATCTTCCTGTAAATAACAGACAAACTCTGGATAGTATTAAAAAACAAAACAAAACAAAACAAAATAATTACCCGAGGGCTCTTGAGACTGAACAAAGATAGGTTTGTGAGAGGAGTTGAAACTTGGAGTAAGTGACCAGCAGGGAATGAGTTCCCCATTTTTTTCACCTTTGCCCTGAGGGTAGCCTCGATCACAGCAGTGTGGGGACAACAAAAGCTTCAACAGAAAGCCCTCTGTCTTTCACTGGCATTACCAGGGGAGGCAGCCTGGGGCAACCAGAGCCCCTGAAGAGCGAGGAATAAATCCAAGGAAGGAGAAAGCCAGAGCCAGAGAGCCTTAAATTATGTATTTAAACTCAGTCCAGGCAACTAGCTGAATCTAGGTGGGACAAACTGAAAGCAGTTCATAGTTTAGGCTTAAAGAATGGAACTGAGATTTGAGTGAGGGGCCTACTACAGGCCATGAAATGTTGCAGTTTGAGTCTAACAAAGTTAATTGTCTGCTAAAACAAATACTTTTCAGAGTAATACAATAGATTCCAGAGTCTATACAACATAATATTCAGAAAATACAATCCAAATGTTTTTGGCATACAGAGTCAGAAAATATGGCCCAATTTCAGAGGAAAAATACAGTCCACAGATGCAAACCCCAAGATGACAAAGATGTTATAGTTAACAGACAAGGACTTTAAAGCAGCATAATTAAAATTATGGTCATAAGCAATGGAAAATATGTTCATAATGAATGAAAAGATAGGAAATATCAACAGAGAAATAGAAAATATTAAAAAGTACCAAATGGAAATTTTAGAACTAAAAAGTACAACACCGGAACAAAAAATTCACCACGTGAGCTTAACAGCAGACTGGAGATGAGAGATGAGAGTCAGTGAATTTAAAGGTAGGTCAATAGAGATCATCTGATCTGAAGAAGAGAGAGAAAAAAGTTTGGAAAAAACAAACAAGCAGAATACCACAGAGCCTTGGGGAACTGTGGAACAATTTTAAAAGGTTTAACATGTGGTAATTTGAGTCCCAGAGGAGTGAAGAGAGGGAATGAGACAGAAAAAAATTTGAAGAAATAATGGCAGCAAATTTCCCAAATTGGGTTAAGGATATAAATTTACAGATTAAAGAAGCTCAGTGAACCCAAACAAGAAATCTGTGCCTAGTCACAGCATTGTAAACCTGCTTAAAAACAAACATAAAGAGAAAATTCTTGAAAGCAGCCAGAAAAACGATCCTTTACATAAAGGGGAAAGTGATTTAAGGACTGTGACTTTTATTGAGCAACCATGGAAGGCCAGAAGACAGTGGAGCAACATCTTTAATGTGCTGAAAGAAGAGAATCCTGTCAACCCATAAGTCTATATATAAGAAAAACCTCCTTCAAGAATGAAAGTGAAATATACATTTTCAGAAAATAACAGCTAAGAGAATTTGTCGTTACCAGGACCAAACTACAAGAAATACTAAAGTTCTTTGAGCTGAAGGAAATGATACCCAAGGGAAAGCTGGATCTTTAGGAATGAATGAAGAACACTGGAAAGAGTAAATATAAAAACTATTTTTCTCTTAGTTTCTTTAAAATACACATGATTGTTTAAAGCAAAAATTTATAATATTGCCTTGTGAAGTTTATAATGTGGATGTAATACACACAACAACTACAACAGAAAGACAATGTGTGTGTGTGTGTGTGTGTGTGTGTGTGTGTGTGTAGGGGATAAATGGACCTACATAGTTGCAAAGTTTGTATATTTTCCATGACATGGTACTATGTTAATAGGCTATAAACAAGTAGGCTATAAACAAGTTTAAAAATATATTTTAATCCCTACAAGGTTTCTATATTTTATGTGAAGTACTGTAATCTTGAGGTTTCTACATTTTATGTGAAGTTTACTATATTGACTCTAAGTAGACTTTGAAAAGTTAAGAATGCATAATGTAATCCCTATAGAAACCACTAAAAGTAATGCAAGAAAATTAGCTAACGACAATAGATAAAATAGAATTCTGAAAATGTTTAATAATCCAAAGAAAGCAGGAAAGCAGGGAAAAGATGAAGAAAAATCAGAGAGGACAAACAAAAAATAAAATGACTGACCTAAATCCAACCACATCAATACTTATGGTAAATGTTATTGGAGTATATACTCCAAAAAAAAGCAGAGAATAGCATAATGGATAAAAAGCAAGACCCAATTTTATGCTGTCTATAAGAGATACACTTTAAGTATAAAGACACAAATGCGTTGAAAATAAGTGGATGGAAGAAGATTAACCATAAACACAGTAAGGCCCATGAAAAATAAAAACATATGTCCATACAGAGATTTGTGTACAGATATTTGTAGGAACTTTAGACACTACAGTCAAAAACTAGACACAACGGAAACATCCATTAACAGCAGAATGGTTAAACAATATGTGGCATAGTCATACAATATACTACTACTCAGAAATAAAAAGAAGCTAACAACTACTTGTTGATATAAACAACATGGATGAATCTCAAAATCTAAATGAAAAAAGCCAGACACAAAAGAAGTATATACCATTTATATGATCCCATTTATATAAAATACAAACTAATCTACAGACAAAAAACATCAGTGGTGTATGCCAAGGATGGAGAGAGGGATTGAGTGTAAAGGGGCAAGAGGAATCTTTTGGGATTGATGGAAGTGTTCTGTATCTTGATTGTGGTGATGGGCATATACAACTGTCAAAACTCATTGAATTGTATACTTTGGATGCAACTTACAGTATGCAAATTATTCCTCAAAAGAGGTGAGGAAAAAATTTAAAGGACCTAATATTCAAATAACTTTAGATTTTCTATGGAACTCTAAAAAAATTCTTCAATTCAATTTTTGCCATTTTTCTGAGACCACGGTTTCTGTTAATAAACGTCTCTCTGTGTTAAAAGTATTTAGGTGGTAAATAAAACAGTGGTCCTAATTTAGTCTTAAAGCCACAGGGAAATGACTTTAATGTAGTTTTTGAAGACAAACTCAATGAATAGCTGCATTTTCTGGTCTATTTTTGAAGACACTGAAACGAGAAAAAATCAATAAGTGGAGCCTGACAACTGTACTGAAGCATGAATCGTAGAAAAAAAATTTTTTTTTCTGAAACCCTTTAGGAAGCAATGAATCTTTATCTTCTATGTTTGGGTTGTTAACATTTGGTGTTTCCTGAGAACACATATGGATAAAGTACCTTTCCAAAAGAGCTTGACATCAATCCCTAGCAAAGGCTAGGAGGAAATATTAAACAGATGGTTTGTGAGCACTTAGAAAGGGAACCTGATATCCTTGTGTACCAAGGCTGAGAAATGGAGGCTGGTTGACAGCGTCATTAAGATGATTTGTAAATGGTTGAAAGACGTACATACCCAATGAGTACCGACTGCTGTCAACCTGGACAGATGCCCTCAGGATGCCAAAATGCATTGATCACAGTGGCCGTTTTAGTTTTGTCATATGTATTACTTAGTCATTCTTTGGAAAGCCATTATAAATTTTTTATATGCAAATGAACACATGCAACATATATTTAAGCTATGAAGCATAACAGCAAAATGAACACTCATGAAGCCTTTATTCAACTTATAAAGAGATATCTTATTGTCTATATCCTTGGTTATCTGCTTTTTTTCTCAATATTGAAAAGATTTATCTACATTGTTGTAGGTAGCTATGGTTCACTCATTTCCACTTTGTGAATAAACCTTGTAATACTTATTCATGCCTCATTCAATGGACATTTGAGTAGTCTAATTTCTGGCCTTTTAAATAATGTCAATATTCACATTCTTGTACATGTCTCCAAGTGCACATTTGTAAAAGTTTTTCTAGAGACATTCTCCTAGGAATGGAACTGCTAGGTTGTAGGGTATTGTGACTGTTACTTTACAACAAAATGACAAGTTGTGAACCAAATTACATTCTTTCTGTCAGTCTATAAGAGTTTCCATGCTCTGCTATTGCCAACACTATGGTGAGACTTCTTAATTTTTTGCAAACTAGTGGGCATAAAATGGGATATCATTGTTTTGTGTTTCCCTGATTACTAATGAGGGTGAGAATTTTTCTTATGTTTATTTTGAGATTTCCTCTTTTGTGAAATACCTGTTCAGAGTTTTTGTTTATTTAAAAATTAGATTGTCTTTTTTAAAAATATTGAGTTTCAGGCATTCCTTATTCTGGATACCAACTCATTATTGGTCATATAAGTTGTAAATATAGTTATGATTTGTCATCACTTTCTTCATGGTGTCTCTGATGGACAGACATTCTTAATTTTGAAGTAACCATACTTATCAATCTTTTACTTTATGGTTAGCAAACTTTATTCCTCCTCCTTCTTACCTTTGGTGATAAAATTTTCTTCTATATTTTCCTGCAAAAGTTTTAAAGTTTTAACTTTCATATTTAAATCTTTAATACATTTAAAATATAGTATTGTAAATGGCATGCAGAAGGGATCAAATTTCATTTTTCCCATACAGAATACTGATAGTTCCAGTATGATTTAATGACTAGATCCATCCTTTCCTATTGCTTTGCCATGTCAACTCAGCCACATATCAAGTTTTCATATAATGTGGCTGTCTGTTTCTGGGCTCTCTCATCTGTTCTAGACTGGACAATTTGCCTTTCCCTGTGTCAATACAACACTGTCTTAATTATAATAGCCCTTTCATCATCTTAATATCAGGCAAGGCAAACCTTTAGCCTTAATATATATCTTAGCATCTAATATATGTATTAAGATCAGCTTGTCAGGTTCATTAAAAAACTGATAGCATTTTGATTGGAATTACATTGATAGATCAATTTGGGGAGAACTGAATCCTTATGATATTGAATGTTTCTATCCATTAACATGCTCCACTTAATTATATCTTCTTTAAGGTGCATCAGTAAAGCTTTAAACTATTCCCAATAACTATTCTATGCATCTTTTGTTAAAATTTATTTCTAAATACTTTACTTTTTTATTATTGTAAAAGGTATTTCTTTAAAAATTGAAGTTTCTAAGAGTTTGTTTCTAATTATAGAAATGCTATTGACTTTTAAAAAAACATATTTATTGGAGTATAATTGCTTTACAATGTTGTGTTAGTTTCTGCTGTATAACAAAGTGAATCAGTTATACGTATACATATATCCCCTCCCTCTTGTGTCTCCCTCCCACACTCCCCATCCCACCCCTCAAGGTGGTCACAAAGCATGGAGCTGATCTCCCTGTGCTATGTGGTTGCTTCCCACTAGCTATCTGTTTTACGTTTGGTAGTGTATATATGTCCATGCCACTCTCTCACTTCGTCCCAGCTTACTCTTCCCCCTCCCCACATCCTCAAGTCCATTCTCTACATCTGTGTCTTTATTCCTGTCCTGCCCTTAGGTTCTTCAGAACCATTTTTTTGTTTGTTTTCTAGATTCCATATATATGCGTTAGCATACAGTGTTTGTTTTTCTCTTTATGACTTACTTCACTCTGTGTGACAGACTCTAGGTCCATCCACCTCACTACAGATAACTCAATTTCGAGGAAATGCTATTGACTTTTGTATGTTTATCTTATATCCAGCCAACTTGTTAAACTCTTACTAATTTGGTTATTAATGTAGTCAATTAAATATGTTTCAAATAAAAACAGTTTTGTTTCTTTCTTTTCAATCTTCATACCGTTTAGTATTTTTCTTATCTTACTAGGCTAGGAAAACTATGTTGAATCAAAGTGGAGATGGGGCATCCATGTATTATTCCTGATTTTTGAAGGCAATCTTTCTGGGTATTCTTGGTTATAGGTTATTCCCTTTCACCACTTTAAATATATTGTGCCACTCCCTTCTGACCTGAAGAGTTTCTGCTGAAAAATCAGCTGATAGCCTTATGGGAGTTTCCTTGTATGGTATTTGTTGCCTTTCCCTTGCTGCTTTTTAATATTCTCTCTTTATCTTTAATTTTTGTCATTTTAATTACAATGTGTCTTGGTGTGTTCCTCTTTGGGTTAATCCTGTATGGGACTCTCTGCACTTCCTGGACTTGGGTGACTGTTCCTTTCCCAGGTTAGGGAAGTTTTCAGCTATTATGTTTTCAAATATGTTCTCCGCCCCTTTCTCTCTCTTCTCCTTCTGAGACCCCTATAATGGGAATATTAGTGCACTTGATTTTGTCCCAGAGGTCTCTCAAACTGTCCTCATTTCTTTTCATTTTTTTCTTTTTTCTGTTCAGCGGCAGTGATTTCCACTACCCTGTCTTCCAGATCACTGGTTCGTTCCTCTGTAGCATTTAGTTTACTGTTGATTCCTTCTAGTGTATTTTTCATTTCAGTTATTGTATTCTTCATCTCTGTTTGGTTGTTCTTTATATTTTCTAACTCTTTGTTAAAAACTTCTAACTTCTCACTTGTACATCCATTCTTCTCTGATCATCTTTACAATCATTACTCTGAACTCTCTTGGGTAGATTGCCTATCTTCACTTCACTTAGTTCTTCTGGGGTTTTATCTTGTCCCTTTGTCTGGAACATGTTCCTCTGTTGCCTCATTTTGTCTAAGTTGCTATTTGTATTTCTATGTATATGTTAGGTTACTTTTCTTGACCTTGGAGAAGTGGCCTTCTGTAGGAGATGTCCTATGCATCCCCTCAGCACACATTCCTCTTGTCACCCAAGTTATATGCTCTAGAGGTTCCCCCCACGAGGGCCGTGTGGGTGCTTCTGTTGTGGTGGGTTATGTGGGCAGTCTGGTAGGCTTTGTTGGCCCCTAGCCAGGTTGGTTGCCAGGCCCTGCCTTGTGTGGATGCTACTAGTTGCTGATTAGTGGGTCCTGGTCACAGGGTGGCTAATTATAGAACCTCACGTGGCCCCGGGGCTAGTGCTGGCTCACTGGTGGACAGAGTCAGGGTCCAGAAGACTCTAGGTCTGTTGCCTGCCCACTGGTGGGTGAAGCCAGGTCCTGGGGCTAGTGCAAGTCTATTGGCAGGCAGATCCAGGTCCTGGAGTCTAGCTGTAAGGCCCAGGGATCCCAGAGCTGGTATCAGATTGCTGGGGGGTGGGGGGGCGGAGGGCAATTCCTGTCACAGTTGGGTATGGGGTCTGGGGTGTCACAAAGCTTGTGTTGACCTGCTAGTAGGCAGGGCTGGGGCCCAGCTGATCCTAGGGTAGGGTCTGGCCTGTTGTCAGTGGGCTGGGTCTGCAGGCTGCAGGATTGTGGTTTTCTCATTTAGTGTCTGGCCCCTGGTGGGTGAGGCTGGTCTAGAGGTTACTGCAAGCTTCCCAGAGGGCAGGGCGGGAGCTGGGTCTTGGCCTTCTGGTGGGCAGGGTTGTGTCTAAAGGCATATCTGGAGGTGGCTGTGGGCTCAGGTAGTCTTTAGGCAGCCTGTCTGCTGATGGGTGGGGCTATGTCTCTGCTCAGTTAGTTGTTTGGTCTGAGGTGTCCCAGCATTGGTGCCTACAGGTTGTTGGGTGGGGCCAGGTCTTGGTGCTAATGAGCTAGAGGGAAGATCCCATGATGGTGCCTGCCTGCACCAGTGTCCATATGATAGAAAGCTCCCAAATATGGCTGCTGCCAGTGCCTATGTCCCCAGGGTGAGCTGCAGCTGCCCCCCATCTCTCTGGGAGACTCTCCAAGACAAGCAGCTAGGTCTGGCCCAGGCTTCTATCAAATTACTGCTTTTGCCCTGGGTCCCAGTGTGTGCAAGATTTTTTGTGTGTCCTTTAAGAATGAAGTCTCTATTTCCCCCAGACCTTTGGGATTCCTGAAATTAAGCCTGCAAAGCCAAATGCTCTGGGGCTCATCTTTCTGGTGCAGGACCCTGGGCTGGGGAGCCCAATATGGGACTCAGAACTCTCATTCCTGTGGGAGAACCTCTACAATATAATTATTCTCTGTTTTGAGGGTTGCCCACCCAGGGCGTGTGGGACTTGATTATATTGTGAGTCTGCCCCTCCTACCAATCTTGTTGTGGTCCCTTCTTTATGTCTTTAGTCGTAGAAAATCTTTTCTGGTAGGTTCTGGTCTTTTTCATTGATGGCTATTCTACAGATAGTTGTGATTCTGGTGTGCTTGCAAGAGGAGGTGAGCTCAGGGTCTTTCTACTCTGCCATCTTGGCCACTCTCCTTTTTTTTTTTTTTTTTTTTCCTTTGTGCTTAGTCTAGTTTCACTTGCTCATATGGTGCTGCATGTAAAGGCCTGAAGGTAATCTTTCACCAGTAAGAACCGTATTGTAGATTTTTGATAGAAACATTTTGTCAAGTTACAGAAGTTATTTTCTATCCCTAGTTTACCAAGATTTTTTTCTTAAATAATGAATGGATGTTAATTTTATCATATGTTTTTCTGTATCTATTAAGATAACATAATTTTTACCTTTATCTGTTGATGTGGTAAATTATATTTATACATTTCTTTCTTTTTTATTGAAGTACAGTTGATTTACAATGTTATATTAGTTTCAGGTGTACAACATAGTAATTACAAAAAAATTACATACATAAATTATAACTCTGAAACCTAAAAATGATTGTGGACAACTGAGAGGTAATGTGCAAAAACAAAATCAGTGTAATGGGGTAGTGGAATTGTGAATGATTTTGAATTAAAAATTATTCTATAGTCACATCTTCTTTTCAAAAAAAAATATTAGAACCTGAAATTTTCTCAATAAAAAGGCATATATAAATTTTCTCAGTAAAAAGTTTGTGTGAGGGCTTCTCTGGTGGCGCAGTGGTTGAGAGTCCACCTGCCGATGCAGGGGACACGGGTTCGTGCCCCGGTCCGGGAAGAACCCACAGGCCGCGGAGCGGCTTGGCCCGTGAGCCATGGCCGTTAAGCCTATGCGTCCGGAGCCTGTGCTCCGCAACGGGAGAGGCCACAGTAGTGAGAGGCCCGCGTAATGCAAAAAAAAAAAAAAGAAAAGTTTGTGCGAGGACACCACCTCTCACAAACTCTTACTACTACTATTAATATCAACAGAAAACATTTATGCATTGCTCACATGTGCCAGGTACTGTTTTAAGTACTTTACATGCAAGTTATATTTAATCCTTGCAAAAACCCTATAGGATAGCTACTATTATTAGCCTTATTTTACAAATGAGAAAATTGTGGGATGAAGAGTTTAAGTAACTTGTTCAAGGTCACAGAGTTCAAATAAAAATTCAGTTGGATGGTTAAATAAATGGTGATGAATTTATACACTAGAATACCTCACAGCTACTAAAAGGAATGGGTTAGATCTCTATATGCCAATATGAAAAAATTATTGGATAAATAGCTAAATAAAAAAATGCAGATCAGTGGGTATTATATATTTCCATTTTTGTAAAAGTGGATGATATCAAAAACCCTAATAACATTACATGTATGTTCATGTCCCTATATGTGTAAGGAAAGCAATCCAGTAGAATGTGTCCTACACTGCTGATAGCAATTATCTCTGGAGGGTAGAATTTTGGGTCATTTTAAACTGTTTATATTATACTTCTGTATAGGGAATGTTTACTTGTAATAAAAAATTAAAAAATAACTGGACAAAAGCTACCACAGAGACAGCTAGGCAGGATATTTCAGCTAAATTTCTTTTCAAGTGTATACAGATGACTTATTTCCACACTTGCAAGGGTAAGAAATGGTTCTTTAAAGCAAGCATTTACTTGAGTAAATTTTAAAACAATTCCTATGGGGTTACAGGATGGATAATACAATCTAAGACCATTCTTATAAGCCTTAACATAACTAAATAAGCTTTTCTAAATTAAAGAAAAACATTTTATTAAAGATTCAACATTGCTTACAACTCCGAGTGTATGTATATATGTATACATAGATGTATACATATAGCTGATTCACTTTGTTATACAGCAGAAACTAATACACCATTGTAAAGCAATTATACTCCAATAAAGATGTTAAAAATAAATAAAGCAATGGTAAACAATTCTATGTGGTATATAATTAAATGCTAAATTGTGTTGTGTAGACCACAGGCTATGTGGTTGTTCTAAGGAGTGAAAATGAATTCAGTAGTCATGAGCCTGAATTAGGCCTTAAAGGATGGGGGGGATTCGGTTGGAAGAGGATAAGGGGAGGAATTCAGAGGAAAAGATGACTACAAGTGGAGGGATGGAGATAGGAGGACAGTCAGTGAGGAGGCTGGCTTGAGAAAAGCAGAGGGTGTGTATGGCTGAGAGCTCATACACCACACAGCAAGGCTAGTCACCCTCCCGCCCCAACCAGAGCAATGTCAATGGTCCATGATGCTGGAAGGATCCACATGTGTCAGAATTTGATGGGAAACACATCCTTAGTTACCAACCCCCTAACCTAATTAGGGCGTGAAGGGAAGAGTGAGGTCATTTATGTGGAACCAGGAAGAGATCAATGGTATCAGAACAGTGGACACCTCCAGGTGTGTATAACCTTGGAGAAGACCAATATAACCAGAAAGAACTGACAGAGGGTGAACTGTAACTTGAGTGTTGGATAAATTAAAACCAGTTAAAAACCTTTTAAATGCTGTAATCTGAGAGTATCTACTTGATCTCCTGACAAAAATCTTCTCATAAATTTCCATTGCTTTAGCATGAAATCCAAATGTCTTAGAATGGGTTTAGGGCATATATGGCCTTTCTTGATCTAACCCTTGCCTGCCTTTAGAGCCTTACTCCTGTCTGCCTGACAGGCTCCAGACATAAGGAACCATGGGCTCATCTCTGAAAGTTGCTTTATCTTGCTTTCTCATGTCCCTGGGTCTCCTTTTTGAGTCCCCCTTTCCTCTTCCTCTGCTTGGTTAATTCCTATTTGTCCTTTAAGACTCAGTTTGAATATTTTCTCTTCTAGGAAGTGTACAATTACTGGCGACTTATGTGGGATTTATTAGCAGGGATCTGAGTGCCAGTAGTCACTGGGTTGGGGCAGGCGGGCTGGGGACATCAGGGCTGGGAAGCTAGTGACTCAAAACCCATCCTGGGGAGGTGGGAGGTAGGCAGGGCACATATGAACCGAGACTATAATCCCCTGGCACATGTTCCATTGTTCCATCAAACTTCACTTACAAAACACTGATTAAGAATTTCAAGACCGCAACCCTAAAGCATTAAATCCTAAGCATAGGGGCTTTATGAACGCAGGGCCTTGTGTGACCGCACTGGTCATAGGCCAATGAAGCCAGGCGTGCATATAAGTCTCTTCATACAGCATTGGTTATAATAGCAAAATGTAATAAACCAAATTATTTATTAATAAGCAATTAAACAAACTATGGTCCAACCACAAAGTAAAAAAAATCATGTATCCAGTAAAAAATGAGGCATGTCTATAGATACTAACATAGATAGCTGTACAACATGCAAAGAGGATTACAGAATATTATGTATGTCATGATCCCATTGAAATATAAAATATTTCTTCCTATTATCTATCTATCTATCTATCTGTCTATCTATCTATCTAATGGAGCATTAAGAGGGATACCCCAATCTCTTGAGGAGGAAGGAATTTTTACTTTCTATACCTATATTTCAGGTTTTACATTAACATATATTGTTTCTAAAATTAAAAATATGATTAAAAAATTAAACTCTAACACCTAGAAACACCTGTCTGAACCACAGTGAAATCTGCTGGCTTCATTTCATTTAAGAACATAAAAAGACCATGGAAGAGGCTTCCCTGGTGGTCCAGTGGTTAAGACTTCCCTTTGTAAAGCAGGTGGTTCGATCCCTGGTCAGGGAGCTAAGATTCCACATGCCTCGCAGTCATAAAACCGAAACATAAAACAGAAGCAATATTGTAACAAATTCAATAAAGACTTTAAAAATGGTCCACATCAAAAAAATCTTTTTACAAAAAAAAAGACCATGGAAAATAATCTTCCTGATCTGTAAAATACTACTTATTAAAATCTTACCATTCTTTTAACCTTTTCTTTTAATTCTTACCGTCGTTGCTGGCCTCTTCAACAGGGGATGCTGAGTCCGTACATTCTAGGACTCCCTTTGTGATCTCAACCACCTGAAGCCTCCTGACCCTGACTATGTCTGTATCTTTCAATCCTTCCTCCAATTGTTTGACCACCTCTTTTCCAGGCTGTGAAGTCAGAACAGTAATCTGGAAATAAATAGAAGAATCAACGTGTCTACCTTCCCTGAGGTACAGAGGTTAGAATGTAACAGGTTAGATCTGAAGGATTAAACACCACAGAAATCTGTGGTAGTGGCTATTGTCTTTAGGGCAAAGAAAAAGATTTATATGTAATTTGTAAATCAAATTTCATTTGACAGATTCTGGTGGGAGAGGTCTGGTGGGACAGATCATCACAGGACCCTTCCAAACAGGCTGAACCTACCCCAGAAAGTGACCAATGAGAAGCCATCCCTGTGTTTTAGTTTTAGTTTTTGTTTTTCTTTTGGTCATACTGCGTGCAGCATGTGGGATCTTAGTTCCCCAACTAGGGTTCCCCACTAAGGGATTGAACCCGCACACCCTGCATTGGGAGCGCGGAGTCTCAACCACTGGACTGCCAGGGAAGTCTCCCACTGTGTTTCAGTTTTTAAGATTGCTTGAATCATTGGCAGTATCCCTCGTGCTCAAAGTGCTTTGATTTCTTGAGGATACAAAGGAAATAGAATCCTTAAATTCCACTCATTAAATGTGTACTAAAGATCGGAGAGCTTATATGCTCTTTTCTCACAGTGGTACTTCCATGTAGATTTCTCTCCTTGCTCAATCTGAATCTGGGTTGAACTTGAAACTCTGGAAGGCAAGTATTAAATACATGCAATTCTCTTTTGTACTTAGACATTTTTAATTGATGAATAAGCATGCAGATGAAAGCATAATTATTTTTAAACTCATTTGTCTGATGCCTGATGTTACTAGAGACTGAATGTGTTTTAACTCACAGTCACTCATGTACCCAATGGAGTACCTAGTCATGACTTTCAATGTGAATGAAACAGAGAACAACAGAAGGATGACAAACAATGAAGGATCTAGATGGACTGAAATGGGAAGATGACTTAGTGTCCTAAGCCATCTTTTACCTCCAGGGAAGTGTAGGCCAGAGCTGCACTTGTGGTCATGTGTCCACTGTACTGTTTGAACTGCTGGAGCCCATCCTTTATTGCCAGCTGCAGGGAAGTGGCTTGTGGTCTGAAACAACCTTCTCTTTGCAATATGCGGAGTTCTGAGATGCAGGCCTGCAGCCTAGCAAAGTTCCCTTTCACTTGCTGCAGAGAAAAATGAATCAAAGATGAAAATCTTCAGTGACTTAGGTTTCAGATTAACTGGCAGTCTAATCTCATTATCAATTACTCCTCAAGAGTACTTTTCCCTACCTGAAAATCTGTTTATTTGACCAAGATCTATGGAATGCCTATTATGTTCTAGGCACTGCACTAACATCTTCCCTAGACCAGAGGAAGGAAAATCTGCAGCCAAAGGACTTTGATTATGTGGAATTACTAGAAACAGGAAAGAACGTGTTTTAACTCATTCACTCACCCAAAGGAAGGTTCAGTTGTGACTGCTTAGTTTTACTTTGGGGTGGTCTGCAAATTGGAGGCCTAGCAGCGTCACTGTTAGACATTATCTTCATTTCTCAGTCAGTCTAGGCACAGCGAGCTTCTCTATTCAAGAGTGATGTTTTATCATAAATGAGGATTTTGATCATTTTAGAACTGATAAGGTCCTACCTAATCTGCCCCTCAGGATCACTTTAAGCAGAGATGCTTGGCTTAGTCTGCAGTCAGGTCAAGGAGTCAACACGTAAATCTCCTGGCTCTCCTCACTTTCCTTCACAAAAACTTGTTCTCAGGAAGTAATCTAATCTAATCTGACTCTAGATGGATGTTACGTCTCCTAAGAATATATGCATTTTGAATAAATGTGGAATTAAAATTTGTGACACTATTTGAAGGAATTCCAAGCATCCATACCAGGTGGGGGTGGGGTGAGGAGGAATTATATTTGGGGTAAGGAAACTCTCCTGATCAAAGAGCAGAATTGAGCAATATTTGCAAAATGCACATAAAATTCATGAGCATGTTACTTTGCTTACATGCTCCTCTCCCTGAATCTCTGGGAAAAACACAAGAAATAGTATATAACTCTTACACAAAGAGAACTTGTAATCTAGATAGGAAGATAAGAAACCTACTCAAGTACAGACTAGTAGCCTTTGAGCATTTCTTTTCATGTACTCCCTAAAAGAATATGAAAAATGATATACTCCTTTATACGTTTTTAAGTTGACATCTAGATTTTAAGTAAGTACGTAGTTGTTAAGGATATAACTTCCAGCATATTTAAATATCAATATTTCAAAATAAAACTATACCACTACTCTTTAAAACATAATCCAATAGAATCTAAATATCATAGGGGTTTGATACTTGCATTATTCAATTTAAAAAGTACATGAGCAAGCTCTTCTTTCTTTTTAACAGATGGAAATTAATACTACCCATTTTTCTCCTTGAATTCATATTTCCATTTCACTTTCTCATAGAGTTTTATCATAATGTAATAGAATTTTTTGATTGGCAGCTTTTTATTGATCACCTTATCATACTTCTCTGTGTCAAAAATATTTACATGTTGTAAGATTTTAAAATTTCCTATGACTATAGGCTCTAATTAATAATCTAGACTGAGCTATTATTAAAATTATTGTTCATTTACAATTGATCAAACAACATATATATTACCTATTTTGATAATTATTGGCATTAAGCATAAACTTTAATTACAAATGCATCTCTTAATGGCATGAACATGTTACGTTCTTTTTTCAATTAGTTAAGGTATGTGTGAATAAATAAATTACTGATTGAATGGCACCAACATTCAGTATTAATCCTATTCCTATTTTCTAGGAGATTTCTAGTGTTGAGAACCATCGTCCTGATAAACATAGATGTCAATCAAATTGTCAAATTAATTCTGAGCTATATGCCAAAAATTATATAGGGATATAAATACTAATAAAATTATTTTAATGATCTATCAGCTGCTACTCAGTTTAGTCTTTTTTTTAAAGATTTTTTTTGATGTGGACCATTTTTTAAAGTCTTCATTGAATTTGTTACAATATTGGTTCTGTTTTTTTTTGTTTTGCTTTTTGGCCAGGAGGCATGTGGGATCTTAGTTCCCCGACCAGGGATCGAACCTGCACCCCCTGCATTGGAAGGTGAAGTCTTAACCACTGGACTGCCAGGGAAGTCCCTCAATTTAGTCTTCCTTAAATTTTGTTAAAATTGGAAATCACCTGGTTGCAAAAGATTTTTAACCCAATCATAAGTCATTTACTTTCTTACATTGATGCCAATATTTTGAATTATTCCTTGTTTGGTGCCCCTGCAAGTTTTAAAACCACATGGCAATTCATCACAGTAAAATTCACAGTGGGTGAAAGATTTGTACCTCTCACCTCTTCCTTTTTATTTTGGATTTTCTTTGTGAAGTGGAAGAAGGGTAATTGTGAAAGGGATGGTGGGAATGACAAAGTAGCCTGACACCCTCATCATAGGCATAATTAGTCAGAGAAATTTTAGAAAAGAATACTAGTGGAAATTGAGGATCTATATATCAATTCTTTAAAATTATATATTCCTGTGTACTCTGGGAAGTCTTATAGCCCTAGTGGTATGTGTATCCCAGTTGAAAGAGACTGTTATAGACTATTGATACTTTAGAGATTTAGAAAAAGAAAGGTAAGTGTTGTTGGAAAGGGGGTGAGATTGGGCTGAGAATTGAAAGGGTGAGATTTGTAAAATGAATACAATATTTTAAGTGTTTATGTGTGTGTGTTGGGGGATTGGTAGAGAGGCTGGAAGTTCAATACAAGCATCTATGGAGGTTGAAAGTGAATATAATGTGTCAGAGAGGAAGAGGAAATGTGCCTGACAAGAGTAGAGGATGTTTGTTGAAGAGTAGTGGGCACTTTAGTTAAAGAAGTCCTAGTCTTGGTTCAGGTTTTAGATCCAAATAGACTTGAGTTCCAAACCTATCTCTTCCTCTTATTGACTATGAGTCCTTAAGCTAAAATGTATTCAATTAGAAATTGGGGACAATGGAAATACTTATCTTACAGACTAACTATTAAATGACTTAGTTCACGTCACACAGTATGTACTCAGTGTTAGCTGTGGTTATTATTTTTTATCACTATCAAACCCTAAAAGCACTTAAAACATTGCTGATTAAACAGAAGGGGTTTGTATTGGCTTAATGGCCCTATTCTACAACTGACAAAAATAAGTAGAAAAAAATAGTATCTATGTAAATGACATAGGTCCATTCAGTCATCCATTTAAAAAAACATTTATTATTATGTGCTTATGATGTACTAGGTACCTAAAAAAAGACATAATTCCCACTTTCTACTAACTTTACAAACAAGTGAGATAAATAGCCTCAGAATAGAAAGGGATAAGAGTCACACTAGAATGACATTTTCCAAAGTATGTTGACAAGTTATTGTCTGTCTATCTCACTAGAATATAAGCTCAATATAATAATATACTAAAGGAGGAATCTGATCTATCTCTTCATTGCCAGGTCTGGAGGGCCTAGAACAGTACCTGGAACACAGTTTTATTAAACAAATTATTTTTGAATAAATGGTAAATGGATGCAGATATAATAAATTTCAGGGGGAAGAAAAATATAAGTTAGAAAATATAGGCATTCTCTGTACTGCCTTTGCAACTTTTTTTTTTTTTTTTTTTTTTTTGCTGTATGCGGGCCTCTCACTGTTGTGGCCTCTCCCGTTGCGGAGCACAGGCTCCGGACGCGCAGGCCCAACGGCCATGGCTCACGGGCCCAACCGCTCCGCGGCATGTGGGATCCTCCCAGACCGGGGCACGAACCCGTGTCCCCTGCATCGGCAGGCGGACTCTCAACCACTGCGCCACCAGGGAAGCCCGCCTTTGCAACTTTTTGATGAATCTAAAATTATTCAGTAATGAGAAATTTATTGAAAAAATAAACTAGGAAACTAGTAGGAAAAAAAGGACACTATCTTCTGGTAGGGAAGGCCTTTGGAAACATGACAACAAAGGTAGGAAACCATAAAGGGAAAAATGAAGAGATCTGACCACATAAAAATTAAAATTTTCTGTTAAGTAAAGGAGAATGTGAATAAAGTTAAAGACAAAAAACAAACTGGGTAAATATTTGCAATGTATATGATTAGCATGGCATTAATATTCTTAATATGTAAAAAGCACCTACAAATAAATAAACTAGATATCTGAAACACACTCTTCCACCACCTAACAGTATACATACTAGATAAAACACAAATATCTTTTATATGCATAGTTGAATTCATAAGAAATTAAGGGAAATCCCCTGGTACCAAAGTGGGGACAACAGGAAACTACAGTGTGAGATAGGTATAAAAGCCTTGGCTTTACTTCTTGATCTTGGGAACCTAGGGCTTTGTGTTGTAAAGGAGAAGGAGACAAGGGCTTAGGCCCTCATAAGGAGAAGAGTTGGAACTGCCATCCTGGCTCAAAGTTAAGATCATTCAAAAGGTTATTTTCTCAGTGAAAAGGTGGGCTAGAAAGAATCTACTCGCTGGTCAAGGGAGGTGACAATGAAACTTGTTGACTTATGTGAGCTCTGAGTAGCAATGAGAAAGAAATCACTGCTGGGACCTAGAAACCCCATATCTCCCCTCATGTGGGTTTGGAATTTGTCTTTATCTGCAGGGTCTAGGAAACCCTAAGTTTAAAACATAACTTAAAGTGGTCCTGGGTTGATAGCACCTCAGGGCACCTGACACAAGCAAACATAAATCCTTTCTAGAAGTATACACCCTAAACTCAGGCCTCACAGAATTCTCACACATTAAGATTAGCTTAAGGTAAGCTCATAATCCAAAATTACAAAATCAGTGAGGAAACAAACATCATGAGAGAGAGTCTGCAGAAACAACAGGAGAATTAGAATACCAACAACTTCAGATATTAGAATTATCAAATATATTTAAGTACCTTTAAGATGTTTAAAGAAATAAAAGAGGGATTCAACACCATGAACAGAGAATTAAAAAACTATCAAAAAAGGACCAGAAAGATTTGAACATTACCAGGGTAACTGTACACTGAAGTAAAGGGGATAATCAGACATTTCAGGGTCTACTGGACACTGGCTATGAACTGACACTAATTCTAGGAGATCCCAAACATCATTGTTGCCCACTAGTCAGAGTAGGGTCTTGTGGAGGTCAGGTGGTCAACGAAATTTTATATCAGGTCCAGTGGGTCCCCAAATGCAACCTGTGGCTACTTCCTCAGTTTTAGAAAGCATAATTGGAATAGACATACCTAACATCTGGCAGAATCCCCTCATTAGTTCCCTGACCTGTGGAGTGAGGGCAATTATGGTGGGAAAGGCCAAGTGGAAGCCTCTAGAACTGCCTCTACTTAGGAAAATAATAAAAGTAATACTGAATTTCTGGAGGAATTGCAGAAATTAGTGCCACCATCAAGGACTTGAAAGACGCCGGCATGGTGATTTCTAGCATATCTCCATTCAACTTGCCAATATGGCCTGTACAGAAGACAGACGGGTCTTGGAGAATGATAGTGGATTATCATAAACTTAACCAGGTGGTGACTCCAACGGCAGTTGCTGTACTAGATGTGGTTTCATTGCTTGAGCAAATTAACACATCTCCTGGTACCTGGTATGCAGCTATTGATCTGGCAAATGCCTTCTCTCCACTCCTGTCTATAAGGTCCCACAGAAGCACTTTGCTTTCAGCTGACAAGGCCAGCAATACACCTTCACTGTCCTACCTAAGGGGTATATCAATTCTCCAGCCCTATGTCATAATTTAGTTCACAGGGATTTTTGACTGCCATTCCCTTCCACAAGCTATCACACTGGCCCATTACATTAATGACATTATGCTGAGTGGACCTAGTGAGCAAGAAGTAGCACCTACTCTAACTTATTGGTAAGACATTTGTACGCCAGAGGGTAGGAAATAAATTCGACTAAAATTCAGGGGCCTTCTACCTCAGTGAAATTCCTAGGGGTCCATTGGTATGGGGCATGTTGCGATGCCCCATCTAAGGTGACGAATAAGTTTGTTGCTTTTGGAGTAGAAGAGAGCATCTAAACGTCAAACTGCTTTTTAAACAGATGTTCAACATCTTTCTACTTTTATCCCTACCTTCATTCTTACCTCCAGAAGTACTGGATTTTACCAATTCCTAAGGCTTTGGAGAACTTGGTGGTTTAAAATGCTTTCTTCCTTGGGTCTCCCACTACTGGCTTAAGATTTAGCTCTCATGGGACTGCTAAGTCAATTATCACTTTTCACATGTGTAATAGTTTCCAAAATTTTGTTGCAATTTTTCTTCTCGCATTCAACAAGCATTCAAGATTCAAAGGTTACAAAAAATATGTAGAAAAAGTCATCTTCCTACTCTTGTTCTTTAGCTAACCAGTACTTTACTGGAGGCAGTCAATATTACTAGCTTATTGGGTATCTTTCCAGAGATATTTCTTTACATGGAAGAAAATATAAATGATAAACTTGATCTTTCTTCTTACCAAAATAGAAGAGATTATGATACTCTTTCGTATCTTGATTTTGTTGCAGAGTAAATTTGGGTAATCGTTACATTCAATATATAAAGAGTGTTTTAATTTTTATGGCTACATAGTATTCCATTAATGGATGGACCATAACTTTAACCAATTCCCTATTAATTAACATTAGGTTGTTTCCAATCTTTTGCTACTGCAAACAATGCTGAAATGAATAATCTTATACTCAAATCATTTTTGCACATATGAAAACATACCTGTAGGATAAGTTTCTAAAAACAGACTTGTGAGACTTCCCTGGTGGTCCAGTGGTTAAGACTCTGTGCTCCCAATGCAGGGGGCCCGGGTTCGATCCCTGGTTGGGGAACTAAGATCCCACACACTGCAACTAAGCCCATGCACTCTAGAGTCCATGTGCCACAACTTGAGAAGCCCACGTGCAGCAACGAAGACCCAGTGCAGCCAAAACAAAACAAAACCTATTAAAAACAGACTTGCTAGGTTAAAGGGTATGTAAATTGTGATACCAAATTGCCCACTACAGAAATTGTGTTAAAATATATGCCCATAAATGGCATATAAGGGTGTCTGCTTCTTTATATTCTCATAAACAGTATGTCATTAAACTTAAAAAAAAAATCTTTGCCAGCCAAATAAGTGAAAAATAGCATCTCAATGTAGTTTTAACTTGCATTTCTTTTATAAGTGAGACTGAACATATTCAATGTTTCAGCATCATGTGTATTTCCTTTAATGAAAACTGTGTATATAATTTCTCATTTTCTATTGATTGTTCGTTATTATCTTTATTGATTTTTTTTTTTTTTTCCAGTACGCAGGCCTCTCATTGCTGTGGCCTCTCCCGTTG
The DNA here is from genome assembly GCF_964165515.1 of Mesoplodon bidens. Lineage (NCBI taxonomy): Eukaryota > Metazoa > Chordata > Mammalia > Artiodactyla > Ziphiidae > Mesoplodon > Mesoplodon bidens. The sequence goes on along the minus strand of NC_138170.1, from coordinate 1,129,562 downwards.
CGGAGCACAGGCTGCGGACGCGCAGGCACAGCAGCCATGGCTCACGGGCCCAGCCGCTCCGCGGCATGTGGGATCCTCCCGGACCGGGGCACGAACCCGTGTCCCCTGCATCGGCAGGCGGACTCTCAACCACTGCGCCACCAGGGAAGCCCATCTTTATTGATTTTAAGGAAATCTTTACGTGGTTAGGGAAATTAACCCTATGTGATACAGAAGCAAATATTTTTCCTCATATTGTCAGTTGTCTTTAGATTTTACACACAGTATTTTTTTTTGGCCAAGTGTATATTTTCTATTTTCTATATTTATCAGCTGAATTTATTAATCTTTTATTTTCGGAATTTTGGGTTTTGTGTTATGATTAGAAAGGCCTTTCTTACTGCTATATTTCCCCCATGGTCTGTATGTTAATTGTTGACTTATTGCCTCTCAGCTAAAAATTCACCCTTCAGTATATCTCTGCAATAATAGACAGAATTCTACTTTAAGCCTTTCTCCTTTACAGTAATCGTGATGTTAAGTTTTCTGAGTAGAGTGTACTGGAGGGACATTGCAGGAGGAAGGTGCACTCCTGCTGAAACCAGTGGGGTATGAAGTTACCTGGTAGTACTCCACCCACATGCCCAGAACTTGTAGGCCCTTGGTGTTATGGACTGAATGTTTGTGTCCCCTTAAAATTCATAAATTGAAGCCCTAACTCCCAGTGTGATGGTATTTAGAGGCAAGGCCTCTGAGACGTTATTAGCTTTAGATGAGGTCATGAGAGTGGGGCCTCCATGATGGGACTGATGCTCTTAGAAGAGGAATAGACACCAGAGCTCTCTCTTCATGTACATGCACTGAGGAAAGGCCATGTGAGCACATAGCGAGAAAGCCGCTGTCTGCAAGATGGAAGAGGACTCTCACCAGAGCCTGACCAGGCTGGCACCCTAATCTTGGACTTTCAGCCTTCTAAACCTTGAGAAAATAAATGTCTATTGTTTAAACCAGCCAGTCACAGCCCGAGCTGACTAAGACATTGGGAACTTCTCAGCCCTAACCTGATCACCTGTCAGCTGTCCACTCAGCACGGACACTGCATGCTTCAGGCCTCCTGCCTGCACTGATGCCTGATTCCCTTTGCTCACCTGTCCCTCCCCTCAGAAGTTTTGTCTCCTGTGGTCCTCCAAATGCTGCTGTTCTTCCAACACGGACACTGCTTACTCCAGGCCTCCTGCCCACATTGGCTTCTCCACTCTCTGCATGCCTACGCATCAGCCACTGTGCCTACACCTGGAGGGTTGCTTCCTGCTTTCCCAGTAGCCATGGATCAGCTCTGGTTTGAGCAAACCAGTGAACTTCTTTGCATCCAGTGAGCTGCAACCATATATTCTCCAGCTGGGTCTAAACCCCAGCCTTGGGAAAGGGGTCCCCTTTCCAAGTTTGTCCTTCTTTGAGATCTCTCCCTCAGCCCTAGGGTACCACAAAAAGCTCTCTTATATCTTATAATTGCTATATTATCATAGTTTAATATGTTAAACTATGTTAAAATACTCTATATACTTTTTCCTTGTTTAAATCACTGTGGTTTCCGTTTCCTGATTGGACCCAGACCGATACAGTCTGTTCTAGTACTTAGGTATTTTCAATTTTTACATTTAAATCTTTGATCCATCTGCAACTACTGAGCCTGCACTCTAGGGCCCGCGAGCCACAACTACTGAAGCCTGCACACCTAGAGCCCATGCTCCGCAACGAGAAGCCACCACAATGAGAAGACTGTGCACTGCAACAAAGAGTAGCCCCCACTCTCTGCAACTAGAGAAAGCCGGCGCGCAGCAACGAAGACCCAACGCAGCCATAAATAAATAAATAAATAAATAAATAAATTTATTAAAAAAAATTTTTTTTTGGAATTTATACTGGTGTAAGCTGTGTGTATGACTCTAACCTAATTTCTTCCCACATGGCTATCTAGTTTGTTGAATAATTTTTCCAACTAATGTTAAATAGCATCATTATTATACACTAAATCCCCCCATGTATTTGGGTCTATTTCTGGACTTTAAATTGTATTCTATTGCTCTGTTTTTTCAATTTCCAGTATCACACTGTGAATATGTTTAATATTTGAGAGGAAGAGTCTCTAGCTATCCTTGTTTGTTTTTTGTTTCTAATTTTAACTTTATTATCAAGATGCCTAGTTCTTCTGTTAGAAATTTTACTGGGAATTGGATTACATTTATAGATTAATTTAGAGATAACTGACATCTTTCTGGTCTGAGTCCTCCCAAGAACTAAAGACTTTTCATTTGTTCAAGTCTTCTTTTGTGTTTCTCAATAGCATTTTAATTCATATAAATCTTGCGAATTTATTATTATTTTCATTCATAAGCATTTATTTGATCATTTTTATTATTGTGATGAGAACTTTTCTGCCATTTTAACTTCTGGTTTGTTGTCCTGGAATAATATAAAGGGTACTTATTATTATTATTTTTTTAAATAAATTTTATTTATTTATTTATTTATTTATTTATTTATTTATTTATTTATTTATTTTTGGCTGTGCTTGGTCTTCGTAGCTGCGTGGTCTTTCTCTAGTTGCGGCATGCGGGGCTACTCTTCGTTGTGGTGCACGGTCTTCTTATTGCAGTGGCTTCTCATGTTGCAGAGCATGTGCTCTAGGCACACGAGCTTCAGTAGTTGTGGCATGTGGGCTCAGTAGTTGTGGCTCACGGGCTCCAGAGCACAGGCTCAGTAGTTGTGGTGCACAGGCTTAGTTGCTCCGCGGCATGTGGGATCTTCCCGGACCAGGGCTCGAACCCTTGTCCCCTGAATTGGCAGGCGGATTCTTAACCACTGCACCACCAGGGAAGCCCTAAAGCGTACTTATATCTGTATTAATATTTGTACCTGACCATTGTCATGAATTCTTTTGTTGTTTTAAGTAATTTTCTAGTTGATTCTTTTGGGTTTTCTAGATATATTACCATTAATCTGCAAATAACGATCATTTTATCTTTTTCTTCCTTATTTCTTTTTTTTTTTGGCCATGCCTTAGGGCATGTGGGATCTTAGTTCCCAGATCAAATCCGCGCCCCCCTGCAGCAGAAGCGCAGAGTGTTTTTAACCACTGGACCGCCAGGGAAGTCCCTCCTTTCCTTGTTTCTATATTCTAACTTCTTTTTTATGTGTGCAATTATATTAGTGAAAATCTCTAAAATACTGTTAGATAACAGTGATGATAGTAAACTTACTTGTCTTACACAGGAATATATTCAGTGTCTTTTCATTAAGTAAGATCTGGTTTTTGAGTTGTCACAGACATACACTATGGGAATAGCCACCTGTTCCTAATTTTTTAAGGTTTTTAAAAAGAAGATTGGATGTTGCACTTTATTAAACACCATTTTTAAACTATGTATGGAAATAAACACGATCATATTTTTCTTAGATATAGTAACATAGTAAACTATATTAATATATTTCAATACTGCACCATTTCTGCATTCCTGTAGATGATTTTTTAATATGAGCTGGATCCTATTGCTAATACTTTATTTGGGATGTTTAATAGATAGTCATAAGTGAGACTGGTCTGTAGTTTTTCTTTCTGTGTAATGTTTGCTGGATTTTAGGATCAATATTACATTATCTTCACAAAAAGAATTTGGAAGGATTTTTTTTCTTTCTGTGGTATAAAATGGTTAAAAAACTTTAACAATCTGTTCCTTAAAAGTTTGGAATTATTCCCCTGCAAAACCATTTGGTTCCAGTACTTTATTTTGGGGGAGGGTACTTCTTTCGTAACTTTCCCTATTCCTTTTATGGGAAATGGCAGGTTTCTATCACTTCTGAATTCACTTTCGGTAATTATATTTTCATGGAGAATTATGCATTTCACGTAAGTGTGGTTACTTTCTCCTTATCTTATTTTGGGTATATGTGCCTTCTCCCCCTGGTCTTTTCCAAAAACTAAGTTAACTAATGGCTGATCTATTTCCTATTTTTTCCCCAAAGAACAAATTTGGATTTATTCATTTGTTCTACCATTTTCTATTTTCATATTCACTACTGTTTGTTTTTATTTTTATTATTTCCTTCCTTTAGCTTTCCTTAAGCTTGTTTTTTCTTTTCTTCTTGAGTTGCTTGCTTCATTTATTTTCAGTTTTCCTGGTTTACTAATATAATTTAAAATAATGAAATTTATATTTTAAAGATATGAATTTTTCTCAGCATTAACTTTTTTTTATCACATAGGTTCTGATATGCAGTGCTTCATTATTATTTTCTAGATATACTGCAATTTTTGCCTAATTTCCTCTTTGATTCAAAAGCTATTAAATAGCTTAAAAATTTCCAGGAGGTAGTGACTTTTGGTTCTGTATTTGCTATTTATTTCTAGTTTTATTGCATTGTATTCAGAGAATGTTGACTGATCTACTTGTACTTTTTGGAATTCATCAAAGTTTTGGAGTTTATTTGTGGCTTAACCTATGGTCAACTTTTGTGACTATTCCATGAGCACTTCAGGAAGGTGCAGACTTCTTTCATACATATCATTACATTTCTTTAAAAATTTTTGATACTATGTTATTTGGTACACTGGTATTCAAAACTGATATACTTTCAATAGACTCTCCCTCCAACAAGCTCTCTTACTGAATATATTTCTTATGCTCCTCTTGATAATGCTCTACTCTTCTCTGCTTTGTGTCCTAGCATTCAAGTGCCATTCTTAGTCGTGTTTAGTGCTTTTTGCTCTAAATTCAATGATGTCTGATATTAAAATCATGTTTTTTGTTTTTTTATTACAGGGGTGCACTTGCCTAGTATACCTTTGTCCTTCCTTTTATTTTCAACCTTTCTGAATCACTTTGTTGTAGTCTCTTGAATACAGTAGAATTTTGTTCTTCAATCAAATCTGTTTTTAAAGTACTTTAATAGGTAAGTTTAGTTATTTTTAGTTATATTATTTTAAGGTATACACTGTTTTCATAGCTTTTGAAAAATCACTATACTGTGTAACTTTGTTTGCCCTATATATGTTTCCCTTGTCATAATTAGAAAGGTTTGTATTTGTTTTAGGGGTTATCTTTATAATTCCATGTTTATATAATTCCTCTAAGTTATTTCTTTAACAATATCCATTAATGAGAGATGAAAATCTCCACTATACAATAATAAAATTTGTATATTTCCTTTTCTTACTCTCCCCACCCTCCTGAAGCACTCAATTACAGTTTATTATCTTTATTGGAGTTTACCTGAACACTATTCAATATAATATATTCTTATTATTTGCCGGTTTTAAATGATTCTATTGAAGATCAGAAAGTAAGGATAAGAAAATAAATGTAATAGGCAAATTAGACCACTACTGGTCCTCAAATACCATTGTAGATCATATATGATTTAAGTAACTTCTTTGTTCTCATGAAAAGGTAAAAGAATTGGTAAAATCTTCACAGTAATGGAATTCTTCTGAAACTCTGCTTTGAGAGATTAATCATTTTGGTCAAATTTATTTATATTAAGGGCACAGTAGATATAAAAGGAATTCTAACATTTTAATTATAATTCCTTTGTCAAGATTTCTCATAAAAAGTTCAGAATTATTTTATTATACTCATAAATTAAATATGAGGAGATAAATTGAGGTGTTCAACTTAGGCAAGATTTCCTACCTGCTGTCTTCCTCCACTTACATTTTGAGCTAACTCTGCAGATGGAAAACGTCAGATACTTATATAGGTCAGAGAAAATGGATTTAAGGTAACATTTTTTTCTTTAAACAAAGATTGGACTGTTCTATACATAAGGTAATGGCATTGTTTCAGTGATTTTCTTGAGCTTTTGACCGTGGTTGAACTTACTGTTCGTTTGGATGGAAATTTTGGCTTGCAATTTTTCCTGAGTTACCAGAGGCTGTTTTTAGTCTAGAACTGTCTGTCTTTCCTAATGGAGTGGATAAGGGATCAGGGATTCATCTAAGGCCAGATGTACTGGGGAGTACCAGAGGCATAGAACATAGTGAATTGAAGAAGGTAATGAAATCCTTTTGCCTTTGTTTGGGACATGAGCTCATCTCCCAAAAAGCCTCCTATGCTGAATATCTTCATTTGCCCTTCCAGATCACTCTCAACTTTTCTTTACCCCTATTGCCTGACAGAAGATAGATATCACAGCCAAATGTGGTCATGGGACAGACATGCACGAGGAAGATGGCACAACAGAGGAACACACTTGCTGTGTGGTGGTAAACATCACTATCACCTTCACTCTGTCCTCGGTGTACTTGCAGAAAACTCCAGTTTTATGGAGTGAGAGTTATACATTGTGTTTATCCATTGACCAGTTAACAGACATTTGCAGCTCTGTTGTTTAGTGGGTACACATTTAAGATTGCTATCTTTTGTTGGATTGACTCTTTTTTTTTCTTTTGGAAAAATTTTTTAAAAAATTATACTTGATATACAACATTGTGTTAGTTTCAGGTGTACAGCAAAGTGATTCAGATACTGTTGTGTTAGTTTCAGGTGTACAGCAAAGTGATTCAGATACATATATATGTATACACACACATATATATTCTTTTTCATATTCTTTTCCATTATAGGTTATTACAAGATATTGAATATAATTCCCTGTGCTATACAGTAGGCCCTTTTTGTTTATCTATTGTATATATAGTAGTGTGTATCTGTTAATCCCAAACTCCTCTAATTTATCCCTCCTCCCTTTCCCCCTTTGGTAACCATAAGTTTGTGTTCTCTGTCTGTGGGTCTGTTTCTGTTTTGCAAATTCATTTTGTATCATTTGTTTAGATTCCACACGTAAGTGGTATCATACGGTATTTGTCTTTGTCTGACTTACTTCACTTAGAATGATCATCTCTAGGTCCCTCCATGTTGCTGCAAATGGCATTATTTCATTCTTTTTTATGGCTGAGTAAAATTGTATATATATACCACATCTTCTTTATCCATTCATCTGTCGATGGACACTTAGGTTGCTTCCATGTCTTGGCTATTGTAAACAGTGCTGCTATGAACACTGGGGTGCATGTATCTTTTCAAATTAGGGTTTCCTCCAGATATATATGCCCAGGAATGGGATAGCTGGATCAAATGGTAACTCTATTTTTAGTTTTTTAAGGAACCCCCATACTATTCTCTATAGTGGCTGCACCAATTTACATTCCCACCAACAGTGCAGGAGGTTCCCTTTTCTCCACAACCTCTCCAGCATTTATTACTTGTAGACTTTTTTTGATGGCCATTCTGACTGGTGTGAGGTGATACCTCATTGCAGTTATTTGCATTTCTCTAATAATTAGCAGTGTTGAGCATCTTTTCATGTGCCTGTTGGCCATCTGTATGCCTTCTTTGGAGAAATGTCTATTTAGGTCTTCTGCCCATTTTTAAAATTTATTTATTTATTTTTAATATTGAACTGTATGAGATGTTTGTATATTTTGGAAATTAAGCCCTTGTTGGTCACATCATTTGCAAATAGTTTCTCCCATTCTGTAGGTTGTCTTTTCATTTTGTTTATGTTTCTTAGTTTGATTAGGTCCCATTTGTTTATATTTGCTTTTATTTCTTTTGCCTTGGGAGAATGACCTAAGAAAAGATGGCTACAATTTAGGTCAGAGAATATTTTGCCTATGTTCTTTTCTAGGAGTTTTATGCTGTCATGCTTTATATTTAAGTCTTTAAGCCATTTTGAGTTTATTTTTATGTATGGCATAAGGGAGTGCTCTAACTTCACTGATTTACATGTTGCTGTCCAGCTTTTCCAGTACCACTTGCTGAAGAGACTGTCTTCTCCATCGTATATTCTTGCTTCCTTTGTTGAAGATTAATTGACTGTAGGTGTGTGGGCTTATTCCTCGGCTCTCTATTCTGTTCCATTGACCCGTATGTCTGTTTTTGTGCCAATATCACAGGTTTTTTTTTTTTTTTTTTTTTTTTTTTGTGGCTGCACCACACGGCATGCAGGATCTTAGTTCCCTGGCCAGGGATTGAACCCGTGTCCCCTACTGTGGGAGTGTGGAGTCTTAACCACTGGACCGCCAGGGAAGTTCCCAGGCTGTTTTGATTACTGTAGCTTTGTAGTATTGTCTGAAGTCTGGAGGGAGTGGGGGGGGCGGTGGTTATGCCTCCAGCTTTGTTCTTTTGCTTCAGGATTGCTTCGGCAATTCTAGGTCTTTGGGATTCCATATAAATTTTAGGACTATTTGTTCTTGTTCTGTGACTCTTTTTATCATTATGTCTACATAATTTGATATATTAATAACGTTTTGATTGTTATCATGGTATATCTTTTTCCATCCTTTTACTTTCAACCTACTTTTATTGTGTTTGAAGTTAGTTTCCTGTAGATAGGATATAGTTGGGTCATGCCCCCACCTCCACCAATCTCTTTTATTTATTTATTGCCACACCGTGCAACTTGTGGGATCTTATTTCCCCAACCAGGGATTGAACCTGGGCCCCTGTCAGTGGGAGCACAGAGTCCTAACCACTGGACCACAGGGAATTCCCTCTTTCTTTTAATTGGTGTATTAAAACCATTTACATTTTAAAAATAAATTTATTTATTTTACTTATTTATTTATAGCTGTTTTGGGTCTTCGTTGCTGCATGTGGGCTTTCTCTAGTTGCGGCGAGTGGGGGCTACTCTTCGTCGCAGTGCATGGGCTTCTTACTGTGGTGGCTTCTCTTGTTGCACAGCATGGGCTCCAGGTGCATGGGCTTCAGTAGTTGCAGCACGCAGGCTCAGTAGTTGTGGCTCGCGGGCTCTAGAGCACAGGCTCAGTATTGTGGTGCATGGACTTAGTTGCTCCGTGGCATGTGGGATCTTCCTAGACCAGGGATAGGTGCCACCAGGGAAGCCCATAAAACAATTTACATTTAATGTAATTATTGGTATGTCAGCCTGTTGATTTATTTGTTGCTTTCTGTTTGTTCCCTCAGTTTTTCATTTCTCTGTTTTCTTTTACCTATCTTCCTGTGGGTTAATTGAATATTTTCTTAGAATTTCATTTTGATTTATCTATAGTGTTTCTGAGTGTATCTCTTTATATAGATTTTTAAGTGGTTGTTTTAAGTATTGCATTATACATATACATCCTTATCACAGTATACTGGTGTCAATATTTTACCTTTTTGAATGAAGTGTAAAAACCTTAATTTTCTTTAAGTCCTTTTATCCTCCCATTTATAATGTAATTATCCTAAATAGTTCCTCTAAATACACTAGCACTAACAACCATATCAGACAATGTTATAATTTTTGCCTCAATTGTCAAATATAATTTAGAAGACTCTAGAGAAAGTCTATTATCTTTATTCATATTTTATTCTTTCCACTCTTCTTCCTTCATTCTGGATATTCCTAGAGTCTTTCTTTTATAATTTCCTTTCTGATTCAAGAACTTCCTTTAGCCATTCTGTTAAGGTAGGTCTGTTGGTGACGAATTCTCTTAGTTTTCCTTCATCTGAGAATATCTTGATTTCTGATTCATTCCTTAAGGATATTTTCACTGGATACAGAGTTCTAGGTTAACAGTTCTTTTCTTTCAGCATTTGAAAAATGTGACACTTCCTCTGGCCTTCATGGTTTCTAATGAAAAGAATCTATCATTACTTTATTGTTTCTCCCTTATAGGTAAGGTGTCAGTGTCCCACTCTCAAGAGTCTTTCTTTGTCTTTAGTTTTTAGAATTTTGATTATGATGTGTCTTAGAATGGATTTCTTTATGTTTATTCTGTTTGGGGCTCCACCAGCCTCTTGAATCTTTAGGTTTATAACTTTTGCCAAATTTGGAAATCTTTCAGTGATTATTTCTTTAAATATTTGTCCAGCTCCACCCTCCTGTCCCTTTCTTCTTGGACCGTGATGACATAAATGTTAGCTCTTTGTTATAGTCTCACAGATCCCTGTGGCTTTGCTAATTTTTTTTTTCAAGTCTCTTTTCTCTCTGTTGCTGAGATTGGGTAATTTCTATTCTGTTTTCAAGTTCCTCTGTCCTCTCCATTTTGCCCATCCATAGTAGATTTTTGTTTTTAAAATTATGGGTATTGCATTTTTCAGCCTAAAATTTCTATTTGGTTTTTCTTTATACTTCTATTTCTTTGGTGAGACTTTATATTTTTCCATTTGTGCAAGCACGTTCATAACTGCTTGTTGGAATATTTTTATTATGGCTGCTTCAAAAGCATTTTCAGATAATTCTAACACCTGTGTCATCTCAGTATTGGTGTCTGTTGTCTTCTCATTCAAGTTGGGATTTTCCTGGTTCTTGATAATCATGAGTGTTTTTTTTTTGTTTTTTTGTTTTTGTATTCTGGACATTTGGGGTATTATGCTGTAAGACTCTGGATCTTGTTTAAGTCTTCTGCTTTAGTAGGCCTATTTTGACACTGCACCAATGGGGGAAGTGAGGTTTCCACATAATTACTGTCAGGTTGGGGTGTGACTCTATTTGGCCTCTAACTACATCCCAGAAGGGAGGGTGCCTTGTTACCTCTGGGTGGGGGTGGAAGTTCATCTTCCTCATATACCCCCCCACTGACATGCTGGGGGTAGGTAAGCTTCATTACCATTAAGCTTTCCACTAGGAAAGATGTCCTAAAAGTCCTGGCTTCCCACTAGGCCTTCACTGACACCATCCTGCCTTGGAGATAAAAAGATGCCTCACTGCCACTTCCCACATGGCCTCCTCTGACACCACCTCAATAGGGAGGGGGAGAGATAGAAACCTTGTTAATGTTGGATGGGTTGGAGGGAGTCCAGGCTCCCACATGGCTTCCATGGACACTATGTGGGAGGAGGTCTTATTCACACCAGGTAGGAATCAAAGTCCTGGCTCTCCATGAGGTCTTTTCTGACTATCCCAACAGCATGGCTGCCTTAGGAAGAGGATTTACTAGAACCTCTGAAGTCTTTCCCACCCCTGAGATTCTGAACTTTGTAAAGGGGAGAAAGTGAAGATCTGAATTTGTTTGAGGAGGAAAAGAGATAGTTGTCTACGTGTGAGAGAGCTTTGTAAAAACATTGCCCTTAGCCCAGCCTTTGCCTTCTGAAACCCTAGGGGGAGTTTCACCTAAGTCCTATATGGAAGTATAGAGAAAAAATATTTTCATATTTCTGCACAGTTGGGGCTTTCTGAGCAAAAAAACCTGGAACCTGGGTTAAAGGACAAGTCTTAGAAACTTAAAGGGAGATAGAGTAGCCAGAGACCTCAAAAGAAATTTAGAGATTTACTTCCCTGTGTCTACATTTCAAAGAGGGATGAAAGAGGTCTGTTGCTTACATTCCAAAGGACTGTAAATGCCAAATTTTCTCTCTCTCTCTCTCAGGAGTGGAGGTGGGGGGTAAGATGTGGCCTATATATACTCCCATATTAATAATTTTGGGGTTCCTCTTCTGCAGTACAAATCCCCCATGTGTAGGATGACATCGGGCTCTTTCTGTTGCCTGTGGGGTATTGGGTATGGGGAATGGGCACAGTTATTACTGTAAGAATAAAACTGTGATCTCTGCTCCAGAAACCTCACATCTGCTTTCAGGATAAAATGAACAAATATAGATATACTCACCACAAAGGGGAGGATGCACTCGTGCTGATTTTGTACAACGTATAAGCTGAAGAGGGACATGCGGCTGGGGCCCATCAAGCTGCAGGCTAGACAGAAAAAATTCTGCAGAGCCTCACAGAGGTTGGAGCAGAGGTCAGCCCAGGATGGTAGAGCGATATGCACAATGAGAAGCCTTGGAGGTTGCTGGTAAATCTGCGTGGAATTAGACGGCCCTTTACTAGTAGTTTGTCCATGATACATGGCAGCCAGACCAGGAGTGGAACTGTAGCCACCACTTAGATATTCTCTACACCTATAGGGAAGAAAAGAGAAATCATTGGCTTTCATAAAACTGAAAGTTGAAACAATGAACACAGGTCTAGGGGACTAAGTCCAGAAAAGAGGCAAACTAGGTACTAACTCAAGCTTCTCTAGGCTATCCCATCTTAACAGCTGCCAAGGGATCTAAATGTTTGCCTATAATGTAAGGCTGAGAATGCTTAGAGATGTTGAGTGGAACTAATCAAAAAGTCAAACTTCAGTCTCAAAGTAAGCTATCTGCCCTCATGACTTTGTTTCTTGATTGGCATTGTACTATATTATAATTTGTTTCTATGATTGCCTCTCATAATGTATTGTGAGCTTTCCAAGGACAGAGAACCTGTCTTGTCAACTCTATTTATCAAAGGTTAGCAAAGTGTTTATTTGGTACATAGTAATTCTTAAAAATGAAAATATAACCACATTTTCCCCTTCAAAACCCACTCAAGACCCTTTATGACTTGAACTTCAGCCTTATTAGAGGCTTTGTTTGCCTCAAGTTTTTTACTGAAATAAAACCAAATATACCATTCACTTCAGTGCATTTGCTCTTGCTGTTTTCTCTACCTCCAACATCTTTGCCTTCTTTCTTTACTTGCTACTTACACTTATCCCCAGGGCTCAGATTTGGAAAGGAGAACAAATGAGAACTTGGAACAAACATCAGGAACGAGAAGGGAACATCATTATAAACCCTCAAACATGGAAAAGGTTACAAGAGGATATAATGAACAACTTTATACCAGTAAGTTTAATAAAATGGACAAATTCCTAGAAAACCATATTTAACCAATACTAAATCAAAAAGAAACTTTAAAAACCTGAATAATCTATAACCACTGAAAAAATTTAATTGGTAGTCAAATATGTTCCTACAAGTAGACTACAGGGCCACATGATTCCACTGATGAGTTCCATATTACTCTCAAAGACCAAGAATTTCAGTCTTAAACAAATTCTTGCAGAGAATAGGAGAGGAACACTACTCATTTAATTTTACTAGGTTAGCATAACCTTTGATACTAAAATCAAATAATTTTTTAAGAAAAATTATTATAGAACAATCTCATCCATGAACTTAGATGTAAAAATCCTAAGCAAAATATAAGCAAATTGAAAAACAGCAATATATAAAAGGAATGTCACATCATGACCAAGTTGGGTTTATCTCAAGAACATAAGATTGACATAGCATTAGAAAAAGTCACTGTAATTCATCATGTTAAAATATTAAATGAGAAAAATTATATGATCATCTCAATAGATGCAGAAAAACAATTCATACATGATAAAGAATCAGTCTTAGTAAACTAGGAATAGACGATAGGAATAATCTGATAAAATATGTTTACAGAAATCTAGAGCAAATATCATTCTTAATGGTGAGGCTGAAAGTTTTCCATCCAAGACAAGGAGACTGCTATCATCACTTCTATTCAACACAGTAGTGAAGGTAGCAATAAGGCAAGACAAATAAATAAAAGGCATTGCAATGGAAGAAATAAAACTGTCATTATTTGCAGATGATATGACTGATTGTTTATATAGAAAATCTAAAAGAATCTACAGACTTTATAATTTCATACTTTTCCCCAAAGGTCTCATCTTTTTAAAATTTTATTCTTAGAGATCTGTTTTTTTAAATGTTAATTTATAATGACATCTTCTTAAATTCCATTTTTTGTTTTGTTGCTAATATATAGAAATAAAATTGATTTTTGTATAATGATTTTGTATTTCACAACACTGCTGCACTCTCTTACTAGTTATAATAATTTATCTGTAGATCCTTTTTGTTTACAATCATTAATCTGTGAATAACGACATGCACCAGGATACATGAACGAAGTCAGATCATAGCAGCAAAAAGACTATTCATAATAGTCTTATTCACAATTACCCCAGATTGCAAACAACACAAATTTCAATCAATATTAGAATAGATAAATTCTGCTATATTCACACAACAATGAAAATGAATGGACTAGAGTTACGAGCAACGACATGGATGGCTCTAAGGAACATAATACTGAATAAAAGAGCAAGACACAAAGAATACATATAGTATGATTCCATCTACATAGGTTTTAAAGACAAGCAAAAATATATTGTTTAGGAATGTGTACATTATGCTAAAACTATTTTTAAAAAACAAGGAAATGATTACCACAAAAATTTAGGTAGTGATTTTCTCTAGAAAGGAAGGAGGGCTTTATTAGAAGGGACAAAAGGGGAGGTTCTGGAGTGTTGGCAATGTTCTATTTCTTGACCTTTATTGTGGTTACATGGGTGTCCACTTTATAATTATTAAAGTATATATTCATATCTTATGAAATTTTCTCTAAATCGTTATATTTAATAATAAAAATATTTCAAAAAGAACATTAGGACAATCATAAAAGAATATATTTTTTAGATTAAAAAAAATATGTCTCCACCTCTGGGAACTGAAATGATTCTGTACTATTGTGTTTTAGCTAAAGAATGCAGGGAAAATAAAAGCGTCTTTGATTTCCCCTGGGTCTAAGAGAAAGATGTCAATATTTATGATAATTTTCAGAAACACTTTGGAATTTAGGATTTTTATAAGTGATCCAAGAGTGCATAGATAGATGTTTTTCTCAAAATGTATCTGTGAAGTTATTCCCCTTCAAACTTTCCTTTTTGGATAGAGGAAGTCAGCATTTGTTCATTCAACAATTTTTTATTGAGTTCCAGTTGTGTGCTCTGTACTGCTGAACAAATAAATAAATGAATATGCTAATCTATTGAGAGTAACCTTGAACTAGAAATTCAAATCAATGAGTAATATATTTACCAAGAAGGTACATATCGTAAGTATCTCTTAACTATACTTTTAAATCAAGTACCTGAGACCAATGCAATGCTGAATTTCAGGCTGACACACAGACAGATTCACAGACAAACAAGCACCCAGACAAAGGCCTTATTTGATGCAGAATGAGCTTCTATGTCCCCTGTCCACCTTCCCTCACATCTGAAACTCTTGTCATTTTAGAGTATAGGCACTTCTTATTTTGCATGGTTCCAATATACACAAATCTCGGTTACTACAATTTACTTAATTAAAGTCAATACCCCATCAACATGGTTCTAATTTCAGTTACCATGGAATATTAACTATAATTACATAAAAGTAAAAACCACAGCTAGCTCTTTAGCCCACAAATCACTACATAAATAACAGATACACATCATGATCAGTGATCAATTATGTTACTTCTTTCAAATTCTGTTGGTGACTGGTCACTGCAGATCTCTTATTCAGGTTAAGTACAGACAGCAGAGGGTAGTTTTACTTCCTTGTTTCCTAGTGATAAACACATTGACATCTTACAAAAACAGATAATTGAAAGAGGGAATTGGCCAAAAAAGATGAAAGTGTAGCCAAGAAACAATAAGTGGTAAGGCTGAAAGTGAGAGTTGAACATAAATGAACAGAAGAAAGAGCTGAGTGTGAGAATATTGACAATGCCGTTGTTGAATAGACTCTAGACAGGCAGAGAGAGGAATTTAGTGAGGTGAGCTTAACATAACTGAGGAAAGTGGTTATGACAAAAAGCATGAAGATGTCTCAGAAAAAGTGCCATTGGCAAAAAACTTCATATAAAAGGAACTCTTGGAGATATTTTACAAAATTGAAAGTGCAAAGGATAAAATGTTGGCAGCTCGTCCAAACTTAGAAAGGAATATAGCATTTTGGTAAGGCGTATAAGAGATGCTTGCTTGAGATGCTTGAGAAGAAGACAAGCACAAGCACTATTCAAACTATTCCTGATACGTTTTTTTACAAAGAAAAAAACTTTCTCAATGTTTCTAATGTTTTCAATGACAGTGTGCTAAACAGATTCTAGTTTTATTATTTTTCAATTCTCTGTACATTTATAACTGACAGTAAGAGAATTTCTAATGTTTTGACAACAATTCTGAGATCCCGGAACAAATGTAATTGTTCCCATTGATTATTAGGATCACTTTGAATGGTTTCAGCTTCCACAGTCATTTTTAGATCCCACACTGTGTGCAATTCCAACACTGTTCTTTAAATGGGTAAAAGGCAGCTCTCTTCCTTATACTGTCAAACATGGTCAATTAATGCACCTGATGTGTCTGGGCATAGTCCCAAGCAGCACCTGACTACTTGTGATCCTATGCTCTCCGCTTTTGACAAGAACGCCCACTTATTGGTGTCCCCCTGCAAACTGGTTAAATCTCGGCCTTGAACCATCAAAAGCCCTCAAGTCACTCCCTTACCAAAACCCTTCAATGGCTTCCAATTACACTTGGAACAAAATCTGAAATCCCTACCCTGGCTCCGGAATTCTGCATGTGTCTCCTTCCCAACTCTCCATCCTCATGCCATGCCCTAGCCGGCCACCCCCTCCCATCGTCCACCCTCGTAGCCCCTGGCGCGCCCTTCAGCTCCACAAAGGCAGCTGGCCTCTTGCTGTGGAAGAGCAGAACAGATTTTCGTGGGCGCTCCAATTTCATTTCCGCCCCCCTCACGTAAGGAAAAACAGAAAACAAAACCCCCTTTCTTCAGCCCTAAGGTTTCACTGTTTTCTTTTGTCTTTACAAGTTAATCTACTTCATGCCCCCCCCCCCCCGCCCAAAGCGTCGTGCGCCCTCAGCACGCCGCCTACGCCGCCTGACGGATCGGCCACCCAGCCCCCAGGCCCGGCAGAGTCGGCGGAGGAGACTCGGCTCCGGTCCTCAGAACCGCTTGCGGAGGGCGCGCTCCGACGCGGCGAACCCGGGCCTCCGGCCGTCAGGCCTCCCCGGCAGCTGCCCGTGTCTGCTCGCCAGCACCCTCCCCGCCAGCAGCCGCTTGAGGGCCGGCCCGAGTCCTTCCTGCGAGGCGCTGCCCGCGGCCGTCCTCCCCGCCTGCGGCCCTCAGCCCTGCTCCTACCCCTTCCTTCGCGAAGGCAAAGACGCGGCTACGTGGCCCTTCTGGCTCTCCACGTCCGTCTGCAGTGCGAGGGCGCCCCCCTCAGGCCGGGCGGCTCATTGCGGGCGCCGCCTCAGGCTGCACCTCAGGCCCGCTTTCTTCAAGGCCTGGGCGCCAGGGGAACAACCCTTCCTTGGTGCTAAGGTAGAGTTTTGGATTTCTGTTGAGAATATTATGCTAAACCTGACATTCCGTCAAGCTACCCCTGCCCCATGAGGCATTCCAGTGGTGCCCCCGTCATGTTCCTGGGCTGAACCTGTCTCTTCCACATCATTCCTTCACTCATTCAGGCAGTCACTTTTTTTTCTTCCAACTTTATTGAAATATAATTGACATACAGTACTGTATACGTTTAAGGTGCACAGCATAAAGCTTTGACTTATATACACCATGAAAGTTTTACCACAGTAAGTTTACTGAACATCCATCATCTCACATAGATGTGAAATTAAAGACATAAAAACATTTTTTCTTGTGATGAGAGCTCTTAGGATTTACTCTCTTAACAACTTTCATATATAACATACAGCAGTGTTATTTATATTGTACATTACATCCCTAGCACTTATTTATCTTATAACTGGAAGTTTGTACCTTTTGACTGCCTTTATCCACCACTGCCCACCCCCACCTGCCTTCAGCTCTGGTAACCACTAATCTGAGCTCTTCTCTATGAGTGTGTTTCTGTGTTTTGGAAGTATAATTGACCTTCAACACTATGTTAGTTCCTGTTACACAACATAGTGATTTGGTATTTCTATACATTTCAAACTGAACACCACAATACATCTAGTTACCATCTCTCACTGTAGAAAGGTATTACATAGTTATTGAGTATTCCCCACACTGTGCATTTCATACTTGTAACTCATTTATTTTGCAACTGGAAGTTTGTACCTGTTACTCTTCCTCACCAATTTCTTTCCATGTCCCCCCCACCCCCCTCACCTCTGGCAACCACCTGTTTGTTCTCTGTATCTATAACTCTGTTTCTGTTGTGTTATGGTTGGTTGTTCATTGGTTTTGTTTTTTAGGTTCCACATATAAGTGAAATCATAAAATATTTGTAATTCTCTGTCTGACAATATTTCACTTAGCCTAATACACTCTAGGTGCATCCATGTTGTTGCAAGTGGCAAGGTTTCATTCCTTTTTATGGCTGAGTAATATTCCATTGTATATATGTGTGTGTATATATATCTATATCTATCTATCTATCTATATCTATATATGGCATCTTCTTTATCCATTCATCTATTGATGGGCTCTTGGGTTGCTGCCATATCTTGGCTATTGTAAATAATGCTACAATGAACATAGAGATGCATATATCTTTTCTACTTAGTGTTTTCATTTTCTTCAGACAAATACTCAGGAGTGGAATTGCTGGATTGTATGGTAGTTTTATTTTTTACTTGTTGAGGAATCTCCATACTGTTTTCCATAGTGCCTGCACCAATTTACATTCCCACCAACAGTGTATAGAGGTTCTCTTTTCTCCACATCCTTGCCAACACTTGTTATTTGTTGTCTTTTTGATAATAGCCATATTGATAGGTGTCAGGTGACATCTCGTTGTGATTCCGATTTGCATATCCCTGATATTAATAATCTTTTTAACAATTTTATTTATTTATTTATTTATTTTTGGCTGCATTGGGTCTTCGTTGCTGTGTGCGGGCTTTCTCTAGTTGTGGTGAGCGGGAACTACTCTTTGTTGTGGTGTGTGGGCTTCTCATTGTGGTGGCTTCTCTAGTTGCAGAGCATGGGATCTAGGTGCATGGGCTTCAGTAGCTGTGGCTCGAAGGTTTTAGAGCACAGGCTCAATAGTTGTGGTGCACGGGCTTAGTTGCTCTGCGGCATGTGGGATCTTCCTGGACCTGGGCTCCAACCCGTGTCTCCTGCATTGGCAGGCGGATTCTTAACCACTGCACCACCAGGGAAGCCCAATATTAATAATCTTGAGCATCTTTTCATGTGCCTGTTGCCCATATGTAAGTCTTCTTTGGAAGAATGTCTATTTAGGTCCTCTGCTATTTTTTTTCTCTGCCCATTTTTTAGCTGGACTGTTTTTTTGATATTGATTTGTATATTTTGAATATTTTTCCCTTATCAGATATATCATTTCCAAATATCTCCCATTTAGTAGGTGCCCTTTCTGTTTTGTTAATACTTTTCTTTGCTCTACAAAAGCTTCTCAGTTTACTGTAAAAGGTTTTCAGTTTGCTGTAGTCCCATTTGTTTATTTTTGCTTTTGTTTCCCTTGCCTGAGGAGACATATACAAAAAAATTTCTGAGATTGATGTCAAAGAGCATACTGCCTGTGTTTTCTTCTAGAAGTTTTATGGTTTCATATCTTACAGTTAAGTCTTTGATCTATTTTGAAATTACTTTTGTGCATGGTGTGAGAAAGTAATCCAGTGTGATTCTTTTGCATGTAGCTATCCAGTTTTCCCAGCACCATTTGTTGAAGAGACTGTCTTTTCCCCATCGTATATTCTTGCTTTCTTTGTCATAGATTAATTGCCCATATAAGTATGACTTCATTTCTGGGCTCTCTATTCTGTTCCATTGACCTATGAGATTGTTTTTCTGCCAGTACCATACTGTTTTGATGACTGTAGCTTTGTAGTATAGTTTGAAATCAGGGATCATGATATCTCCAGCTTTGCTCTTTTTTCTCAAGATTGTTTTGGCTCTTCAGGGTCTTCTGTGCTTCCAGACAAATTTTAGAATTATATTGGTAGGGATTGCATTGAATCTGTAGCTTGCCTTGGGTAGTGTGGTCATTTTAACAATATTAATTCTTCCAATCCGTGAACATGGTATATCTTTCCATCTGTTTGTGTAGTCTTCAATTTCTTTCATCACTGTATAATAGTTTTCCAAGTACAGGTCTTTTACTTCCTTAGTTAGATTTATTCCTAGGTATTTTATCCTTTTTGATGTAGTTGTAAATGTGATTTTTTTCTTAATCTTTCTGATACAGTAGTTTGTTCTTAGTGTACGGACATGCAACTGATTTCTGTATATTAATCTTGTATCCTGAAACTTTAGTGCAACAGTGATGAGCTCTAGTAGTTTTTTGTTGGCATCTTGAGGATGTTCTATATATAGCAGCATGTTATCTGCAAACAGTGACAGTTTTACTTCTTCCTTTCCAATTTGGATTACTTTAATTTCCTTTTCTTGCCTGATTGCTATTGCTAACGTTTCCAATACTATGTTGAATA
This sequence comes from Mesoplodon bidens, assembly GCF_964165515.1. NCBI lineage: Eukaryota > Metazoa > Chordata > Mammalia > Artiodactyla > Ziphiidae > Mesoplodon > Mesoplodon bidens. The sequence goes on along the minus strand of NC_138170.1, from coordinate 1,109,470 downwards.
AAAGTGGCAAAAGTGGACATCCTTGTCTTGTTCCTGATCTTAGAGCAAACGCTTTCATCTTATCACAATTGAGAATGATGTTAGTTGTGGGCTTATCATGTGTGGCCTTTATTATGTTGAGATATGTTCCCTTTATATGCACTTTGATCAGAGTTTTTTTATAATTTGTTTTTCAGTTTATTTTATTTATTTTCTTAATTAATTAATTTATTATTTTTCAATGAGAGTTTTTTTATCATGAATAGATGTTTACTTTTGTCAAACTTTTTCTGCATATATTGAGGTTATCATATGATTTTTATTCTTCAAGTTATGAATTTGGTGTATCACATTGATTAAGTTGTGAGTATTGAGTTATCCTTGCATCCCTGGAAAAATCCCACTTGATCATGGTGTATGATCCTTTTACAGTATTGCTGAATTCAGTTTCCTATTATTTCATTGAGGATTTTTGAATCTATGTTCATCAGTGATATTGGCCTGTAATTTTCTCTTTTTTGTGTGATATCTTTGTCTAGTTTTGGTATCAGTGTGATGCCTGCTTTGTAGAATGAGTTTGGAAGCATTTCTTCCTCTGCAATTTTTTCGACTAGTTTGAGAAGGATAGGTGTTAACTCTTCTCTAAATGTTTGGTAGAATTCTCCTGTGAAGCCATTTGGTCCTGGACTTATTTTGGGGGGTAGTTGTTTTGTTACTGATTCAATTTCATTACTGGTAATTAGCCTGTTCATATTTTCTATTTCTTCCTGGTTTACTCTTGGGAGATTGTACATTTCTAGGAATTTGTCCATTTCTTCTAGGTTGTCCATTTTATTGGTGTATAATTGTTTGTTGTAATTGCTTATGATTCTTTGTGTTTATGTGGTGTCAGTTATACCTTCTCCTTTTTCATTTCAGATTTTATTGATTTGGGCCTTCTCTCTTTTTTTCTTGACAAGTCTGGCTAAATGTTTACCAATTTTGTTTATCTTTTCAAAGAGCCAGATCTTAGTTTCACTAATTTTTTTCTTTTTTTTTTTTAGTTTCTATTGCATTTATTTCTGCTCTATCTTTATGATTTCCTTCTATTAACTTTGGTCTTTGTTTATACTTCTTTTTCTAGCTCCTTTAGGTGTTAGGTTAGGTTGTTTGTTTGAGCTTTTTTTGTTTCCTGAGGTAAGTTTGTATCACTGTAAACTTCCCACTTGGAACTGCTTTTGCTGCATCTCATAGATTTTGTATTGTTGTGCTTTTATTTACATTTGTCTCCAAGTTTTAAAAAAAATTTCTTCAGTGATCCATTGATTGTTTTGTAGCATATTGTTTAGCTTTCATGTGTTTGCATTTTTTTCTTGTCTCATAGAGTTGTGGTCAGAAAAGACGCTTGATATGATTTCAATTTTCTTAAATTTACTGAGGTTTGTTTTGTGTCTTAGCATGTGATATACCCTGGAGAATGTTCCCTGTGTACTTGAAAAGAATGTGTATTTTGCTGCTTTTGGATGGAATGCTCTATATATATCAATTAAGTGCATCTGATATAATGTGTCACTTAAGGCCAGTGTTTCCTTATTGATTTTTTTTTGGGGGGTCTGGATGATCTGTCCATTTATGTAACTGAGGCGTTAAAGTCCCCTACTATTATTGTGTTACTGTCAATTTCTCCCTTTATGTCTGTTAATGTTTGCTTTATGGATTTAGGTTCTCCTATGTTGGGTGGATATATATTTACAATTTTTATATCTTCTTGGATTGATCCCTTGATGATTATGTAATGTCTTTCTTGTCTCTTGTTACAATCTGTTTTAAAGTTGGTTTTGTTTGAAATAAGTATTGCTATCCTGACTTTCTTTCTTTTTTTTTATTGAAGTATATTTGATTTACAGTGTTATGCCAATCTCTGCTGTACAGCAAAGTGACTCAGTTATAGACATATATATATTCTTTTTAAAATATTCTTTTCCATTATGGTTTACCCAGGAGATTGGATATAGTTCCCTGTGCTATACAGTAGAACCTTGTTGTTTATCCATTCTAAATGTAATAGTTTGCATCTACCAACCCCCAATTCCCAGAAAGATATGGAACACTTCATGAATTTGTGTGTCATCCTTGCACAGGGGCCATGTTAATCTTCTCTGTATTGTTCTAATTTTAGTATATGTGCTGCCAAAGTGAGCACTACCCTGGCTTCCCTTTAATTTCCATTTTCATGGAATACATTTTCCTGTCTCCTTACTTTCAGTCTCTGTGTGTCTTTAGATCTAAAGTGAGTGTTTTGTAGGCAGCATATATATGGGTCTTGTTTTTGTATCCATTCAGGCACTGTGTTTGTTGATTGGAGCATTTAGTTCATTTACATTTAAGGTAATTACTGATAAGTATGTATTTATTGCCATTTTGTTCATTGTTTTTGTAGTTCTTATTAGTTCCTTTCTTCTTCTTTTGTTCTCTTGTGATTTGATAACTATCTTTAGTGTTGTGTTTGGATTTTTTTCTTCTTTCCAGGTGTGCGTCTATTATAGGGTTTTGGTTTGTGGTTACTGTGTGTGTGTGTGTGTGTGTGTGTGTGTATACTCACACACACACACACACACACACACACACATATATATATATATAAAATCATTTTAAGTTGCTGATCTCTTAAGGTCAAACACATTTTAACAACCCTGCATTTTTACTTCTCCCTCCATGTTTTACAGTTTTTGATATCATATTTTACATCTTTTTGTTTCATGTATCCCTTAACTACTTATTGTGGATATAGATGACTTTACTATTTTTGTCATTTAACCTTCCTACTAGCTTTATATGTGACTGATTTACTACCTTTACTGTATATATGCCTTTATCAATGAGATTTTTCCTTTCATAACTTTCAAGTTTCTATTTGTGGCCTTTTCTTTTTCTCTTAGAGAAGTTCCTTTAGCATTTCTTATAAAGCTGGTTTCGTGGTGCTGAACTGTTTAGCTTTTGCTTGTCGGTAAAACTTTTGATCTCTCCATTGAATCTAAATGAAAGCCTTTTTGGGTAGAGTATTCTTGGCTGTAGGTTTTCCTCTTTCATCACTTTAAATATATCATGCCACTCCCTTTTCGCCTGCAGAGTTTCTGTTGAAAAATCAGCTGATACCCTCCCCAAACTTTTTTTTGACCAGTAAAGAATTTTATTAAGGTAGAGGCCAAACAACTTGGTTCTTTGAAAATTTTCACTTAGGAGACCAAAATTTAAGAATTCTGTATATGAAAATTATTTTTAAACAATAGGCCAAAAAGAAGAAAATGAAGAAATAGGACTTTCAAATGGAAAAGGTATTTGAAAATTGCCATTTCCCCTCTTCATATAATACAAACTCATTTAAAACATTTTTCTAAAAAAATATTTTTCCCCATGTTTTACTATTAAAGATGTATATAAATTGTCTAACACATTTTTAGTTTTTTAAAAAAAATCTTTATTGGAGTATAATTGCTTTACAATGTTGTGTTAGTTTCTGCTTTATAACAAAGTGAATCAGCAATACATATACATATATACCCATATCTCCTCTCTCTTGCATTTCCCTCCTACCCTCCATATCCCACCCCTCTAGGTGGTCACAAAGCACCGAGCTGATCTCCCTGTGCTATGTGGCTGCTTCCCACTAGCTATCTATTTTACATTTGGTAGTGTATATATGATCATGCCCCTCTCTCACTTTGTCCCAGCTTACCCTCCCCCTTCCCCATGTCCTCAAGTCCATTCTCTATGTCTGCGTCTTTATTCCTATCCTGCCCGTAGGTTCTTCAGGACCATTTTTTTTTCTTTTAGATTCCATATATATGTGTTAGAATATGGTATTTGTCTTTCTCTTTCTGACTTACTTCACTATGTATGACAGACTCTAGGTCCATCCACCTCACTACAAATAACTCAATTTCATTTCTTTATATGGCTGAGTAATATTCCATTGTATATATGTGGCACATCTTCTTTATCTATTCATCTGTCAGTGGACACTTAGGTTGCTTCCATGTCCTGGCTATATTAAATAGACCTGCAATGGACATTGTGGTACATGACTCTTTTTGAATTATGGTTTTCTCAGGGTATATGCCCAGTAGTGGGATTTCTGGGTTGTATGGTAGTTCTATTTTTAGTTTTTTAAGGAAACTCCATACTGTTCTCCAGAGTGGCTGTATCAATTTACATTCCCACCAACAGTGCAAGAGGTTTCCCTTTTCTCCACACCCTCTCCAGCATTTATTGTTGTAGGTTTTTTTGATGATGGCCATTCTGACTGGTGTGAGGTGATACCTCATTGTACTTTTGATTTGCATTTCTCTAATGATTAGCAATGTTGCGCATCCTTTCATGTGTTTGTTGGCAATCTGTATATCTTCTTTGGAGAAATGTCTATTTAAGTCTTCTGTCCATTTTTGGATTGGGTTTTTTTTTTTATATTGAGCTGCATGAGCTACTTGTAAATTTTGGATATTAATCCTTTGTCAGTCGCTTCATTTGCAAATATTTTCTCCCATTCTGAGGGCTGTCTTTTGGTCTTGTTTATGGTTTCCTTTGCTGTGCAAAAGCTTTGAAGTTTCATTAGGTCCCATTTGTTTATCTTTGTTTTTATTTCCATTTCTCTAGGAGGTGGGTCAAAAAGGATCTTGCTGTGATTTATGTCATAGAGTGTTCTGACTATGTTTTCCTCTAAGAGTTTTATAGTGTCTGGCCTTACATTTAAGTCTTTAATCCATTTTGAGTTTATTTTTGTGTATGGTGTTAGGGAGTGTTCTAATTTCATTCTTTTATATGTAGCTGTCCAGTTTTCCCAGCACCACTTACTGAAGAGGCTGTCTTTTCTCCATTGTATATTCTTGCCTCCTTTATCAAAAATAAGGCAACCATATGGGTGTGGGTTTATCTCTGGGCTTTCTATCCTGTACCATTGATCTGTATTTCTGTTTTTGTGCTAGTACCATACTGTCTTGATTACTGTAGCTGTGTAGTATAGTCTGAAGTCTGGGAGCCTGATTCCTCCAGCTCTGTTTTTCTTTCTCAAGATAGCTTCGGCTATTCGGGGCCTTTTGTGTTTCCATACAAATTGTGAAATTTTTTGTTCTAGTTGTGTGAAAAATGACCTTGGTCGTTTGATAGGGATTGCATTGAATCTGTAGATTGCTTTGGCTAGTATAGTCATTTTCACAATGTTGATTCTTCCAATCCAAGAACATGGTATATCTCTCCATCTGTTTGTATCATCTTTAATTTCTTTCATCAGTGCCTTATCATTTTTTGCATACAGGTCTTCTGTCTCCTTAGGTAGGCTTATTCCTAGGTATTTTCTTCTTTTTGTTGCAGTGGTAAATGGGAGTGTTTCATGAATTTCTCTTTCAGATTATTCATTATTAGTGTATAGGAATGCAAGAGATTTCTGTGCATTAATTTTGTATCCTGCTATTACCAAATTCATTGATTAGCTCTAGTAGTTTTCTGGTAGTATCTTTAGGATTCACTATGTATATTATCATGTCGTCTGCAAACAGTGACATAAACTGATACCCTTATGGGTGTTCCCTCATATGTAACTTGGTACTTTTCCCTTGCTGCTTTTTTTTTAAAGACTTTTTTTGATGTGGACCATTTTTAAAGTATTTATTGAATTTGTTACAACATTGCTTCTGTGTTTTGGTTTTTTGGCCCCAAGGCACTTGGGATCTAGCTCCCCAACCAGGGATTGAACCCACATCCCCTGCATTGGAAGGCAAAGTCTTAACAACTGGACCACAAGGTAAGTCCCTCCCTTGCTGCTTTTAATATTCTCTGTTTATCTTTAATTTTTGCCATTTTAATTACAATGCTTCTTGGTGTGATCCTCTCTGAGCTGATCCTGTTTGGGATTCTTTGTGCTTCCTGGACCTAGATGTCTGTTTCCTTTCCCAGGAAGGGAAATTTTCAGCTATTAGGTCTTCGGATATGTTATCTGCCCTTTTCTCCCTCTCTTCTCCTTCTGAGACCCCTATAATGTGAATGTTACTATCCTTGTTGTTGTCTTAGATGTCTCTAAAACTGTCCTGGCTTATTTTTATTCTTTTTTTCTGTTCAGCCTCAGTGATTTCTACTACTCTGTCTTCCAGCTCACTGATCCATTCTTCTGTATCACCTAATCTACTGTTGATTACTTCTAGTGTATTTTTCATTCAGTTATTGTATTCTTCATGTATATTTGGTTGTTCTTTATATTTGCTAACCCTTTGTTTAAAACTTTTAACTTCTCATTCCGTTCATTCAATCCTTTCCTGAGTTCTTTGAACATCTTTATGATCATTACCTTGAACTATTTATTGGGTAGATTGTCTGTCTTCACTTCACTTAGTTCCTCTTCTGGGGTTTTATCTTGTTCCTTTGTTTGGAACATATTCCTCTGTCACCTCATTCTGCCTAGGTTGCTGTCTTTATTTCTGTGTATGTGGTAGGTTGGTTATATTTCCCAACATTGGAGAAGTGACTTTTTGTAGAGACATGCTATGCATCCCAGCTGCAACTGCCCTCTGGTCACCAGAGTTATGCTCTGGGTTGCCCCCTATTTGTGCTTCATGGGTCCTTCTGTTGGGCAGACTATTGTGGGCATTCTGGTAGGTGTGGCTGGCCCCCACTCTAGTTGGTTGCCAGGCTTGCATTGTGCAGAGGCTGCTGGCCACTGGTGGGTGAGGCCAGGTTCTAGAGTGGGTGGTTGCAGGGCTGGGAGGGGGGGGTTCCTGGATCTAGTGTCGGCATGCTGGTGGGTGGGGCTGGGCCTCAGGGGGTCCCAGGTCTAGTGCTGGGTCACTGGTTGGTGGAACCAGTTTCCTGGGTCTCTGACTGCAGGGCCCTGTGGGGGGGGGGGTCCCAGAGCTGGTGTTGGGCTGCTGATGGGCAGGGCTCGAGTTCAGAGTCCTGGGGCTGGTGCCTGCCTACTGGTGCATGGGCTGGGTCCTGATATGGCAGGCTGAGAGGCTGAGTTCCTGCACTGTGGTGGGTGGAGCCAGGTCCTGGGGTCTCTGCGTTCAGGGCTTTGGGTCCTGGAATTGGTATCAGCCCACTGGTGCGCAGGGCCAAGGCCAAGGGGTCCTGGGGTTGGTGCCTACCCACTGGTGGGTGAGGCTGGCTGTCGGGCTAGTGGCAGCCTACTGATAGACAGAGCCATGTCCCAGGGTCTCTGGCTGCAGGTCCTTGGGGGGTTCTGGGGCTAGTGCCTGCACACTTGTGTTCAGGGCCTGGTCCTGGGCCCTCTAGTGGACAGAACCGTGTCCAGGGGTGGCTGCAGGCTCAAAGGGTCTTAAGGCAGCAGGCCTGCTGGTGGGTAGGGCTGTGTCTCCACCTGGCTAATTGCTTGGCCTGACACAACCTAGTACTGGTGCCAAAAGGCTGGTGTGTGGGGCAGGATCTTGGTGCTAATAAATTGGAGGGCAGATTCCAAAATGGCACTTGCCAGCACCAGTGTCCACATGGTAGAATGAGCTCCCCAAAGTGGCTGCTGCCAGTGTCTATGTCTCCAGTTGCCTCCAGCATCTCAGGGAGGCTCTCCAAGATCAGCAGGTGGGTCTGACTCAGGATACTTTCTTTTTTAAAAAAATTTATTTATTTATTTATTTATTTATGGCTGCATTGGGTCTTCATTGCTGTGTGTGGGCTTTCTTTAGTTGTAGCGAGCAGGGGCTACTCTTTGTTGCAGAGCACGGGTTCTAGGCATGAGCACTTCAGTAGTTGTGGCATGCAGGCTCTAGAGCGCAGGCTCAGTAGTTTCAGTGCATGGGCTTCGTTGTTCCATGGCATGTGGGATCTTCCCAGACCAGGCCTCGAACCTGTGTCCCCTGCATTGGCAGGCGGATTCTTAACCACTGTGCCACCAGGGAAGTCCCAGCATACTTTCAAGTTACTGCTTCTGCCCTGGGTCCCAGAGCACGTGAGATTTTGTGTGCATCCTTTAAGAATAGAGTCTCTATTTCCCACAGCCCTCTGGCTCTCCTGAAAGTAAGCCCTGCTAGCCTTCAAAGCCAAATGTTTTGGGGGCTCATCTTCCCAGTGTAGGACCCCCGGGCTGGTGAGCCTGATGCGGGGCTTGGACCACTTGCTACTTGGGCAGGATCTGAGAACCTCTGCTATTGTAATTATCCTCCTGTTTGTGGGTCACCTGCCCAGGAATATGGGTCTTGACTATACTGCATCTCCGCCCCTTCTACATGTCTTTTTGTGGTTCCTTCTTTATATCTTTAGCTGTAGAACAGCTTTTCCACTAGTCTTCTGGTCTTTCTCATCAATAGTTGCTCTGTAAATAGCTGTAATCTTGGTGTGCCCAGGGGAGAAGGTGAGCTCAGGGTCTTCCTACTCCACCATCTTTGCCACTCCCCTAGTATAAGTCAGTCACTCTGTTATTCAATAAATATCTGTTGAGGGCACTATGTGTCAGGCACTGTGCTAGGACTGGGATATAGTGGACACACAAACAATGGTCCTTGCCTTCATGGGAGTTAGAGTCTGCCCTCAGAAAGCTCTTTTAAGTCTTTCTTCAGACTCTACATTCCAAGAGGATCTGCCCCTCCTCTACTCACACTAATTTTCATTTACTTGCTGTTGATTCCTATAGTACCTCTGACAAAATCCAGTAGGGATAGGAGCCTCATGGTCCTCACCAGTTGTCTGGTCTGGCTCTTCAACTCTATCTGGTTGAATGAGAATTCTTCTCTGAATTAGCCCACAGGAGAGGAAAAGATAATGCTAGGGCCAAACCAGAACTGGGCAAGCACTTTCTCCTGTTTCCGTCTTGATTATTGTTTCTTTACTCCTCTCAAGTTATTTGTTTGAGTTGCAGGTTGGGGAAGAGGAGGTCAGCTTACCCATGAGTGGTCCAGGATAGGTTAGAACCAATAGGAAAAGAGTTACTTGCTTATGTTCTAGTCTCATAACCACTTTTCTCCCCTCAACTGCTCCTCATTGTAAAACCAGAAATATTTAACACAGGTGTCCCAGGTATTGTAATCTAATGTCCAACAGACTTCCTGTGTTTCAGTATAAAGGATAGCTTCTCAACAGGTCTTCTTTCATACATAGTCCAAATTTATATTCTTGTCTCTAATCTCCAGATTAGACACTTATGTTGGAAATATCTTTTAAAAAATATATTTGGTCATGCCATCCTTTGACTTAAAAACTGTTTGTGTTTCCTTTTTGGTTACAAGGTCTATTATAACTGACACCACCTCCAACAATATGCTTACTAACTCCACACCATCCATTGCTCCTAGTTACAATAAATGTCTCTATGTCTCTCTATAAGTTGTTTTATCCATCTGAAGTAGCATTCATTGGAAAATGTGCCAAGGACTGTTCCATACATGGGGGAGTATGACTTGATTCCTTGAAGACCCCACTAAAGTCTAATCATACTTATAAGCTTTTGCACAGTGAAGGAGACCATAAACAAAATGAAGAGACAATCTACGGAATAGGAGAAAATGTTTGCTAACAATGCAAGCGACAAGGGCTTAATTTCCCAAATATACAAGCAGTTCAATATCAAGAAAACACCCAATAAAAAAATGGGCAGAAGACCTAAACAGACATTTCTCCAAAGAAGACATACAGATGGCCAACAGGCACGTGACAAGATGCTCAACACCACTAATTATTAGAGAAATGCAAATAACTACAATGAGGTATCACCTCACACCAGTCAGAATGGCCATCATCAAAAAATCCACAAACAATAAATGCTGGAGAGAGTTTGGAGAAAAGAGAACCGTCTTGCACTGTTGGTTAGAATGTAAGTTGGTGCAGCCACTATAGAGAATAGTATGGAGGTTCCTTAAAAATCTAAAAATACACCTACCATATATGATCCTGCAATCACACTCTTGGGTATAGATCCAGAAAAAAACTCTAACTTGAAAAGATAATGCACCCCAATGTTCATAGCACTGTCTACAATAGCCAAGACATGCAAATTGGAGTTTTTGGAGCGACCTTTGCAAACCTGTGGCTCGGGGTCCGGGAGTGACACGTGCAGCCCATTTTCGAGGCAGAACGCCCCGCCTACCCCTGGGTCTAGCTCCCTCTCTCTCTGGCCTGGGCTTTTTCTCTCCTTAGTCCGACCTCCACGCAACCCCTACGGCTGAGGAGAAAATCAGCCCCATCATTGGTTCCTTCTTGAAGGGGCGGAGCCAGGTTGTGCTCTAACCCGCCGCCGCAGGCGCAGCCGCACCGAGAGCAGAGTGGGGCCGAAGCTGGCGGCGCCGAGGCTCTGACGAGGCTGCGGGGCGCGCCACACCCCGGCGGCCGGGCGGTGGCAAAAATGCCGGCCTCTGCTGCGCGGCCCCGCCCGCGCCCGGGGCCGTCCCCGGCCTCGCCCTTACCCCTGCTGCTGCTGCTGCTGGAGGTGCTGAGCGGCCCGGTGTGTGGCCGCGTCCCCCCTTCGGTGCCCAGGATCTCGCTTCCGATCTCCGGTAAGGCGCGTGCGCCCTCGCCCTCATTCCTTCGCGCCGCGCCCAGACCCCGCCTGCAGGTACCCGAACCCACCTGCCCTCCCCACCCGGGAAGCCGCACCCGGGCCCCCACAGCTCAGCCCGCTGCGTCCCGCGCCGCCCAAGCCCCGGCCGGTTGCGGGCGGGACCCCCACTTGGTGCTGCTCCAGCGAGCCGGGCGACTCGGCTACTACGACCAGCCCAGGAGGCTGCCGCGGCCCCTTATAAAGGCAACCGCCCCTCACCGTGCAGACGCGGACCCTGAGGCCCAGGGAGGGGAATGGGGGCTGTCGCAAACCCTCTATTTCGAAGTCTCCTCTCCCTCACTCCGCTCTTCCCTCACACGCACCTGTGTCCGTCACGCCAGCCTGACGCCCGTCCTGCTCTCAGACCCATGGGTCTTGCATACGACTCCAAGCACCCATCCTTCCGATTACCAGCTCGGCATTTCCATCCGCCCACTTCTCAAATCCATTTGGTTCTCATCAGCTCTAACCTCCTCCGGGCCTCTTGCCCCGTTCACAGCCCGAATTTCCCTAACCCACGTACAGTCCTCTCGTGTCTGACACCAGCTCCCATGTTCCGATCCCCCGTAACCCTCCTAACCTCCTCAACGTTCCCTCTACCCATTTCCTATATTGAGCAGCTGGGAAACGGTGCAATGAGTTGATTTAAAATTCTGTTTAAATGATTTTCAAAGTCTTCAGAAGGAAAAAAGGAGGAGGGAGGCTCCTTTCAAACGATGTGAAAGAAGCCAGGGGAAGCCACAAGGTTAAAAGTGATCATTGGAGTGACTCACACTTCAAAGGCTCTTTGTTGAGGCGGCCATGAGTGTAGCTATGAACCGTGTGTTTTCCTCAGTGGGCGGTGAGCGCTGGCACCTTGGGCAGACAGAACCAGTGAAGCCGAGAGTACATCCTGTGGGGAAAAACTCACAACCGGGTAATAGTAACTTAGAGTCTTCTAAATGCCTTCTGTCATTTCAGACCGGTGACATATAGGGATGCTATGAATCCAGAAGACAGAGCTGTGGTCAGAGCCTGGGTTTCAGTTTGTGTTGGAGCAATAGCCACAACATGGGGTTGAGGTTGCCAGTCTGGGTTCATATCCAGGAGTCCAGAGAGGTCTATATGACAAGGCGAGGCAGCGGTGGGGATAGGAAGGGTGGTTGGGTGATCCGGGGCTTATACTAAGCATGGGATAGTAGTCAGGATACAGCACAGACATGAGTATGGGTGTGGGAGGATTGGGTGGGTGGGGCTCCATACATCAGCACATCTAAGAATGCATGGTCATTCTACTAGTCCTGAAGGTAGCTGAGCAGAGGAAGCAGGTAGACAGAGCTGTATTCATTCAGGTCCCCAGAGCCAGAGACTGAGCTAGGAAGGTAAAAATTCATCCTAACTTATTTGTTACAATCTCTAAATAGATCAGAATTTTGAATGCTGATTTGGGTTAAGATTTGGCCCAAACAGAGCACATGCTTAAAGATGGAAGAAAGGAACCATCTGTGAAATACGTAGTATGTGTCAGATGCTTCCACATATGTTATCTCATTTAATTCTCAACAACCCTGGATGGTGGTGTTTACAGATGAGGAAAGCGGTGCTCAGAGAGGGCAAGTAACTAACTCAAGATCGTACGTCTGGTAAGTGGAGGAGCCACGTTTAAACCTGGGCTGGTCCATTTCCAAAGCACGTACTCTTCTTGCTCCCTCAACTCTCTTACCTCTTCGGGTAGAATTAGGGTGAGATCAAGGGTGGTGGGAGAGAGAGGAGGTGATCTCCGGATGTGTCGGTGAGAAGAGTGAGACATTTCCCTTCTAAGGAAAAAGGAGTTACTATTAAGTAGTGATTTAAAAAAAAAGGAAATTTAGAGAGAAAAGTACTTGTACCTTTTACAGGTGTTTTCAAATTATGTATCATGTTGCTATGAATAGAAATAACTATTAAATAGACTTAATATTTATGCTATTTTAATGAAGTGTTCTATTTTTATAGAAAAATCATGCTTTATTGTGTGCTAAATACTCGGCCTTATCAGTTATCTTTCCCTGGGGAAGTTAAATGGTTGGCCTGTCAAGGCTTTGTTTTTGCCCTTAAGGCTGCTAAATAAATGGTACTTGGAAGAAAACAAAAATGGGCCCCTTTGGCTTTGCCCTTGTGGACCCAACCCTTATGAAATGATGGCTGATATCACTTTTCACTTTCACCCTCTCTTCCTGCCAGAGGCTGACTCCTATCTCACCCGGTTCGCCATCCCTCAGACATACAATTACTCCGTTCTCCTTGTGGATCCTGCTTCCCATATGCTTTATGTCGGCGCCCGGGACACCATCTTCGCTTTATCCCTGCCCTTTTCAGGGGAGAGACCTCGCAGGGTGAGAGATGAGAGTGGGGAGGACCTCAGATTCTAGAGCATGTGATTAGATCCTTGGTTTTATGGCATATGAAGGGGGGTGTTGTGGTGGGGGGGAATGTTGGTGAAAAGGAATAAGGGTAGATCGTCAACCTCACTGTCTCAGCTGAGGGTGATGGGGGTGGGTCATGGTGACTGGGGAGGCTCTGAGGGAGGTTCATGATTATGGGGAGGAGGCCACAGTGACCAGGGTTCAGGTGGCAGTGGAATCATTAAAATCACATGACTCTAGGGCAATAACTTTCAAACTTTTTTGACCACCCCTGAGTAAGAAATATATGGTACGTTTTGACATAGTACGCCAAGTATGTACTGAAAGGAAACTTTCTTGAAACAATATCTACTCTCCTATATGTGATACATTCTGATATATTCTATTTCATTAAAAATAATGTTGGTTGAGATTTCACAATTGATTTCATTACTCATTAATGGGTAGCGACCTCCAGTATGAAAAACAGTGCTCTGTGGTCGGGGGGGTTGTCTCTGAAGTTTCCAAATGGATGGAGGTTGTAGAACTGTGTCACCTAGCCTGACTTGGAAGGAATTTGGGTGAGAATCTGAGAGAAATGGTCACTCTTCCTTTCTTAGATTGACTGGATGGTGCCAGAGGCCCACAGACAGAACTGTAGGAAGAAAGGCAAGAAGGAGGTAGGTATACATCCGGGCCGTGGCCTGAATGTCAGTTGAGGCCTTGGCCCAGCCCTGACTCTGTGTCAGTCCCCTGCAATGCTCCCATCCCAATGGGCCCAGGCAGGGACTCTAACAACATACCCAGAGCTGCATATAACTGTCCTAACAGTACTTTTCCTTGTACCTGCTGCTTCTGATTCTCTCTAACCATCTCTGACCCTTAGGAAGAATGTCACAATTTTGTCCAGATTCTCACCATTGCCAATGCCTCTCACCTCCTCATTTGTGGCACCTTCGCTTTTGATCCGAAGTGCGGGGTTATTGTGAGTGACGGGGGTGGAAGGACGGGAGGGGTCTTCTGTGAGCGGCTGTGACAGGGGTCATGCCTAAGGCAACCCTTGTGCGTGATAAGCATTGGGGTGAGGGATGTCCTCATAGGGTAGAGGCTTTGTCTACTGAAGGAGGGTATGAAAGGGCGGGGGAGGGAGGTTGTCTGTAGAAGGTAAGGAATACAAAGTGAACAGAGGGACGCAGTGGGATGGTGAAGGAAGTGAGGATGCCAGCTGGCCTGCGGGGAGGAACTTCAGAGGCCAGCAGCTCATGTTTTCCTTGTCCTGTGTATGCTTTGTCCAGGGAGCCTGGGTCCATTTCTTAATCAGCACTGTCCATACCTGTTTCTTCCTCCCGTGGCATGTGATTGTCTTCTACCACCTTCCCCACCTCCGCTGTCAGCATCCTGTGTGGGCTTTGCTCTCACAGCCTCTGAGGTCCCTGCGCGCTAAGGTCGTACCTGTTGGCCCCATGCTCTGGGTCTTGCCTTCAAGGTGGGCACTCTGTCGGCCATGTTTTCTTCTTGGTCCTGTTCATTGCTGCTAAAGCCCTGGACATCTCCAACCTCACACCCAGGCAGGCTTGGGACATGGATACTCCTAATCACATCTAGGGTGGTCATGACCTCAAAAGTCCCTGGGATTGGTGACATCTTAGGAAGGGTGTTAATGTTTTGACTCCTCACCTTTTCTCATCAGTTATCCAGTAGTCAATTACTGTTCCTCTGGCTGCACACATGTGTGACCAGGCCCTGGGATGAGTCACATGTCCTTCATATCACTGGACACTTTTTATCCCTTTCTTCTAGGGGTAGGAGGGAGTGCAACAACTCCCTTTCCTGACCCTGATCCTTAATGGTAGATCTTGACGTGATCCTTCTGCAGCCTGCAGTAGTCCTTGCCGCATGGATCTAGTCAGTGTGTAGCTCCAAACCTCTTTGTTAAACATCATCCTTATATTTCTGACTTAAGAATGCTATAATTGTATATGCTTGATTGCCTTAGTCAGTCCCTCTGGGCTCTCCTTGGAGTTAGTTGCGTTTATGTTGAGTTATTTTCATAATGCTGGTGATAGACTCCCTTTTGAGGTGTGACTAGCTCCCTCATCCTGGGAAGGTTTCCCAGTTCAGGGTGGTGTTGAAAATCTCTATATCCCTTCAGCTAATGCTGAGGGCCTAGTTTCCCTACAGTTCTCACAAAGCTCACAGAAGTAGCATATTGACATGTTTGTCCTTTCCTAGTATACATAGGATCAGGGAGCCCATGGGTGTGAATACCAGAGCCATGGTTTACAGACGATGTGATTACTCCAAGTTAGTTCCCCAGGGCCTTCTATTCTTCTTTGGCTCTCTGAGGTGGGACCCTAATGGTTGTTAGATAAGCATCTAGACAGAAAATGTTCTGGACGTACCTGTCAGGAATGGTGTGACTTGGACCCCTACCCATTTTTGAGGAATATCAGCAAACAAGAACGAAGCCAGGGGCCTGTGTACTGCACTCCTACGACTTTTAGCTCTTTTTCTGAACCCTCCTATCTTGCAGGCTCATGAAATGAAGGACCATCCTTTGATCAAGGCTTGTTTGTAGGAGAATATAAGGTACAGCTAACAACTGTGTTAACCCTTTCAGCATCCTGAGACTGCTCTCTGGACTTCCTGAATGTTCTTTTCTGCCTTTGTCTTATCCTGCTACCTGGCAATCCCCATCTGCTTGAGCAAGTCCTCGCCTTATCCTTAGTGCTGAGCTTCTCATGTCCCAGACTGATGCCTTTGAGACTGTGTGTAACAATCTGAGAACTTTGACTAGCTGATCCAGATATAACAACTTGCTCAGAGTTGATTGCTCAGAGAAATGAAGGTTCTCACAAAAGGAAGTCTAAGCACAGGACCTCCCAGTTCCAACAACGGGGAGTGTTGTCCTTCAGTGACAGCTCATCAGACACTGGGGGAAAATATTTTAATTCGTTTTTCTGAGGGAGCTCCAGCAGTTAACAGAAAAAATGTCAGACTTATACCAACAGCAACAACAACAACGAGAAGAGTTTCCATTCAATTGAGTGTCTACTCTGTCGCAGGCTTGGTGCTTGATACTTTACATTCACAATTGAGTTTAATTCTTATCACCATATCATGATATTTATTTATTATGATAGTGATGACACATCATGATAGTATTTATTTCCAATTTACATGAATGAAACAGAAGTTCTGAAACGTTAGGTAAACGTCTGAGATATATAGCTGGCCGAGGCCGAGCTGAGATTCAAACCCAGGTTTGTCTGGCTCTGCTCTGCTACCTTGTCCCTCTAGTCCAGCCTGCACCCTGGAAGAAGACCTTAGCTGGCTTCAGTTTCTTGTGACATTTGATTTGTTTCATGTTAACAAGGACCGTCTCCCCCTACCCCTCACCCCAACCTCTTAGGAAAGGTCCTTTATATGCCTTGCAGTCTTCTTGGCCAAAGTCAAAGGATGGCTTCTAACCCCACAGCTCAGTGAGAGCCTGCCTACGTAGCTCTGGCTTTCAACTTGAGGGACTTGCCTTCACTACAACTCATGCTGATAGGATTGTGCTGACACAATGATGATATAATGAAGAATCTCAACATTCAGATAATGTGGTGTGTGGTCTTATCCTTTCAGACCCTAATTAAATGTCACTTTGACCGTACAGTAATCATAACCTATGTAGTTAATCGGCTCCCTTGCTCAAAGGCTATAAACCTAGATAACGTGATGATGCCATCTGGGGAAACTGGAAGAGGACGAGTTTCAACATGTTCAGTTTTAGTAGATCATCTCTGTGAGGAAAGGAAGTCCAGCAGTCAAGTGCAAACATGGACTAGAGTTTGGAAGACATCAGGCTTTAGAGAGTTTGGGGAATGATTTGCATAGAAAGTCTGGGCAGAAATGTGAAAATTAATGAGATCTTTAAAGTATATGTGAAAAAGACTAAGGTTACATGGTTAGAGGCTGGAAACCAAAGGAGATAGAGAACCAACAGATGGGAGGAGGGGCTCCAGGAGGGTAGAATTTCAAGAGTCAAGAAGTAGACTATTTCAAGGAGGGGAGTGAATCAAAAGTATCCAATGGTGCAAAAAGATCAAAGAGAATGCGAACTGAGAAAAGGCTCATCCTTTATAAGTCCTTGGTGAAGTGTAACGGAATAGTTTCAGGCATAATTTGTTTTCTAGGAATAACAGGTGATCCAGGTTTGGTTAGAAGAAGTAGTAGTTTGGGATAAAGAGGCAATGGTGAGCCATTTTTGTCATTCTGTGGCTCAAACATTTATTAAGTCAGTGACTAATAGTCTACGAATATTAATGTGGGGTGGGTATAGAGAGTAAATTGGGGGCAAGGCGAGGCAGTGTGGAAAAAAGGAGGCGATAAAACAGGCCACAGCAGCAGGTAATAACCCCACGTTCAGAGTGCCCAAACATCTTGGTAATCTCTCACTGAACCGTCATCTTTTTCCTCTGGCCACAATGTGCCCACCACCATACAGGGCAGATGATTGTGTTTCTGTGGGGTCCTCCATTCTGGAAGATTCTTGACCCAGTGTTCCCTTTGAGGGGACATCAGATCACATCTCATTTTAACAGGCCTTCTTCAAGGCTCTCTCAGTAAAATGAAACCCTGTTTGCCAACTACAGCAAATAAGCGAGCAGTCAGAACGGGCCAGTGGTACACTTATGCTCAGGGGACGTAGATCTGTGTTGTTTCTCCAATTACCATCACAGCAATAAGGCTCCAGCAGCACCATATGTCCATCCTAGTTTGTGAACTAGAGACGTCATGCCTGGTACTTCATGTTATAACTGATTCCTAACTGGCCATAGTTAACTTCCCTGTCAGTCCAGGTTGAAATCATCTGTGATTTTCATTTTTAGATGTGATCTTGAAGCCTCTCTTAGTGCTGGATGCTCAGCTAAGGTAATGTCTGGCTGGCTCTGTGGGACTCTTACACCTCTTGCCCACCCCTGCACCCTGGGTTAGTCTCTCTGGAGTCCCTGGATGAGGAAGACACTTGCCAAATTCTCAGATTCTGACCTCAGCTTCAGGTCTTCACTGACTTTGTAGATTCCCTTCCCTCCTTCTGTGTATCCTTGACTCTGGTTCAGTCTTTTATTCATGGGGTGGGATTAGGTGAAGGATGGCCCTTCTCTCTAGATCCCTGGGCTTCAGATGGTCCTATATCAGCCTGTACTTTTCTTTACCCCTCCTAAGTGCTCCAGCCCTCAGGAGGCCTGCTTTCTTCCCTGGTCCTCCTCATCCTGTAGCACATTCTCCAGCCAGTTGCAAAGCTGGCAGTTCAGCAGCATTTCAGAGGAGAGATCTGCCTTTCAGCTCTTGGTGTCTTCCAGTGCCATCCTAGGTGTTCCTTCATCAGAGCATGTGGGTGTTGGGTACTAGGGGAATTGAGGGAAGAGGAATAAACTGGTGAAAAGAGGGATGGCAGAGGGAGGAAATGCAGGAATGGGTGGTGGAATCAGGAATAGCAGACTGGGAATATGGGGATGGTAGTGGGGGAATGGGAGATGAATGGGAATTGGGTTTTTTCTTCATCTGACCATCTTTGTAATTCTCACCACGAACTTCCCCATGACCTCTAAACCAATTGCCCCCTTCTGGTCTGTAGGATGTGTCCAGTTTCCAGCAGGTTGAAAGACCTGAGAGTGGCCGGGGGAAATGTCCTTTTGAGCCAGCTCAGCGGTCAGCAGCTGTAATGGCTGGTGAGTGGGGAGAGATAAGAACCTGTGACTTCTTGCTGTAATTGCCTCCTTCCCCGCCCTGCTGTTGGAAGTTCTGCGTCCTTTCTTTTCTTTCATCAGAATGTCTATTATTCCCACATCTCTTTCTGGCCTTTCCTATTCTTCCCAGAGTGCTTGTGTTCTCCTGCTTTTACCCACAGAGTATCATTTCTCTTGCTTTTCTCCAGAGAATACGTCACTGTTCACAGTACACTGTGAACGTTTCCTCTGTTAGCCTCATCTCTTTTAGTCATTTTTCCCTGTTTGTAAGAGGAATCTACTACAATGCATATTATAATAAATTGGCAAAAAGTATAAAGAAGAACAGAAGAAATCTTTTAGAACAGCACAGTCCAAAAGAACTTTGTGTGATGGTGGAATTGTTCTGTATCTTCACTGTGTAATACGGTAGCCACTGGTTACATGTGGCTATTGAGCCCTTGAAATGTGACTAGTGCGACTGAAGGGGAGAATATTGAATTTCATGTAATTTTAAGTTAAATATAAAGAGCCATTCTTACCTAGTGACTACCATATTAGCACAGTTTTAGAGTATTCCTACTCTGAAAACCACTGCTGTATTTTAGGATATTTCCTTGTAGCCTTTTTAATGTGTGTGTCCACATGCCTATATACTCATGCACATATATTTGGCTGGCCAGTCCTTTGTTGCTCAGAAAAATCAGTAATGACTATTAAAGAAATTCCTTCTGTTACTTCCTTCAAACAAACTATATATACATATAGAGTTGCTCAAGTGTTCAATGGTTCTATCACAGATTATGCCTAAATCTTCTCTGGAGAATGATTGACTAATTCTTGGTAGCCACAAAGTGAACTGTTCGTGTGTGACATAGCCTGGATTTTAGGTTAGCCTGTATTTTACTCCACATGCACCCTCCAAATTCAGTGAGAGCCCAACGATTTTTCTCATGAGAGTATAAAACAAGCAGGTGAACAGAAATTTTATGAGTGTGTGTTTTATGAAACTTCTAAATGTCATGCTACATGGATATAATTTTGAATATTGTCATGTGACTTTATACCATAGGCATTTCTATATAATTTAAAAATTCTTTGTGAAGAAAAATGTTAATGACATTATGCTACTCAACCTGTGAGCATATCATAATTTAATTAAAGAATTCCAAATTATCTATGTAAATTTATTTTCATTTATTTAGTTCACTTCAAAGTTTTTGCTATTGTCTCTAATACTGTAATGAACATTTTTGCACATAAATTTTTATCCTCATTTTAGATTGTCTCCTTAAGACTCCTGGAAATGGATTATTATATTAAAGTATGCGAATATTTTACAGCTCATTATCTGTTGCTAATTGAGTTTTTAGAAAGGGTATACCAATTTACACCCTAAATCAGCAGTAGATGAGAGTTTTTTCACATAAATTTCACCACACTGTTTTGTTGTCATTAAACATTTTTGTGTGTGTGTGTGCTAATTCAAGGCTAAAAATAGCACCTTTTAAAAAATATTTATTTATTTGGCTGTGTCAGGTCTTAGTTGTGTCATGCAGGCTCTTCATTGTGGCTGCAGGCTTCTCTCTACTTGTGACACACAGGCTCTACAGTGCATGGACTCAGTAGTTGCAGCGCGCGGGCTTAGTTGCCCCGTGGCACGTGGGATCTTCATTCCCCGACCAGGGATCGAACCCGCTTCCCCTGCATTGGAAGGCGGATTCTTAACCAGTGGATCACCAGGGAAGTCCCAGCACCTTGTTTTAATTTGTATTTTTTTGAATATTAGTGAAGTTGAACATTTTTCATGTTTTAGTACTTATTTTTATTTCTGCTTTGGTCAATCCTCTGCTTATGTTCTTGGGCCAATTATCAGGTAGGATATTAGTATTCCAATCTACACCTTTTCCTTTGTGATTATATTTTTTAAGCTAAATCCTTCTTCAGTTAGAGAGCAGATAAAATTTTCCTTCTTAAATATTTTTTCCCAAACATTTTAACTCTGATTTATTTGAAACTTATTTTGACAAATGGCATGAGAAGGCAGTCAAAATTGATTTTTCCCAACTAACCAATCAGTTGACTTAGCATCATTTATCACACTGTTTTTTTCTTCCTTCACTAAAGTTGCTGCAAACCTTATTATAAAATATTGGACAATTTTAATTTAAATATTGCACAATATTTTATGAAATACAAAAATTGGGATATAAGATCTAACCTTAAAATTTGTTGTTGTTGTTATGGACCATTTCTAAGTCTTTATTGAATTTGTTACAGTATTGCTTTCAGTCTTATGCTTTGGCCTTTTGGCCACGAGGCATGTGGGATCCTAGCTCCCTGACCAGGGATCGAACCGCACCCCCTGCATTGGAAGACAAAGCCTCAACCACTGGACGCTAAACTCTTTTCTTATGCACGATTTTATTTGTAGGAAAAGTCTTAAAAGCTGCATAAATTAAATCACTCTTGGGCTTCCCTGGTGGCGCAGTGGTCAAGAATCTGCCTGCCAATGCAGGGGACGTGGGTTCAAGCCCTGGTCTGGGAAGATCCCACATGCTGCGGAGCAACTAAGCCTGTGCGCCACAACTACTGAGCCCTAGAGCCCACGATCCACAACTGCTGAAGCCTGTGCACTTAGAGCCTGTGCTCCTCAACAAGAGAAGCCACCGCAATAAGAAGCCCACACACCACAACGAAGAGCAGCCCCCGCTTGCCGCAACTAGAAAAAGCCCTCACGCAGCAACGAAGACCCAATGCAGCCAAAAATAAATAAAAAATAAATAAATTTATATATTAAAAAGTCACTCTTAGTCATTCAGTTAATGATTTACCTTTTCTGAAACGTAATGAAATAACAAAAGTTTTTGAAAATGAACATAAAGTATATATCGAGTAAATACGATATTTGAGTTGTCATTTTTATCATTCATCTACAGTTGAAGTCAGTGAGACCTTGTTTATGCACATACATATTTGAATAAAAGTTTAGTCAATAGTTTATTTTTCTTAGCTTTATATCAAGCATCCTTGGCAAAACGCTGAGCCAGTCATTAAGTTCATTAAGAAAGATTTCATAGGTTTAGCAGTTATGAATGTCTCTTGATTCTACATAGTTGTTTATCAACAAAATGACTTCTCAATTGCAACAATCTGAAATAATTAAAATACTTTGTTTCAAGCAGCATCTTTAAGTACATTTAACCATCTGTGTGTAATTTCTCTGTGTTCTACTCAGCAAGTGGAACACAGCATGTAGTTTAAGAATGCAAATTTCATAGATAAGATAATTGTATAACAAAGAACATTTTCAAACAGGTTAAGTCTTTTTTTCCCCCAGGTAATGAAATTTAGTGTTGCCTTTCAGCTGATAATTGATGGAGGTGTCAGAAATCACTTTCTAACAGTTTAGAATGGCTAGCTCAAGACCTAGTACCTCCATGGCTTTTTCTGTCTCAGGTCCAAGTCATAGTCAATATCAATATTATAAGTTTTCCTCTGAAGTTCTTTATAGGGCTATAATTTAAATTTTTTCTTGGTCTGACATAATGCCAATATTTAGTTGGAACTTATTATTAGTATTTTTTTTTGCAGTACGCGGGCCTCTCACTGTTGTGGCCTCTCCCGTTGTGGAGCACAGGCTCTGGACGCCCAGGCTTAGCGGCCATGGCTCACGGGCCCAGCCGCTCCGCAGCATGTGGGATCTTCCCGGACCGGGGTACAAACCCGTGTCCCCTGCATCGGCAGGTGGACTCTCAACCACTGCGTCACCAGGGAAGCCCTAGTTGGAACTTTTAATGTTGATCCATTGTGTCCTACTGGCCCTTTGTTTTGAAAATAGCAGTATAGAAGATAGTGGCAATATTATTTAAGAATTAGAACCAAAATTCCCAGTTAGGAGCTATACAAATGTCCTTAAGGATAATAGACATATTTTGAAAGAAAAGAGCTTTTAGTAATGAAAATATTAGAATATAATGGCAGGAGTATTTCTTATTTTAAATTATAAAAATTGCAATTTGCATTGTGGAAAATTGAGAAAATATAGAAATGTCCAAAGAAGAAAGTGAAAAGTTTATTGTAATTCAGTCATCACCAGGTAACCACTATTATTATTTCGGAGTATTTTCTCATACTCTGTGTGTGTGTGTGTGTGTGTGTGTGCATGTGCACATTTATAATAAATTGGAATTGTCATGCATATTTCACTTATTGTATACTGAACATTTTCTCATCATAGAATTTGTTTAATTATTCAAAACTTGATTTTTAGTGATTGTATACTTTTTCATCATATGAATGTAGCACACTTATTTAATTATTCCCATATAATTATGCATTCAGATTTTAAAATAAATTATTGCTTTTATAAATAATGCTGCATAAGGAATCCTTTTACATAAATTTTTATGTAAATCCTTTACATGAATCTAATTAATCGTATGAGTCAATCCAAAAAGTAGGATTGCTGGGCCAAAGGATATAAAAGATTTTTATAGTACTTGATGGATTTGGCCAAATTTCTCTCCAGTGAGTCTTACCAGCAGTGATGAGAGGGTCTGTTTCATTACAGCCAGTTAGCCCCAAAAATATAGTTAATAAACATAAAACAGGGACTTTCTCCAGAGTCCAATTTGATGTTTTTGATTTACATTTCTATTAGTGAGGTCGAACAGCTTTTCATGTGTTTATTGGTACTTGTATTTCTTTAGGAAAAGGTCTCAGATATCTTGTCTTCAAATTTGACATTTATCTGTACTCCACTGAGATAAAATTAACAAAAATGATCTCAGTGTCTCTATTTGCACTATTCCAATTTGGAAAAATGCAAATGTTTTGACAGTAATGTTCACATTAGCCTAAGAACATCCGCAATTCCTTCTCAGTCTTCTTTGCAGCATCTTTGTCTTCCGCTCATCCTTTAAGTATTCCTGAGACTTCCACCTAAGATCCTCTTCTCTTGCATTCTTGGTAATTGTGATCTCAGCCAGCCCCGTGGATTCTGTTTCCACTGCATTCTGATGTCTCCCAATCTGATGCCTTCCAGATCTCCCCAAACTAGCCCCATGGATTCTGCTTCTACTAGATTGTGATGCCTCCCATACATTATCTGGAGCTACAGACCACATATCCATCTGCCTTCCAGACATCTCCACTTAGATATCCCACAGGAATCTCAAAGTCAGCATGTCCCAAACTGAGCTCATCATCGTCACTCACCTCCCCGAAACCTTCTCCTCCACCAGTGTCCCCTTCTCTGAGTGCATAGTGCCATTACCCACCAAGGTACCCAAGCTAGAGGCAGTGATTCGTCATCTTTGGTCCTCCCTATCACATTCAATAATAAATAGGGCTCTTATAAAGAAGAGCAGAAGAAGGGAGCCTTTGCTTTCTCTTTGGGAAGCCATCTTGTGTTTTTCTTGTCTCCTTTTGGTCTCACTGCATCTTGTGATTACTGCGTCTGCCAAGGAGCCCTGTATGTGTTCCAGGTGCACTGGGTGCTGACAGCATTTTGGGGTCAAGCTTATCTCTTAAATCCGTGAGTGTGTACCCCAAGACAGCATTCACATTTCGAAACAAGACAGTTACAGAAATCCTATATGCCAGGAGAGGAAAAGGTATAGTAAACACTGCATCTCCAATGATCTGTAATTATGTCCTGATAATAGGCTGTTCAAAAAAAAAAAGAAAAAAAGTATCCAGCTGGCATAAACCTTAGATAAGGAAATAGAGAATATTAGGTCAGGAGCTGTCTATCCTGCAAAGCTCTGACCATGAGAAGAAAAGAGAGTGGAAGAAGGCAGGCCAGGGCATGTTTAAAACCCTCTTTTTAAAGATAATGAGGGATAATTCCTATTATAAACCTTCTTTAAAAGTGAGCATTTTGATACCAGAGTGAAAATTTGAACCCCTTCAGGGTGTAGTGAAATATTCACTGCCATGGCTTATATCGTCTGTCAGTGTTGGGTTGCTAACATATCTGGGAGGTCTATGTTCACAGGCTTTACATCTGAGCAAGTAGGGATCTATTTCTGCACATAATTGTCATTTTTCTTTGGCTGTGATTCTTCATCTTTGTGGCTTTCAATCTTGTTTTTCTTCATATTTCCAAGATGACAGTATCTTAATTTTGGGGATTATAAAAGTAAAAGGTGCTAACTACAAAAAACGTTCAGTGAATACAGTAAAGTAGAGAGGAGAAAATAAAAATTACTTGTAATTTCATTAGTCAGAAACAAACATCAGTAACACTGTCCAGTTGTAGCTCCTCCAATCTTTCCTGTGCCTACAGACATATATATATATTTTTTAAAAATAGGGTTGAATTATGCCATGTGTTTTTTTCTAACCACCTTGTTCACTAAACTCAACACCGTGGGCATCGCTCTCTTTGGCGTATCATCTTTTGCCAATAGCAGATGTACGTTTTCATGTTTGCTAGCTTGATCTAGTCAGTAATAACTTGCCAAACAACTGCACATACAGGGATATTTTATTGTATGAACAGTGCAACAGAATATTTGAAATTGACTGTTCTGGAAAATTCAGGGCATGTGGTGATCTTGTGTCCTCCCGTGGACTTCTGCCCTTGTGACTGTGATGGCTGTTGTTCCTTTTCCTCTGTGTGTGTGTGAAGATTGTGTTGTGAGCCCCTTAGTACTCGTGGAACACCTGAAGCCCTGCTGCTCCCTCCCAAAGTGTCCGATCCCTCCTGCTATCCCTTTGTGACCCTCTGCTCTCTCCGCTGGGTGAGTGTGCTCTTCAGCAATCCTAGGCTCCAGAGTTGCTGACTGCCCCCATTTAACCCCTTAGAAAGTTTGGGACTTGACCTCCTTCCACCACTGGGTCCTTGCATTGTTGTCTGCGGTCCTTTACCGTTTCCAGAATATTTATGAGTGTTCCCCCTCAAACACATCAAGTCATGCTTCCAAAATATTCATAACTGTCTCTTCCACCACATCTCCCCCATTCTCAGGGTATCCATGACACAGCTTCTGTCAATAGTTTCGGTTTTAGAGTGTTTTGTGTATGATGCTTTTAGGAAAATTTTTATTCCAGTTCTGACTTCTGTGTCATGTTTTTCCCCCTGGAACTACTGAGGATTGGCTTATTTGCTGCTCCATTAGCTGCCAGAACCTTTGCCCCAAATCTGATTTTCTCCCTCATGAAATACTCTGGAAGGGAATGGGATGCCATTTTATAGTTGTGGCCCCCCTACCTTATGGCAACAAATCAAGCATATGCCCCCCTGAGGTTCCTAAGCAGCTGCACCTAACACATATTGAATGCCAGCCGTGCGCCAGACCCTACCTGGGGCTCACTTTTTATCTCATTTAACCCTCAGCACTGCTCTGGGTGGAAGGTGGTATTATCCCCATTCTACATTTGAGGAACCTGAGGCTTAGGAAGGGTAATTGCCTAAGATCGTACTACTACTAAATATTCAGAGTTCAAACCAAAACCTTCCTGACTCCAAAGTGCTTGGATTCTTTTCACAAACTCGAGTGATAGTATAGTCTTCCCTCCCACCCAGTAAGGACGGGGCTTTCTAATTCTTTACTGTTGCCCTCAGAGGGCTCCCGACCCTTTTCTTGCTCTGCATTAAGTGTTTTTAAGTGTTAGTGGTCATCATTTCAGTGCCTGAGACATGCAGCTTCACAGGAGCATCTCTGAGCCCAGGACGCAGTGCTTCCCTCAAGGTGGCCCTGCCCTCTGCTGCTTCCCTCAGTGCACACGACCCTGCGGCTCTTGCTGGGGTTTCTGGGCACCAGCCTCCAGCACCCCAGCTTCTCCAGCACTCCTTGCTTCTCCAGCCTCTCTGACTCTTCTGAGTCAGTGCTTTTCTGAGTTGCCTTCAAATGATGGTGCCCCAGGGCTCTCTCTCGCTTTCCTTTTCTCCCTGGCTTTCACATTCCTGTGGTAACTTAAGTATGACTCCTAGGTTGCCTGACTGTGGTCCTATTGTCCACACGCTTCTGTTCGATTGATTCCAACCAGATGCCCCAAAGGCGCGTCAACTTTAGTGGGTCCAACAACTGAACTCACCTCCTCTCCAGCCACCTCCTTTATGAGCCTTATGTCATTTCTTTGCTTGGTTCATAATATCATAATCTTCTATTATCCATCTTATAAGCGGAAACCTTAGAGACATTATTTTACTCCATTCTTTCACGTCTCATATTCAACTGATGTTCAAATCTCGTTAACGGGCTCTACCCCAGAAATCTCTCCCACATCCCGCCCCTTTCTTTCCTCTACCAGTGCCTTAGTCCTGCCAGGACTGTGTGAAGGCCCTTTTAACTAGCATTTTCTTCCTAAAAAACAAAACGAATTATGTCATGCCTCCTCAAGAAAATCTCTGCAGTTTTGCCCTCACCTTTAGGATGAAGTCCACATTTTCCTGGCGTGGAAGAGCAGATTCATCACAATTGGGTGCCTGTCTCTGCCCCTCTAACTCATCTCTGCTCACTTGCCCAGCAGCCCCTGTGCCCCGCTGGAGTGCCAGCCATGGGGAGTGCCCCACATGCCTGAACATGGCTCCCCCCTTCCCCACTTGCCTGTCTTCCCCCCGAAGTCCTTCTACCTGGCAGATTGCTCGTTCTTCAGAGCCAGCTGCGATGTGACCTCTGAGTTGCTGCTCCCCCGGTTAGATGTGGCTGGGTCCTCCTCTGGGCTCCTACACACGTCTGCGAGTCCACGCCTCTGGTATCTGATTACGTTTGTCTTCTGGACTCAAATGGGAACTCTTGGGGGGGGACGGCGATGTGCTTAGCACCCAGCGCAGTGCCTCTTACGTAGTAGGTGGTGAGGGAATGCTTCCCTGTTCTCCTCTGTTCTCTCCAGAGTCCCTGTGATACTCAGGACTCCCCCGGGGGTTTGTGACCTCCTTGTTCCCCGAGCCATTGTCTCCACTCGTGTGCGAGCCCTCGGCGGTGTTGCTCAGCGTGGTTATAGTTCTTTCGCATCCAGCCCGCAGAACTGCACCTCGCCTGCCTTCCCAGAACGCCTCTGATTCCTCTCTTCTCCATCCCCACCATCCCTAGAGCACCTGTGCACCTCCACGGAGCCAGGAGGGAGGATCTGATTCCTCGTTGTTTCCTCTGGCTGGCTGTGAAATATCCAGAAATCCCCTACGTTGGTGTTTCTCAAAGTGAGCTCTTGAATCACCCACATCAGAGTAACTCTGACTGCTTGTTTGAAACGTAGTTCTTGGGCCAACCCCCAACCCTACTGAGTGAGAATTGCTGGGCCCGAGGCCCAGGAATCTGCATTTTGATCAATTCCCTAAATGATGCTAGTATACCCTGAAGTTGTGACTTGTTCCAGGGCAGTATACACCCCCTAATACTCAGAAAGAACAGTAGTGCCCTCAGACATTTACCATAGTGGGAGAAGTTAAGTAAGATGGGAACATGCTGCAAAGCAAACCTCTTCCTGGAAAGTTACCATGTAATTATAGGGTAGAAAAGTCCTTAAAAACGACAACAGCAAGAAACAGACCAACAAAAAAAATCTTGCTTTCCACAGGGATAGCTTCTATTCTTCCTTCATATACATGAACATTCCAGCAGTTTTTCCGTAACACTGGTTCCTGTTACTGCCCCGGAGCACTTTATTTCTGTTTATTTTAAGTGAGGTAATGCCTGTCGTGCTTCGCATTGCCTGGCACTTAATGTGTGCTCAGCCCCTGAGGGTTCTTGCCCCTGCTTTGCTCCCTGCTCTGCCTGTGACCCTTTCTGAAAGCTTCCTCAGTGAGTCTGACAGTCCACCTCCTCCCTGTCGCCCTGCAGGGGGCATCCTCTACGTCGCCACTGTGAAAAACTACCTGGGGACGGAGCCGATTATCTCCCGGGCTGTGGGTCGTGCTGAGGACTGGATTCGGACAGAGACTTTGCCATCCTGGCTTAACGGTGGGGAGAGGGCAGAGGGGGGTGGTGCTGCTCTGGGGACAGAGTGGGTGGAGGCTGGGTGGCCCCAGGCTACATCTGTGGGATCTGAGGCCTCGGGTCTCCCCAGCCCCAGCCTTTGTTGCAGCAGTGGCCTTGAGCCCAGCCGAGTGGGGGGATGAAGACGGAGACGATGAAATCTACTTCTTCTTCACGGAGATTTCCGGAGCTTTTGATTCATACGAACACGTTAAGGTCCCGAGGGTGGCCCGTGTGTGTGCGGTAAGACCCTGATCCCAGCTGTCTGTCTTGTTTTCTACTCTGCCTGTCCTCCTGTCTTTTCCTCTGGTCTCTGTGTTTCTCCTCTTTCTCCTTTTTTGATGGGCAGTGACTACTTTTCTGGGAGCTTGAGGAATGTGGCGAAAGGGCTCTGGCCTCTTTTACCAGCTTATTATCCCGTGTGACACTGTAGTGTAGAGGTTAAAGGCAGGAACTGTCGACAGACCTGGGTTCAAGTCCCTGCTACACTGCTTACTGCCTGTGTGACTCTGGCGGTGTCGATTTGAGGACTAAACAAGGTAACTTATGGAGAGCATGTAGTGCAGAACTTTATAAACACAACAAACATCACTGTTGTGAGCCTGCCCACCCCACACCTCATGGGCCTTGTCAGTTACTCTGTATCTCTGTCCTTGCATTTCTATGCATCTGTCTCCCTATCTGTCTGTGTCTGGGGGAAACTTGTATTGGTCTCCACAGTCGTCCCCTAATGTTGGTCTTCTAAAGAGAACTTCCTATGTGCTTGTCACCCCAGGGGGACCTTGGGGGCCGGAAGACCCTCCAGCAGAGGTGGACGACCTTTCTGAAGGCTGACCTGCTGTGTCCAGGGCCTGAGCATGGCCGGGCCTCCAGTGTCCTGCAGGACATGGTCATTCTTCGACCTGAGCATGGAGCGGGGACGCCCATCTTTTATGGCATCTTTTCCTCCCAGTGGTGAGGGGGTCCTGATGTGGAGAGTTGCAGGGTGGGAGATACCTGGGGTTGGTGCAGGTCAGTGTGGTCTCCTCCAGAGGGGGTGGGCTCTCCGTGGAGCCCTGCTCCTCCTGCCGTGAAGCAGGCCGCATGGCTCCCTGTGCGTTTCTCACGGGTCATCTCATGTGACGGGATGAGCTGCCTCCCCTAGTTCCCTCTAAATATCCCGCTCCAACCTGTGACTCTTCCAGGGAAGGGGCTGCCATCTCTGCTGTCTGTTCCTTCCAACCACAAGACATTCGGACAGTGCTGAATGGTCCCTTCAGAGAGCTTAAACATGACTGCAACAGGGGATTGCCTGTTGTGGACAGTGATGTACCCCAGCCCAGACCTGGAAAGGTGAGGGGGCTGGGGCAGTTCTTCACCTCACACCTGAATTGCTCCGTTAGGACAAAAGCCCAGCTAGGCATCACAGACACTTCCTGGCCCCTGGGAAGCTTTGTCACTCATCCTGTGTTTCCTTTAGTGCATCACCAACAACATGAAGCTCCAACAGTTTGGCTCGTCACTCTTCCTGCCTGACCGTGTGCTCACCTTCATCCGGGACCACCCACTCATGGACAGGCCAGTGTTTCCAGCTGATGGCCAGCCCCTGCTGGTCACTACAGATACAACCTACCTCAGAGTTGTGGCCCACAGGGTGCCCAGCCTCTCAGGGAAAGAATATGATGTGCTCTATCTGGGGACAGGTATGTTTAATAGCCAAGCAAGTTGCCCGTCCAGTGCACACAGGTTGTCACCATAGAGAGGGTCCCATGCATACAGGGGTCAGAGTCCCAGGCACAGGTACAGTTATGTTATTATGTCTTGCCCCTTGCTTGCTTCCTAGAGGATGGACACCTCCACCGAGCAGTGCAAATTGGAGCCCAGCTCAGTGTTCTTGAGGATCTGGCCTTATTCCCAGAGCCACAGCCAGTTGAGAATATGAAATTGTATCAAGTGAGTTGTAGATTTTGGCGAGTCTGGTGGGGAGATATCTGAGTCCAGAGCCAATCTGTGACATTGAAGTCTGGGAGATACAGCGTGTTTCTCTTCCTCCCTTTCTGTAGAGCTGGCTCCTGGTTGGCTCCCGTACTGAGGTGACACAAGTAAACACAACCAACTGTGGCCGTCTACAGAGCTGCTCAGAGTGCGTTCTGGCCCGAGACCCTGTCTGTGCCTGGAGCGTTCGGCTAGCTGCATGTGTGGCCCACACTGGAGAGCATGAAGGGTGAGGGTGATGGCACTGGCTCCTTGCCTGATGTCCCCAGGCTCTGGCCTATCCATATGTCTGTGTCTGTTTCTCATGGGTTAGCGCTGCCCCCGCCCTCTGTGTTTCTTAGTGTCACCTGTGTGTCCATCTGTCAGTCCGTACTAGCCACCTCTCTGTCCTCATCAGTGTCCCTGCCTCCCTGCTGGACCTGCCCTGACTGTGTGGTTGATTTCCATGTTGCCATACGCTTCTCAGTTTTCATTTTCATTTTTTTTTTTTTTTTGGCCGCACCACACGGCATGTGGGATCTTAGTTCCCCGACCAGGGATCGAACCCGCACCCCCTGCATTGGAAGCGTGGAGTCTTAACCACTGGACTGCCAGGGAAGTCCCTCAGTTTTCATTTTACAAGTGCTCTTAGAAGTGTTTTCACAGTTGACAACTCCCCTCCTCCGTTCCTTGAAAAACTCTATCCCGTTGCCTTCTATGGCTCTGCATTCTCCTGGTTTTTCTCCCTACCTCACTCTCCAGTCTGTCTCCCTTGCTGGTTCCTTTTCCATCCAGCTTCTGAATGTTGATATTCCTCAGGGTTCAGTCCTTCTCTTTACACTTTCCTGCACTCTCTAGGTGATTTCATTCTCATTGTATTCAGTACCAACGGAGTGCTGGTGACAACCACAGATGTATCTTTAGCTGAGGTATTTTGTGAAACAGAAAGTCATCTCACTGACCCTCACAGAATTTTGATTAGCTTTGATAGAAAAGAAGTTTTCTCTTTCTCTTAACAGAGAAATCTTTTAACAGAGATTTCCAGAGAAATCTTGTGGTTGTGGACCACCAGCTATACTTCTTAGAAGGTTCCTGTGTTTCTTTCAAAGTACCCCACCAAACATCTTTCTGACAGACCTAGTGCAAATTTAATTCTCTGTAGTCTGCTAGAAATATTTGTAGAATTTGACATGGCAAATGTCATGAGTATAAGAAATATTGGGGAAAAATTTAGTGATGAAGAGAATGTTGACTGATAATTCTAGAGGTGATTTATGAGACGATGGGAGGTGCAATTGGCGAGTGAATGTTCAGTACTGAGGAGGGGTAGAGGGGGTGTTGACACTGGATTTATCAAGTATTCTCTTCTTTACAGGCTGGTTCAAGACATAGAGTCAGCGGATGTCTCTTCTTTGTGTCCTAAAGAGCCTGGAGGTCTGTATGGTTTAGGGAATGTGGGTAGAGTGGATGTAAAGGGCCTAGAAAGTTATGTTTTTGGACTTAGTTTAAAACTTGTATCCTGGAAGTTATGGCAGCCTTACTCTCTTTGGGAATCCCCTTTTTAGCTTGGTGTACCATGGCCCCTTCTCATATCTTGTATCACCCCACATTTCTCTCTAACACCTCCAACCTACAGCCTCACCACCTTTTGTGCTTTTGCTGTCTCTGCAGAACACCCAGTGGTGGTTGAAGTTCCTGTGGCTACAGCTGCACATGTGGTCTTACCATGTTCCCCGAGCTCAGCCTGGGCATCCTGTGTGTGGCACCAGCCCAGCGGAGTGACTGCACTCACCCCCCGGCGGGATGGGCTAGAAGTGGTGATATCCCCAGGGGCCATGGGTGCTTATGCCTGTGAATGTCAGGAAGGTGGGGCAGCTCGTGTGGTAGCTGCTTACAGCTTGGTATGGGGCAGCCAGCGGGGTGCTCCAAGCCGGGCTCACATAGTGGGGGCTGGACTGGCAGGCTTCTTCCTGGGAGTTTTTGCAGCATCCCTGACCCTCCTCCTGATTGGGCGGCGTCAGCAGCGACAACGACAGAGGGAACTTCTGGCTAGGGACAAGGTGGGCTTGGACCTGGGGGTGCTACCATCTGGGACCACAAGCTACAGCCAGGACCCTCCCTCTCCCTCTCCTGAAGATGAGCGGCTGCCCCTGGCCCTGGCCAAGAGGGGCAGTGGCTTTGGTGGCTTCCCTCCACCCTTTCTGCTTGATCCTTGCCCGAGCCCACCCCACATTCGGTTAACTGGGGCTCCTCTAGCCACGTGTGATGAAACATCCATCTAGGGCTGGGCAAATAACCACTAGTGCATGAGTGACCACTGGATGGAATGACCATTGGGACGCTGGGGGTCGATGGTCATGGAAGATCGTCATGGCCTCTGAGTTTTCTTTGGCTTTTGAATGATCACTTCGAATTCCCTGTCTGCCTTTTCTGGGCCTGGATGGGCTCAGGGCCAGGGCTTTGCCCGATTCCCATAAGAGATCAGAATTGCTCTTGCAGTGAATCAGGGCTTTTCCTGCCCCTGCCCTCTCAACCCCTATGACCCCTTCAGCCCACTGTCTTGGGCCCATTAGTTTGGGGCTAGGCCCCAGGACATCGCTGTGACTTTGCTTTCCGGTTGGGCCCTGGCCCGAAGGAGGAGCCGTGCAAGTGCTAGGGGGCTAATGTGCACTGACTCCTTTTGCTGGTTCTCCCAGTTTATCCGATTCTCTGTGGAGAGTGCATGATTCCTAACCTGCAACATGCATCTCTGCCCTGAGATCCACCCCATCCCAGTTTTCCTCCTTCCATGCAAGAGCATGTGTAAATACATGGATGTTCATAGGTGACCTGAACACATGTGCATGGATGACTAGGCCGGTGCTCTGGTGTATTCGTGGGAGGTTGAGAGGGTCAGGTTGGAATGAGGGCGATACCTACAGGACTTTAGACCCTGTAGCCAGTGAGGGAATGGCTCTCCTTTCTAAAAGGAGAAA
The DNA here is from genome assembly GCF_964165515.1 of Mesoplodon bidens. Taxonomy (NCBI): domain Eukaryota; kingdom Metazoa; phylum Chordata; class Mammalia; order Artiodactyla; family Ziphiidae; genus Mesoplodon; species Mesoplodon bidens. The sequence continues at coordinate 1,076,047 of NC_138170.1, read as the reverse complement.
ACCACTTCCCTGTGTCCATCACCTCTCACAGCCCTTCTGTTGAGTAGAGAAAAACTCCCAAAGTGACCTTCTGGGTGGGAAAGGCAATGGTACATCTGACCCCATCTTTCTCTTTGGTTTTGCCTCCTGGCTGCCACCACTGCCATGCACAGCTGCTCTTTCTCTGGCTAGAACCCTTTCCTTGGCTTCTATTAAAGCTTCACGACATTCTAAATATCAGGGGATGAAAAAAGTGGAACAATCATTGGAAATACAAGCCGCACCAAGATAGGTTTGTATCAGTGACTTTATGACTTTACTCAGGTTGATACCGTTGCTCTAAAGCAGGAGTTCACCTGGGGTCCATGGCCTCCCTGAAATCACATGCAAGATGCTGTCTGTGTATGTGTGTCTGTATTTTTGTGGTGGTGGTGGGGCTTGGTTTGTGACTCTCATTAGATTTTCAAGCCTTAACAAAGTTCAAGGACCGCTGCCCCGAGGTCACCACATTTGGCCAAGCTGAGGTGGTGCCAGGCAGCGGCAGCTCTTCCTGCCCTTTGGCCGGACCCTGGACTGGCAGCCGCTGGATACCTTCTTGTTGCTCCATTTCCTGGAAGGTGGGCTCTGTGCGTATTTGGAGACACTGTCAACTCTCACCAAATGTAAAGACCTCTTCCTGCTTCACAACCCTCAGAGGCCCTAGGCGTCTCCTGCTCAGTTCCTGTCTTGGCCTGTGAATGTGCCTCATGCATCCCTGCTGAGGGGCTCCCTTGAGCTCCAGTGAATGGTCCGGCCTTTCCCAGTTGAAGTTTTCAGCTCTACTTTCCTTGGCAGCAGCCTGTGAACTACTCAAGAGTCCCCTTGGGTTTTGACTTCTCAATGGTTTTGCCATTAATAAGTGTATGTTCCTCAGCAAGTAATCTAACCTTGGAACTATGGCTTACTCATCTGCAAAGTGGGGATAATAATACCTACCTCAGGGTTGCTGCAGGGATTAAATGAGAGAACACGTAAACAATAAAGCACTCTCTATACCAGTAGAGGTTGTTATTGTAAAAATTGGCCTCTTCTGCCATAATCATATATAGCTTAACCATCTGGTAAGCATGACACGTGCAGTCACTTTAAGCCTCATTTGGTGGGAGGAGAGTCATTGCCTCACACAGACATCCTGTCCTGGGGCATCTCTGGTGAGATCTTGGCTGCCAGTGTCTAGGTTTTGGGAGGCAGGGGCTGTCATTTTCGTAACCTTCAGATGTCTTGGCGACCTTACTGGTCTTCCTATGTGGGAATGGAGGGGGGCTCTGCATTCTGTGGTTTATCCTCACTCACTCTGCTCTCTTGAGGTTATGGATTAGTTGCATTTCGAGGAATGAAGGGAAATGGGAGATTTCAGTAGGACCTGGGATCTCTGTGAAGAGGGGAGAAGAGTTTCCCAAGGAGGGGGAACCAGATCACAGTGGATTGGGGGCATTTGGTCCTTGGGTAGTGGCTCTGGGTGGAGGAAGATGGGAGGAGGAATGTAGGAAAACTGAGGAAGGATGGAAACAGGCCTGAAGGGAGGAGAGCTGCGGCTTAGGCTGTGGACAGTTCAAGCCCCAGGAGTGAGTGACAGCGTGGAAATGTGGAACCAGCTCCCAAAGAGACAGTGTGAATAACTGATTGCATTATCTTTGGACTGTGGGGGTGTGGGATGGGGGAGGATCCAGTGCTAAGGGAGATGAAGAAGGGTGCAGGGTTCCTGCAGGTAGAATTGTGAGGGTTCTGGCAACCAGAGACCCGACTGGCTTTTGCGCATAAAAGCAGCCAGGGAGAGGGTTGGGGATGGGGCTTGGGTTTGTGTTTACCTGCTAACTCTAAAGACTGCCCACTTTCTGGCCTTCACTCTGAAATTCCCCTCTGTTTTTGGTTCTGGTCCCTGGTCCATACACTGTGACTCTCAGCTTGTCACCCCTAACCAGTGGCCTGCTGCTACCCACGTGACCTTACTGAAAGTAGAGCCAGAAAGAGATGCTCCCTGTTCACTCTCATGAACCAAGTGAACTCCAGCATACCGCTGGCCCTAACCCAACAGGAGGCAGACTCACATCTTTTCCCAGGAGCCTCCTGGCTCCCTACCTTTCCCCAGTAGCCCCACAAGTGATGGCAGGAGAGGGCTCCTTTAGGTATTGGCAGGGCCTTGTCCCTCCTGGCTACTCTGCCCCTGTCAGAGGGGGGCGGTCATGGCTACAACAGACTGTTCTTGGTCAACTGCACAGAGATCCTATCTCACAGGTGCGGGGATTGAACTTGCCTTTTTGGTTGTAGTAGAGCCAAGGTTGGAATTTTTAAAGATCATTTTCACCAACTGGAGGAAAAACTAGCAATCAAAGCAGTAAGAGATATTTCTACAATTTTAAAATTCTGTCTGATGGGTCCCAGGGACAGACCTTGCTGTGACATGGCAATTTGTATGACCAGTAGAGAGAAGGTGTGGTCCCAGAGAGGTCCATCTGGAATGATGTAAAATACCAGGTCCTGGTTGAGGTAGGGAGGGGCAAGCGACAGAGAGAATGACCTAGCTCCCTGAGGATGTTAGGTGGAGTCAGGGGTGTTTGGAAGAGCCAAGATGAGGGGTCAGTTTCAGAGGGCCGCTTCAGGTCCTGTGGAGAAATAAATGCAAGCCAGGAACTGTCTTCCTCTCTTTTTTCCAAGGGTTCCCAGTCCATGGGACTAGCTTTTCCCTAGACACACTGGGCCTAGGGTTTAGGGCTACGGATGAATCTGCTGCCTGCAGGTGGGTATGGCACCCATCTCATGGACTCCAGGGCTTGGCAGTGCTGAACCACAGGCTAAAGGCTTTCACCACCTGCAGCTGGAGCCATGGTTGAGACAGGAGAAGTTATCAACTGACGCTGGATCCAAAGACCAACATCACGCCCTCAGCTTCAAGCAAGTCCTTTGGGTTGAGACGCTGGGAGTACAGTCCTCCCAGGGCTGAGGTTCACTCCAGGGACTCTCTGAAGGTTATGTGTCGCGAAGGCTGATCAGACCTCTCTGATCAGAGGCTGAGGAAGAGAACTCATGGGAAAAGTTCAGCCTTCAGGCCTTTGTAGGCGTACTTCACATCTGTCAGGTAAGGGGTTCTAATCAGCCTCAGGTGGATTCACTGAAATTCTCTCCTGCGAGCCCACGAGTGCACAGACTTGGCACACGCTCTTGACGCTCTCCTTTCAAGATACGCCAAATTGTGTGTGGTAGGTAAGCTATTCCTTCCTTTATAAGAAGTGAGGAAGCAGAAGTGACCCTTCCCTGAGGTGAGGATGGAGATGGATGTTTTGTCCTTTAAGTGATGTAGAACTGTGTCCTGCTTCCATGCAGCTTCTCCAGCGCTCTGGTGGGATAGAAGGTGTGGATGCTGGAGACAGGCCTTGAGGGTTATGGGGAGGTGTCCCCATGCTTTGGTGTGGAAGGATGGATCTGCCTATCCTTTGTGTGAGGTCGGATGATGAGCTGCTCGGCAGCAACCAGGAACCAGAGGCTCTTCTTCCCTTTGCTGGGAGCCACACAAGTCCCCTGAATTCTTGTTCAGTTCTAGGGAGGAGGGTGACCATCCCCAAGATGGCTGAGATAGAATATTTTCCCCCTGAAGTGCCTGGGAGTTCAGAACCAGGTTAATTTGATTTATAGAAATAAAGTAATATTTTTTGTACCTATAAGTTGTGGAGAAAAATCCATGAGCACTATAACTAATACGAGCATTTCTAAAACTAGCTGAGTCCAGAGTGCCTGCATTATGAACTGTCCTATAGATTGAGAGAGCAGAACGGACTGTAGACAGATGAGAGCTGAGTGACCACTAGTTGTCTGAAATGAGGATGAGGGCCTTCTTCCAGCCCTTTGCAGGAGCTATTCCCCCTAGTGTAGCTTGTCTGCATACATATCCACCAAATTAATTTTTTATCAGACTCAAAACCCATCACCTCTCAGATTTCCTGGATTTTGGCAATTTGTCTGTGGTCTCGTCATAATACTATAGCTCATTGTATCGTGAGCACCTTGTAATTCCCAAGTAAACATCCTTAGAAAGAAGGGAGCGTGAACCTGCTCCTAGTTGACAAACCAAGGTGTCCACATGCTACCACTACAAAGGTTTATGACAAAGCTGTCCTTGGAACAGTTGCTAGATAAGTTCTTATTCTTTTGGGTATTTATTGCTGTACTAGTCAGGACAGGCTTTGTTATGACACAATAACATACAACCCCATATTCTTAGTGGTTTAAAGCAACATGTTTCTTATACTACTTAGAAAGGAAGGAAGTTCTGACATATACTACAACATGGATGAATCTTGAGGACATTATGATAAGTGAAATAAACCAGTCACAAAAATACTGTATGATTCCACTTATATGAGGTACTTAGAGTAATCAGATTCACAGAGATAGCAAGTAGAATGGTGGTGGCCACGGGCTGGGGCTCAGAGGAATGGGGGTTATTGTTTAATGCGTATAGGGCTTCAGTTTTACAAGGTGGAAAGAGGTCTGGAGATGGATGGTGGTGATGGTTGTACAATATTATGAAAGTATTTAATACCTCTGAACTGTACACTTAAAAATGGTTAGGATGGAAAGTTTTATGTGATTTTACCACAACTTTAAAAATTGGAAAAAATGAATAAGACACAGTCTCTGCCCCTTTGAAGCTCTTAATTCAGTGGGGAGGCAGATATACACTATGAAAAGCACTATTGTGAAGGTATGTCCCAATCCCAAGCAACCTATGGACACCTCATTCATCTTACATCTCTCTTTTTTTAAAACTTTTTATTTTATATCGGAGTATAGTTGATTAACAATGTGTTAGTTTCAAGTATACAGCAAACTGATTCAGTTACACATATACATGTGTCTATTCTTTTTCAAATTCTTTTCCCATTTAGGTTGTTACACAGTGTTGAGCAGAGTTCCCTGTGCTATACAGTAGGTCCTTGTTGGCTATCCGTTTTAAACATAGCAGTGTGTATATGTCAATCCCAAACTCCCTAACTATCCCTCCCCCCACCAGTCACCCCTACTAACCATAAGTTTGTTCTCTAAGTCTGTGAGTCTGTTTCTGTTTTGTAAATAAGTTCATTTGTATCATTTTTTTAGATTCCACGTATAAGCGATATCATACGATATTTGTCTTTGTCTGGCTTACTTCACTCAGTATGACAATCTCTAGGTCCATCCCTGTTGCTGCAAGTGGCATTATTTCATTCTTTTTAATGGCTGAGTACTATTCTCTTGTATATATGTGCCACATCTTCTGTATCCACTCCTCTGTGGATGGACGTTTAGGTTGCTTCCATGTCTTCGCTATTGTAAACGGAGCTGCAGTGAACATTGGGTGCATGTATCCTTTTGGAGCATGGTTTTCTCCAGATATATGTCCAGGAGGGGGATTGCTGGGTCATATGGTAGCTCTATTTGTAGTCTTTTTAAGGAACCTGCATACTGTTCTCCACAGTGGCTGCACCAATTCACACTCCCACCAGCAGTGCAGGAGGGTTCCCGTTTCTCCACACCCTCCCCAGCGTTTACTGTTTGCAGACTTTTTGGTGATGGCCGTTCTGACTGGTGTGAGGTGATGCCTCATGGTAGCTTGGAGTTGCATGTCTCTGATTAGCTACATCGAGCAGCTTTTCATGTGCCTCTTGGCCATCTGCAGGTCTCCTGCCCGTGTTTGGATCGGGTTGTGTGTTTGCTCGATTCTGAGCTGCATGAGCTCTTTGTAAATGTTGGAGACGCATCCCTTCTCTGTCACATTGTTGGCAAATATTTTCTCCCGTCCTGAGGGTGGTCTTTTCGTCTTGTTCATGGTTTCCTTTGCTGTGCAAAAGCTTTGGAGTTTCATTAGGCCCCATTTGTTTGTTTTGGTTTTTATTTCCATTTCTCTAGGAGGTGGGTCAAAAAAGATCTTACTGCGATGTATGTCAGAGACTGTTCTGCCTGTGTTTTCCTCTAAGAGTTTTATAGTGTCCGGTCTTACATTTAGGTCTTTAATCCATTTTCAGTTTATTTTTGTGTGTGGTGTTAAGGAGTGCTCTAATTTCATTTTCTACATGTAGCTGTCCAGTTTTCCCAGCACCACTTATTGAAGAGGCTGTCTTTCCTCCATTGTATAGTCTTGCCTCCTTTGTCATAGATTAATTGACCGTAGGTGTGTGGGCTTATTTCTCGGCTTTCTATCCTGTTCCATCGAGCTGTATTTCTGTCTTTGTGCCACTACCATACTCTTTTGATGACTGTAGCTTTGTAGTATAGTCTGAAGTCAGGGAGCCTAATTCCTCTAGCTCCATTTTGCTTTCTCAAGATTTCTTTGGCTATTTGGGGTCTTTTCTGTCTCCATGGAAATTTTAAGATTTTTTGTTCTCGTTCTGTGAAAAATGCCATGGGTAATTTGATAGGGATTGCATTGAATCTGTAGATTGCCTTGGGTAGTATAATCATTTTGACATTATTGTTTCTTCCAATCCAAGAACATGGTGTATCTTTCCATCTGTGTGTGTCATCTTTGATTTCTTTCATCAGCGTCTTATAGTTTTTGGAGTACAGGCAGGTCTTTTGTCTCCTTAGGTAGGTTTATTCCTAGGTATTTTATTCTTTTTAATGCAATGGTAAATGAGATTGTTTCTTGAATTTCTCTTTTTGATCTTTCATTTTTAGTGTATAGAAATGCGACAGATTTCTGTGTATTAATTTTGTGACCTGCAACCTTACCGAATTCACTGATGAGCTCTAGTAGTTTTCTGGTAGTGTCTTTAGGATTTTCTACGTATAGTATCATGTCATCTGCAAACAGTGACAGTTTAACTTCTTATTTTCCAATTTGGATTCCTTTTATTTCTTTCTCTTCTCTGATTTCCATAGCTAGGACTTTCAAAACTATGTTGAATAAAAGTGGCAAGAGTAGACATCCTTGTCTTGATCCTGGTTTTAGAGGAAATGCTTTCAGCTTTTCACTGTTGAGTATAATGTTAGCTGTAGGTTTGTCATATGTGGCCTTTATTATGTTGAGGTATGTTCTCTCTATGCCCACTTTCTGGAGAGTTTTTATCATAAGTGGTGTTGAATTTTGTCAAAAGCTTTTCCTGCATCTATTGAGGTGATCATATGGTTTTTATTCTTCAATTTGTTGATGTAGTGTATCACACTGATTGATTTACGGATATTGAAAAATCCTTGCATCCCTGGGATAAATCTCACTTGATCATAGTATATGATCCTTTTAATGTATTGTTGGATTTGGATTGCTAGTATTTTGTTGAGGATTTTTGTGTGTATGTCCACCAGTGATGTTGGCCTGAAATTTTAACTGTGATTTAAAAACCCCCAACAAACAAAAGTCCAGGACCAGATGGCTTCACAGGCCAATTCTATCAAACATTTAGAGAAGAGTTAACACCTATCCTTCTGAAACTGTTCCAAAAAATTGCAGAGGAAGGAAAACTCCCAAACTCATTCTATGAGGCCACCATTACCCTGATACCAAAACCAGACAAATATACTACAAAAAAAGAAAATTACATCTGGTCTGATGTGTCATTTAAGGCGTGTGTTTCCTTATTGATTTTCCTTCTGGATGATCTGTCCATTGATGAAAGTGGGGTGTTAAAGTGCCCCATTATTATCGTGTAGCTGTCGATTTCTCCCTTTATGGCTCTTAGTATTTGCCTTATATATTGAGGTGCTCCTATGTTGGGTGCATATATATTTACAATTGTCATATCTTCTTCTTGGATTGATCCCTTGATCATTATATAGTGTCCTTCTTTGTCTCTTATAACAGTCTTTATTTTAAAGTCTATTTTGTCTGATATGAGAATTGCTACTCCAGCTTTCTTTTGATTTCCATTTGTGTGGAATACCTTTTTCCATCCCCTCACTTTCAGTCTGTATGTATCCCTAGGTCTGAAGTGGGTCTCTTGTAGACAGCATATATACAGGTCTTGTTTTTGTATCCATTCAGTCTGTGTCTTTTGGTTGGAGCATTTAATCCATTTACTTTTAAGGTAATTATTGATATGTATGTTCCTATTGCCATTTTGTTAATTGTTTTGGGTTTGTTTTCGTAGGTCTTTTTTCCTCCCTTCCTCTCTTGTTCTCTTCTCTTGTAGTTTGATGACCATCTTTAGTGTTGTGTTTGGGTTGCTTTTTCTTTTTGTGTGTGTGTGTGTATTGTAGTTTTGGGGTTTGCTGTTCCCATGAGGTTTTGTTATAGCAGTCTATATATGTACAAGGTTGTTTTAAGTTGCTGGTCTCTTTCCTGCCTAGAGAAGTTCCTTTAGGGTTTGTTGCAAAGCTGCTCTGGTGGTGCTGAATTCTCTTAGCTTTTGCTTCTCTGTAAAGCTTTTGATTTCTCTGTCGAATCTGAATGAGATCCTTGCTGTGTAGAGTATTCTTTGTTGTAGGTTCTTCCCTTTCATCACTTTAAATATACTGTGCTGCTCCCTGCTGGCCTGTAGAGGTTCTGCTGAGAAATAAGCTGACAACATTTTGGGAGTTCCCTTGTATATTATTTGTCATTTTTCCATTGTTGCTTTTAATATTTTTTCTTTGTCTTTAATTTTTGTCAGTTTGATTACTATGTGTCTTGGTGTGCTCCTCCTTGGATTTCTCCTGCCTGGGATTCTCTGCACTTCCTGGACTTTTCTTTCCCACATTGGGGAAGTTTTCAGCTATTATCTCTTCAAATATTTTCTCAGGTCCTTTCTCTCTCTCTTCTTCTTCTTCTTCTGGGACCCCTATAATGCAAATGTTGGTGCATTTAATGCTGCCCCAGAAGTCTCTTAGACTGTCTTCATTTCTTCTTTTTTCTTTATTCTGTTCTGTAGTGGTGATTTCCACCATTCTGTCTTCCAGCTCACTTATCCGTTCTTCTGCCTCACTTCTTCTGCTATTGATTCCTTCTAGTGTATTTTTCCTTTCAGTTATTGTATTGTTCATCTCTGTTTGTTCTTTAGTTCTCCTAGGTCTTTGTTAAACATTTCTTGCATCTTCTTGATCCTTGCCTCCATTCTTTTTCTGAGATCTTGGATCATGTTCACTATCATTATTCTGAACTCTTTCTGGTAGGTTGGCTAGCTCCGCTTCACGTAGTTGTTATTCTGGGGTTTCATCGCGTTCCTTCATCTGGGGCAAATTCCTCTGCCTTCTCATTTTGACTGACTTTCTGTGATTGTGATTTTTGTTCTGCAGGCTGCAGGATTGTCATTCTTGCTTCTGCTGTCTGCCCTCTGATGGATGAGGCTGTCTTAAGAGGTTTGTGCAGGCTTCCTGATGGGAGGGTCTGGTTCCTTCTCAGTAGTGGGTGGAGCTGGGACTTGTCCCTCTGGTGGGCAGGGCTGTTCTCGGGGAGATTTTAAGCCACTTTTCTACTGATGGGTGGGGCTGTGTTCCTGCCCTGTTGGTTGTTTGGCCTGAGGCATACCAGCGTTGGAGCCTACAGGCTGTTTGGTGGGGCTAATGGCAGTCTCTGGGAGGACTCACGCCAATGAGTACTTCCCAGAACTGCTTCTGCCTGTGTCTTTGTCCCCGCAGTGAGGCACAGCTGCTCCCCATCTCTGCAGGAGACCCTCCCATACTAGCAGGTAGGTCTGGCCCTGTCTCTTATGAGGTCACTGCTTTTTACCCCTGGGTCCTGGTGTGCCTGAGACTTTGTGTGCCATCCAAGAGTGGAGTTTCTCTTTCTCCCAGTCCTTTGGAAGTCCTGCAATCAAACCCCGTTGGCCTTCAAAGCCAGATTCTCTGGGGACTCCTCCTTCTGTTGCCAGACCCCCAGGCAGGGAAGCATGACGTGGGGCTCAGAACTTTCACTCCTATGGGAGAACTTCTGTGGTATAATTGTTTTCCAGTTTGTGTGTTGCCCACCTGGTGGGTATGGGATTCGATCTTATCACGATTCACGATTGTGCCCCGCCTACCGGGCTCGTTGTGGCTTCTTCTTCTTTTTTTTTTTTGCGGTACATGGGCCTCTCACTGTTGTGGCCTCTCCTGTTGTGGAGCACAGGCTCCGAACATGCAGGCTCAGCGGCCATGGCTCACGGGCCTAGCCGCTCCGCAGCATGTGGGATCTTACCAGACCGGGGCATGAACTCGTGTCCCCTGCATCGGCAGGTGGGCTCTCAACCACTGCGCCACCAGGGAAGCCCAGTGGCTTCTTCTCTGTCTTTGGATGTAGGGTATCTTTTTTTGTACGTTCCAGCGTATTTTTGTCAGTGGTTGTTCAGCAGTTAGTTGTGATTTTGGTGTTTTCGTAAGAAGGGGGTGAACTCACGTCCTTCTACTCCACTATCTTGAGCTAATCTCCTGTTACATCTCTTCTTAACTGGCAGCTAGACAAACAGACTTGAGACACCAACAAAAACTTTGTACCTCTAAGTGGACTCCCCTGAAGATACTGAGACAGTCTAGACATATATATGCCTTATATGGTCTTTTTTGTGTATCCAGTTTTACATAATAAAACTTTAATAAAAACAAGATGTTTTTCTGTCTGCGAAACTAGCAAAGATTTAAAAAAAGGTGGATGATACTTTGCGCTGACAAGGGTTTGTGGGGAATTGGGCATTCTCCTATCCTATTGTTGGATGTGAAATTAGTACAGATTCTATGGAAGGCATTCTGGCAATATCTTTTTTTTTTTTTTTTTTTTTGCGGTACGCAAGCCTCTCACTGTTGTGGCCTCTCCCGTTGTGGAGCACAGGCTCCGGACGCGCAGGCTCAGCGGCCATGGCTCACGGGCCCAGCCGCTCCACGGCATGTGGGATCTTCCCGGACCGGGGCACGAACCCGTGTCCCCTGCATCGGCAGGCGGACTCTCAACCACTGCGCCACCAGGGAAGCCCTGGCAATATCTTTTAAAAACATAAAAATGTATGTATCGTTTGACCTAATAATTACACTTTTGGATATTGATTATTTTTAGGAAATAATGGCATAAGTGTGCAAAGACATATTTCTAAAGGTTTTCATTTTAGTATTTTATCTGCCTAAAATGTTAGAAAAATCCGATTCTTCAATAAGAGAAATTTGGTTAAATTAGACCCAATATTGACTTGAAAAAAGGTCCACAACATTGTTAAGTTAAAACAAAGAGAAAGCCATAAGGAAGAGAGGAGCAGCCCCTGACAGCCAGGAGCTGGCCTGACATCACTGTGGGGACCTGGAGTTCTCCTGTTTCATAGAACACCAACATCAAGTAAGGCCACTCAGCAATGTGATGGATGGGACAAAAACAAGACCACTCTGTAATCGTGTCTGCACACAGACAAAACTGGAATATTGTGCAAACCACAAATATGACCAAGCATCTACCTGTCCCTGCTAATAGAAGTGACTGCTACTTCTTTACCTGTTCTTCACCAGCTTTAGCCTAGCTCCAGTCATCTCTCCTTCTGGCTGAGATTTATAAAGGTACCCAAGCATAGAATTATGCTGTTTCCTGGCCACACCCAATCTAGAGCAAAGCCCTGCTTCCTTAAACCCTCCTGCAAGCCACTTAGCACAAGCGTGAATGCTGTAAGTTCTTCCTAACAGTCTCTTACTGAAACACCCCACAGTTCCCTGTGCTGTGCATTCTCCCTCACTGTAGAATGATAAACCTAGATACAGCTGCGTTCGTGGTGGTCTTTGGCTGGGGATCAATGACAATCAGTTCAGTCCATTATTGTCTGTAATAGATACTTACTTCCATTGTCACAAAAATGTATGGAATAATACACACCAAGCTGTTGGCAGTGGTAACCTGGTGAGGGATTTTACTTTTGATTTACTATTGTTTTTGGAGGGGGGAAGGGGAGAAAGGAAAGAAGAAGGAGAAGAATGAGGAGAGAATGATGACGATGTGATGGCAGTGGCTCCAAATGAAGTATTAAGTGTTGATAATGGTGCTATTGGACTATCTTTATTCTTTAAAATTTCTACAATTAATACGTATTGCATTTGAGTGAAAAATTATAGAAGTTACTTTTGAATGGAAGAAAATTGTGATTTTTCCACAGAAAATACTATATGGTCATTTAAAAATTTTTAAATAATTAAAAAAAATTGAAGTATATTTAATTTACAATGTTGTGTTAGTTTCAGGTATACAGCAAAGTGACTCCGTTATACGTATACATACATGTATATATATATTTGGATTCTTTTCCATTATAGTTTATTACAGGATATTGAATATGGGTCCCTTGTTGTTTATGGTCCTTGTTGTTTATCTATTTTATATATAGCAGTATGTATATGTTAATACCAAATTCCTAATTTATCCCTCTCTACCCGCTATCCCCTTTGATAACCATAAGTTTGTTTCCTATGTCTGTGAGTCTATTTCTGTTTTGCAATTAAGTTCATTTATATCATTTTTTAGATTCCACATGTAACTGATATCATATGATATTTGTCTCTATCGATATGACTTGCTTCACTTAGTATGATAATCTCTAGGTCCATCCATGTTGCTTCAAATGGCATTATTTCGTTCTTTTTTATGGTTGAGTAATATTCTGTGTGTGTGTGTGTGTGTGTGTGTGTGTGTGTACTCCACATCTTCTTTATCCATTCACTTGTTGATGGACGCTTGGGTTGCTTCCATATCTTGGCTATTGTAAATAGTGCTGTTATGAAAAATGTTTATTTTTGCAATGGTATCTTGTGCCTGACTAAAATTATACACGTCATGACTAAAGTTTGAAGGCTTCCGGTATTCCAGGTCAGTTGCAGTACCAGGCAGGGTACAGTAGGTGTCGCTATTTCCCAGGGAACTGCGTATTGCTAATGAAGTCCTCTCGGAGCAGTGCCCAATTCTAAACCAATTATCTGTCTGCCAGATATACCTAATCTCTAACTTTGAGTATTATGTACTTGTAATTTTCCTTCCTCTTGTCATTTTAATCCATGACTCAATCTCGATAAGATAAATTACTACAGTAAAGCACACTCCATATTCCTTTCCATAGATAGAATTTTCACGTACCTATCCTATCTTCACAGTAATCTTGTGAAGTACTTCAGGCAGGTATTACATACTCCATTGTACAGATGAGGAAAGTAAAGTTAACCAGAAAACTGAAGTCATTAACAGTTCATTGGTTCAGCTTTCTTTCCCCTCCATTGGCTAGTTCTAGAAACTTGCACATATACAGCAAAACAACACTATATTTGCCTTAAGTGTATCAGTATATAAATGTATCAACAGTAAAAAATAGATTTGAATAAGTTTCTTAAAACTGCCATCCGAATGATGAAAATTGACCCATGTTGCTTGTGCAGGGTGGTTGTGCAAAAGCTCCTGATGGATGCACTGCAAAGAGGAGCCCTGAAATTTGGGCAGGTGGGCAGCTTTCAGAAGTCTGAGAGTTCTTTGCAAACACCTAGGCATCCTTGGGGAGCATGCTGAATGTGATTCATGTTTGTGTGTGACTAGGAGTTATGTTATAAACATCCGTTATTGTGCTTTGTGGTAATACCAGATTCATAGGGTTTTTTGCTTCTTCCTTCTGAGGTTTCACATTTTTCCAACCCTTACATGTGATCATTATCCAGTTATCACTTCCTGATGCCTGCCTTGTAGTTGCTGCTTTCCCCTTTTCTAGTCGCTTTTGCTCAAATTTATGGAGTTAGAAATCAAATACCCAAGCTAGGTAGAAATGACTATAAAGTAAAGTTAACCAAGTTCAAAGCAAATCTATTTGAAGGCATTTGTATGTTACTTCCTGGTTCAGACTGATAGGGAGCTGGTCTGGAGAGATGAGGATTGACTATGTCAATCTTTTTCAAAATCCCAAGATAATCAACACCAGTCTTGATGTCAGTCTACTGAGGCACCCTGGGACTTGGTCATTCACTCCAGTGTTGTAACAATTTGAAGGGTATGCTCCAGACTGGGGTGAGGATGTCCAGCCTTATAGAGCTGGCCTGACCACCTCTGATGGCATGGTGGGTTCTGGATCAAGAGGAAAGCTGGTGGAGTGTGGGGTGAGTATGAGGTAAAAGAAGAGGCTCAAGGGAGGGGCTGCTAGATTATGACTCAAGTTGAAACAGGGAGTTGGCAAATCCAGTCCTCTTTCTAGCAGGCATTGAGACCCAGTAGGGGCCTTCGTACAACCTCCAGGGCACAGAGTGGAGACTTGGGAAGAGGACCAGATGCACCACATATAGCAGCAACCTATGCCAGGCAATGTATCTATGTATGATGAGGTGGCCAATGGCAGATGCAGGGTTCAGACACAAAATTGTGGCCAGTAGGAATGAGGTAGCAGAATGGACCCAACCAGCTATCTGAGGTACAAGGCTGGGGCACAGTTGAGGAACATTTAAGGTACCCAAGAAACCTGGGATGAAGTTACTGGACCTGGCATGCTCTGCCCATGACCTTCAGCCCAGAAGTGGGGCAAAGAGCCTGGTATATGGAGATATTGAGATTGCCAGAATGATTTCCAAATCCACCTACTGAGGAGGCAAAGACTTCTGCTGGATGACTGCAGGGAAGAGCACTGTCAACTTTGGGCAAGATGAGCAGACTTAGAGGGTCGGGAATTCTTTGCAAAGAGCTAGGATGGGGCTAGGACTATGTGTAGGTGCTGATACCAGGGGCCATAGTCACCTGGGGAATCAGGCCCAGGACTAGGCCTTTCTGGAACTCATGGATCGGGGGCTCTCCTTCCGAGGGGAAGAGACCAGACAGAACAGACCAATCTAGTTTTTCAGGGAGGTGAGGGTGAGCTGGGAAGTGGCCTTAGGTCACAAACACTAATCACTTTAGGATAAAAACAGCTCACCCTAATGATCTTGAAATTAGTTTTATATGCATGCCCAATGGGCACATGTTTGTGGGGAAAAGAAGAAAAGGAGATTTATTGGTTTTTTCCCCATTATATAAATATGCTTATTATAAAACATTCAGAAAATACAGAAAAGTATAAAAAAGAAGAATCACCTGGAACCCCACAGGCCAGAGATATAATCTCTAAATATATTTTGGTGAATTTCCTTCCAGACTTCTCTTTATACACACACACACACACACACACATATTCAACATAAGTATATAAATATATATTTAAATTAAATCAATAGTATTTTGTAGCCTGTTTCTTCCACTAGATACTATATCTGGGACACTTTTCCACAATAACATATGTAGTTCTACATCATTATTTTTGATAGCTGCATAAGATTCTTTTGCCTGATATTTCTTGTTTTAATGAGTCCTCTATTGAGTAACAACATCATATCATCTGAGGATAATGATAAATTTGTTTTTCTTTTTCTTATTTCAGCATATTGACTAGAACTTCCAGAACAAGCTCAGATACAGCTCATTCTTGACCTGAACCTAATTTTAATAGCAGTGCCTTTTTTTTTTTTTTTTTTTTTTTTTTTTGCTGTATGTGGGCCTCTCACTGTTGTGGCCTCTCCCGTTGTGGAGCACAGGCTCCGGAAGCTTAGGCTCAGCGGCCATGGCTCACGGGCCCAGCCACTCCGCGGCATGTGGGATCATCCCAGACCGGGGCACGAACCCGTGTCCCCTGCATCGGCAGGCGGACTCTCAACCACTGCGCCACGAGGGAAGCCCAGTCGCAGTGCCTTTAAGATTTCACCACTGTTTTTTCATGCTTCCTGTTGGTTTCTAATACACTTATAGTATTAAGGGAGTCTTCCTTCTATATCTCAAACACTAACAGGGCTTTGTATTTTTCTTTTAAGAGAATCAGGATGGATGTTGAATTGGGTCAAACACCTTTCTAGCATCCATTAAGATGATGGTACAGATTTTCCCCTTTAGCCTGCAAATGTCCTGGTGCTGAGTCTGCCTTGGTTTCTTGGAATGAATCCTGTGTTAGTGATTTTGCAACCTGGGAAGGGGAAGTGGCTGCTCTTGGAAATCTCACAAAAAGGCAGCATGCTTCAAGCCCTGTGCAAAACCCACTCTTTTCACAGACTGCTGTGTGTGTGTTAGAATGAGTTGGGAAGCATTCAGCCTTTTAGTGATAGATAACTAGATCAATAAAATCTGACTCAGTTAAACAGAGTTTAGATAACTTGGCAACAGTCTATTCTAGGTTTGATAAAACAGTCCTAGCAAAGACAGTTGGGGCTGGAACTCTCGCATGTATATGTGTGTGTGGGGCGAGGTGGAGGTGAGGGGAAGTGGTTGTTGGAAACCTTTCACATTTCTTGCTTGATACTCAAGCTTTCCCATAGCTGTGCACATCCTTCAGCACTTAGATTTTCTAAGACACGACGGAGGTAAGGAAGGTGGTAATCATTAACATTCACTGAGCACCTTTCCAGAGCCAGGCTTATTTCTAGTCCTTCTTTCAGCCATACCAGGAGCTCTTCTGTGCCTTTTTTACAAATGAAAGCAGAGCTCAGTTTGCTCAAAGCCCCCAGCTGGGAAGTTGTAGAGGCAGGATTTGAAGCCAAGTGTGTCTGCTCCTCAGTCATGCCCTGTTAACCTTGCCCATGCCCATGTTCCGCTGGGAAAGGCTGACTGGTGGGGATATGTCCTGGTAATTAAAAACAGTACCCTTCAGCTTCTGGATTATTATTTTATTTATTTATTTAAAATTTTTTTTACTATTTATTTGACTGCATTGGGTCTTAATTTCGGCATGCAGACTTCTTAGTTGTGGCATGTGGGATCTAGTTCCCTGACTAGGGATCGAACCCGGGCCCCCTGCATCGGAAGCATGGAGTCTTAGCCACTGGACCACCAGGGAAGTGCCTGGATTATTCTTTTAGATAACAGCTCTGTGCTGCTAGCTCTATTTTTTTGTTGTTGTTGAATCAGGTCAAATTAACAAATGTTTATGGACCATTTACCATGTGGGAAGGCATAAGGCTAGGTGCTGTAGGAAATATTGAAGCGTAAATCAAGACATTTCTGGACAAATTTAAGTCCAGTCTTGAAAAGCAATATGTAAGTAGGTTGACTGGTTAACCTTAAACTACTCTACCATGTAATATTGTCAAACTGACTTTCTAGGAGTGAGACTGTGTATGTTACAAAATATATGCAATCAGACCGATCTGCTCCTTTTTGGGACCCTCACACCACACACCAATGTCAACTCCAGGTCTATAAGCTTATGAAAAAATCTAACTCAAGTCATGGAAAAGCTAGCAAAGACTAGAGTATTCATTTCTATTGTGGAGGAATAGCCGTATAGGAATTGATGCTACAGAAAAAAATGAAAGAATGATACATAACAGTGGAGAATTTTAGAAAGAGTTTAAGAATACAATAAGATTATATGGGTCATATACACACTAGTATATATCAAATAGGTAACTAATAAGCACCTACTGTATAACACAGGGAACTCTTCTCACTACTCTGTAATGACCTATATGGGAAAAGAATCTAAAAAAGAGTGGCTATATCTATATGTATAATTGATTCACTTTGCTGTACACCTGAAACTAATACAACATTGTGAATCAACTATACGCCAATAAAAATTTAAAAAAAAGATTATATGGGTCAATATGATAGATTATACAAAAATTTATAAAAGACATTCAAAGTTTTACAATGAGCAAGCATTACTTTTAAAATAAAAATAATGGTTTCAGTAACTTAAACCCCAGGTTTAAAAAAGCTTATTCAAATACATAAAAAAACAATACCTCGGGCTTCTCTGGTGGCGCAGTGGTTGAGAGTCCGCCTGCCGATGCAGGGGACGCAGGTTCATGACCCGGTCCGGGAAGATCCCACATGCCACAGAGCAGCTGGACCCGTGAGCCATGGCCGCTGAGCCTGCACGTCCGGAACCTGTGCTCCGCAACGGGAGAGGCCACGACAGTGAGAGGGCCACATACCGCAAAACCAACAAACAAAACAAACAATACCTCACCTTCAAATCCTGGCAACAAACATAAACAGATAATCTGCCTGATTGTATTAGTAAACTCCTTGGCCGGAGATAGGATAAAGTCAAGGAAGGGGAAAAAAGGAAGTAGTGAAAATGTCCAACACGTTCATATCCTTTAACCTAGTTTCCTCTTCCTGAGAATTTATTCTAAGGAACATGTTCTATGGATGGGGAGTCTAAATGTACAAGGAGCTCCACCATAACAGGGAAGTGGTTAACCAAACCATAGTGTATCTATGCAGTGGAATATCATTTAGTCATTAAAATAATCACATTGTGAAGACTTTGAGGCCACAGGCTAACAGAGTAAAGTTAAACGAAAACAGCAGAAACTTACCTACATAATTATTCCACTTCTGGAAAATTAAGTTCTTATGATCAGGGTTGGGAAGCAAACATGGAGAAATCAAAAGAATTGTGTTCGGAGGAAGGTAATCAGGATTTTTAAAATTTAAAAATTTAAAGTTTCTGGTCAAAAATGATTTTTTTTTTTTTCGGTACGCGGGCCTCTCACTGTTGTGGCCTCTCCCGTTGCGGAGCACAGGCTCCGGACGCACAGGCTCAGCAGCCATGGCTCCCGGGCCTAGCCGCTCTGCGGCATGTGGGCTCTTCCCAGACCGGGGCATGAACCCGTGTGCCCTGCATCGGCAGGCGGACTCTCAACCACTGCGCCACCAGGGAAGCCCCTCAAAAATGATTTTTAAAGGAAAAAAAAAAAAAGAAAATTGTGGTGCTGGGCTCTCTGGGCATCTCAGTGGGTTATACCAACACTGTCTACACCAACATTAGGCAGTTGTCCAGCTGGGACAGTGGAGCCGCCTCCTCTGTAGCTGGGCCCAGAACCAATTTTGGAGCTGAGGCCTTACATTCACAGAGTGCCGCTCCTCCATCAGCCTATAGCCTCGCCCCTCTCCCTGAGCCTCGTGCAGGGCATCTCCCTAGCACAGCGCTCAGCTCACGTTGGTGCTGTGTCCTGCATGCAGCTCCGAGAGCCCCTGGGTACCCCGCACTCCCCTGTCCAGCTCCTCCTTCCTCATTCCCGTAACCCTTAACAGAAGTAACTCCAAATGAATGAACAAAACAGAACTGGACTTTGTCATATAGAGCAGTGGTCCCCAACCCTTTTGGCACCAGGGACTGGTTTCATGGAAGACAGTTTTTCCACGGACTGGGGGTGGGGGTGTGTGGGGAGATGGTTCAGGTGGCAACGCGAGTGAAGTGGGAGAGATGGCGAGCGGCAGGTAAAACTTTGCCCGCCAGCCCACTGCTCACCTCCTGCTGTGCGGCCCGGTTCCTAACAGGCCGTGGGCCAGTACTGGTCCACGACCCTGGGGTTGGGGACCCCTGGTATAGAGGGTAATTACCCGAGAAACAGGATGCTATATTCACCAAATTGCTTTCTAGAAGGATTAATCCAAGTTAAAGTGCAAATTTAAAAGCCTCTGAATAAAGCTTAAGAGAGAAGCAGAGAGACATGGACAACTGACAAATATAATCCAAGAATGAGGAATAACCAAATATGGATTGTAAGATTCTGGAATTCTCTGGAAAATGGTGCTAAACGTACTCAGTTAACTTGCAATTGTCTGTACAAGTGGAAGGGCACAGAAGGTAGCCATCATAAAAAACGGGGCATGATCCAGGAAAGGATCTTATTTATGGAACAGTGGGGCTGGAAGGACAGAGAGCAGACAGGGCCACCCCGTCTTGTCTTTCAGCTGAGAAAATTCAGGGCGGCCAGAGGCCCAGCCAGAATCAAATCTGATCTTCTGCTGCTTAGTCCAGTACTCTTTGTCCTTTGCTTTCTAGAGGGTTTTTTCCCCTTTATTAATTTCTGTTTTGCAAAGTTAAAATATTCACATCATTTAGAAATGAAAAATTATGAAAAGATGTACATTGAAAAGCCTCCCTCTCAACTCTTTTATTAATTTCTTATGCATCCTTCTAGTGTCTCTTTGTGAAAATACAAGCAAATCTAAAAATATTAAAATGCTTTCTTATTTCCCACTCTTTCTAACACAATGTGTCAAGGAGATCTTTCCACAGCAATGCATAGAAAGCTCCCTTGTTTAAGATATTGAACTGTAAGGATGTACCATATTATATTTAACTAGTCTCTATTTATGGACCCTTAGGTTATTTCTAATCTTTTGCTTTTACAACCTGTGCTGCCATAAATAATTTTGTACATATGTCATCTTGTAGGAATGTAGGTGTATCTGTAGAATAATTCCCAGAAGTGGGTTTACGAGGTCAAAGGATAACTGCATGTGTAGTTTTGATAGATTGCCAAACTGCCTTCCATGAGGCCTGCACCATTTTGCGTTCCAATTAGCAGAGTAGAAATATGCCTGTTTCCCCACAGCCAGAGTTGGTCCTTGCTGGAGATCTGTCTTCCCAAGTTATATTCTGCTTGAACTAATATAGAATTTTGTTTCATCTTTTGAGTAAGTAGCAGTTGACATCAATTGAGGGGCATTAGTCCTGAGACATATTGGATAACCTAAGTTCCTAAGTTGGAACCAGCTTAGACTTAAAAACTTGGCATAGCTAATACATAATATGTAGTCTCGTGAGTGTCAGTGTTTCTTGCCCCAAATAAGCTCTTCCCTGTACTTCTCTTTGAGAGGCCTTTGCTCAGAATAACCTTGGATGTTGGGCAATCATGTGAGCAATTCTAATTTTATCCTCAAAGTGACCTTGTGGGATGTGAGGAGTAGTTATTACAATTTCCACTTGACAGATGAAGAAACTGAGGGACACAGGGGTGAGATAGCACTCTCTTACTGCCTGCTCCTCTCCTAGGGTGGGGCTCAGATGTAAGATTGAGGTCTTGGATTTGAGATGGGGGCATTTTGAGCTGGGGCTGTCTCCTGCTGAGGAGATGCAGGTCATGCAGAGGGAGCAGAGGGTAGCACGTTGAAGGATGGCTCTAGGCTCCAGGCTTAAGAGAGAAGAAAGAAACACTCTTTAGTTCAAGTACTACATTGAAACCTAGTTTGCTTGCATCCTTGGTGTTCCTTGGGACCAGGGACTGGGCCTACTCCGCCTCCATACCTGGCACCTCTAGGATATACAGGGCCCAGGGCAAGAGTACAAGAGGAAGATGTCAGCCTCCAACTGCCCCTTCTCATCCTTGCCCTGGCTCCACCCCTGATTCCCAAGGAGCCCTGTGCACTGGCCTCAGCCACCCCCTCAGGCCTAGAAGTTCAAACACAGGCAGTAAGATCCACCCTCCAGACCCAAGGAGGAGGCCTGTGCAGGCCCTAGAAGCAGGCTTGGGGCTGTATGGACAGGGAATTCCATCGTCTCAGTTACCTGGAGGATGGCCTAGAGGGAGGTTAAGACTCCAGGTGAGCACATCCCTTTGGGCCCATAGGTTCCTTGCCAGAGCAGAACCCTCTAAAATATAGGGCTTATGGGAGGTACTATGGGAAAGAATCCAGTCAAATTATCAATCTGAAGGCATCAGGTTGAGCTGGACAATCCAGGTATGAAAAGCCAGATGGAAGTCAGTGAAATCTATTCATAGTAAAAGGGTTTAAAGAGGCAGAAGGGAGGCAGAGGTTGTAGAAGCCCAGGAAACAGGAAAGCACAAGTACAATACATGTTATGGAACAGGATGGCCCAGGGATGGGCAGGGAGGGAACTGCCCTCGAGCTGGGGTATCTTGTCACATGAAGGTACATGGAGCTGGCTGTAAGTGGGAACCATTCTTTTTCAGACAGTAATTCAAGCCTTCTGTCCTCTACTCAGAAGGCGGAGATGTCTGTAGACTCAGGGACAAAAGTCCTCTCCAGCCTGGTTGTCAGGCCATCGTGTTCCACCCAGATTCAAAGGCTTCTGCTTCAAGCAATGTGTGGTTAGGTTTGTTGAAACAGAACTTTAGCTCAAAGGTCCCTCTGCAATATGGGTAATGCAAAATCTCAATCCACTGAGTGGTTCCATAAAAATATAACTAAGCACAAAAACCTCCAAGAAAGTCACGCCATGGTGAGTTTTCTTTGACTATCAGTCCTTCCGCCCTTGAGAGTTTATCCAAATTCTTTTGTCTCTTCAGCTATCCTAAAACGTCCCTACTATTATTTCCATTTCAGGTGATTAGAGAATCCAGCCAGCAAGCCAATGCCCAATTGGCACCAGCACCAGTGTTACCAGGTTTTACTTCATTTGGTCAAATCTTCATAAGCTGTTTTGCTTTCTCACAAAATTATAGATTCCTGGAGTTGGAAGGAATTTAAAGCCTGGTGCTTGAATGCTGTTAGTAACCAAGTTCCTACAACCTTGTAAGGTAGCGAAGTCCACATTTGAGTCACTGACTTCCAAAGGTCTTCTTTAGGTTTAGCTGAAATCTATCTTCTCCAATTTTCCAATCACTAGTCTGAATCTTACCCCTTGGGGTCCATACAGAATATCTCCAGTTCCTTTCCCAGTTGACCACCATGGACCAGTTTATCACTGTAATCTATCTGAGTCACCTCTGTGGATTAGACACCTCTAGTGTCTTCAACTATTTTCCATATGATGTAGTTTTAGGAACTGTCCCCTAAACCCACATACTGAGTATGTAATGTTTCAGAGGACCCCCAAGTGAAGATGCTGCAGTGGCTTTTGGATGGATAATCTGACATTTAGGCGAAAGAACTAAGTTAATGGATATAGATTTGAGAATCATTAGCTTGTGTAAGGGGTGATTGAAACTTTGAGAATAGATAAGCTCACTCAGGGAGGCTGTGAGATGAAGAGAGAATGGATTGTTCAAGGATGGGTGGACAAGGAGGGAAGAACACATGAAGGACATGGAGAAAGAGTGGTTGGAGAGGCAGGGGAATGACCAGAGAGAGTGTACTATAGAAACCCAGGGAAGAGAAAGTTTAAAGTAGGGGTAACAATGATGCCTAATGTAGCAGAGAGGCCCAGGCTTTTCGTAGTTGGGGGAGATGTCAGTTTCTTAGGAGAAGTGAGAGCTAGAAAACAGAATTGAGAATGGGAGGGGAGGAAGTAGAGTCAAGTGAGTGGAGATGACTTTTTGAGATGCTAGGCTGGGAGGGGAAGTGGAGATCTAAGGAAGGGGGAGTCTAGGAAAATCTATTTATTTTTAGAGTGGGACAGACCTGAGCTTGTTTCATTGCTAATGGGAAGGGGCTGGGAGAGAGTGAGAGATGGAAGATATGTGGGGGGTGGGGAGACAGAGGATGGCTGATGGAACAACGGTCCTGAGGAAGACTGTGGGGATATTAAAAGACATTAGGAGGGATTCTTCTTGGATAGGAATGGACACCTCATTCACAGAGATGGAGGAAAGACAATGGCGTTGGGTTTCAAAGCAGATAAATCTGAATATAGGGGACTTGGCATAGTAGGTATGGTCATCTACTGATGATCAAAGGGAGCAATGGTGGAGTAGGGAATCTGAGAGTAATTACCAAGGTTTGGAATATATTGCCCTGCTCCTAACAAAATGGTATGTCTCCTGCCTGGCTCTGAGTAGCACCACAGCTCCTGATGCCCCTCCACCCCATCCACAAGATTGGATCCCTGTGGATCCCACTATTGGCTTGAATGGGACCCCGGTTTATTACCTTCAATCTTGAAGGCAAATATCTGATTAACTCCTTGGTGTCCAAACCCTTCTCTTGGATGAGAAAGAACCTGGAGGGTCAGGGCCTCTTCCAAGGGCTTTAAGAGTGTTAAATTATTTACTCCTCAAGCAACACTATGAGGTAGGCACTATTATTATCTCCATGAGGAAACTGAGGCACGTGGAGGGCAAGTAACTTGCTTAAGGTCATTCAGCTGGGAAATGGATGAACAGCATTAGGGTTAGAATATCAGGTAGCTGGTTCCAGAGCCCAAGCTCTTAAGTTTCTTCAGTGAGAAAGAATGAAGATAACTTGCAGAGCAAAGGAGAGAAAGAATCTAAAGAGAGAAGGGTCTAAATAGTTTTGAGTCCCTGGTTCTAGTCCTTGAGGCCCAGGCTTTCCTGGTTGCTGTTTTCCTTAAACTTAATTCTTCAGCTATGCTTTTGATGCTGTGAGATACCCCAGTGTCATAATAAAAGGTGACACTGGAGAGATTCAGCTGGAGGGGCTGAGTTGTTCCTGGGAGGCTAAGGCTTCACTTAGCCCTGATATCTGGGGATCTCTGATGGGGAGGGTATGGCATGGCCACAGGGGATTGTGTAGGATTTCTGCTGCCTTGCTTGTGAGAGGAGATGGGGCCGCGGAGTTTACTGAGCCAGACTGGGCAATGGAGTGTCACTTGCATTAGTTTCCTCTGTCCTCAACTTGTCTTTCCTGGTCCCCCATGCTTCATCCCTTTGAGCTCGTCACAGGTTCACCCACAGCCTGTCTAGCTGTGACACTCTGGGCATCCGTTCCTTCCAGCTTTACCTTCCTCCTTTCTCCAGCCTGGGACGCACTGGCAATTGTTTCAGCTACATTCTCATCAACAACCCACCGCTTGCTTTCCCTGTGCACCTGTCAGGCCATTCCCCAGCCCTGAAAGTATCCTACTATTTGTTTTCTCTGCTGGAGTTCAGCTAGAGAAAATTCCACAACCAGGCTGACTGATTCCAGAACAAATTTATGATTTCCAACTTCAGCTGGTTTCTCAATGTTGCTAAAAATTCTTTTTATTCCTCCCTCTGTCAGTACTTTTCAGATACCTCAAGCCAACAGCTCTGAGCTCTGGCCATGCTCCTTGAGCCCCCTTGCCCCTCATTCTCTGTAATCTCCATCTTCATGGCAGGGGGAAGGGGTGGGATGCATTTTGACTGAGTAGTTAGTGGGGGTGATACAGGTTATGCCCAGAATATGAGAAGAAAGGAAATTAGAAGGTCCTCAAATCACACTATGGCGCCTGTGCTTCATATCAGAGGTATGCAAAGTCACTGAAAAGAGACAAGTTGGATCCCAGGCCTGGATTATGGTTTTAACATGTGTTCATTTACAAGTGCCTTGTTCAACCATGGAAGCCCAGGGAAAAGGGAGTCTCAGAGGCAATCTCTAGGGGTTAACCATTTCAGTCCTTGAACAATTGCAATTGAACACACACACACACACACACACACACACACACACACACACACACTAGAGTCCCAGTGGGACTCTAATGAGAAGTGAAATATGGCAAACTTGAACTTTGTAATGCAGCAGCAGGGAGCAAAGAATCTTCAGGACTGGGACTCTGACAGTTAAGAAGCAAGTTTGACAGCCCTGAGGCATTTGCTTTAGACAAAGTTCCATGATATAGTTGGCTCCCTAATTCATATCTCTAATGCTTGAATTTCAAACTTGTGTATGTAACTGTTTATGCAACATCTGCTCTTGAGAACTGAAAAGGTATCTCAAGTTCAAGATGACCAAAACTTAACTCCTTCCTCTGCCTGAAACCCACTTTATCTATAGTCATCTCCACCTCAGTTAATGTTTATGGAGCAGCTAAAATTGCTCATCAGCATCTAATGAAGAAATCTTGGTGATCATGAACTGTTTTTTTTTTTTTTTCTTCAGTTGTGTTTCCTATCACAAACTTACCCTACTTTAGTTCTCTTGGGTGGTAGCTGGCTTTCACCCCTTCCTGAGCATCCCAAAAATTTGGTCTCTCATCCTGGATGAGAAGACTGGGCTGGGCTGGCCATCTTAGGGAAGGAAGCTCAAGGGTCATCCTGGAAGTTTGAATTCTGTTAAGGCAGGAAAGCAAAACAGTGATCAACCACAATGGGCTGGGTTCAAGTCCTGACTTCACCACTTACTAGCTGTGAGACCAGGCAAGTTATTTGCCTTCTAGAAGATTCAGATTCTCATCAGTAAAGTGATTAATTTTAACAATATCAACCTAAGGAAGAGAAGTGTTGATTAAATGAGAATATATATAGTTACTGGTGCATAGTGAAAACTCAGTTAAGTACTGGTGGTTATTCTTAGGATTTCCTGAGCTAGAAATAAATGAAATATATAAGAGAGCCTAAAGAAATCCTCCTGAAATTCATAAAGAGCAACACATAAAATACTCACTGAAGAGCTGAAATGGAAAAAAGATCATCTTCCCATAAATATTGGTATTTCACTTCATAGTTTTTTGCATTATTTATCCCTTAATTCATCCATTAATCCAACACACATTTATTGAATGTTTACTATGGGGCACTGTTCTAAATGCTGAGGAAAAAATCAGTGAACAAAACAGACAAAAATCCCTGTCTTTCTGGAGTTTACCTTCGAATTGGGGTCAGATATTAAACAAAATAAATAAGTTATATTCCAGGTTGGAAGGGAGGCGTGATTCATTTGAAGTTTTAAATAAGGTGATCAGGGAAGGTGCATAGCACCATGTTCTGAGCTGGTGGAAGATATAAAAATATCTTAAAATATAGTTCCAGCCCTCCCAATCTGGTTAAGGAAACCAGGCAGCATTCACATGTCAATTGGTGATGAAACAAACAAGGCATTATATAAATGACTAATGGAGACAAGCAATGTTCTAGAAGCCTAGAGAGCTGGAGAGCAGGGGAGGGATGCAGCCCAAGGACTTGTTGGAAGGAGTGGTCTGGAAAAGTCTCATGAAAGAAGTGGAATTTAGCTGGGAAATAGTGAAGCAAGTTTTCCTTTCACCCTCTCAACCCTCCCATTAGTTGCTAGGAAGCAGCTTGTGTTGCAATGCGTTGAAATGAAATGCTAATCTTGGACTTTTCCAGGAAGATGCTGTGATGAGAAGACACTAACAGGAACAGAAAACCATCACAGTGGCTTCAGTGGATCCCCATGTGGCTGGTCAGAATCGGCTGGAGGGAGAACATAACATTTATGTTAAGGCCAGGCTTTGGACTCAGTAGGAACCAAACTCTGTCTTGAAGTGATTCCAAACCTTTGTAGCATGAAAAGCCAAGCGGGGGGGGGGGGCCTTCCCTGGTGGCGCAGTGGTTGAGAGTCCGCCTGCCGATGCAGGGGACATGGGTTCGTGCCCCGGTCCGGGAAGATCCCACATGCAGCGGAGCAGCTGGGCCCATGAGCCATGGCCGCTGAGCCTGCGCCTCCGGAGCCTGTGCTCCGCAACGGGAGAGACCATAGCGGTGAGAGGCCTGCGTACCGCAAAAAAAAAAAAGAAAATGGACAGACAGAACCCTAGGACAAATGGTAAAAGCAAAGCTATACAGACAAAATTGCACAGAGAAGCATACACATACCCATTCACAAAAGGAGAAAAAGGAAAAAATATATATCATATATATAATAAGAAAAAGGAAGAGAGCAACCAAATCAATAAACAAATCTACCAGTGATAATAAACTCTAAATACTAAACTAAGATAAACAGAAAACCAGAAACAAATTAGATGCAGAAAGTAAACCCGAAGTCTACAGTTGATCCCAAAGTCCACCGCCTGAATTTTGGGATGATTCGTTGTCTATTCAGGTATTCCAGAGATGCAGGTACATCAAGTTGATTGTGGAGATTTAATCTGCTGCTCCTGAGGCTGCTGGGAGAGATTTCCCTTTCTCTTCTTTGTTTGCACAGCTCCTGGGGTTCAGCTTTGGATTTGGCCCCGCCTCTGTGCGTAGGTTGCCTGAGGCCATCTGTTCCCCGTCAAGACAGGACGTGGTTAAAGGAGCAGCTGATCAGGGGGCTCCAGCTCACTCAGGCCGAGGGGGCGGCAGGGTATGGAATGTGGGGGAGCCTATGGAGGCAGAGGCCAGTGTGACAATGCAACAGCCTGAAGCCAGCCGTGTTTTCTCCTGGGGAAGTTGTCCCTGGATCGCAGGACCCTGGCAGTGGCGGGCTGCACAGGCTCCCGGGAGGGGAGGTGTGGATAGTGACCTGCGCTTGCACACAGGCTTCTTGGAGGCTGCAGCAGCAGCCTTAGTGTTTCATGCCTGTCTCTGGTGTCCGCGCTGATAGCTGTGGCTTGCACCCTTCTCTGGAGCTCATTTAGTCGCTGCTCTGGATCCCCTCTCCTCACACACCCTGAAACAATGGTCTCTTGCCTCTTAGACAGTTCCAGACTTTTCCCTGGATTCCCTGCCGGCTAGCTATGGCACACTAGTCCCCTTCAGGCTGTGTTCACGGAGTCAACCCCAGTCCTCTCCCTGGGATCTGACCTCTGGAGCCCGAGCCTCAGCTCCCGGCCCCGCCCGCCCCGGCGGGGGAGCAGACAAGCCTCTCGGGCTGGTGAGTGCTGGTGGGCACCGATCCTCTGTGCGGGAATCTCTCCGCTTTGCCCTCCGCACCCCTGTGGCTGCGCTCTCCTCCGCGGCTCCGAAGCTTTCCCCCTCCGCCACCCGCAGTCTCCGCCCGCGAAGGGGCTCCTAGTGTGTGGAAACCTTTCCTCCTTCACGGCTCCCTCCCACTGGTGCAGGTCCCAGCCCTATCCTTTTATCTCTGTTTATTCTGTCTTCTTTTGCCCGACCCAGGTACGTGGGGAGTTTCTTGCGTTTTGGGAGGTCTGAGGTCTTCTGCCAGTGTTCAGTAGGTGTTCTGTAGGAGTTGTTCCACATGTAGATGTATTTCAGATGTATTTGTGGGGAGGAAGGTGATCTCCACGTCTTACTCCTCCACCATCTTGAAGGTCTCTCTGCCATTGGAGTCCTAACCTTTATTTTTTCATGGCTGTTTGACCTTCACCTTGAACCAATATCTAGTACAACTCATTTGCTGGGGGCCCTTGTAGAATGTCGTGATTAAAAACTTAAGCTTTAACGAAAGACATGCCTGTGTTCTCATCCTGGCCCCCTCTATTACTAGCTCTGTAGCCTTGAGCAAGTCTCTCCATCTCTCTAAGCATCAGCTTCCTTATCTGTAAAATGGGTATCATGATAGCACAAACTTCATGGGATCATTGTAACAGTCAAATTAGATAATGAAAGTAGAATATAGCACCTGGCATGTGGAAAATGCTCAACAAATGTTAGTTATTTTATTATTATTACTTAGCCAATTGAGGATGAGAGAAAATGATTGTTAAGGGACAAATATTATATAATGAGCTGGCATAAGTGAATAAAAATTATAACTTGTCTACTAATGTGGGCTGGATTCACACTTAACTGACATTTCCAGCAATGCTCCCAAGTAGCAGAGCCCCAACTGCCTTTACAGTGGTCGCCAGGTTTGTCCCATCCCATCCTCTCTCCTTCTTCAAACCCAGCCCACAGGCCTTACCTTCATTCCTGAAGGACAAGATTCTCTTCTCTTCAGTTCCTCCCAACACTGCAGATGTCCTTGTTCTTTTTTTTAAAAAAATATTTATTTATCCATTTATTTTGGCTGATCCAGGTCTCAGTTGTGGCACGCGGGATCCTTGTTGTGGCATGTGGGATCCTCAGTCGCAGCACGTGGGATCTTTAGTTGTGGCATGCGGACTCTTAGTTGTGGCATGCATGTGGGATCTAGTTCCCCGACCAGGGATAGAACCCAGGCTGCCTGCACTGGGAGCATGGAGTCTTACCCACTGGACTACCAGGGAAATCCCTGGATTTCCTTGTTGGATTTCCTTGTTGTTTTATCCTCTGGTTCTTCAATTTGCTTCATTCAAATTATGATCATTTTCTCTTCATGAGCACTCAGCCTAGATGAGCAAAGCTTGCAAATGTGTGGGTGAATTTAGTTTGAGGGTCAGTATGAAAGGAGAAGTACATTCATTCAGTTCAACATTCAATCACAAGTGACAATTTTTTTTGGGGGGGGTACGCAGGCCTCTCACTGTTGTGGCCTCTCCTGTTGCGGAGCACGGGCTCCGGACGTGCAGGCTCAGTGGCCATGGCTCACGGGCCTAGCCGTTCCGCGGCATGTGGGATCTTCCCGGACCGGGGCACGAACCCGCGTCCCCTGCATTGGCAGGCGGACTCTCAACCACTGTGCCACCAGGGAAGCCCACAAGTGACATATTTTTTAACAGAAATTAAAATATCAATTCGGTGCCATTTTCTCTTTGTCAAAGACAAGGAAAGAATGACTATATACCTTGAGTAGGTGAGGAATATAAATTGATATAATCTTTCTGGAGAGTAATTTGGCAATGTGTATTGAAAGTATTAATATTTTCACATACTCTTGATCTTAGCAATTTCACTCCAAGGAATTTAATTGACAATGAGAGCAAAGATTTACAAGCTTGTTCATTACAGCAATTGCTTAGATATAGTGAAAAAAATGCAAATGACCTAAATGTTCAAGAGTAGGGGATTGGCTAAGTTGAGACATCCTTGTACGAGATCACTCTGTAGTCATTATGGATAATGTTGTATAAATCTATTTATGAACAATGAAAGATGTTTGTCACATGTTATCATATTAAAAAGCAGATTAGAAAGCAACATGTACAGTGTGTTATGATGACTACTTATATCTTTTTAAAGCTTCAAAAGACATATACCAATTTATATACTAGTATCTTTGGATTTGAAAATTACAGAAAATTTTCTATTTTCTTTTTGCTTCCGTATATTTTCTGATTGACCTATGTTTTCTATATTTTCTGAATGAGTGTGAATGAGTGTCATATAATTATAAGCATAAAAAATGAGTGTCATATAATTTGCATAAAAATTACTGGCAACACATTTTAGGCTTTGGGGATTCCAGAGTGAGTAAAAGGAAGAAAACTCACATTTGATGAAAATTTTAAATGTGCCAGACACTGAACTAAGGCCTTTGCATAATTTATTTCATTTACTTTTCACCATAATTTCATGAGATGTGATGGTCTCAGCTTATAACTGAGGTTCACAGAAAGTTAGAAACCAGCCCAAGATCATACATTTGTTGGGATTTGAAACAAGTCTGACTCCAAAGTACATATTGTTATATACACACATTTAAAAATTTTCCATGACACCATAGAAGCCTGAAG
Organism: Mesoplodon bidens; assembly: GCF_964165515.1. NCBI lineage: Eukaryota > Metazoa > Chordata > Mammalia > Artiodactyla > Ziphiidae > Mesoplodon > Mesoplodon bidens. Next base: position 1,045,319 of record NC_138170.1, on the reverse strand, counting down.
TCTGGAAGGGGCTTGGAACCCAAGGTCTAGGCAGACCCAGATCAGTGGCACAAGCGTGACACAACAGAGGGCCATGCAGATGCAGAGAGAGGAGTCCTTCTGACTGCTGTGATCAGGGAGGGAGATCTGGTGTGGACTTGGTGTCAGATTTCAGTAATCAACAACTGGGACAAAGACCTTTCCACAAGGCCAAAGCATATGGGTGCAATGGCAATGAGGGCCAGGTAGGAGCAGATGGAGAGTCTGGACTAGACAAGGGGAGGCTTCTGACACAAGCAGTACTGGTCTAAGGTTGTCTGGATGAGGTTTGCTGACTATATTTCATGGTTGATCCCTTTGTATCATTTATTTTCTATCAGGGCAGATTTTGTCTCATTGATTTTCACTCCTGGGTTTGTCTATTTGTTTGAAATCTCTTCATTTCCCTTTGATTAGCCTTTATGCCCATTGAGTACTTTGAGGGTTTCCACTTCACACTCATCAAAGAGCCAGATGAGCAGGGAAGACATCTAGTCTGCAGGGACCAGGTAGAGGTTTCTAGAGGCAGTGGCCAGGCGTGGTCCCTGGTATATGACTCCCTCTTTTCTACCACCTGGAAGCCCCCAGGACTGGAAGCACTAGATAGGAAGAAAAAGGAGAGGAGCAGAAGGCAGAGGTAGAGACTGGGGAAAGGGACTGGACTTTGGGGGCAGAATCCTAGGCCAGGCCTAGCAGGGCAAGTCTGGCATCTCACCTCTTCTACTACCAGGCATTGGGTCAAGTAGGGATTCATTTGGGTTATATTTTTAAATATGTCTTTGAAAAATAAATACAATTCATGATCCTGGATTGAATTCTGGATTGGAAAAAAGTTGTTACAAAGGACTGGGCAAATTTGAATGCAGACTATATATTTTATAATAGTTTGTTATCAGTGTTAAACTTTCCTATTTAGAAAATTGTATTGTGGTATATAAGAGAATGTCCTTGTTCTTAGAAGATAGATGCTGAAATATTAGGGGTTAAGGGGCATGATATCTGCAACCTATTCTCAAAGGGTTCAGGAAAAAAAATGATGTATGCATGCATGTATATATCTATCTATCCAGAGAGAGTAAAATAAATGAGGCAAAATATTAGCAATTGATGGATCTAAGTAAAAGTGTACTTAAGCACTCATTGTACTATTCTCACAACTTTTATGAAAGTCTGAATTTTTTTGAAATAAAAAGTTGAAAATTTCTCTAGAAGACTTCTGATCTGGCCAAGATGGAATAACCGGTCCAGATTTACCCGCCTTCCCGAAACAACAACAACAAAAGTAAAAAAACAAAAGAAAAGTAAAAAATATGTGGAACAATGGTTTTCAGGACTTGGACATCAGGCAATGAAGGACAGGGAGAATGTGAGAAGCAAATGAGGTGAGGCCTACAACTGTTCCAGCTCACTGCCTTGAAGGAGTTTCCAGGCTACAGCACAGGGAGGGGCACCCAAGTGGAGCCTGGCAAACTCTTTGAGTTGAAGAAACAGAGACCAAAGCGACTAGAGTTTGCAGAGCAGAGTATTGGAGAGGAGAGAGCTGCAAAAGAGAGAACTCTGGAGATCTGCAGAGAGCTCTTCTCAAGAATTCAGCTGAATAGTGATCAGCATATGCATGTGAAGAAAATACCTGAGAGAATTACAAGTAACAGCATTTAGTGCTCATGCAGGGCAGGGAATGGTGCCCATTCTCAGCCAGATTGGGAATGATTCATAGAGAATTGAGTGGCGTACACGGAGCACTAGGTAGTGGACACGGAACGGCCTTGCTTCAGTCGTGGGGAGCAAGTAGCCTTAGACTGAGCACTTCTCAGGACTCCCCTAAAATATCACAACCCGAAAGGATCAAACTATTTCCAAATAAATGTATCCTGGAACTAAGCTCAAGAATATTTATAGGAATACAAAAATATCTAACAACCAACAAGGTGAAGCTTATAATGTCTAGTATCCAATCCAAAATTACCAAGTATGCAAAGAAACAGAAAAATATGACACATATAAAAAACGGTGGCCCCATGCCTGTCGGCAAAGGCCAAGTAGGAAGAATCTAAACTTCTACCCTCATCTAGCTGCAGTGAGGAATCCCATCTCTTCCCAGCAGGGGTGGTGTCCCCCATAATGACCCCTGCCATGATGTCTGTGAAGGCCATGCAGGGAGGTGGAATTCTCATCGCCCCCACCCCCAACAGTAACAAGATGCGCCTCCCACACTGGGGTGTCAGTGAAGGCCAGGTGGAGAACGTGGACTTCCTTCCTCCCTCTCCGTAATGAGGCGGCAACTCTCTTTCCCTGATGGCCTAGTGTCAGAAGTAGCCTGTTAAACAGAACATTTAAATAAGATCTAGAGTCTTACAAGTCCCCGAATATCCAGGATATAATAGGAAATCACTCACCATGTCAAGAGACTAGGAAAATCTCAACTTGAATGAGAAATGACAATCAGCAGATGCCAACATCGTGATTTTGAAGAAGCTGTTATAAAAATTCTTCAATAAGCAGTTATAAACATGAGTAAAACAAATGAAAAATAGAATGCCTCAGCAAAGAAACAGAAGATATAAAAAAGAACCTGTGAATTCCCTGGCAGTCCAGTGGTTAGGACTCCGTGCTTCCACTGCAGGGGGCACAGGTTTGATCCCTGGTTGGAGAACTAAGATCCCGCATGCCGCACGGCATGACCAAAAAAAAAAAAAAAAAGATATAAAAAACAAACAAATGGAAAATTAGATCGGAAATAGATAGATTTTGGTTCAATAGAATAAAAATAATTCTAAGAAGAATTAACAGTGCATTTCCAATCTTGTGCTTGTTTAAGAGAGCTTGCTAACTGTCTCTAGAAATGTGGGATTTATGAGTTGTATAAAGAGCCTAAATTTTAGGTCCCTTCAGGATGTGGCCTCTGGGGGTGTCCGACCTCATTCTCATCTGTACCACACTCCCCCCCTCTCCTCCTTTCTGCTTGTCCACCCTTCTGAACACTTTCCTCAGGAAACCCTTCTCTCTATCCATGCTCCATGAGTCCTCCTCCCTGAAGGATGAAAGCTCCCTCTCTCAGGTGTTCTTTGTCCCTCAGGCAGCCTTTCTCTGAGTGTTATCCATGGACCTCCTGCATTGGAAGAGCTCCTGTTGACCCTGAAAGTTCTGGGCTCCATATCAGACCTGAGGAATCAGAATCTCTGGGGGAGGCACCCTGGAATCTGCCTTTTAACAAGGTCTCTCCATGTCCCTCTGCATCTGGGAGTTGGGAAGCTCTTGTTCTATGCGACTGAAGTTGCTCAGAATGGCCTTTAAGAATCTTCACCTACTTTCCCTCCTTCCTCAAGTGGCGTAGAGGTGTTCGGTTTTCCATTGTCTTCCACTACAGATGTTCAGTATGTGATAGTTGGTTTCTAGAGTCTGCCACAGGACCTAATGACTAGAACCAGATATGACAGGAAAATGAGCTTGGAACTCTAAACAACCTTTGAAAAGTTAAAAAAATATCTTGGGAACAGAAGCCACGAATTGTCTGGGGCTACCTGTGCAGTTATTCTTAAAATTACTGGAGCTGATGAATATTCAGAAATCAAATCCCAGAAACAAATTGGCTGTGCCCCTCAGTCATAAAAATATCTGGCCCTGGGAGATTCTGATGGGTAGGGACAAACAGGGACATGGGAAGAGAATGGGGAGGTTCAGGACTGCATGAACCGAGTAGAAATGTTTGGCCAGTAGGCCAGGAGCAACTGCTCCCTGGGAACTGGGCACTTGGGACTTGCAGAGGGACAGACAAGGTCTCAGCTAGCTGACGTAATCGAAACCGCTCGCTGGAGGCGTGGGTGCAGTTCATTGGGAAGGCGAGTGGCCATCTGTCACGTGAAGGGTTTTGCTGATCTCTGACACTGGATATTTCCCCTTCCCCTGCTGCCAGGAACCAGGGGAGAGAGCTATCTGGGGCCCGAGACAGGGCCAGGAATGCCAGGCACAGTCAGGGAAGGAGCCAAAGAAGATGACCCTTGTATAAACCCTGGCCGCTTGGGGTGGAAAATAAAGCAAAGAGAAGGAATCAAGATGGTTAGGGTAGGAAGTGTGCACTCATTCACCCCATCTGTTGCTCTGCATCAGGCACCCTCCCTGCGCAAGGCCAGCAGCAGCTGCCCTGCCACTCCTGGGGGGCAGGCTAGGCAGGGGGAGGGCCTCCTCTCTCAGTGTTAGACAGACCTGGGTTCAAGTCCCAATTCTGCTACTTTACTTACTAGTCGTGTGATGCTGGCAAACCCAAGTTCTTTCTCAGATTGCTTCTTTATCAGTAAAATGAGGATGACTAAAGCACCCGTATGTATGGTTACTGCAGAACTTGAATGGAGGTCATGTGTGTAACATGCTTAGTTTAGTGTCTGCTCATGGTTGACATTTGATAAATGTTAGTTGTTATTATTGCTATTACTAATCAGGAAAGAAAGATCTTCAATGAGATATTTGGCCCAAATGATCAAATCTATCCTTAATCTCTTTCCCTATAGATTGGGATGGACCTGCTATCAAGAGTTTAAAGAAATGTCATCTTGTTTCCTGACTCCTTTCAGTAAAAAGTGTTTCTTCTCTGAATTTCTTTTCTACAGAAAAGAAATTGAAAGAACTTTTAGAGAACTGACATGTTCAGTCTTGAGTTTCACAGAGCTCTCTGTCTGCAGGGAATAAAGAGGAAGAAAGAAGTAATTTCAGTCTGTGGGGGAGCATTTCAAAGAGGAGTGTGAGGGGCTCGGGCTCAATTATTAATAAGTCATGAAGAAAAGTTTTGTTACGAAGAAGAAAAGGCTCTAAGTGTATTTCTCTCTATTCCCTTGAAATTTGGAGGTCTGGTTTTAGGAAGTTGCTAAAACTTGAAAAATTGCAGGTGCTGCATAGATTTTTGACAAAAGGTTGTAAAATGTGTACTCATCACATTTAAAAGAATTATAAAGGCAACAGCGATATAGTAAGAAGAGCCCTGGTCTTGGGGAGAGAAGAGGTGGGTGTGCATTCTGGTCTACTTGCTGTATGACATAGGGTAAGTCACTAAACCACCCTGAGCCTCAGTTTATTCATCTATAAAATGGGGATGAGGACATCTACCTCCCAAGGCAATGGAAGGATTTCATACAATTGTACTCAAGATAACTGTAAAATGATGAACAAACAGGAGTTTAAAAACCAGAATCTTCCAAGCAACAAAATGCTGAATATAGCAAAATCTAGTTCAGGTTTAAAAGAGTAATATTTGAGTACTTACTGTGTCTAAGCATAGTAGACCTATTTCATTTAATTTTCATAAATAACCTGTGAGATAATGCTCTTATATCCATTTTATAGATGATAAACCCAAGGCACAGAGAAGTGAAGTAACTCATCTCATATCCCCCAAACTAGCAAGTATCAAAGCCTGAATACACACATGGGTGCTTTGAGCTCAGAGCACATCCTCTTTTTTACACTGCATGCACTCATGTGCATTATCTCACCTAAAATGCACAACAGTCCTATGGGAACTGTATTATCACTTCCATTTAGTAGACGAGGAAAGTAAGGCATAGAGAGAATAAGTGACTTTCTCAAGGCCACAAAGTTAAAAAGTTTGAGTCAGGATTTAAACCAGGCAGCTCAATCTCAGGGTCTATACTCTTAACCATCACTCTGATGGAATTGTTCTAAAATTATTTTAAAAATAATCATTCACTTTCAAAATCATGGTATTGGAATGCCTGCAGAAAGAGTCACTGTGGCACAGAATACAGGGTAATGAGGTAACCCACTGGGCTGTGAGCGACCCAGATGATGACCACTGGTATGTCACAGGGACCACCCTGAGCAATTTAGGCATAGGGCAGAGGCAACCGTGATGGAAATCACAGTGACATCAGGGAGGTGGCACTGGTAACACACCAGTTCTGACCCGTGTGGATCAATTACATGCTTTGGTGGTGAACGTTTGTTTTATAGCACTAAACTGCATTTGTGCAAATATATATCATCAATCCCCTTCCAAATCCACAAAATGGAAAGACAAACCAAAGGGAAACCTCCAGAGGACCTGTGGAGGCTAGACCAAGTCTTTTGTCAATTGTTGTGCTCTTTAGAATTAATATATTTAAACGGCAGTGATTCAGTAATTCTGGTAATATAGTAATTCCAGTAATCTGGAATATAGTCTATCCTGTCCTGAAATCCTCCTTCCAGTCACGGGTCACCCAACCACAGTGCGCTCAATTTCTCCTTTCACCTGAAGGTGGCAGCACGAGCACCGATCGCTGTCTGGTGAGGACGCTCGGGGCTGTTGAGTCCCTGAGAGAGAAAATGGGGAACAGAAGATAAGAACGGGGTTAGATACAGAAATAAGACCCATGAACTCCGACTTCGGATAAAACACGTCATTCATTCAAACCCCTCCAGTCTAGCTGAACTTGAAACTCCCCATGAGCAGGCCTTGTGGGCCCAGTGCGGGGCGGTCCCCTGAGCAATATCCTGCGTGGATCTCAGTCCCTTCGCGGCCAAACTGCAGCGCCAGGGCCGGCCCCTCGCATTTCCTAAGACCTGACAGAAATGCATCCCCTGCCACCGCGGATGGGGCGGGTCAGCCGCCCTCCCACGTGCTCTCCCCCCAGGGCACGGGCGAGGCCTGCAGCTCCGCACGTCCGAGGGCTGGGCGCCTGCGGGCTCCACTGCGCTGCCTTCCCGCTTACTGGAGGAGCCCGCAGAAGCGGAGGGATTGGTCCTCGCTCAGCAGTCTCGGGACAGGAGGCTTTTCCCTTTAGATCAGACCAGTTATTTTGTCCCCCACTTTTCCTGGCAGGGACTCATGCTCCGTCCCTTTCTATGCCTTCTCTCCTCCCCTCAAATGAATGCTAATCACATTCAAACCCAAAAGACTGGAGATTAAATGTGGCCTTCCTCAGGAGTACTTACGTTTGTAAGAAAGGAAGTGGATACAACTGCATGATATATAATAGTGCCATTTCAGGCGTGTGGACAGGCTTTCGGGGGAGAACTTTGGGGGCAGTAGTTTTCTTTCTAGGATTCCTCACGTTGCATCTCCTAACTCGAAATCGGCTCAAGCCTTCCTTACGGCCATATGTATGTGGCCGAGAGGAAAGTGACTTACTGGCAAAACTTCTCTTCGATGAAATATGGGTGACCTTATTCATCTGAATAGCAACTTAGAGCTTCAAAATAGAAAAGGCATAAAACTAAGAAACTTCCATAATCAAAGCTGACTTTCCAGAAATTGCAGTTGCTTTTATTCAGCTACAGGTTTGGGAGATACCCATCACTCACATGGACTTCTGACAGGTAAATGTTAATCCCTGGTGTTTATAGTTATGATAATTATGTGATAATTATGTGAACAGTGTAGCTGGCATCCATTGTCATCTACTGATATAGTCCAGTGCAAAGAATCATTAACTTAGTAGGTAGCACATTCTAATTAGCTTATCTCCCCCTTCTCCCCATGAAAGCAGGTATAATGATTATTCTGCTGTAAAATTACTCCTCCTTCTACTTTCCCTGCCTAAATTCATCTGCCTTTCATGAGCTCAACCTTCTAGTGAAGATTTCTTTGTCCCTCCCTTCCTCACCTTCTAACTCCTCCAAAAACTCCTCCCTAGCTTGACAACCCAGGAAACTGTCTGGATTATGTGCTATGAAATTTGATTATAGTTGATTAAACACATTGTTGAATATTCCTCCAGCTCATTCTCAGTTTTCCTTCTGAAAGCATTATCTTCCGAAGTAGGCTGTAAGTTTTGAGAAGGCAAGAACCATATTCATGAATCCTAGTCTTAATAAGATGTATTAATAAGATCAATAGGATGCTTAATAAATATTTGTTTAATAGACAGGTATCAAGATGAAACTTTAATGTTGAGAAATAGGAACTATCATCCACTTAATCTTTTGATTAAAATTTCCTGAGTTTCAGCTCTGTGCCAGACCCTGTGCTGGGCTGTGTAGAGGGTATTAAATATTAGGAAGACATGGTCCTGTCTTGATTTGTGGGAAGATAAAGCATTCATAGAGCTCACCAGAAAGCAGTGTAAATGCCTTAGAAGTGTTGGAAGCAAAGTCGAGAGGGGCAAGGAGAGAGCTTTTGTGGCTGGTGGTTGAGGAAAAATTCAGAGAAAGAGCAGGGTCTCTGAGTATAGGATTTCAGAAGGTGAAGATGGTGGGTAAAAGCTGCAGGCAGAAGGAACATTATGAGCAAGAGTAGGGGGATGGGAAATAAATCCTAAAACTTGCATGGGGAAACCAAGAGATTCAGTTTGATTGCAGTGATGTCACAATAGTAACAATACCTGGTTTTATGCTTTATGTATTTTATCTCATCCTATCCTCACAACAACACATGAGGTAGGTACAGCTAATATTCTCATTTTATAGATGGGAAAGCAGAGGCTCAGATAATTTACCCAAGGCCAAAGCACTACTAGGTTGGACTCTGACTCTGGAGCCATACTATTCCCCCTCCAAGATATATGTGGGAGGAAGTGAGAAATAAGATTGGGGATGTTATTTGGCAGGTCATATTAAATTGAGCCTTAAATGTCAAAACTCAATTTGGTAAGTAATGTGGAGCTGCTGAAGATTATTGAACAGGTAAGCCACCCAATTAAAGCCAACATTTAGGAAGATTAGTATGGTGGTTGGAGATGAGATAGACTGGAGAGAACAGAAACAGAAGAAGAAAGACCATGTAGGGGGGTGCATGCAAGTAGGGGATGAAAATTCAAACATAGAGTGAAGCAGTGAGAATGGGACATAAGAAATTGTTGTGGGAGATATTTCAGAAGTAGATTTCTGTAAGGCTTGGTCACTTGGTGAAGTGCAGAGTTAAGGAAAGAGTGGACAGTGACTCCAAGGCATCAAGCTGAGTCCTGAGGAGGTGGCAGCAACATGGACAAGCACAAGGAGGCAAGAGGAGCTACTTAAAGGTGGCTCCCTTAGGTTGGTCAGTGGAGTTGGTGAGACTATACTGGACTATATTTCGGTGGTCATGCACAATAGACAGGGGAGGTGCTGGTCTGGAACACTGGAATGAGGTTAGGGCTGAGGGTATAGATTTGGGAATCCTTCACAGTAAAGCCAAGAAAGAGCCCGCTCATGGAGAGAGAGGAAAGAGAGGAAAAGAGGGGGCCAAGAGGGTACCTAGATAGAACCTTTGGGAGGAACTGGAGGAAAACAAGTCACAGAAGTAGGGCATCAGGGAGAAGGGAGACTGAGGGGACATTAAAAAGCCAATGGAGGAAATTTATAAGGCAGAAGGACGGTCAATAGTGTCATGTACTGTGGAAAATCAAAGAGAAAGAGGAGGGCTTCCCTGGTGGCGCAGTGGTTGGGAGTCCGCCTGCTGATGCGGGGGGCGTGGGTTCGTGCCCCGGTCTGGGAGGATCCCATGTGCCGCGGAGAGGCTGGGCCCGTGAGCCGTGGCTGCTGGGCCTGTGCGTCCGGAGCCTGTGCTCCGCAACGGGAGAGAACACAACAGTGAGAGACCTGCGTACCGCAAAAAAAAAAAAAAAAAAAGAGAGAGAAAGAGGATTGAGTGCTTTGGCAACTAAGTGGGTCACTCTGTCTAACACTAGAGAAAGAGATAAATACATTATGGCACATGCATATGGTGGAATATTCTGTGGACATGAAAAAACCCAGGTTTTCTAAGAATATTAAAGGATTTGGCAAAGTGCTTATAATATAATGTTAAACAATAAATAAATAAATAAAATGATTGAGAGAAAGGCCACAAACTATATATAACATGATCCTAAATTCATTTAGTCTTTATACCTTTTTTACATGAACAGAATATTAACATATACTGGAGTGTTTTGCTCTGTTTTCTGCCAGGCTCTTCTGCTCTTGTTGAGCTAAGCAGGGTTGTAGGCAGAGCTGAGAATTGGAAGGAGTTCAAAAGACTGGATTGCTTGGTATTGGGAAGGGCTTGGAGCTACTTGCATGAAGGATCAGTGAAGATCAGGAAGAGGGCAAGAAGAGGCAAGAGTGAAAGGGTGGTGACGAAGGCAGGTGAGTCCAGGTAGGGCAAAGAGCTTGAGAGTGAGTCAGAGAAGAGAGACATGGCTTGAGTTAGTGAGACTTGGAGGAGACATAGAGGTCTTCAGATTTTTGTGCTGATGTTTGCCATGTCTTAAACAATGTGATTCCTTGTGTAGTTTATTTGAAAAACTGAAGCAAAAATTGAAATTCATTTTTTTGCCAGTTGCTGATATTTTTATTTTTATTTATTTTTATTAACATCTTTATTGGAGTATAATTTCTTTAATTTTTTTTTTTAAGTTTTTGGCTGCACCCCACGGCATGTAGGATCTTAGTTCCCCGACCAGGGATTGAACCCGTGCCTCCTGCATTGGAAGGCAGAGTCTTAACCACTGGACCTCCGGGGAAGTCCCAAAATTAATTTTTAATGACTTTTTGGATGTTGTATAGATTAATCTTCTTTTCTAAAAAAAAAGTTAATGATGGAAAATTTCCAAACATTCACAAAAGTAGAGAAAATACTTTAATGAACCTGATTCACCCATCACTCAGCTTCAACAATTATTAGTACATGGCCAATGTGTTTCACCTGTACCCCCACATGCTTCTCCCACTCCATTACTTTGAAGCAGTCATATCATCTATAAATATTTCAACAGGTATCTCTAAAATACATGTTCTTCAAACATAAACAAAAACATTATCATACTTAGAAACCACCAATAATTCCTTAGATTACCAAATATTCAGAGTTCACAGTTTCTCAATTGTCTTATAAAATTTTTTTTCGTTTATTTAAATTGGGATCCATAGTTCACACATTGCCACTGCTTACTCTAGCTCATAAATCTTTTTTAAACTACAGGTTCCCCCTTCACTTCTTCTATTGTTCTTTGAATTTTGTTTTTCTTGAAGAAATCTACAGTATGGAGTTTGCTGATGATATCCCCATGGTGGTAGCATTTACTGTGTCCTTCTGTCCCTTGTATACCATGTAAATTAATAGTTTTATCTGGGTGGTTTGTATTTTCTTCTTTATATCTTTCCACATTTTTCCAAGTTTTCTACTCACCACTCCTAACTTTTATATTCAGAACTTAGGAAGTTAAAAAAATGTTCTTTAAGGTGGCTTTAGTAAAAAGCTTTCTTAAAAGGATGGAATTAGATGTTGGTGAAACAATGGTGAAATTTTAATAAAGTCTGTTGTTTGTTAATTACCTCAACACTAATTTCTTGGTTTTGATAAGTGGACTATGTTTATATAAAATGTTACATTTGGAGAAGATGGTTAAAGTGTGTATGGAAACATTTTTCACAATTTTTGCAACTTTTTCTTAAGCCTGAATTTCTTTCAAAATAACAAAGTTAAAACATCGAAAGAGGCATTTTCAGTGGAGAAATAGAGATTGAAGCTAGATTATAGGGAGTTAAATAAAGGGAAGAAAGGAAAGAGCTCACTGGCAACATCTGGCCATTAAAAAATGTAAAGAAATTAGGAAGTAGCTCAAGGGGGTAGCAAGATTATGAAACAAAATTTTAAAATTTTGTTTTTCAGGCTTGAGGAGACCTGAGCTTGCAGGCAAGAAAGCCTGAAGAGTTTGAAGACACAAAAAGTAAATCAGATCATTTGTATTTGTCTGACTTTTCTGTAATAGAAGTATTTTTTAATAAATCAGATAATTGATGTTAAAATGAGGGATAGGATCTAGAGCAGAGAAGGGTTTGCCTGGACAAGGAAATAAAATCCTCTCTTCCTCTGAAATAGGAGAAATTTAGGAGAAGATGGTTGTGGACAGAGAGAAATTCTAGGAGAGAAACAGAATTGAGATAGCATATACCTGAAGATTTTTACTTCACAGGAGAATGAAAATGACATTCTCAGATGAAACTGAGAGACATGGGGATAAACTGGAGACTTGTGGAACCTAGAAAGTTCTTTGCAGGGGCTGAGAAAGAAGCAACAGGAAGCCAATTTCAGGTGGAAAACTGTGAAAGCAGGGAGGGCCCAGATGTGGTTGGGGAGTGGTAATACTTAGCAGATCCTGTGGAATAGTTGTGATACTTTCTCTAGCAAAACTTGGCAGCTCTAGAGTGAGCAGGTGGCCAGTGACCTGGAGTATGGGTTGGTGTTGAGAGCATTGGCAGGTAAAAGGGCCGAGGGGGCCAACGATGTTAGCAAGGGCAGCACTGAATGGCTGGAGGCCAAGATCTCTGTGGTAGACTTGCCTGTCCCTGGTCATCATGCCACTGACCTTGATATATAGAGTTCTTGGAAATTCTTCATCTAGCCAAGGGGTACAGTTATTTCAGGAAAGGCCAGGTCATAAAATTACAGAGCCAGGGTTTACCTTCTTTTGTAGGTTGTTCCACCTTTGCATCTCTGTTCTTTCTGGATGAGCCACCAGTGAGTGTTAATGGCTCCACAAAGATGAGTCTCCCATCTCCTCTGTGGCTTTACCCACTGTCTGAGATTCTTGGCACTGATTACTTCCTCAGGTGGGGAGAATGGGCATTTCTGCCCAGCAATTTTCAATCACTAAGTTTGGTTCTTTGACTTTTCAGGTGGGTTCTGGGAACAACTGACCAATGACCCAGAAAAGCCACCTCTACTCACTCCTCAGGTAGAAGAGCATCCTACACATGCGACCATTGCTTCTAGTCCTCTCAGGAGGTGGCTTTGGGGAATCATTCCTCATAAAAAAGTGAAGAAGTAACTTGAATTCAGGAACATGGTTCCAAAAAGATGGTGTATTTTACTTTGCTAGAGTTGCCATAACCAAGTACAAGTTGGGTGGCTTAAACAGAAATTTATTGTCTCACAGTTTTGGAGGCTAAAAACCCAAGATCAAGGTGTTGACAGGATTGGTTCCTTATGAGGGCTGTGAGGGAAGAATCTGTTCTAGGCCTCTCTCCTTGGTCTGTTGATGGCCATCTTTTCCCTATTTCTCTTCACGCCGTCTTCCCTATATGTGTGTCTGTACCAGTGACCAAATTTCCCCTTTTTATAAAGACACCAGTCACATCAGATTAGGACCCATCCTAATAACCTTGTCCTAACTTAACTAATTACATCTGCAATGATGCTTTTCCAAATGAGGTCACATTCTGAGGTACCAGGGCTTAGGACATCAACTTGTGAATTGGTGGGGGGGCACAATTCAAACCATAATAGGTGGATTGGAACACTCCCTTTTTTCTCTCTCCCTAGCCACCTCCCTCCTGTAGGTCCTCATGACCCACTGCCTGGGGTACTGAAATTGTTTCTCATGATTCCTTGTCTCCTGTCCCTCAACTCCTGCCCACCTTGCATACGGTTGTCCAATTCAGCTTTCTAGAATTCTCACTTTTATCGTGATTCCTGATTAGAGACTATCCATGGTCCATTGCCTAAGAAAGTGGTTCCAAAACTTTCCAGTTTGGCAGAGTCATGTGGCAAGTTTAAAGAAATACAAGTTCTTGGGATCGACTCTCTAACATTCTGATTTATAAGATCTGGCATTTTTAAAAAGATCTCCAGATAATTTTAATCATCAGATTGACTGATTTAGAGAAGAGATTCAAATTCTTCACAATCTGACTGAAGTTTACTCTCCAACCTCACAATCCTCTAGAATCCTTTGTCTATTTACCGGGCTCGAAAAGTGCTCACAATCCTGCCCTAATATATCTTCATGTTATACCACCTGAGGAGGTTCTCCCTCCCAGCCTACTTCTCCAACCTGCTCTAGTCCTTCTCAAGTCCCACCTTTTCTTTAACGTCTCCATATGACTCTGTCTTACTGTTACCTCCCCTTTCTTGACCTCCTATATCTTCTTGTCTGTGTTACTCACTAGGCAGAGAGCTTTACCACCTCCTCACCCCACCTTCTGCTCTGCCTGCTGTCCCCAATCAGATGCCTCTCTCACTTCTGTTAATATTTACGGTCCCCTTCCCCTAAAATATGTGCTTTAAACAGTTAAAATTATGAAAAACAAAAGATGTTCTGGCAATAATTTATTTAGATAACTCTGATGACAGAATCAATTGGTTATTAAGTGAGAGCAGGACAAACATCGGGGGCAGGTGGGTGGCATCTTAACCTTTTTTGAAGGATGCTGAGAAGACAACCCATTCTCCTGCAAACAATCCCTTGCTGCCTCTGCCAGAGAAAACCAGGAGGGGTGTGGCAATTTAGATGTTCTTACATTTGGACTTCAGCAACTTTAGAGCAGGGACCTGGAAAGAATCCAGGTCACACGGTGCTTATATTGCTGGTGGAGACTTGAGGACTTTACAGAAAGGCTCTGGACAGAGATTTTCATGAGGATTTAGTGTCAGCATGAAGTCAACATTCCCTGGGTGGTCCCGGCTGGAACTCCTCATTCTTTGTGAAGGCAGCAGTGTTTCTGCCATTTAACTAGTAGCTATCATTTGGTGAGCACTTATTCTGTGCTAGGCACTTTTCATAAATTATTTCAGTGATTTCACAACAATTCTGTTGTTTTTATCCCCCTTTCACAGATGAGGCTACTGAGATTCAAATAAGTTACATAACATGCCCAAAGTCACTAAGCTAGGAGTGTCTGAGACAGAACTACATCCAGACAGACAGAGAGGCTCCAGAGTTGGAGATTCCACCTGAAATCCAAATACTATCCATTTAAAAACTAGCTGTGAAAAAAAACATCATGAAGAACCTAAGGGTAAGACAGGAATAAAGACACAGACCTACTAGAGAATGGACTTGAGGATATGGGAAGGGGGAAGGGTAAGCTGTGACAAAGTGAGAGAGTGGCATGGACATATATACACTACCAAAAGTAAAATAGATAGCTAGTGGGAAGCAGCCGCATAGCACAGGGAGATCAGCTCGGTGGTTTGTGACCACCTAGAGGGGTGGGTTAGGGAGGGTGGGAGGGAGGGAGACGCAAGAAGGAAGAGATATGGGAACATATGTATATGTATAACTGATTCACTTTGTTATAAAGCAGAAACTAACACACCATTGTAAAGCAATTATACTCCAATAAAGATGTTAAAAAAAAAAAAAACTAGCTGTGAGGATTTTAAGCAGAACTTGGGATTAAGGGAAAACACTTTGGGGTCATCCTCGCTAGGGCTGTATGAGGAAAGCAGGCACACAGGGACAACAGTGAGGCGGGAAGCAATTGTCTCCCAGCCTGAGATACAAAAGGGCGATATCCTCACTAAATTAGTGTATCTACAGTGTCATGGGCTCGCTATCAGGCAACCCAGGTTCAAGTCTCCAGTCTGTTACGATCTCACTGTGTAGCCTTGAGTGGTGGCTAATCTCTTACTGCACACTGACACTGGACCGCAATGTCTTAATCTGTTAAGGGGAAAGATTTGACTAGACAGGTCTACAGTTCGCTCAACTTTAAACTGCTGGGATTCCATGTGTTACCTCTCCCGGACGTATTTATGACGTGGAGTAAAAGGCCTTTTACCACTGTCTCAGAGAAGTATTTTGCAGGTCATGGGTCCTTGCCCAATGCACTGGACGTGAGCATCTTGAGTTGCTGTCTACCCAAGGACAGGCCTCTCCTGTGCTAGGCCATGGCAACAGAAAGGTAAAGAAATACACCCTGGAGATAGCCTCATGCACCTGAGGGCAGACAGCAGAAGCAAGAAGAACTACAATCCTGAAGCCTGTGGAACAAAAACCACATTCACAGAAACATAGACAAAATGAAAAGGCAGAGGGCTATAAGCCAGATGAAGGAACAAGATAAAGCCCCAGAAAAACAACTAAATGAAGTGGATATAGGCAACCTTCCAGAAAAAGAATTCAGAATAATGATAGTGAAGATGATCCAGGACCTTGGAAAAACAATGGAGGCGAAGATCGAGAAGATGCAAGAAATGTTTAACAAAGACCAAGAAGAATTAAAGGACAACAAAAAGAGATGAACAATACAATAATTGAAATGAAAACTATACTAGAAGGAATCAATAACAGAATAACTGAGGCAGAAGAACAGATAAGTGACCTGGAAGAAAAAATGGTGGAATTCACTGCTGTGGAACAGACTAAAGAAAAAAGAAAAAAGAAATGAAGACAGCCTAAGAGACCTCTGGGACAACATTAAATGCAACAACATTCCCATTATAGGGGTCCCAGAAAGAGAAGAGAGAGAGAAAGGATCAGAGAAAATATTTGAGGAGATTATAGTCGAAAACTTCCCTAACATGGGAAAGGAAATAGCCACCCAAGTCCAGGAAGTGCAGCGAGTCCCATACAGGATAAACCCAAGGAGGAACACGCCGAGACACATAGGAATCAAATTGGCAAAAATTAAAGACAAAGAAAAATTATTGAAAGCAGCAAGGGAAAACGACAAATAACATACAAGGGAACTCCCATAAGGGTAACAGCTGATTTATCAGCAGAAACTCTACAAGCCAGAAGGGAGTGGCATGATATGCTTAAAGTGATGAAAGGGAAAAACCTACAACCAAGATTATTCTACCCGGCAAGGATCTTATCCAGATTCGATGGAGAAATCAAAAGCTTTACAGACAAGCAAAAGCTAAGAGAATTCAGCACCACCAAACCAGCCCTACAAGAAATGCTAAAGGAACTTCTCTAAGTGGGAAACACAAGAGAAGAAAAGGACCTACAAAAACAAACCCAAAACAATTAAGAAAATGGTCATAGGAACATACATATCGATAATTACCTTAAACATGAATGGATTAAATGCCCCAACCAAAAGACACAGGTTTGCTGAATAGATACAAAAACAAGACCCATGTATATGCTGTCTACAAGAGACCCACTTCAGACCTAGGGAGACGTACAGACTGAAAGTGAGGGGATGGAAAAAGATATTCCATGCAAATGGAAATCAAAAGAAAGCTGGAGTAGCTATACTCATATCAGATAAAATAGACTTTAAAATAAAGAATGTTACAAGAGACAAGGAAGGACACTACATAACGATCAAGGGATCAAACCAAGAAGAAGATATAACAATTATAAATGCACCTAACATAGGAGCACCTCAATACATAAGGCAACCGTTAACAGCTATAAAAGAGGAAATCGACAGTAACACATTAATAGTGGGGGACTTTAACACCTCACTTACACCAATGCACAGATCATCCAAAATGAAAATAAATAAGGAAACAGAAGCTTTAAATGACACAATAGACCAGGTAGATTTAATTGATATTTATAGGACATTCCATCCAAAAACAGCAGATTACACTTTCTTCTCAAGTGCACACTGAACATTCTCCAGGATAGATCACATCTTGGGTCACAAATGAAGCCTCAGTAAATTTAAGAAAATTGAAATCATATCAAGCATCTTTTCTGACAACAACGCTATGAGATTAGAAATGAATTACAGGAAAAAAATGTAAACAACACAAACACATGGAAGCTAAACAATATGTTACCAAATAACCAAGAGATCACTGAAGAATCAAAGAGGAAATCAAAAAATACCTAGAGACAAATGACAATGAAAACACGATGATCCAAAACCTATGGGATGCAGCAAAAGCAGTTCTAAGAGGGAAGATTATAGCTATACAAGCCTACCTCAGGAAACAAGAAAAATCTCAAGTAAACAATCTAACCTTACACCTAAAGGAACTAGAGGAAGAAGAACAAACAAAACCCAAAGTTAGCAGAAGGAAAGAAATCCTGAAGATCAGAGCAGACATAAGTGAAATAGAAACAAAGAAAACAATAACAAAGATCAATAAAACTAAAAGCTGGTTCCTTGAGAAGATAAACAAAATTGATAAGCCATTAGCCAGACTCATCACGAAAAAGAGGGAGAGGACTCAAATCAATAAAATTAGAAATGAAAAAGGAGAAGTTACAACAGACACCACAGAAATACAAAGCATCCTAAAAGACTACTACAAGCAACTCTATGCCAATAAAATGGACAACCTAGAAGAAATGGACAAATTCTTAGAAAGGTATAACCTTCCAAGACTGAACCAGGAAGAAACAGAAAATATGAGCAGACCAATCCCAAGTAATGAAATTGAAACTGTGATTAAAAATCTTCCAACAAACAAAAGTCTAGGACCAGATAGCTTCACAGATGAATTCTATCAAATATTTAGAGAAGAGCTAACACCCATTCTTCTCAAACTCTTGTAAAAAATTGCAGAGAGAGGAACACTCCCAAACTCATTCTATGAGGCCACTATCACCCTGATACCAAAACCAGACAAAGATACTGCAATAAAAGAAAATTACAGACCAATACCACTGATGAATATAGATGCAAAAATCCTCAACAAAATAGTAGCAAACAGAATTCACCAACACATTAAAAGGATCATACACCATGATCAAGTGGGATTTATCCCAGGGACATAAGGATTCTTCAATATATGCAAATCAATCAATGTGATACACCATATTAACAAATTGAAGAATAAATCTATATGATCATCTCAATAGATGCAGAAGAAACTTTTGACAAAATTCAGCACCAATTTATGATAAAAACTCTCCAGAAAGTGGGCATAAAGGGAACCTACCTCAATATAATAAAAGTCATATACAAGAAACCCACAGCAAACATCATTCTCAATGGTGAAAAACTGAAAGCATTTCCTCTAAAATCAGGAGCGAGACAAGGATGTCCACTCTCACCACTATTATTCAACATAGTTTTGGAAGTCCTAGCCATGGCAATCAGAGGAGAAAAAGAAATAAAAGGAATACAAATTGGAAAAGAAGAAGTAAAGCTGTCACTGTTTGCAGATGACATGATACTATATATAGAGAATCCTCAAAATACCACCAGAAAACTAATAGAGCTAATCAATGAATTTGGTAAATTTGTAGGATACAAACTTAATGCACAGAAATCTCTTCCATTCCTATACACTAATGATGAAAAATCTGAAAGAGAAATTATGGAAAAACTCCCATTTACCATTGCAACAAAAAGAATAAAATACCTAGGAATAAACCTACCTAGGGAGACAGAAGACCTGTATGCAGGAAACTATAAGACACTGATGAAAGAAATTAAAGATGATACCAACAGATGGAGAGATATATCGTGTTCTTGGATTGGAAGAATCAACATCGTGAAAATGACTATACTACCCAAAGAAATCTACAGATTCAATGCAATCCCTATCAAATTATCAATGGCAGTTTTTATGGAACTAGAACAAATCATCTTAAAATTTGTATGGAGACACAAAAGACCCCGAAAAGCCAAAGCAGTCTTGAGGGAAAAAAACGGAGCTGGAGGAATCAGACTCCCTGACTTCAGACTATACTACAAAGGCACAGTAATCAAGACAATATGGTACTGGCAGAAAAACAGAAACATAGATCAATGGAACAAGGTAGAAAGCCCAGAGATAAACCCACGCACCTATGGTCAACTAATCTATGACAAAAGAGGCAAAGGTACACAATGGAGAAAAGAGAGTCTCTTCAATAAGTGGTGCTGGGAAAACTGGACAGCTACATGTCAAAGAATGAAATTAGTACACTGCCTAACACCATACACAAAAATAAACTCAAAATGGATTTGAGACCTAAATGTAAGACTGGACACTATAAAACTCTTAGAGGAAAACATAGGAAGAACACTCTTTGACATAAATCACAGCAAGATCTTTTTTGATCCACCTCCTAGAGTAATGGAAATAAAAACAAAAATAAACAAATGGGACCCAATGAAACTTCAAAGCTTTTGCACAGCAAAGGAAACCATAAAAAAGACGAAAAGACAACCCTCGGACTGGGGGAAAATATTTACAAATGGATCAATGGACAAAGGATTAATCTCCAAAGTATATAAACAGCGCATATAAACAGCACATGCAGCTCAATATTAAAGAAACGAACAACCCAATCCAACAATGGGCAGAAGATCTAAATATACATTTCTCCAAAGAAGACATACAGATGGCCAAGAGGCACATGAAAAGCTGCTCAGCATCACTAATTATTAGAGAAATGCAAGTCAAAACTACAATGAGGTATCACCTCACACCGGTTAGAATGGGCATCATCAGAAAATCTACAAACAACAAACCCTGGAGAGCGTGTGGAGAAAAGGGAACCCTCTTGTACTGTTGGTGGGAGCCCTCTTGTACTGTTGGTGGGAATGTAAATTGATACAGCCACTCTGGAGAACAGTACGGTGGTTCCTTAAAAAACTAAAAATAGAACTACCATACAACCAAGCAATCCCACTACTGGGCATATACCCAGAGAAAACCATAATTCAGAACTACACATGCACCCCAATGTTCATTGCAGCACTATTTACAATAGTCAGGTCATGGAAGCAACCTAAATGCCCATTGACAGATGAATGGATAAAGAAGTTGTGGTACGTATATACAATGGAATATTACTCAGCCATAAAAAGGAACGAAATTGTGTCATTTGTTGAGACGTGGATGTATCTAGAGACTGTCCTACAGAGTGAAGTAAGTCAGAAAGAGAAAAACAAATATCATATATTAACGGATATATGTGGAACCTAGAAAAATGGTACAGATGAACTAGTTTGCAGGGCAGAAGTTGAGACACAGATGTAGAGAACAAATGTATGGACACCAAGGGGAGAAAACCGCAGTGGGTTGGGGATGGTGGTGTGCTGAATTGGGCGATTGGGATTGACATGTATACACTGATGTGTATAAAGTGGATGACTAATAAGAACCTTCAATATAAACAAACAAAAACAACTATTACTACAACTATTACTTTGGGTTATTTGTATGGAAATATGTTAATATAAATGTTTCAGACATTACATGAAATTTCTAAAAATCTTAAAAAACCCCAAAAAACAAAAAGAAATACGCCCCTGCTATGCTTCAGGCTGAGGGGTTGTACAGACTGACTCGTGTTTCAGCTCTGCTGGTGGCTGTGACTCAGTGTTGCACTATGATTACATAAGTACCCGGGAACAGGTGGCAGTACATATATGCTGGCAGCCCCAGATCTCTCCCATCATGTTCAACACTAATTTTTTTATCCTTCTTTTGGATACAAGCTTCTTTGAGTTCATCTTTGGAATGGAAATAAAAGCATTACTGTGCAACAGGCGGAAGAGGAATTGCCCATCAATGAACGGAACCCAGCCCTGAAAGCAAAGCTGGAACTAGAATGTGAAATCCCTGAGCCTTGAGCCTGCGTCGCCTAGCCCTGGTTTGCTGCTCTGCTGCTCTCCTTGCCTCCCTCCCTCCCTCTCACCTGTGTGGTCCACCTTCCCTCCCGGACCACCCAAGGTAGCTCCAACCCCACCAGGAGCCTCAGGAGGCCCCAAGAAGTGACTGTCCCTGGGGACAAGAAGTGAGTAAGCATGTGTGTGTGGATGGAGAGGAGTAGGGGCCAGAATGGTGCAGCTGGGGCAATGACCTCAACAGTATTTCTTCTTAGATGCTTCCAATCAGATTGCACATTTCAACCTCAGCTGTCATTTCAAGGGAAGGCTGTAGCTTGGATTTTAGCTTTCTCCCCATCTCCATTGCCTGACATCTTTGTGGTCAAAGATTCATTTTACCTCTGGGTTTATTTCTCCTTGTGTCCCTTCCCCTGTCTGAAGCTCACCTTCTTCATCCACTCCCTACAAACTATAAGAAACCAAACAAAGAAGCACATAGGAGTCTCCTCCCTCACTTAACCATCACTGTGTCTCTGCCTTCCCTCTTTCAGATTTCTCGAATGCATGAGTCTCTCCTTGCTGCCTTCACGTCTTCATCTTCCATTTGTGTCCGGCTCAACAGTACAGTGAGCTGCCCTCACGGTCCCCCGTGACCTTCTCGTCACTCAATCCCAAGACCTTTTTTTAGCCTCATCCCATTTAATCTCTTGGCAACATGTGACATGCCAGCCAGCTGCTGCTTCTTCCAGCTCTCTCTCCTCTTGGCTTCTGAGACCAGTCTCTTTACTGCTCCTTCTATGCCTCAGAAACAATCACCTCCTTCTCTGTCTCTCCGGCCAGCCTCTCTTCCCCGGCATGGACACCACCTATATGTGTACCTACACATATATTTGTAAGTAGGCAGGTACTGAGTGCCTGTCTTCTTCCAAAAAGGATTTAAACATGTTACAGAAATATACACTCCCTAGACTAGCAAAAAAGGGAATGAGATGGAAGTGGTGGGGAAGGGTAAATTGTAGCCCTAATAAATGAAGAATGCAACACGTTAACCAAAAGGCACTATAAGGTAATTAGTCCACCCAACAAATCTGATTATGTTACTTTTCACCTCAGAAAGTCCTTGATGACCCATTGATGCCCAACTCCTTAGCTTAGCCTTTCATACTTGGACACCAGTTTGCTTTTCCAGCTTATTTACTATCTCTGGGCCTTGGTCCAAGCTGATTCCTCTGCTTAGAATATACTGTGCTCAACAAACAGAAAACAAAAAGCAACCCTAAACCAACCATACTAAACTTCATTAATCATCAAGGAAATGTAAATTATAGCCACATGTACCACTGCACACCCACGAAAATGGTGAAAAAGAAGATGGAAAGTTCCAAATCAAGCCTAGTGAGAATATGGAGCAAAGTGAATTCTCCTAAACTGCTGATAGAAGTGTAAATTGGTACAATTATTTTGGTAAATTGTTTGTAAGTATCTAATAAAGCTGAACATATGCAAACAAAAAATAAAACTGTCTCTGAGGATGAGCATTTCTATGTATGGACCATAACACAGAGTATGTGCGTATCTTTCCTTACCAGGGCTCAAATTCTCCCTGGACCATCTGCTGTTTAAAATCACAAAACAAATACAACATAGTAGAATGAAACTTGACAAATAACCTTCTGGAAACTACATTGTGAAGTAAATTTCAACTCTCTGCTTTATTTCCATTTACTTCAAATGGTGAATTATTTAAAAAGAGATTTTATGTTTTCTTAATCATGTATTACAAAATGAAAGACTTTGGGCAAAACATTTTAACAAATTAATAAATCTCTGTAAAGGTTCTTTTTTTATGGAATAAAACTTTATTCCATAAAAAATAGAATATACTGTGGTCTCCTCTTCCTCACGTTGCCCACTCAACAAACATCTACTCATTATTTAAGACAGTTCCAACATCACCTCTTCTGTGAAGCCTCTCCCTGCTACTCCTGTGATAATTTATCACTCCTTTTTGGTAGTAAATAAACTTCCATAAGCTTAAGTTTCTGCTTCTGGACAATGGGAATGATGATGGAACCTACTTTATTGTGAAGATTAAATGAGACACACACGAAAAGTGCTTAACGCAGCGCTTGGCATGTGTGCATTTACTACATGTTGACAACTAGGTATTTTACCCCTTTTATAAGTGGAGAAGACAATAACCAAGAAGACTAAGCTGTTTTCTTAAGCTAATTAGGATCTCAATGATAGAATTTAGAATAAGCCCCTGATTCCTCTTGCCTGGGTCACAGGCTCTTCTCTCCTTGCCCATGTAGTCTCTCAACCTTTGCTCTTCATCAGTACCTGGCTGTTCTTCTCTGGAAAATCTTTTCTACCCTGAATATCAGTCTCTTCAAATGTAGACACTACTAGCTCAAGTGACTTTATCTGCTCAAGTGTGAGTATGGGCGCTGTTCAGTTCTAATCCTGTTGCCTTAGTCTTGCTGAGAACACTGCCTCTGTAATTCACTGCTAAAACAGTCTGGTCTCAGTGTGCCCTGGGATTGCCGAATGGATTCAGAAGTCAAGGAGAAGGCAACCCAGTGCCAGTGGTCAGCCAGGTACAGGGGCCACCAGACCCAGCCACGCAAGGCATTTGCTGGCCCTTGGTGCCAGGAAAGCCTGAGTGACCTAATGTCTGGCTTGGGGGCCAGGGGTGGGTTCTCAAGGGCCACCTCCTCAGCAGCCCTCTGACTGTGGGCACTCGGCAGTGCATGCACATTTGTGCTTGTGTGTGCTCGGTGTGTCTCTCTGTGTGTAACTCTCTCTTGTATTCAGGGACCTTGTGGTTCCCCTGGGGGAATCTCATAATAATTATACCAATACTAAGTGGAAGTGGTGTCCATGCATATCCAGAGAGAGGAAATAAGAGGGTCAGTGAGGCCAAATGCTTCACAGTCACTTGGCTCATGAGTTGTCATATGCGATCTGCCCCACCCTGAGCCCAGGTAGCTTCCTGCACGCTTTATGCCCCTCTCAGAAAAGTAGAGGAACACACGAAGGTCCTTGTATGACCACGTAAGGCGCCCTACAAGGGCTACCCTGCCTATGAAGAAGGCTCCCAGTAAACATTCTTGGGGTGACCTGTATGTGGAAGTCCCCTGAGGAGGGGGATCACAGGCCCTGGGAAGCAGGAATTGAGCATTACACCTGGAAGAGTAGGCTTAGTGAGCACAGGGGGAGCGGCACGTCGGTGCTGAGAGGCTGGGAGCCAGCTCTGGGATCTTAGGCAGGTTCCTCCTAGTTTCTCCATCTTATATGAGAGGTTGGCGGAGATGACTTTGTGGTTGCTTTCTTCAGTGAGGGTTTTTCATGTGGTGTTGAACTGTCCTCTGAGATGAGGATTATTAAAACATTACTGTGAGCACACAGTATCTTACGTATGTGTGGAGCTTCATTAACATTTTCCATTGCTCTTCTGAATTTGGAAGTGCATTTCAGCTCATTTTACATAGCACAGTTTTTTTCATATTACATGGTAATGGAGTAATGAATCTTTACGCAACTTGAGGCAGAACCCCTGTTGCTTTCACGGCAGACATTTTACCCACCTACGGGCCTCAAGGAGCAAAACACATAGGCGGTGTCCGTCAAGGGGACAGGCAAGGCCAGGCCTGGAGAGAAGTGTGTGGTGAGCAGCGCTGAAGGCTCCAGGGCCCGCAGGCAGAGAGGACGGCCTGGAGAGCCAGCACACGTGGGGCGCCTGCAGCTGGCTCTGGTCTGGCCCACACAGTGTTTTAAAGAAATTCAGAATAGTTGCTAAAATTGAAAATCGGGAAATTTCACATCAAAAGTCAGTGTTCTGGGCTTCTGTTGAAAGATGCGAAGGGGCATTAACCCTGTGTTCCTACTTGGCCACCTTTTGCCCAATGCAAAAGGGGGCCACACTGTTCAGTCCAGCCCAGCCCAGGGCCTGCTCCACGTGCTTCCCTCTTCCCTGTCACCTGCATTTGTGGGCGCCTTACCCAAGTACTCAGCCCACTGTGTCCATCTGTATGGGAGTTAAGTCATGATCAACAAACTTATGGGCAAATAAATTTCCCAAACGTGACAGCAATCTGACCCAGTATTAGTTGTACCACAAATGAGCTGCTGAAAGATGTGAGATTTTGTACATATTGGTGCATCTTATTTTCTAGAGATGACTATGAATGCAGGCCCTCTATGCTGGGATCACTTGTTCCATGCCAGACACTGCTCTAAATATTTTAACTGCCACAACCACCTCCTGCGTGATGTAGCTACTAATATCCCCCTCTCACGCATGGAGAAACTGAGGCACAAAAAGGTGAAGCAACTTGCTCTGTGTCCAGAAAATAGCAGAGCTGGGATGGGAGCCCTGGCGGTCAGACCCCAGAGAGCATCCTCCCACCCACCCTGTTCCCATCTGCCCTAGCCACCTCAGGCTTCTCCATGTCTGTCTTCTCATTCGTGAGAGGCCTGCCAGTCATCCCGGCCTCACAGGGAGCAAATGAGATCATGTGTGAGAAAGCACTTGGTAAATTGCAACATGCTCTATAAATGTTAGTTGTTACTAGTAATTACTATAACTTGCAGGTCAGGAGTCAAGCCATCAGCCTGTGACTGAGGCCACCAGCTTGTCAGTCTCTCTCCAGCTATGACTCTGTGGCCTCTAGATAGGGAGGGAGTGTCATTAGCCCTGATTCTTGACATTCCAACATGGCGTGGAAAAGGAATCAATCAGAGGAGACCCAGCAGGGTTGTAGCTGAGGTGTGGAGCCTGTTTTCAAAGGCACAGACTAGTTAATTTCAACATTCCCTCCTCCCACCACGGAGGTAAGCCCACCTACAGACACTGCTCTGTTGGGAGGTCCAAGCTCAACCAGTGCCAGGGAGAACTGGAGGGCTCGCCGCCCTCTCCCTAAGCAGTTCCCAAGGCATCCACTTACAAGCCATGCAGCTGGTGGACTGCACACAGATGCCGACCAAGGGAGTAAGTGGGCACTGAAATCCAACTCATGTTTTGTTCACAAGTTGTGAGTCCCGTTGTGGGCTGCACCTGGAGGAGGGAGCCGTGTTTTTCTCTTCATGCAAAGGTGCCATCTGAGTGCCTCTGATGTGTCTACCCAACTGGTCTTCCCAGAGAGGCATCATTTTCAGTTCATATGAGGACCCCATGTGGTCTAGAGGGGGTCCTGGTTGTGTACCTTAAAAAGACAGATGACAGATTCCTTTGCCGCCCAGGGGCTCAACCCCTATCTCCAGCTTCCAATTCTCCTCCTTCTCTGGGCCCATGGGTTCCCTCCCTGAAAGGCTCACCCCATACATATTCTCTTATGACTCCCCATCTCCTGCCTTCTCCCATCTGATGCAAGACAAGGAGATCCAGGGCCAGCTCCCGAGATCCAAGGTCGTAACCCCATTTTCCTCACCTTTGTCCTCTGTTCCTGGGTTCCTTTTCTGGTAACCTCCTAGGACTCCTGCCTCCCTGCCTATACCTTCCAGTTACCCAGCCCCAAGACTGAAAAATTCTCCTAAATCCGAAGCTCAGCCACAGATTCGTGACTGTGTATAACCTGTCTGACCAGACTTCCAAATGTGGCTCTGTTGATATTGCGTGTATCCGCCCACCTGTGAGGTTAACCCCTGCTTTGTCTCACACAATTCACAGTCTGCTTCCACCAGAGCTGGAGACTACCCAAGACAGTGACACCCAACCTCGCCTGCCTGGCTGAGCATGTGGGATCAAGTTGGGTCTGAGGGTCATTTCCTGCAGTACCCATCCCACCCCAATGGTGAAGTTCCGCTGGTTCAGACCTTCCCTCCTGGACTGTCCTATGAGTAAATAAAGTGTCACGCTCAGACAAGTCCAGAGTGATGATCCAGTGGAGCAGTGGTTCTTTACCTGTGTCTTCCCAGTGCCCTGAGGAATCCACACATGGCATCAACACACAGGAGGTGCTCAGTCAATAGTTACTGAACCTTTTTGGCTGCCAATACTGTAGCCATTCTTACCTGGAAGATGTTTCAGAATTTCTGCAGGTGGGTGTGGTGGTGGTTGGAGGGAATGTAAAAATTCTCCCCTCCTCCTACTGAGAATCACAAACGCCCCCCCCCCGTACCCTCTTAAAGCCATGTCCCCTTGGAATCACTGCACTGCAGTTTCTTTGTTGACTTTAGCTCAGAGGTGACAAGCTCTAGATATGAGAAGTGGTAGGTTCCTCTGTTTCCAACTTTCTGCTTTCTGTACCATCTCCAGTAGTATACGCTTTTATTCCTGTTAGCCTGGCTCCCTGCCTTCACTCAGCAGATGGTTATGGGGGACTGAGGTTTTGTACCCCAAACTTGTCACAAGCTTGGGCTGCCTCTTAAGCCCCCAACATTGAGCAGAACTGGATTGGAGACCCAACATTCCTCATCTTCCTCCCCTCAGACCCAAGCTGGCCGAGGAACCCAAGGGCAGTGGTCTTCAGAAGGGTGCCCCATTCCACCCTGCCAGAGGCTGGGGGGAACCCCCCTGAGATGTGATGACCCCAGTCTCCAACTCAGGAGTGCCCAGGGCCAGTCACTGGAACAGAAAGTCAAGCTTGGGGATGTCAGGGGTGTTGGCTCTAACAGCTCCTAGGCCCTCCCTTTACCCACAGGGGTAGACAGAAAAAACTCTTTATCCCTGTTAATGCTCTGGTCTGGGAAGTGACAGGCCACATAAGAGGTCCAACCCAGGTGAGAAGCCAGAAATCCTGTTGCCCAGTGTCCCCCCTCTCCAAGGCTTTAGAGGCGTCACTCTGGGTCTCCTCTCGTGGCTGGGCTTTCTCCGGTGACCTCAGTGGTTCAGGGTTGTGCAAGTCTCCCCGCTCCCACCCATACCCATGTCCTGCTCAGCCTGGCAGGGCCCTGACTCATGGCCACGTGATTGGGCAACCAGTTTTTGGAGACTGACCATGGCAAGAGGAGGGGTGAGCACACCTCAGGGCTGACTGGGAACAGCATCCACAGGTGCTCGCCCAGGTGGGTGTTTGCATGAAATAAGAGACTATAGAGTATGCTGTCTTTTTCCTCTTACTCCCCTGATCCACCCCCCTCCCCCACCCTCTGGAACCCAGGGCCCACATGCTGCTGTCCCTTTTAAATGTCAATCCAGATTTACCTTCCCTGTGAATCTTGACCATTCCACTTGGAAACACCCTTTGTCTCTTTGCACTCTTGCCCCACTTGGGAGAGCTCATGTATTCCCCATCTATCTCCCCCAGGAGGCTAACCACTCATGGAAGGCTGGGTCCAGAGTTCATTCATCTTGGTACCTTCAATGCTGGCCTTTGTTGCTGGCTTATATTGGGGGCTGGATAAATCATTGGTGAATGAATAAATGTGTTGAGTTAAAAGAGGAGGAAAGGAGCCATAACTTTAGCTACTCTTGAGCTTAGAATGCTTTTGACATCTGGGTTGAGAGGCCAGGTTCTCTTTTACTGCCTCTTGCAGCATTGTGACACTGGCTCATTGGTTATGTCATTCTGTTACCTGCAGTAGGAGCACGTTGTGTCCTAAGCGTGTAGTCTGGAACTTGAAGCACATTTTCCCTCATAGAAACAATGCTGCAAGTCAGTAATTTTCAAATTGAAAATAAAACAAACAAAAAATTAATGAAACTCTCTTCAAAAGAGAGTTTTCTTTGAAGCTAATTTCCTCCTTTGTTCCCTACACTCCCTTCTTCCACTGTACCCCCAGCAGATTCCCTAGGGATTCCTAGAACCTCAGATTTGAAGCCACAGCCGTAAATGAGTGTTGGGCCTTAGTAGGACCTAGGAAGCCCAGCGAGCACCTGAAATAAAGGCCTCAGTCCACTGACTACATGCCCAAGGCATGATAATGCTTTAAATGAACTTAACTCTTTCAGAGCTACATTTTCTTCATCTATGAAATGGGGAAAATGATAAAAACTTACCTTGGAAGGTGTTGGGTCTTAGAGATAATGTACGTAAAATGCCTGTGGCAATGAGGCCTGTAGTAAATGTTTGTTGATTATATGACCTTGTCCTCAGTCTGCCAAGAAGTTTCACTCAGCCTAGGAGTGTTTTTCTCTGAATTGTCCTGTGCTCATGGGGTCAGGGTCTCCAACCTCACTGCCTGTGGTGAGTGACAGGAGGGCTCAATTTATCAGTGACCCTGTAACTATCCATAAGACATTTATATGAGAGGGTGTGGGGGAAAGATACTATCCAAGATCTACTCTAGTGAAGGATGGCCAAGTGGTCAGACATTCCTCAGAAAGGTTTGTAATGTGGGGTTAAGCATGGTAAATGGAAGTTGAAACTTTTGGGTCTAAAATCTGTCTTTTCCAAACACTAGTTTGTGCATCAGTTTCCTCATCTGTTAAAGGCAGATGATGATGACGATGATGTTGACAATGACAATGATACACATGTCCTCAGATTGATGGAAGAATAACTGAGTCGATGCATAGGCAAGTAGAGCACAGTGGCCTTGCTCACAAGTGTTAGCTGTCATTGTCACGCTTTCCCCCTTTGCTCTTTCTGCAGCTAGAGACAGAAGAATCAAGTCCTCCAACAAGAGTGTCTCTCACCCTTTTCTTTCTTTTCCTTAGCCTCTAGATTTTTTTTTTTCATCCCAGACCTGCTTAGTCAGAAAGTCTGGGGTAGGGACCCAACTTACTCTGTATTTTAACAAGACTTCCAGAGGATTCCGAGGCATGCTAAAATTTGAGAACCCCTGTTAGAGATCAAACTTCTAGAATCACTTGCTTAAGAAGCTCTTGTTATCTAAGCTCTCAGAAGTCCTGGGTTATATATGTAAAATAGATGCTGCCAAAAATAACGAACCCCTAGAAAAATTTTCTACTTGCTGCACTGAGACACCATATTGAAGACAGCATTATTTTAAATGTTTCTGTAACACTTCATTTTAAGTTTATTTATTTATTAATTTTTAAATATTTATTTATTATTTAGCTGGTTGCACCAGGTCTTAGATGCGGGTCGCGGGCTCCTTAGTTGCAGCTCGCCAACTCCTTAGTTGAAGCACGTGGACTTCTTAGTTGTGGCATGCAAACTCTTAGTTGTGGCATGCATGTGGGATCTGGTTCCCTGAGCAGGGATCTAGCACTTTAAAAAAGAACTTTGGTTCAGATATCTAATTCCCTTCTAAATTTGAAAGTGGAAAGTACTTTCCCATTGTTGGCACCTATCATATGGAGTTTGTGTTAGATAGACCTACTCTGTGTTACTATAGAGTACTCACTCATTTATTCATTTGCCATCCATTCAATTAATCACCATTCAGCTCTTTGAAGTGTTGATTTATCATCTATCAGTTTAGAGCAATCTTTTATGCATTAGGAAAGAACAGATCTGCTTTTATTTTTAGGTTTTATTTTAAAAATAAGTATTTTCAGTGGTGTTGGGAAGCTTGCAAAGAATTTGAGTGAAACTGGAGAAATTTTCTCTAGCACTTTAAAAGTCTCTGGAGTCCCCTTGGGCTTCTGCGACACTAATGCCGCGATAAAGTAAGCGTTTCCAGGATTTTGCTGGTTTCGCTGAGTTCTAGACTCTGGGTGCAAATAAATTATATCCCAGTTCCTGGAAGGTTTTCAGGATAGAGGAATGGCTCCAGTGGTGCTCTTTGAGCCATTTAAGGGCAATGACAGAGGCCTAGAAGAAAAGAGCTAAATAAAAGTCATTTGCATGGCCAAGGGAGGGAACACGTCTCGCTCATCTACCACTGGCTGTGTTTGGCTTCAGTCCCAGAGAAGATTCTAGGCTACATTATTTATCATAATCATAATCATAGTAATAACAATAATAACAACAATAATAATAAAAGTTCATGAGACTTATGGGAAAGTGACAATCACTGGCGCTCAGCTTGAGATTTTTAAAAACAGAATATGTCAGTCTGAACTTTTTCTTTCTTTAATATTGTTTCTAGGCTCATCTATTAAGGAAATATACACTAGGCCTGGAGCAGAATAGAGACTCAATCCATATCTGTTGATTGAACAAATGGAGGTTTTTGATGAAGTCTTTTATGACCTAGTTGATAAAGCACAATGCGGGCTGGATGCAAGGGCAACTAGCTGGGTTAGAATAGCCCAGAATATGCCATTCATACCAGTCTGGAGGCAGAGTCCTGATGCTGGGCCACAACCTCCCAGGAAGCTCTCCATGACGTGGGTGCAATATAGAGAATAGGCCCTTTGAACTGCATTGGGCAGGGCAGCATATGTGCTGAAGGATGGAATCCAGATCGACAGACCTTTCTTATCAATCTTTAAAACCTTCCCCTGCTCCCCCCATATAAGCAATACCTGCTCATTGTAGGCAGTCTGAGAAATATAAGAAAGACTAAGGAAGAAAATAAAAAGAATTCATGATCTCCTCTCACTCAAATATAACTGTAAACAGATAAGGTAGGGGTTTCCCAGAGAAAGAGAACCAGTCATAGCTTTCTTGACGTAAGAGAAGCCACTTTTGGCCTAAGCCATTTTGTGATCTAAGCCTGGCCACAATGCTTGCCCTTGAACAGGTCTCAGTAATTAAAGATCTTAAGGGAACAAAAGAACACAGAAACTGTTATGGCAAGAGAAGTAACAATAGCAAAGATAATATATCAGGTGTAAAGACTCCCAGTTCTGTTTCAATGATAAAGATTAGCCTGAAGTACTCAACCACCAGAGCAACTGGAACCTAAGGGAGGATGATGTTGACCTTCTCTGACCCTTGTGACTTCCATCAGCTAAAGCTTAGACTCTGCCCCGCCCAAGCCCCTTCATGAATATGTATGTCCCCATAAACTTCCCCCAAAGGAAAAAAAAGAAATTAAAAACAAACAAACAAACAAACAAAAAAACTTCCCCAAATTTGCTGTGCAGGGAGATGCTGCTTTGGGAATATCCTGGTGTTCTCCTTATTTGCTGCAAGTAATAAATTCTCCTGATCTTTGGCTTAGAGGGGAATCCAGTTTTCAGGTAACATAACCATGGCTAATATGTTGCTGTATTTCTTTGCAGAACTTAATGTATATGTATTTTTAGCTAGATAAGTTAATTTTATAACCTCTTTTCACTTAAACTAAACTCTTTTAAGGTATAATTTGTAATGATTATGTAACACTACATTATATTTGTGTTGGCTCTCCATGTATTCATTTGTTGAATTGAAACAAATAATAGCAATGTTAATAGTACCATATTAATATGGTAATTCACTAAGGCCCAGAGTCTGTTCTAAGTGCTTTAAAGTTATGAACTTTTTAAATCTTCAAAGCAACTCTATGAGGTATTATTATCCCCATTTTACAGCTGAAGAAAGTGAGGCATAAAGAGTTTCACTTGCCCCAAATCAACCAAATACTAAGTGGCAGAGGCAGGAATTTCTCTTTCTTCTGAAGTTCTGAAGTTTTGATAGTCCACATTTATTAAATGGTATTGGAATAACTGAATAACCATCTAGAAAAAAACTAGGTTGGCTTTCACATTACACTTTACCTTAGTATAAATTCCATATGAACCAAAGATTTAAATATAGTAGATGAAGTTGTAAACATGCAAAAACAGTAGTTCTCAATGCTGACTGAACTTTAGAACCAACTCAGGAATTTAAGAATTACCATAAAAAATGTACACAATTTTGCCATTTGCAAAATGGATGAACTTGGAAGGCATTATGCTAAATGAAGTAAGTCAGACAAAGAAAGAAAAATACTGTATGATATCACTAATAGGTGCGATCTTAAAAATACAACAAACTGGTGAATACAACAAAAAAGAAGCAGACTCACGACACAGAGAACAAATTGTGGTCACCAGCGGAGAGAAGTGTGCGGGAGGAGCAAGAAAGGGGTAGGGAAGTAAGAGATACAAACTATCGGGCATAAAATACGCTACAAGGATATATTATACAGCAGGGGTCTCCAACCTTTCTGGCACCAGGGACAGGTTGCATGGAAGACAATTTTTCCACAGACTGGGGTGGGGATGGTTTTGGGATGATTCAAGTGCATTACATTTATTGTGCACTTTATTTCTATTATTATTACATTGTAATATATAATGAAATAATTATGCAACTCACCGTAATGCAGAATCAGTGGGAGCCCTGAGCTTGTTTTCCTGCAACTAGATGGCCCCATCTGGGGATGATGGGAGACAGTGACACTCGAAGTGTGTTGCTTATGTCCAGTCTCCTCCGTGATCTCTTTTTGGTTGCTGTCACTACAGAAAACACTGCTTCACAAGGATAGGATGTTGGAAATGGAAGCAGGCTTTTCAGTGCTTTTGTGGCAATCTCAGGATATTCCCCCTTGACTTTACTCCAGAACCTATGGAGATTTGAAGTTGTCTCAAACACACTTCTAAGGCCACCGTCACTTGCGATCTCAAGCAGTTGATCCTCTTCTAGCAGGGACAAAGTCGATTCACCTGGTTTACTCATGAAGGGGTCGCGGATCCATTCCTTCCCAGTTCAGGGGTCTTTTGTGGTTGGGAAGTAATGCCCAAACTCTTTTGAAAGCTGAGATAGGTGATCGTGCACCAGCTGGGAGAAAGAAGGCCCTGGCTCAGTCCCTTTCAGAATCTCTGTTCATGTTTGAAACATGCCAAAAATCCCAATATTAACCCATCACCCCCATAATTCCAGTTTGGCTTTGAATGCAACCACTTTATCTGCCGACTTGAACACAGTTGTCGTTCTCCCCTGAAGTGACAGGTTGAGTTCCTTGAGCAGGTGGAACACGTCACACAAGGAAGCAAGTTTTATGACCCACTGTGTGTCACTGAAATGTGCTGCCAGTGGTGACTGTTTTTCTAAAAGAAATCTCTAGAGCGGCTCTCATAACGCAGAAACTCAGGCCAGTGATCTGCCTTTAGAAAGCCACCTCACTTCCGTGTATGAGAGAAGATGTGTGTGTTCTGCGTCCATCTCCTCACAGAGCTGCGTGAACAGACGTGAGTTAAGGGCGTGTACTTTAATGTTGTTGATAATTTTAATCACATCCTGCAAAACGTTGTTAAGTTCAGGTGACATTTTTCGGCTAGCCAGCATTTCTCCATGGATGACACAGTGCGTAGACCTACATTCAGAAGCGACCTCTTTGACCAGAATAGTGAAACCAGAAAGCCATCCAGTCACGGCAGCCACTCAGTCCGTGCATATACCGACACAAAATGAACAATTCAGGCTTCCTGATATGTAATCATTCAAAGACTTGAATAGTTCTGCAGCTGTGGTGTTGGTTGACAACAAAAGTGCACGTACCATATTCTCATGCACGTCCTCCTGAAAAATATATCACACAAAAACAAGCATTGTTGCCTTGTTGTCAACATTGGTAGACTTGTCAACCTGGATTCTGTACCACGGTGACACAATAATCGTCTCTAAAAATTGTGCCTCAGTATCCTCTGCTATTTCATCAATTCGTCTAGTTAGTTATGGCGCTAGACAAAAGAGGAACACATGCTACATTTTGAACTGCAGCCTCTCCTAAAAGTTCATGACAAGTGTCCTTAGCAGCAGGCAGGGTCAACTCTTCACAGTAGTAAAGAGCTTCTTAGCTCTAGCAATGTGGTTGGGCACTGAGAATGATGCTCTCAGTGCAGATGTATTTGATGAAGTGGTGGCCCTCAATAATTGCTTCTGTTCTTCATGTTCACATTTTTTTCTTTTGTAAAACTCCAAAGGCTTGTCTTTTAATGCAGGGTGCTTGGGCTCCATGTGGCAAAGCAGTTTCGAAGGTTTCACGGCTTCGTTGGATAGCCAGTCGCCACATATTCTACAAAGCGGTCTTGGAGAATATGAATCACCTGTTGCAAAGGAACCCATAATTTAAGTAAGACTCTTGGTATTTTCTTTTTTTTTTTTTTCTTTCTCTCTTTTTCTTGTGGTATGAGGGCCTCTCACTGTTGTGGCCTCTCCCGTTGTGGAGCACAGGCTCCGGACGCGCAGGCTCAGCGGCCATGGCTCATGGGCCCAGCCGCTCCGCGGCATGTGGGATCTTCCCGGACCGGGGCACGAACCCGTGTCCCCTGCATCGGCAGGCGGACTCTCAACCATTGTGCCACTAGGGAAGCCCGGTATTTTCTTTTAAATGCAGCTTTTTTGTTGTTGGCAGTCTTAGAGTCTTCTGCGGTCTCATCGTTGTGTCTTTCCCCCTTTTCACAGAAGCTCTCCACTGACGTTTGTTTTTTACTTATTTTGGCTATAGGGTTAGCTTGTGGGCTTACCAAAACTGACTGATTCAAGTGTGCAGTGCAGGAAAGAGGGGCAGATGGAAGTGGTAAATAACATAATGGGTGGGCCATGAGCAGACTAAAATAAGTGTCGGATTCTGACTTAAAGCCTGTCATCAGATACAGCTGTACAGCTGAAGTACATCAACTCACTTGCCACTATAAAGCCTTCCACCAGATGCAGCTTAATTGTCACTTGCCACTCACTGATAGGGTTTTGATATGAGTCTGCAAGCAATTGATTTATTATGCTCACTGTTATTATGCTCAAACCTCTCTGCTAATGATGATCTGTATTTGCAGCCACTCCCCAGCGCTAACATCACTGCCTCAGCTCCACCTCAGATCATCAGGCATTAGATTCTCAGGAGGAGCGTGCAACCTAGATCCCTCGCATGTGCAGTTCACAGTAGGGTTTGAGCTCCTATGAGAATCTAATGCCCCTGCTGATCTGACGAGGTGGAGCTCAGGTGGTAATGCAAGCGATGGGGAGCGGCTGTAAATACAGATGAAGCTTCACTCGCTGGCCTGCCGCTCACTTCCTGCTGTGCAGCCCTGTTCCTAACGGGCCAAGGACCAGTACCGGTCTAGAGGTAAGGCCTAGGCATTCATATTTTTAAAGCTCCCCTGGTAATTGGTATGCAGCCAGGGCTGAGAAGCATTGACCAAAAGAAAAACTGTAGATTAAAAAAAAACTCTGGGAAAAGAGAAAGCTTTTCTATGTATTATATAAAACTCAAAAGTTCAAAAGAAAAAGTGATAAATTCAGTAGTGAGGAGTTACTGTTTAATGGGTATGGAGTTTCAGTTTGGTAAGATGCAAAGTTCTGGAGATGAATAGTGAGGACAGTTGCACAGCAACGTGAATGCACTTAACGCTATTGAACTGTACACTTAAACATAGTTGAAATGATAAATTTCAGGTTGCATAAACATTTACACAATAAAAAATTGCATTAGAAAAAAAAATCATAGGACTTCCCTGGTGGCACAGTGGTTAATAATCTGCCTGCCAATGCTGGGGGCATGGGTTCGAGCCCTGGTCTGGGAAAATCCCACATGCCGTGGAGCAACTAAGCCCGTGTGCCACAACTACTGAGCCTGTGCTCTAGAGCCCGTGGACCACAACTACTGAAGCCCGCGCGCCTAGAGCCCATGCTCCGCAACAAGAGAAGCCACCGCAATGAGACGCCCGCACAATGAAGAGTAGCCCTAGCTCACCGCAACTATAGAAAGCCCACACGCAAGCAACTAACACCCAATGCAGCCGAAATAAATAAAATAAATTTATAAAAAAAGAGAAGAAGTCATCATAGGCACAACAGACAGTTTACAGAAAAGAAAATACAAAAGATTCTTAAACACACGAAAAAAGACCATTCTCACTAATTGTAAGAGAAAATAAAATTAAAACTACACTAAAATATCATTTTCACTTAGACTGAGAAAGACAAAAATGTTGGATAACTCAATTGTGCGTAAGGACCTTAGGAAACAGTCATTCTTATTCCTTGCTGGTGAGAGTATAAATTTGTACATTTTCTATGGTGGGCCTATTTGGCAACATCTATTGAAATCCCCAATGTGCATAAAATTTGATCCCATAATTTCACATCTAGGAATTTATATTACAAAAATATTCATATACAAAATGACATAAGTATAAAGTTATTAACTGCAATATTATTTGAAATAGCAAAAGATAAATCCAAACACCTATCAATAGAAGACTTGTCAAATAAATTTTGGTAAGTCTATTTTGTGTACTTTGGAGTACTCTGTGGGATGTTAGAAAAATAAGGTAGATCTTTACATGCTAATATGGAATGATTTGTCATTATGTGAAAACAGCACGAGAGAGGGTAAAGATAGACATAATTCTATGTATGTAAGAAAATGGTTAAAAAAAATAGTAGCCTCTGGAAAGAGGACTGGGACATAAAGAAGACATTGTGTGCTTTTTAAAATATTGATTAAAAAATACCCCTATGAATATTTAACTTTTTTTCTTTAAATAAAGCTTCACTGGGGGAGGGAAAGAGCAATATAAAGTAGCATCTAAAATGACAAAGGGTCTAGGATTTGTCATTGTCTGCCTGTTTTTAAACAGCTGGGGAAGACCTGGGTATGTTCATGTGATGCAGGGATACCATCAGTAGAAAGGAAAGGCTCCAGAGCCAGGTATCTGGGGAGTGAACTCAGGATTAGGCAGGAGGCCTTAGCTTTGGGCAGGAGCAGACACACCTCCTCCCCTGACTTGGGTGAGATAAGGGGAGGATTGGTCCCTAAACAGATGAAACTGGGATGAAACTGGGTGCGTGGGGGTGAGCTTGAAGGAGCTCCAGACTCCAAGTCTCTATTTTCCCTGGAAAATATGAGATAAGTTATCTTCTGCTGCTGAGGGAGGAGCTGGTGGCCCAGGGGCATGAGGAGAGTGGTTAAAATTTAAAGCAGCTTGTAAAGCGAGGAAGCATTGAGGAGACTCAGAAAGTAATACTGGACAGCTTTGAGGGCCTCATAGACCTTCAGTGATGGCAGTCTGTGAGGCTGAGTTTTCTCCAGCAGTTTTCAGCAGCCTGGGTCACTGGGGCACAGGGCCAGCAGAGGGTGAAGAGTAAGGGGCTGGGCAGATATGACGTGTCAGAGTGGATGAGGTCTGAGGCCAGGTGGGGAGCGAGTGAGTTGTTTGTCCTGTTTGTCTCCCCAGTGGGCTGGGACCACTTTTTACCCTCAGGGCAGGGAGCCCCATCCCATCCCAGGACCACTTTTCAGGGTCCCCAGGGTCTGATAGGGTGCCTAATCATGAGACACACCCACGGAATGTTTTCTGAATTATTCATTGAAATTGCAAAAGTAAAAACAAATAAAATCCAAGTCTTTCACTTTATTAAAGCTGTAAGGAGTCTTTTTCTTTAACATCTTATTGGAGTCTAATTGCTTTGCAATGGTGTGTTAGTTTCTGCTTTATAACAAAGTGAGTCAGTTATACATATACACATGTCCCCATATCTCTTCCCTCTTGCGTCTCCCTCCCTCCAACCCTCCCTAACCCACCCCTCTAGGTGGTCACAAAGCACCGAGCTGATCTCCCTGTGCTATGTGGTTGCTTCCCACTAGTTATCTATTTTACGTTTGGTAGTGTAGATATGTCCATGCCACTCTCTCTCTTCGTCCCAGCTTACCCTTCCCCCTCCCCATATCCTCAAGTCCATTTTCTAGTAGGTCTGTGTCTTTATTCCTGTTGTAAGGAGTCTTTTATCACATTAAAATAAGCTGGCATTATCCAGCTTATTTACCTAATTTGTTCACCAGAGTTGTTTGCTATTTTCAAATGTGAAAACCGGAACTTCCCTGGTGTCGCAGTGGTTAAGAATCCCCCTGCCAAGGCAGGAGACACGGGTTCGAGCCTTGGTCCGGGAAGATCCCACATGTGGCGGAGCAACTAAGCCCAGGCACCACAACTACTGAGCCTGCACTCTAGAGCCTGCGAGGCACACCTATTGAGCCCCCGTGCCACAACTACTGAAGCCCGCACGCCTAGAGCCAGTGCTCCACAACAAGAGACGCAACCGCAACAAGAAGCCTGCGAACTGCAATGAAGAGTAGTCCCCGCTTGCCGCAACTAGAGAAAGACTGCGCGCAGCAATGAAGACCCAATGCGGCCAAAAAATTTGTTAAAAAAAGAATAAAAATTAAAAAGGAAAAAACAAATATGAAATCCAAAGATATTGAAGATCTATGTTTTTAAATATGCTCCAGGCTATGATTACAGTGACAAATGATTGGGAGGATTCTAGGCATCCCCTCGTCTTTGCTAAAAACATTTTCATCACTGTACTTAATATTCCCTCTTTAATGATGCACTGCTGCCTACCTCTCTCCCAAAGTGTGTGTGTGTGTGTTTGCGGGGGGGTGGTATGGGAGGAGGGTTCTGCAGAGGGAGGGGAGCATTCGCCCCTGTGACGGGGAGGCACTTTGGTACTGGCTCCTTGGTGTAGGTGGCTTGCAGCTCGGAGGGGCCAGCAAGCACTCAGTTTGTGAGGAGTGAAGAGGGGAGGCTCTTAGAAGGGATTTGGAGATCAATATGTGTCTTCCGTAACTGCAGGGGGCCAAGCTTCCTCTCTTCCAGCCTCTGGTTTTCTCTCACCTCCACGAGCAGAAGAGCTGACTGTGGCCTCGGAGAAACTCTCGTTTGTTCAGCCATTCATCCAACAGTCTTTAAGCAGCTGCTGCGTGCCAGCCCTGTGGTAGGCGTCGAAAGGCAGAGGTGCCCAAATCCTGGCCACTGCCGAGGTGGCCTGCAGACACGTGCTCCAGATGGTGCAAGGGCCCACAAATGCCTTTAGATGTTATTCTGTGGATTATTTGAATACCATTCTTAGAAACTCACCCCTGAACCATCAGCGAGTGAGAGACAGCAGTGCCCTCTAGGGACCCGGCAAAGTGCACGTGCCAGGCAGCACGGAGCTGCTAGGGCAGAGTGGAGGCGTTGCTATGGGAACTGCCGGGGCAGCCTTTCCTCTCGCAACCTCTAGGTTCCTTTCTTTGTAGCCATTTATTCCAGGGAGACACGTGCACAGCTGTCTTTCCTCCTTTTTCTCATCTCTGGGAAGCTACACAATTGAGGAGGAGCTGTCGGCAAGTGGTATGGGGAGAGGGTGAGTGGAGCCTGGGTAGGAAGACGGCTGCGGGGCGGGGGCCGTGGCGGTGCTCCCAGCACACCAGCGGGGCAGTGGCTCGCACCAGGCTTACAGCTCTGCCACTGTGGCTGGAGGAGCCCCTCAGAGCTGATCACGTCACATCACACCAACTGCCCGCCCCTCTCCCTGCCGCCACAGGCTGCATGGCATTTAGGAGCAAGACCAGGCAGAGCAGGATTGCTATGATTAAGCCTCGCTCAGTTTCCCAGAAGCCAGGCACAAGGGTCTGGGGCCTCTAAGGCAGAACAGTCTAGTTGAGAGAGCACTGGAGCTGGAGTCAGGAGGCCTGCATTCTGGCCCTAATCCTGGCCTAGTGTGACAATGTTAAGTCATTTCCATCCTTCCTGGCTGTTTGCTCATTTGGAAAATGAGAGGACTGGAGAGCAAGGACTCCAAAGTGTGTTACCAGACCCGTCTGAGAATCTTTATTAAGAAATGCAGATTTCTAGGCTCAACTCCAGGAATTCCTATTAAATATGTCTGGGGTGGGCCCTGGGAATCTGTATTAAGATGAATGCAAATTCAAATCACTTGCAGAGTCTGTTGATACACTTGAGATAGAGACACCTTGAGAACAGTCACAACCAGGACTTTGAATCACAGAGGTAAATGTCAAGGATACTCAGATAATTGCAGAGAGTATACTAAGAGAATGTTAGCTGACTGGTCCCAGGCCTTTATGGCAGTGATGCCAATTACCTCATTCTGTAGTGTCTCTTAGTACAAGAAAAAATGACCATCACTGAAACCCCCTTAGGAAGGCATAGCTTCAAGTGTGTACTTTAGCATCAGAAATGGATGGGCGCTCATCCAGCCTCTCCTGGGTGACTGTCATCCACCAACTGCCACACCAGTGCTGCAAGAGGTGAGGGGCAAAGAATAGAACTCCTAATACCTTCTTGAAACTTTCTTTCCTTCACTTTAGTAAGTCAGTTCCCTCTGAGTCTTTCCTAAGGGAAAGACCTTTTTCATTTATTTATTCAGCAAATATTGATTGAATGCATATGTGCACCTAGGCTCTGTGCTGGGCACTGGCGAGACAATGAAGGACAGGATCAAATATAATATGATGTCATGAGGGCTATGAAGGTGTTATAGGACCTAGAGGGGTTCTCAACCCAGGCTGAACCCAAATATCTTCTTGCCCTTCTCCGCCTCTAAGTATGGGCATTCTTCAAAGCTCAGTTTTATACAGACATAAAATGGCATTTATTGGCAGAAGTATGGAGCAGAACAAGGCTGGCCATGACCAGCACATTGGATACAGTGAGGAAAAGAAGGTGGCCCTGGCAGGAAAAATCTCAGAGTTGGTGATGAGAAGTTCAGATTGGAGGTCAATCAGTATCCAGAAAGTCCAAAGAGCTTGGAAGAGATGAATATCCTGATAAGCAGGTAAAAACTAGACAGGTAGGTATATATTCCATGACTCCATCAGTGGTCATGTGGACTCAGCCTCAGGGTTCTAGGGCATGACTAGGGTGGTGCTTTGTCCAGGGAAACTGGGAGACTGAACAGGACATCAGGCATGAACACAGACATGGACTGTCACAAAGGAAGTGGCACAGATTTTCCTGGTCCCAAGATCTAAGAGAAGTATCTCCTGGGGTTCTCAGAAATAGTCCTGTAATATGCCTTGGAACTATTCAATGAAAGCTGTACTAAGAGGGGTTAAAGCAAAGTAGACCCTCATGAACTCCAGGCTCTCTTGGTCCCATCCAGACTCTCCTGCCAGAATAGAGGCAGAAGACAACTTCTAAGCATTATATCTAGACGAATAGGCGGTTTGCATATCCTTCAAGCCAGGGGCTGACAAACTTTTTCTGTAAAGGGCCAGATAGTAAATAGTTTAGACTTTAGGGCCATTAGGTCTCTATTACAACTGCTCAATACTGTCATAGGGTAAAGGCAGCCATAGAGAATCTGTAAACAAATGAGTGTGGCTGAGTTCTAATAAGACTTTATTTTGGGATACTAAAATTTGCATTTCTTATAATTTCCATATGTCACAAAATGTTTTTTGGAGGTTTTGTTTTCTCCAACCATTTAAATGTGTAAAAACCATTCTTAGCTTGTGGACTGTAGCTATTCAAAAACAGGCAACAGGCTGATTTGGTCCATGTGCCATGGTTTGCTGACCTCTGCTTCAGATGTTCCTCCATAATGAGTAATTTTTATAACTGATTAAGAAATCAGGAGGTGAAGGGTTTGGGTAACATTAGCTACTGTTACAGACAAACCTCAAAATCTCAGTGGCTTACCATGAATGTATTTCTGCTTATGTCAGGTGTTCCTAATGGGTGGGCAGCTTTCCTCCAATGGGTGACTCAGCAACCTGGGCTCCATCTACCTTCTGGCTCCGCTCCCAGTCAGCAGACGGGGGGAGACAAGGTGACGGTGGGTCTGCTTCTCAACCATATCAGCCCAGAAGTGGCACATACAACTGGGCCATGTTTAGATGCAAAGGGTTGGGTGGCGGGAATGCTGAGAAAGACAGTAGCTGGCCATGTCTGGTAATGATGCTCCCCTGTGGAAGAGAGTGTATATCTGCCGGGTTGCTAGCTGCCCTGCTACAGTGACATTCTTGGACAAGAACTTGAGGGTTGATAGTGATGCTGATTAAGCATGGTTCTGTGAACCAAGCTGAGTGTAAAGAGGACATTCTTCTATGAAAGTTAAAGCTCCTGACCACACCACATGCCTGAAGTACATGGAGAGCCAAGACTTCCCTCTGAAAACCACTCTGGGTGTGCTCAATACAAACTCTAATATGTAGGTGGTGGAAGTCTCAACATTCTTCACACAAAAACATGACTATAACATATTTTGTCTGGAAAAGCTTCAAAGAGTTGTAACAATGATCCAATATGGCCATAAAAAATCATCAACAAAGAACTCAGGGAACTTATAAGATTAAGTGATATAATCTCCTGTTGAACCTTCCAAAATACAGTTATCTTAAAATGTATTTCCAGGTAACTTAAGGATTCTCAGCTTTGGCATTCTTTACTTTCTGGGCCAGATACTTCTTTGTTGTGGGGGGTGACCTGTGCATTATAGGGTATTAGTAGCTTCCCTGGCTTCTACACACTGGATGCCAATGGCATCCTTTGCCATGCTTCCTTGGTTGTGACAACCAAAAATGTCCCTGGACATTGCCAAGTGTCCCTGGGGGGCAAAACTGCCATGAGTTGAGAACCACTGTGTGACTAAATGATAGAACTTAGTGAATAAAATTGTTGAAAATGAGCCAACTAAATGTTGCAGGTGTGAATATAAATGACAATGTTGATTCTAGAGATTTGTCTTTGGTCAGGCTTTCTGACAGTGATTAGGAATTAGGCTAAGTCCTCTCTTGGTAAAAGATGACAGTCGATCAGCAGCATAGACAAAAATAGCTGCCTTCAATACATCCCTTTCAGTTCTCAGTATTAGGAGGGCATTTAGCTACATATCCCAAAGTGGTTTCATGTAAGGATACGGGATTGCTGCTAAAATGTGCCAGAATTAACTTAATTAACTTATTAGTTTAAAAACTATTCTCTGATCTGCCAGGTTGTTCCTACCAACCCTAGCCCTGGAGGTGGCTCTAAATTACAGGTTTCAAATACACGAATACTGCTCAGAGCCCCTGACCTTTACTATTTTCTGGCTGCAGTCTCCAAGGCCAAGATATAATCAATGAAGCCTGAAAACTGAATCTGTTTCTGAACACAGGCTCTACAGTGTGATGGAGAATGCACTTAGCCTCATGGCTGAAACAAACAACAAATTGTTAGTTAGCTTTGTCATTATTATTGCTATTATTATTACTACTGTATAACAATGGGCATTTGCAGAGTGGCTTGCATTAAAGCTATGCAAGCTTATAGTATAGAATATCTCCCTCCCTTGTAGCTCATTAAAGAGGAAATTAGAGCAGAATACAACCCAGACTCTTTAACATGGCCTTCAAGACCCTGAGTGATCCAGCCCCTAACTAAATCGAAGCTCATCTTGCCGCACTCTTCCCCCGGCTCACCAAACTTTGGCTTTTAAACATTCCTCTGACCTCTGGAGATTTGGCTTCAGTAGGTCCAGGGACGGGTGCTGTTTTAGAGTCTCCCACTGGCTCTGATGGACTGACAGATGTGCACGTTGTGGCTACAAGTTGTGCGTGGCTTACACCTCAGCCAGCTCCAAAGCCAGACGCTGCCAAATGAAGTAAAAAGCAGGGGCTTTATGAACCAAGGACTTCCTATACAGGGATGGGGAGGCTGTTGT
The DNA here is from genome assembly GCF_964165515.1 of Mesoplodon bidens. Lineage (NCBI taxonomy): Eukaryota > Metazoa > Chordata > Mammalia > Artiodactyla > Ziphiidae > Mesoplodon > Mesoplodon bidens. The sequence goes on along the minus strand of NC_138170.1, from coordinate 1,000,974 downwards.
TTTAGTGGCGATGTGGGCTGAGACTGAACTTGCTGAGAGGGAGGGCCCAGAGGGGACAAGCCCCAGGAGGGCAGATCCTAGTAGGCAAAATGAATAATGCAATTTCCACTTCAGGACCTTCTTCTAATTGTGAGAGGTGAGTGTGTGTGTGTGTGTGTGTGTGTGTGTGTGTGTGTGTGTGTGTTGGGGGGAGGTGAGCTCAAGGCCTCAGCTTAGAGCTAGACACTCTGGGGGAGGAGTGGAGTCTCTTGGGGGGGAGTGTGAGTGACTTTGGTGCTTAAAGTAAAACTTTCCTGGGCCTCCCTGGTGGCGCAGTGGTTGAGAGTCCGCCTGCCAATGCAGGGGATACGGGTTCGTGCCCCGGTCCGGGGGGATCCCATATGCCGCGGAGCGGCTGGGCCCGTGGGCCATGGCCGCTGGGCCTGCGCGTCCGGAGCCTGTGCTCCGCGGCGGGAGAGGCCACAACAGTGAGAGGCCCGCGTACCGCAAAAAAAAAAAAAAAAAAAAAAAAAAAAAAGTAAAACTTTCCTATTGTCAAAATTCCCTTCAATGACCTGCATCTGCCCATGAAGTCCAATGTTCAGGATAAGCATATCCTACTCTGCTTAGGAATTTGTTTGCACACTGACATTTAACACTTAAGAGCCATTAATGATGGTGGTACAACCTTGTAGATGTAATGAATGCTCCTGAATTGTACACTCAAAAATGATATATTTTATGTTATATATATGTTACCACCTCCCGCCCCTCCCAAAAAAGAACCACTGAGCTGGACTAGAGGTTGTGCTAAAAGGCAAATCTATATATATGTGGATGTGGGACATTTAAATAATTCTCTTTAACCTCCAAAAGGAGGATAGGTGGTCAATTTCAAAGAGTTCTTGCTTGTCTGCAGGATTTATTACATTCTGAACTTTCTCTTATTGAACTTTTTATTGTGAAAATTTAAAAATACACTTAAAAAGTGGATAGAATTGAACAATGAACCCCCTTTGAATCCAGGACCCAGCTTTAACAACCATCAACTTTTGCTGTTCTTGTTTATTTAGCCCTCTAACTTTCCTTTCTTTCTCTTTCTCCCTTTCTTTTCTTTCTTTCTTTCTTTCTTTCTTTCTTTCTTTCTTTCTTTCTTTCTTTTCTTTCTTTCTTTTCTTTCTTTCTGTATTTTAAAGCATATCACAGGCATGTTTACAGTTCATCCATAAACACTTCAATTTTCCTATTCTAACATTAAGTTTTCATAGCTTAAATCTCATTAAAGGATTCATTTGCTGCTGTAAGCATTAACGAGATAAGTTAGCTTTGTCATTATCATTGCTATTATTAGGTTCAAAAGTCAGCTCAGTTTCTAAATTAGTATTTGCTATTTGGACCACCATGTAATAGGTGGTCCAACCTTCAAAAACTTTACACTCTACCTGAAAAAACAAACAATGGATATAAAATAAGATTGTGCAGAATTAAAGGCTACAATCACCAAACCACAAATGTCAAAGGGCAGCCAGTGTAAATTCTGTAATAAGACCTGAATCTTGTGCATGTCAGCTGTGCAGGAATTCAAGAGAGAGGGCTGCCTCTCTGAACCAAGCAGTTGGAGAGGTCAAGATAAGAAGATATCAGGAATGGGTCTGGAATAGATAATCTCTATTCTTGGCCCTGAACATTTGGTGTCCCTCACAAGATCATTTGTAACTGGCAAGATTTAGAGATCTAGATTGCTAGTCTTTTTTAGTTGATAATACCTTTCTTTTCTTTTTTTTTAAACAGATCTTTATTGGAGTATAATTGCTTCACAATACTGTGTTAGTTTCTGTTTCACAACAAAGCAATTCAGCCATATGCATACACATGTCCCCATATCCCCTCCCTCTTGAGCCTCCCTCCCATCCTCCCTATCCTACCTCTCTAGGTTATCTTCCTGTGCTATGCTGCTGCTTTCCATCAGCCAAATATTTACATTCGGTAGTGTGTATATGTCGATGCTACACTTTCGCCCCAGCTTCCCCCTCCCACCCTCATGTCCTCAAGTCCATTCTCTATGTCTACCTCTTTATTCCTGCCCTGCAACTAGGTTCATCAGTACCATTTTTTTTCAGATTCTGTATATATCCGTAAGCATATGGTATTTGTTTTTCTCTTTCTGACTTACTTCACTCTATATGACAGTCTCTAGGTCCATCCGCCTTACTACAAATAACTCAATTTCATTTCTTTTTATGGCTGAGTAATATTCCATTGTATATATGTGCCACATCTTCTTTATCCATTCATCTGTCGATGGACATTTAGGTTGGTTCCATGTCCTGGTTATTGTAAATAGAGCTGCAGTGAACATTGTGGTACACGTCTCTTTTTGAATTATGGTTTTCTCAGGGTATATGCCCAGTAGTGGGATTGCTGGGTCATATGGTAGTTCTATTTTTAGTTTTTTAAGGAACCTTCATACTGTTCTCCACAGTGGCTGTACCAATTCACATTCCCACCAGCAGTGCAGGAGGGTTACCTTTTCACCACACCCTTTCCAGCATTTACTGTTTCTAGATTTTTTGACAATGGCCATTCTGACCAGTGTGAGGTGTTACCTCATTGTAGTTTTGATTTGAATTTCTCTAATAATTAGTGATGTTGAGCATTTTTCATGTGCCTCTTGACCATCTGTATGTCTTCCTTGGTGAAATGTCTATTTAGTTCTGCCCATTTTTTAACTGGATTGTTTGTTCTTGTGATACTGAGCTCCATGAACTGTTTGTATATTTTGGAGATTAATGCTTTGTCTGTTGTTTCATTTGCAAATATTTTCTCCAGTTCTGAGGGTTGTCTTTTTGTCTTGTTTATGGTTTCCTTTGCTGTGCAAAAGCTTTTAAGTTTACTTAAGTCCCATTTGTTTATTTTTGTTTTTATTTCCATTACTCTAGGAGGTGGGTTAAAAAAGAACTTAGTGTGGTTTATGCCAAAGAGTGTTTTTCCTATGTTTTCCTCTAAGAGTTTTATAGTGTCTGGTCTTATATTTATGTCTTTAATCCATTTGGAGTTTATTTTTGTGTGTGGTGCTAAGTAGTGTTCTAACAGCTTTCAAATCCTCTGCTGTATACGATCCCTTCATTTCTCCTATAACCTTCTTATACCACTGGTTCCCATCACAAACTCTTTATTCAGTTCTCTCCTTGGGCGTGCTTCCATCTACTCCTTGCTTCTTCTACCCCAGAACCTTCAAGATTCTGTTTATGTTGGGCACTGGGAAGGCACTGTCCCATCAGCCTTTCTCCAGCCTCCTGGTTCTTTAGTGGGGCTGTGGTGGAGACCACTGCTGCTGTTTGAAACCAGTGAACTTTGCTTGTTTTTTGGACTTGAACTAGCCATGGACTCAGAGGGAGAGCCTGATGGGCAAATCCATGTATATGGTGAATGCAGGACTCCAGTGACTAAAAAGCAGTGGGTAGGGGAGGGAAGAAAAGAAGGAAGGGAGAAAGGGATGAATTAGGAGTGTAGCTGAGGGTGTAAAAGAGGCTGGTGGCAGAGATCCAGTGCTCAGAACATCTGGGGCCCAGCTCAGCTAGGACAAAAGCAGGACCTGATCATTACTACTCGATGCCCTCCTGGTCTATTCAGGCCATATCAGGGAAAATTCAAGCAGAAATCTAAGTCGGGTCAGAGTGAACAAATTCTGGAGGGAGAGAGATGAAAGATGACCTGAATTGGCAACAGGCTGATGTCAGGTAGTAACAGTAAAGTGGGATTTAGGACCCTGGCACTCTGTAACCTCTAGCTTCCTGTTCTAGACACTTGTTACTTACAGTGTGGTTTTGGGATTGGCAGCATCTATATTACTGGGAGGTTGTTAACAATGCAGAACCAAAGGTCCTGCTCACACTTACTGAATCAGAAACTTGGGGGTGGGAATTCCCTGGCAGTCTAGTGGTTAGGACTCTTTGTTTCCACTGCGGGGCCCGGGTTCAATCCCTGGTCAGGGTACTAAGATCCTGAAGCAGCGCAGCACAGCTGGAAAAAAAAAAAAAAAAGAAAGAAAGAAAGAAGAAGAAAAAAAGAAACTTTGGGGTGGCATTCCTTGGCTCATGGCCACATCACTCCAAACTTTGCTTCTATTGTCGTCTTATCCTTCTCTGACTCTGACACTCCTGCCTCCTTCTTATAACACTTGTGATTACATTGGGTCCACCTGGATAATCCAAGACTTCTATCCATCTCAAGATTATGAACTGAAGTACATCTACAACATCCCTTTTACCATGTAAGGTAATATATTTGCAGGTTCTGGGAATTAGGATGTGACATCTTTGGGGGCCCGCTATTCACCCTACTACAGGAAGCCATTAGAGAAGTGACAAAACTTGACATATATTTTAAGAGTAATTATGGCTGCTGTTTTGAAAATAGTTTTGTGGGGGCAAGAATGGAAATGAAAATTAGTTAGTATATCAGAGTGAGTCTTTAAATTCTAAGGGCCTTGTTGGCTGGTCCCACATAAGCGAGCATATAATTCTGTTATGGGCTGAATTTTGGCCCCTAAAATTCCTGTGTTGAAGCCCTAACCCCTAGTACCTCAGAATGTGGCCATATTTGAATATAGGACCTTTAAAAGGGTGATTAAGTTAAAATGAGCCTGTTAGGGTGGGCCTTAATCCATTCTGACTGCTGTCTTTATAAGAAGAGGAAATTTGAACAAATGAATAGACACCAGGGATCTATGCACACAGAGAAAAGACCATGTGAAGACACAGTGAGAAGGTAGCCACCTGCAACCCAAGGAGAGAGGCCTCAGGAGAAACCAACCCTGCCAACACCTTGATCTTGGACTTCCACCTTCCAGAACTTTCAGAAATAAATTGTTGTTAAGCCACCTAGTCTATAGTATTGAGTTGTGGCAGACCTAGCAAACTGATACAAATTTAAAATGTCTTCCTGAAATCCAGATGCAGACTCTCCTCCTGATGCCTCAGTTCATGATTCTTGCCAGAAAAGGAAGTTGTGTCAGAAAAGTAGTTGGCAGGATCTTCCTGAAGTAACCTCACCTACATCCCAAGAATGAACACTTAAAACAATCTTTGCTCTTTAAAAAACACTGTTTAAAAAAGGAAAAGAAAAGCCACAGACTGGGAGGAACAATTTGTAAAACACATACCTGATAGAGGCTTGTATCCAGAATACATAAACCACCTAAGTAAGACATGGGCAAAAGATTTGAACAGATACTTCACATTAGATGAGGTACAGATGACAAATAATCACACAAAATGATGATCAACATCATTAGTAACTAAGAACATGCAAATTAAAGCCATAATGAGCCATCACTATGTACCTACCTACTAGAGTGGCTTTAAAAAACCTGACAATACCAAGTGTTTACAGGAATTCAGAGCAATAGACACCTCATACACTGCTGGTGGGAATGCAAAATGATACAGCCACTTGGGACAACAGTTTTGTAGATTTTTAGAAGGTTTAAACATACTCTTACCATATGACCCAGCAATCTTACTCTTAAGTATTAAACCAAGAGAAATAAAAATGTTTTACTGAAAGACCTGTGTGGGAATATTTATAGCAGCTTTATTCGTACTATCTCAAGCTGGAAACAACCCAATGTCTCTCGACTGGTGAGCAGATGAACAAACTGTGTCACATCCACACAATGGAATACTACTCAGAAATGAAAAGGAATGAACTATCAATATAAGCAAGAAAATGGATGACTCTCAAAAGCATTATGCTATGGAAAGAAACCAGAAAACAAAGGCTATATACTGCATGTTCCATGACTTTTTGAAAAGGCAAAACTATAGGGATATAAATAGACTGGTGGTTGCTGGGGGCACACCAGTTGCCCGGGTGAATTTTGGAGAGGTGATATATAATACCATATAATTGTGGTGGTCCTTACATGACTGTATATATTTGTCAAAATTCATTAAATTATACATTTAAAATTGGTAAATTTAAATGTGTGTGAATCATACCTTGTAAAGCTGATTTAGAACAATAAGACTCCATACTACCTGGACATGGGGAGAGGATATCTAAGCTATGACTCGGGATAGACACAGTCCCTGTGCCTTGAGTCCTGATGGCTACTTCTATACAGGTCACTCTACCACAATGGTGGAGCACTGAACCCCCAGCTGTCCTTGTCAGTGGAGGAGACATCAGGATCACTCACAGGCAGCTGTGACAATGTCTTTTTCCACGATGTAGCTGAAGAGCAGGGAAGTGATTTTAATGCATATTAAAGTTTGAAAACCACTAGTTTAAAAGAAGGGTCTTTAGCAGTAATGTATGTGTGCACACAGGAGGTGCTATCTCTGTGTGTGTGTGTGTGTGTGTGTGTGTGTGTGTGTGAGAGAGAGAGAGAGAGAGAGAGAGGGAGAGTATCTGTCTGTTTGTAGGAAGGAGGCTGAGGGGGAGGGAGCAAGTATATAAGTGCAAGTAGAACGGGGAAGGCAACCTATGAGATTTTAATACCCTTAGATAATCTGTGCCCAAACTACATTGGGAGAGCTAAGAGCCTGTTGATAAACATTATCTTTGGCTCCAGCTACCTTCTCGACCACTTTTTCCCTGTGACTCCAAAGCCTCTCCCCCATCAGAGGCTCATCCCTTCTCCTTGAGCTTTAGGGACCTTATCATTGTTTTCATCAGCTGTTAATGAAAGTTGCTTAAATCTGTTCCTCAGTTCCTCACTGTTACATCCTATTATCATCCACCTTTTACAAAGAAAAAAGTTTCTTGTCCCAGTTTACCCAGTGAGTAAGTGGACAGCTTCCAGGCTTCCAGCTCCAGGGTCTCCTGGGTCAGATGGTTTCCATAATTTCCCACTACCCCTCACCATCCAAGAGTTTAATTCTGAATATTCCCTTTGTGACCACCAATCAGAGTGAGGGGAAAAATGGGGCGGTGGGGAGAGGGGGCCTGGCAACAGGGTACAGAGGTGACCAGGAGAGAATGACCAGGAGATGATGGTTTTGAGCTCCCTACAGTTTCTGTCCCAGGGCATTTGGCTGGGGACAGTGGGGGACAGAGTTGGGGAGGGTACACCTCTATAAGAGAAAAAGCTGCTAGAAGTGGCAAACAATGTAACTATAATTGTCAGAAGACCACCTCAGGAAGTGGACAACATGCCACAACATAGTCACAACTATGAGACCTTGGTAGAAAACCTCACCACGTGGGAAGAGCAGAGCCCGGAGCCCAGAGATAAGGATTTCTGTCTTGACTTATGTTTACTAAACCTTGAACAAGTCACAAACCCTCTTTCAGCAAACGGTTAACCCAAATAAGACAACATATTCCAATGCGTTTTGTAAAATGCTACACAAGGAGATATTATTTCAAAAACTGGCAAACCTTCATTAGAAGAGCAATCCTTGTGACATGAAAGAATGTCTTATACCACCTTTCCTGAGGCAAGGATGCTGCTGCTTTACACCTGAGCATTTAAAAGCCAGCACTTGAAAGATTTATTTGCAATCTTTGCTCCAAAGTAACTTGCTGGCAACTCACTCAATTCTTTCTAACCAGGCACAGCCGAATGTCAGTGTCAGTTATCTCTTGGGTAGCAGAATTAGAGCTGATTCTTATTTTATTTTTATATGGTTCCGCATTTAAGAAAACAAAGGCATAGGCATGTGAAATAGTGGGGAGGTTTTGGATAACTACAGGAGGTCAGGTGCGTTTGGAAGTTGGAATATTTGTGGGAGGAGATGGGATGGGAGCTTGATGACAGCCGTGCTGGGGACTGTGCTTGTGGAGTCCTCTTTTCAAAGGCCATTAGCCTACTCTGCTCTGGGTTTAAAGCTGTGGCCCTCAAAATGTGGTCCTTAGACCAGCAGCACTGCCCTTGCCTGGAAACTTGTTAGAAATGCAAATTCTTAGGCCCCATCCCAGATGTATTGCAGCTGAAACTCTGGGGCTAGAGCCCAGCTCTGTTTTAATTAGCCTGCATGTTGAAACCTGAAAACCACTGCTTTAAAGCATGCCTAAGCTGGGACAGTGCTCCTTGCTCCTGGTGAGCTGGCAAAAAAGAACCAGTTGCCTCAATCATCTATTAGCCCACCGTTTGTGTGGGGTTCCCTGGGTTGGTTCTTTAAGCCCTAGATAGGTCCTCTTCTCTGACATAATGGCAGTGAGATGAGGTCTTGCAGTTGAGTGATTAGTTGGGATTTTATTTACAGTCAGAGAAGCATCTGGGAGGGACAAACTTCACAGTGCTTGCTCAAATTTAGTTGCTTCTCACTTTGGGTTAAAAAAGATCTGGGACTTCCCTGGTGGCGCAGTGGTTAAGAATCTACCTGCCAGTGCAAGGCACATGGGTTCGATCCCTGGTCCGGGAAGATCCCACAAGCCATGGAGCAACTAAACCCATGCACAACAACTACTGAGCCCATGTACCACAACTACTGAAGCACGCATGCTCTAGGGCCCATGTGCCACAACTACTGAAGCCCGCACGCCTAGGGCTTGTGCTCTGCAACAAGAAAAGCCACCCAATGAGAAGCTCATGCACTCCCACTCGCTGCAACCAGAGAAAGCCCATGCGCAGCAACAAAGACCCAATGCGGCCATAAATTAAAAAAAAAAAAAAAAAAAGATCTGGAAGTAACCCAAAAGAGGTCCTCAGAAGGCACTGGGTCATCTGGTTCTAGGGTGTTACAGTGTGCTCCTTGCTGGTTCTCAAGACTCTGCAGTTGCTCCCTGCTTGTTCCCATTATCCAAGGACAGCGCCTCCCACCCGGGCCTCCCCACAGAACAAGGAGGTCAGGGGTGCGTCCCTCACGGCCACCAGCTCCAGCACCTCGGACTCTCAGATCCCTCACCTGGAAACCGTCTCTGCTTTACCTGCATTTACTTTACTCTGAAACCCTACTTAGAAATACAACCACCCCTGTAGGTCTTATCTTCCTTACAGTCTAAAGTGTTTACTATATAGTGAAGAGTTCAGTAAATAATAGTTACTACTATGGTTATTATTATTTTGTGTTAAACAGGGAGAGAAGGGGTGAAGGGCACCCCAGTAAGAGGAAACAGCAGGGTCGGCTGTATGGTTTGTAGGGCCCATTGCAAAGTGAAGCCTGGCCAGAGGGCTGAGAAATCATTCTCCCCTTCCCACGGGCTCACTGCCCCAACTCAGGTCTGATGGGTTTCCCCCAAGAGACTTCAACCTCTGTGCAGGGACATGCTGAGAACCTGTGTCAGGGGTGGGAAAGGGGTCGTTACTGAGTCACCTGCCAAAAATCATCACCAGAGCACTGCCAGATCAGGGCAGGGATGGTCACCACCACCTCCTCCAGGAGGCACACCTCACCTTGACCCTCCTCACTCAGGCACTCATTGCCCTGGGGCTGGAGGACAATGGAGGCAATGACCTGGGCAATGACCCAGTTGTCACACAGGCAGAGGGCAGCAGTTGTTATGAAGTGGGAAGGGGGACAGTGGGCTCCAGGGCAAGGAGCAGATGGCCAAAAACTCATCCCACGTCGGCGGTGGAAGGGGGATCACACAGGAGCCGAGGCTCTGAGCCTTTGTGCATGCTCCATTACCCCATTGGACTTCACTTACAAATTCAAAGACATAATTATTAAGAATTTCAAGACAGCAACCACCCAGAGAGCCCTCTAATTTGGAGCCCTGTATGACTGCCCTGGTCATGTGTCCATGAAGCTGGTCCTGTGGGACAGAATATGTAAAGACATGGCATATAGTGAAACTGCAAGATGGTCCATTGTAAGAAAAGAGTAAGAGGAAGCTCTGAGATGAAGAGGCGTAGGAGGGGAGGCTAGAAAGACAGACAAGAATATAATATTTAAAAGATAGGCAAAAGTAGAGCCATAAAACTTTGATTTAAGTTAAAGGATATAGTAATATATAATCAATACAAAAAAATTGAAATATGGGACTGTATTAGTTTCCTAGGGCTGCTGTAACAAATTATCACAAATTGGGTGGCCTAAAGCCACAGAAGTTTCTTCTTTCATAGTTCAGGAGGCCAGAAGTCCAAAGGTCAAGTTCTTGGCAGGTTGATACCTTCTGGAGTCTCTGAGGGGGAAAGCTGATGCCTCTCCTAGCTTTTCCTGGTTTCCTGGTTGCCAGCAATCCCAGGCATTCTTTGGCCTGTAGATGCATCAATCCAGTCTTCACCTCCCTCTTCACATTACCTTCTACTCTGTATCTTTGTCTTTTCCTTTCTTATAAGGACACGAAGCATTGGAGTTAGGACCCACCCTAAATCCAGGATTATTTCATCTTGAGATCCTTTACTAATTATTCTTTTTACAAATAAGGTCACATTCTGGGGTTCTGACTGGACATGGATTGGAGGAATTGGCGGGGGGAGGGGACATTACGCAACTCACTACAGGGACACTAAAAAGAAGAAGAATAAAATCATCCATGCTTCTGCTACCTAGAGCTAACATTGATGAATATCTTGTTATATTGGTGGTCAGTGCTAAGCACTAAGGGCTTGAGCGAAAGATGGGAGACCGCCTTGAGAGGAGTTTGGGAGCCATGCAAAACGATTAGCAGTTGAATTTTAGAAAGATAATAACTTTAGAAAGATAAGACTTCCTTCTGGACTTCAGCCCCGCTACTCCCACCTAGCTTCAAATGTCTTTTACACTCAGAATTCAAGTTTCATTGCAATATGTCTCTGGAACCATTGGTTATCATAAACAAACCTCCTTATTTTATTTATTTATTAAAAATTTTTTTTAAACATCTTTATTGGAGCATAGTTGCTTTACAATTGTGTGTTAGTTTCTGCTGTATAACAAAGTGAATCGCTATACATATACATATATCCCCATATTTCCTCCCACTTGCGTCTCCCTCCCACCTTCCCTATCCCACCCCTCTAGGTGGTCACTAAGCACAGAGCTGATCTCCCTGTGCTATGTGGGTGTTTCCCACTAGCTATCTATTTTACATTTGGTAGTGTACATGTGTCCATGCCACTCGCTCACTTCGTCCCAGCTTACTCTTCCTCCTCCCTGGGTCCTCAAGTCCATTCTCTACCTCTGCATCTTTATTCCCTTCCTGACACTAGGTTCTTCAGAACCATTTTTTTTCTTTAGATTCCATATATATGTGTTAGCATACGGTATTTGTTTATCTCTTTCTGACTTACTTCACTCTGTATGACAGACTCTATGTCCATCCACCTCACTACAAATAACTCTATTTCATTCCTTTTTATGACTGAGTAATATTCCATTATACATATTTGCCACATCTTCTTTATTCATTCATATGTTGATGGACACTTAAGTTGCTTCCATGTCCTGGCTATTGTAAATAGAGCTGCAGTGAACGTTGTGGTACACGTCTCTTTTTGAATTATGGTTTTCTCAGGGTATATGCCCAGTAGTGGGATTGCTGGGTCATACGGTAGTTCTATTTTTAGTTTTTTTAAGGAACCTCCATACTGTTCTCCATAATGGCTGTATCAATTTACATTCCCACCAGCTGTGCAAGAGGGTTCCCTTTTCTTCACACCCTCAACAGCATTTATTGTTTGTAGATTTTTTGATGATGGCCATTCTAACTGGTGTGAGGTGATACCTCATTGCAGTTTTGATTTGCATTTCTCTAATGATTAGTGATGTTCAGCATCCTTTCAGGTGTTTGTTGGCAATCTGTATATCTTCTTTGGAGAAATGTCTATTTAGGTCTTCTGCCCATTTTTGGATTGGGTTGTTTGTTCTTTTGCTATTGAGCTGAACGAGCTGCTTATAAATTTTGGAGATTAATCCTTTGTCACTTGCTTCATTTGAAAATATTTTCACCCATTCTGAGGGTTGGCTTTTCATCTTGTTTATGTTTTTCTTTGCTGTGCAAAAGCTTTTAAGTATCATTAGGCCCCAATTGTTTATTTCTGTTTTTATTTCCATTTCTCTAGGAGGTGGGTCAAAAAGGATCTTGCTGTGATTTATGTCATAGAGTGTTCTGCTTATGTTTTCCTCTAAGAGTTTGATGGTGTCTGGTCTCACATTTGGGTTTTTAATCCATTTTGAGTTTATTTTTGTATACAGTGCTAGGGAGTGTTTTAATTTCATTCTTTAACATGTAGCTGTCCAGTTTTCCCACACCACTTATTGAAGAGGCTGTCTTTTCTCCACTGTATAGTCTTGCCTCCTTTATACAAAATAAGGTGACCATAGGTGCGTGGGTTTATCTCTGGGCTTTCTATCGTGTTCAATTGATGTGTACTTATGTTTTTGTGCCAGTACCATACTGTCTTTATTACTGTAGCTTTCTTGTATATTCTGAAGTCTGGGAGCCTGATTCCTCCAGCTCCATTATTCTTTCTCAAGATTGCTTTGGCTATTCGGTGTTCCCATACAAACTTTTGCTATTTCTGTTTCCATCAAACTGTGAAACTTTTTGTTCTAGTTCTGTGAAAAATGCCAGTGGTAGTTTGATAGGGATTGCATTTAATCTGTAGATTGCTTTGGGTAGTATAGTCATTTTCACAATGTTGATTCTTCCAATCCAAGAACACGATATATCTCTTCATCTGTTTGTATTATCTTTAATTTCTTTCATCACTGTCTTATAGTTTTCTGCATGCAGGTCTTTTGTCTCCTTAGTTAGGTTTATTCCTAGGTATTTCATTCTTTTTGTTGCAGTGGTAGATGGGAATGTTTCCTGAATTTCTCTTTCAGATTTTTCATCATTAGTGTATAGGAATGCCAGAGATTTCTGTGCATTAATTTTGTATCCTGCTACTTTGCCAAATCCATTGATTAGCTCTAGTCGTTTTCTGGTAGCATCTTTAGGATTCTCTATGTATAGTATCATGTCCTCTGCAAACAGTGACAGCTTTACTTCTTCTTTTCCAATTTGGATTCCTTTCATTTCTTTTTCTTCTCTGATTGCTGTGGCTAAAACTTCCAAAACTATGTTGAATAATAGTGGTGAAAGTGGACAACCTTTTCTTGATCCTGATCTTAGGGGAAATGGTTTCAGTTTTCCACCATTGAGAATGAGGTTGGCTGTGGGTTTGTCATATATGGCCTTTATTATGTTGAGGTAAGTTCCCTCTATGCTTACCTTCTGGAGGATTTTTATCATAAATGGGTGTTGAATTTTGTCAAAAGCTTTTTCTGCATCTATTGAGGTGACCATATGGTTTTTCTCCTTCAATTTGTTAATACAGTTTATCACATTGATAGATTTGTGTATATTGAAGAATCCTTGCATTCCTGGGATAAACCCCATTTGATCATGGTGTATGACCCTTTTAATGTGCTGTTGGATTCTGTTTGCTAGTATTTTGTTGAGGATTTTTGCATCTATGTTCATCAGTGAAATTGGCCTATAGTTTTCTTTATTTGTGACATCTTTGTCTGGTTTTAGTATCAGGGTGATGGTGGCCTCGTAGAATGAGTTTGGGAGTATTCTTCCTCTGCTATATTTTGGAAGAGTTTGAGAAGGATAGGTGTTAGCTCTTCTCTAAATATTTGATGGAATTCTCCTTGAAGTCATCTGGTCCTGGGATCTTGTTTGTTGGAAGATTTTAAATCACAGTCTCAATTTCAGTGCTTGTGATTGGTCCGTTTATATTTTCTATTTCTTCCTGGTTCAGTCTCAGAACGTTGTGCTTTTTTAAGGATTTGCCCATTTCTTCCAGGTTATCCATTTTATTGGCATATAGTTGCTTGTAGTAATCTCTCATGATCCTTTGTATTTCTGTAGTGTCAGTTGTTACTTCTCCTTTTTCATTTCTAATTCTATTGGTCTGAGTCTTCTCTCTTTTTTTTCTTGATGAGTCAGGCTAATAGTTTATCAATTTTGTTTATCTTCTCAAAGAACCAGCTTTCAGTTGTGTTGATGTTTGCTATTGTTTTCTTCATTTCTTTTTCATTTATTTCTGAGCTGATCTTTATTTCTTTCCTTCTGCTAACTTTGGGGTTTTTTTGTTCTTTCTCTAATTGCTTTAGTTGTAAGGTTAGGTTGCTTATTTGAGATGTTTCTTTTTTTTTTTTTTTGTGGTATGCGGGCCTCTCACTGCTGTGGCCTCTCCTGTTGCAGAGCACAGGCTCCAGATGTGCAGGCTCAGCGGCCATGGCTCACGGACCCAGCCGCTCTGCGGCCTGTGGGATCTTCCTGGACCGGGGCACGAACCCGTGTCCCCTGCATTGGCAGGTGGACTCTCAACCACTGTGCCACCAGGGAAGCCCTGTTTCTTGTTTCTTGAGGTAGGATTGTATTGCTATAAACTTCCCTCTTAGAACTCCTTTTGCTGCATCCCATAGATTTTGGGTCATTGTGTTTTCATTGTTGTTTGTTTCTAAGTGTTTTTTGATTTCCTTTTTGATTTCTTCAGTGATCTCTTGGTTATTTAGTAGTGTATTGTTTAGCCTCCTTGTGTTTGTATTTTTTACAGATTTTTTCTGTAATTGATATCTAGTGTCATAGTGTTGTGATCTGAAAAGATACTTGATACGATTTCAATTTTCTTAAATTTGCCAAGGCTTGATTTGTGACCCAAGATATGATCTATCCTGGAGAATGTTCCATGAGCACTTGAGAAGAAAGCGTATTCTCTTGTTTTTGGATGGAATGTCTTATATATATCAATTAAGTCCATCTTGTCTAATGTATCATTTAAAGCTTGTGTTTCCTTATTTATTTTTATTTTGGATGATCTGTCTACTGCTGAAAGTGAGGTGTTAAAATGTCCCCAACTATGATTGTGTTACTGTTGATTTTCCCTTTTATGTTTGTTAGCATTTGCCTTATGTATTGAGGTGCTCCTATGTTGAGTGCATGTATATTTACAATTGTTATATCTTCTTTTTGGGTTGATCCTTTGATAATTATGTAGTGTCCTTCTTTGTCTCTTGTGATAGTCTTTATTTTAAAGTCTATTCTGTCTTATATGAGAATTGTTACCCCAGCTTTCTTTTGATTTCAATTTGCATGGAATATCTTTTTCCATCCCCTCACTTTCAGTCTGTATGTGTCCCTAGTTCTGAAGTGGGTCTCTTGTAGAAAGCATATATATGGGTCTTGTTTTTGTATGCATTCAGCCAGTCTATGTCTTTTGATTGGAGCATTTAATCTATTTATATTTAAGGTAGTTATCAATACGTATGTTCCTATTACCATTTTCTTAATTGTTTTGGGTTTGTTTTTGTAGGTCCTTTTCTTCTCTTGTGTTTCTCACTTAGAAAAGTTCCTTTAGCATTTGTTTTAGAGCTAAAGGATTATTGTGTTTTTGCCCAGCTCCCTTAGCATTTGTTGTAGAGCTGGTTTAGTGGTGCTGAATTCTCTTAGCTTTTGCTTGCCTGTAAAGGTTTCATTTCTCCATCAAATCTGAATGAGATCCTTGCTCGGTAGAGTAATCTTGATTGTAGCTTTTTCCCTTTCATCACTTTAAATATATTGTGCCACTCCCTTCTGGCTTGTAGAGTTTCTGCTGCGAATCAGCTGTTAACCTTATGGGGATCCCCTTGTATGTCATTTGTTGTTTTTCCCTTGCTGTTTTTAATATCTTTTCTTTGTATTTAATTGTTCATAGTTTGATTAATATGTGTCTTTGCATGATTCTCCTTGGATTTATCCTGTATGGGACTCTCTGCACTTCCTGGACTTGACTGACTCTTTCCTTTTCCATATTTGGGAAGTGTTCAACTATAATCTCTTCAAATATTTTCTCAGTCCCTTTCTTTTTCTCTTCTTCTTCTGGAACCCCTATAATTTGAATGTTGGTGCGTTTAATGTTGTCCCAGAGGTCTCTGAGACTGTCCTCAATTCTTTTCATTCTTTTTTCTTTATTCTGCTCTGCATTAGTTATTTCCGCTATTTTACCTTCCAGGTCACTTATCCGTTCTTCTGCCTCAGTTATTCTGCTATTGATTCCTTCTAGAGAATTTTTAATTTCATTCACCGTGTTGTTCATCTTTGTTTGTTTGCTCTTTTGTTCTTCTAGTTCCTTGTTAAACGTTTCTTGTATTTTCTCCATTCTATTTCCAAGATTTTGGATCATCTTTACAATCATTACTCTGAATTCTTTTTCAGGTAAACTGCCTATTTCCTCTTCATTTTTTTGGTCTGGTGGGTTTTTACCTTGATCCTTCATTTACTATGTGTTTCTCTGTCTTCTCCTTTTGCTTAACTTACTGTGTTTGGTGTCTCCTTTTTACAGGATGCAGGTTTGTAGTTCCCGTTGTTTTTGGTGTCTGTCCCCAGTGGCTAAGGTTGGTTCAGTAGGTTGTGTAGGCTTCCTGGTGGAGGGAACTGGTGCCTGAGTTCTGGTGGATGAGGCTGGGTCTTGTCTTTCTGGTGGGCAGGACCATGTCTGGTGGTGTGTTTTCGGAGTGTGGCCTTATTATGCTATTAGGCAGCCTCTCTTCTAATGGTTGGGGTTGTGTTCCTGCCTTGCTAGTTGTTTGGCATGGGGTGTCAAGCACTCTAGGTTGCTGGTTGTTGCGTGGAGCTGGGTATTAGCGTTGAGATGGAGAACTCTGGGAGAGCTTTCACCATCTGATAATACGTGGAGCTGGGAGTTCTTTTGTGGGTCAATGTCCTGAACTCGGGTCCCTCACCTCAGAGGCACAGGCCTGACACCCAGCCGGAGCACCAAGACCCTGTCAGCCACATGGCTTTTGGGAAGTCTGCAGTCTTCTGTCAGCATTAAGTAGGTGTTCTGTAGGAGTTGTTTCACATGTAGATGTATTGCTGATGTATTTGTGGGGAGGAAGGTGATCTCCACATCTTATTCCTCAGCCATCTTTAAGGTCTTCCCAGAAACCTCCTTGTAGCCTGAATCTCTTTAAAATAAACAAAAACGAACAAACACAACCTTCCCCTGCCTTTTGGAAATCTGGTTCTCTCTGGGAAGCACTGGGCTGTTCATTCATCAGTTACCATGTAGGGAGTGGGGGGCGGGTTGTCAGAATTCTTCTAGCATTTTTTTGCTCTTCCTGAAACATTTTCCTTCTCCTTCTTCTAAAACCCTTTCTCCTTTGGGACAGTACCCGCCTGTCTTGCCAGTGTGCCCTGTGGCTCTTCTTCCTAGTCCTTGAGGTTCTAGTGTCCCAGATTATTGTGTTTTTGCCCAGCTCAAGTTCTGTGCCATCTTGGGCCATTGTAACCATGAGGTCAATCCACCTATATCTGGATTCAAAATTTCCTGATCTCATGATTTCTTTCATAGATCTATATTAAATTTTTGTATCCTATAAACAGAGAATATATCGTATTTTCCAGCATTCCTGGGATATTTAGCAGGAAGCAAAGGTTATCACTGCTCTCGAAAGTCTTTCCCATCACATCGCTCCTCTGCTGTCTCCTTTGTTCTTCAGAAACCAGTCTTTTGAGAACCGTGTCACTTTGTCCCATCACTGACATTGATGGTTCATGGGCATGTGACCTGTGTAGCTACATCAGGGCTCCATGCTCAGAAGGGCCCCACACTTGGCTGAATGATCTGCTGTTGCCATCTCGAAATTCTTAATAATTTTATCTTTGAACTTGTGTTTAGTAAGTGAAGTCCAATGAGACAATGGAGGATGAACATGAACAGAGGAGATACTTACAACATGTGTCTGCTAGTCCTTGCTGCCCATCCATATGGCATTCAGGATGCCTGATGGGCACAGAATTCTATTTTATAGCCCCAGAAGCCACATTTTCCATTTCAACTAGGACTTGCTTCACATGCAGAAAAGAAGGCATTTTAAGAAACAGAAACAGTTGAGGAACATGTCATATCCTTTCTTACTGCATCAGCCAACCGCTTACTCTGAAAATGATGACATATAGAAAGCAACGTTCCTTCTCCTTTCAGTCCTTCCTTACTCATCAGTAAGCCTAAGGTAGGTAGAATTGTATACATTAAGAAGTGAAGTTAAAACAGGTGAGTTAGTTTTGTTCTGATAAAAATGAAATACTCGGGCTTCCCTGGTGGCGCAGTGGTTGAGAGTCCGCCTGCCAATGCAGGAGACGCGGGTTCGTGCCCCTGTCCGGGAAGATCCCGCGTGCCGCGGAGCGTCTGGGCCCGTGGGCCATGGTCGCTGAGCCTGCGCGTCCGGAGCCTGTGCTCCGCAACGGGAGAGGCCACGACAGTGAGAGGCCCGCGTACCGCAAAAAAAAAAAAAAAAAAAAAAAAAGAAATACTCACTTTGTAGCATGTACCCATTAAAAAATACAGATTCTGTGACTTTAGTGATTCTGCATATGAGTTATATGATTTAAATGCTCTTGCATTTGCATATAAAACTGGCATTCCACATAAAGATGAACAGTATACTTCATACTAATAATTTAAATTTTTAATTTTTTCTGTACTCAGAATGACATTAAATAGCAAATGAAAAACATCATGGGGACTTCCCTGGTGGTGCAGTGGTTAAGAATCTGCCTGTCAATGCAGGAGACATGGGTTTGAGCCCTGGTCTGCGAAGATCCCACATGTTGCGGTGCAACTAAGCCCATGCGCCACAACTACTGAGCCTGCATTCTAGAGCCCATGAGCCACAACTACTGAGCCCACGTGACACAACTACTGAAGCCCACGTGCCTAAAGTGCCTAAAGCCTTTGCTCCACAACAAGAGAAGCCACCAAAATGAGAAGCCTGCACACGGCAAGGAAGAGTAGCTCCTGCTCACCACAACTAGAGAAAGCCTGCGCACAGCAATGAAGACTCAATGCAGCCATAAATAAATAAAATAAAATAAAATAAAATAAATAATAATTTTAAAAAAGAAAAAGAAAAACATCATGGTAGGGCTTCCCTGGTGGTGCAGTGGTTAAGAATCTGCCCACCAATGCAGGGGACACGGGTTCTAGCCCTGGTCTGGGAAGATCCCACGTGCTGCAGAGCAACTAAGCCCGTGTGCCACAACTACTGAAGCCCGGTTGCCTAGAGCCTGTGCTCCACAACAAGAGAAGCCACCGCATTGAGAAGACCGTGAACCACAACAAAGAGTAACCTCCTCTCACCGCAACCTGAGAAAGCCCATGTACAGCAAGGAAGACCCAATGCAGCCAAAAATAAATAAATAAAATAAATAAATTTAAAAAACCCCAACATCATGGCAAGTCAAGAGAGAAAACATGGAAGAAAAAAAGCTTTATAGATTTAAGATCATGGCCCATATGGTTCCTCTCCACTTGGCATCATGCTGTGCAATTTCAACACTCATTTGTTTGATCCACAGTTCAGAGATATATGTTTTGGAAAAAGACAGTGTGTTTTCTTAAGGTATAAAGTTGTACATACATGGAATACTTAGAAAAATTGACCCTATTTTATACAAGTATGTTTATTTCAATACTTCTTATAATAGTAAAATTTTGAAATGACGTTTATGGAATATAAGGTATATGGAATGTAACATAAACCCTTCCCTGAGCCTCCAGCCTGCTGGTCTGTCCTGCAGATTTCAAATTTGCCAGTCCCCCCAATCACATAAACCAGTTCCTTAAAATAAACTCCTCTCTTTATCCACACACATCCTATAGGTCCTGTTTCTCTGTAGAACCCTTACTAATAGAAGGTTCTACACTTTTCTTCACTTGTCCATTTCTATGAACCACATCTGGATGGTGTCATGATCAGAACCAGTACCATCTCAGAAATCTTGTACCCATTTAGCACCTCAGATGGCACGCTTCTCTGACTTTTAGACCTGTGTCTACACACCTGTTTCTTCAGTCTCATTGAGATCTCTGGTCTTGTCATCCTTCGATTTTCTCACCATCCATTGAGCCTCTTCTGGTTGACTCCTTTGTCCTTCCCACCCAGCTTAAGCTTCCACAACCCATTATTTCAGTCACTCTTATGCCCAAACTTTCAATTCCCTTTCCTTTGTCCTTTTGCTCCAACTGCCTTGCCAATTGCCAACTTTGGACCATCCTAGCTAACTGTTACCTTCACTTTTATAACCACAATTGATGTATTAGGGTTCTCCAGAGAGGCAGAATTCCTTCTTCCTCTGGGGTATGTCAGTATTTTTCTCTTAAGGACTTCAATTAATTGGATGACTATGGAGAGTAATCTGCTTTACTCAAAGTCTACTGATTTAAATGTAATTACATTTAAAAGATAGTTTGACCAAACATCAGAGCACCAGAGCCTAATCAAATTGACACATAAAGCTAAGTATCACAGCTAAGTAGCTGCAAAAACACACATTTTCATTTAACAAATATTTGTTGAACACATAGAATATGCTGTGTGATGAAAACACAAAGATGGATAAAAAACACAGTCCTTTTCTCCCAAAGGAATTTATCATCTCTTAGCGTGAGGCAGACACAGAAGCAGACATTTGTGATACAAGGTGATAAGTGCTATGATGAAAAATGTATTAGAGGTAATATCTGTTAGTAGGATACAAAATTTGATATGGATCTATTAAGTCAATGATAAGATCATGAAACTTTGAATCCAGACATAGAATGAATCAACCTCATAGTTGAAGTTGTCATATAGGATGACACAGAACTTGGGCTAGATAAAATGGTGGTGACTGAACTGCATCTTGGAGAATAAGTAGGGATTGGGTAGGTACTGAAGGTAGAAGAGGACAGGGCATTTCAAGTTGGGAAGTAGGGCGATAAGGGAGCACATAGCTTGAGTCAAGAATCAGAGATAATGTGGTGCATCAGGAATTTGTGTTACTCGAGTGGAAAGGTGGGGAAAGCAGAAGGAAAGATTCTTGAGTTCCAAGAAACAACATCTGTTTACTGGGAATCTGCTATTGCCAGATACAAGTATGTGTATGAGGGTTGGGGGAGAGAGGATGCAGTGTGGGGTGCGTTGAAATGTTTCTACCTCTATGGAGTTAAAGCATAGGTTGGGGACACACACACACACAAACCCCCCACTATGGGTTCTCCATGGGCTGGAGTGATCAGAGGTGGCTTTGGCCACTGTAGTTATACGTATCTTGTATTGGGGGCGGTGGAGGAGGGGCACTCCTAGGTGGAAGGGAAGGACAGCAGAGAGAAAAGGTGCAGCCATAATGTAAACAAAGGTTCAAAGGAGGCTCATAGGAGCCCATTTTCCACTAAGAAGAGACCAAGCTTGCCAGAGGGGAGAGTTTGTGCCAGGGAGGAGAGTAGGACAGGGAGAGTGATGATTACGAACTTAAGTGGTTTGGACTTGACACCATGTGCAATGAGGCTTGATCAAAGCAGCAGGGTGGTAAAAAAAACAAAAAACAAAAAGAAAACACCCAAACCCAAACAACTTTAGGTGATATGGATGTAGACACAATTACTAAAGCGTAGGGCTTCTGAAGGTGGAGGGAGGGTTAGGAGACATGGCAATATTATGAAAGGCTTTGAATGATAAGCTAAAGGCTTGAAGTTTATCTTTCAGGCTAGCATTTTTCAAAAAGTTTTAAAGCAGTGGAACTCTTTTTTTTTTTTTCCTCAAAATAATCTTAACAGAAGTCCAATATATCAGACAGATACAAGCAGCTGTCTATCAGGTTTTCCTGGTTTGAAAGCCCCTGATGAATGTGATGTGGATCCGAGGAAGTTGTAAACTCTGATGGCCATGTAAGATCTGGGTTGGAAGGGGAGAGGGTGAAAGCTGAGAGGAAGCTTAGAAAGAGATGAGAGTCCGGATTTTGGAGGAGGCAGCAGAGATGAAAGAAGCAGGTGGATTTGAAGAATTTTAGAGAGAAAAGCAGAAGAAGTGGTGAGGAAGCAGAGTCCAGCTTTAGTCAGGAGGGAGGAAGGAGAGCTCTTGGTGTGGTGGAGGGGTGAGGATCTTGGCTACCATCAGTGAGGAGAACTTAAAAACATCTGGTCCAGTTGTGTGACCACTGTTACAGATGATCATTATTTCTTGTCCCTCAAACTTCATTCAGTGCTGAGACTTTTTGGAAGAACTTCTGAAAGAAGCTTTCGAATTTAGAGTCTCATGAAAAATGCAGTACTATGTATTTGTTCATGCAGTCTGACAGTCTGAAGAAATAAAAGAACTCCTCCATTTGGGTGCCAGGGAAGTTTTATTTGAAAGATCCAACATGGTTCTTGATATCCTTAACACTGCTGTTAAGTCCTGTGCTAAAATTACCTTCACAGGTGCCAAACAGTCAAGAATTGTGAAGGGTTTGAGATTTTATCTGACTTGAAAGCTACAAGACTGCCTCATGGATGCTGGCAGAAGACACAAGATTCCTGGGCCAGAGACAAAGGACAGCTTATTACTCACAGCAATAGTAGTAGCTAGAGTAACACCATTTTTGCATTGTTTCATCAAACCCCAATTTCTACAGGGTGACATGAAAGAGCCAAGTAATGCCTGCACATGTAGTGGGTTACATTTTAAGAGAGGAACCCCAATTTTAGGGAACTCAGATCTTTTATGATGGATAGTAAGCCTACCTGAACTTTGTCCTGAAGGGAGACACTATCTTTTTTATTTTTTAAATTAAAAAAATTTTTATAGAAGTATAGTTGATTTATAATGTTGTGTTATTTTCAGGTGCATAGCAAAGTGAGTCAGTTATTTTTTTCAGATTATTCTGTTATATGTTATTGCAAGATATTGAATATAATCCCTGTACTATACAGTAAATCCTTGTTGCTTATCTATTTTATGTATAGTAGTTTGTATCTGTTAATCCCGTATTCCTAATTTGTCCCTCCCTCCCTCTCCCCTTTGGTAGCCATAAGTTGTTTTCTGTGTCTGTGAGCCTGTTTCTGTTTTGTATATAGATTCATTTGTATATTTTTAGATCCCACATATAAGTGATATCATTTGTCTTTCTCTGTCTGGTTTACTTCCCTAAGTGAAGTACTTCACTTACTTCTCTAGGTCCATCCATGTTGCTGCAAATGGCAATACTTCATTCTTTTTTAAGACTGGGTAATATTCCATTATATATATATATATATATATATATGTATATGTATATATTTGTGTATATATATACATGTATATATTTGTGTGTATATATATATGTGTGTGTGTGTATATATGTATACACACACACGTGTGTGTGTGTGTGTGTGTGTGTGTGTATACCACATCTTAAGTCAATTTTCTGTTGATGGTCACTTGGGCTGTTTCCATGTCTTGGCTACTGTAAATAGTGTTTCCATGAACATTGGGGTGCACGTATCTTTTCAAATTAGAGT
Organism: Mesoplodon bidens; assembly: GCF_964165515.1. NCBI lineage: Eukaryota > Metazoa > Chordata > Mammalia > Artiodactyla > Ziphiidae > Mesoplodon > Mesoplodon bidens. The sequence goes on along the minus strand of NC_138170.1, from coordinate 977,849 downwards.
TTTCCTTTTTTTCCAGATGTACACCCAATAGTGGGATTGCTGGATCAAATGGTAGCTCTATTTTTAGTTTTTTTTAAGGAACCTCCATACTGTTTTTCATAGTGGCTGCACCAATTTACATTCCCACTAACAGTGTACGAGGGTTCCCTTTAGGGAGACACTATCTTTATCATACTGGACAGTAAACAAATTTGTCTCATACTCTGGAGGAAGACACCATCTCTGTCTTCAAGGTGGTTTGCTGTATAGATATTCCTGAAAACATAGTCTGGAAAAAAGGCAGGCAGAGCGCTGATCCCAAGATATGCAGAAATGCCAGAGAACTCTGGAGAATTGTCCCTTAACGTGGCAAGGCTCTAATAATGATGAGCCAATGGGGTGATTAATTTCCTTCACTTCCTACCTCTTTCTCCCATTGGACCTATAATACACAGGTGAATTTTCCAGTTGACCTAAAATGTCAAATCTTCTATTACACTGGCATTCTTTAAAATGTCTCAAAGATCTGACCATTATGTACCTGAAGTTCTCCCTTAAAGGGAAGTTCCACTTGTCTATACACAGTTTAATGATCCTTCACTGATCAGGTCTTCAAGCTACTTTGATTCTTTTTACCTCAAATCTCTCAGGTCCCTTTCTAGCTTGAAATTTTGTAAAACTTGATCAATTTTATTTATTTGGACCCACATCCTGAACTTATAATTAAGAGGTGTATAAGGAATGTTCAAAAACTCTCCGAAAGAATTTTCTGAAGTTTGAGAGAAATAAAATGCATATAGATCTTTGCAGATAAGTGTTGTAAAATAGAGCAGTAATACACCCTGGTGAAAGATTTTATGAGGTAGTTGAAGAGAGTAAGCTTCCACCCCTGGGAAGTCCTTCTAAGCCACCAGTCTACTTACTTTATATTCTCACTGGGTTGGAGATTCACCTTCTGACACCTTCACATGAGGATGAGTTATAGCAACAGCCCTAAAGGTGGGACTAGGAACTGTAGTTCCTTCAGGCCAATGTTCTCAAGGAGGGTGTATCCTCTGCCTCTTCTGAGGCTAGAGGGCTGAAGTGGAAGCTGCATCTGTTGCAGTGACCCAGGCCTGTACATTGAATGAGACTAAGCTTGTTTCCAGGACAATGACTTACTGAATCAGGGATTGTTATCCATACCAAAGGCAACTAGGTAGAGACTGAACATCATGGAGCTCAACCCATTGTGAGGTGGCTTGAAGAAAAACTTAGCTCAGTAAAAGGGACCTATATTGAATGGGCCAAACAAGTGCAACCAAATACTCCTTATTGAGGAATATAAATGTTAGATCCAAAAAAATAAATAAGTTTAAAAAAAATAAATTTTAGATCCACAGAGAGACATTGGCAGACCCCTGGTAAGCAAAGCTGCAGTGTTTGAGTTCTCCTTGAGGCCTGCTGGTCATCCAACTTCTGGATCCACTGAAACCCATACAAACAGATTCTCTAGTATCTCACCTCTGTTTCTAACCCATCCTTGAAATCTTATAGAGTAATATTATTATGCCCTAACTGATTAAAAGACCTTTTAATCAAAGTGTGAATAGACCCAGAATCAGAGGTAAAGAAGTAGAGAATAAATCAAGGATTCTCAGTCTAGGACATCATAAACACTGAGTTGGTCAAACATCTGCTGGTAAGAAAAGAAATTAGTTTCACCTGTCCATACTGCTAATACAAAGGTAGAGACTTGCTCCTAGGTGCTTCGGAAAAAGTTTATGTGGCATGATTGCTAATGAATGGGAGACAAAAATTTCAAACACGTTAGAAACTAAAGCTTCTTTGTCCACACTCCATCACTAGGGGATCTCATCCTTTCCCATGACTGTAAATACAGTCTTATGCGGGACAACTCCCATGTTTTATCTCCAGCCAGATCTCTGATATGAAAAAAGTCATAGAACCAGCTGTCTACTTGTCATCTCCACTTAGATTAACACAAGCATTTCAACTTAGCATGTCCAAGATGGTACCCTGGATCTACCTGCTGAGTCCATTCTTCCCCATATTCCCCTCAAAAAATGGTGCTATCCATTTGCTTAAGCCAGAAACCTGGAGTCATTCTTCACCTCTCCCATCCAATCTACCAGCGAATGTTGGTGGTTCTATCTCCAAACATGTCTTGACTCCGCACTGTTCTTCCCCTCTGCAGCCATCACCCCTTGCTGCATCCTTCATCTTTTGCTGGCTGACTCAAGGGCCTCTTACTGGTTACCTACTCTCTTCCAATCCATGCTCCAGACAGTAGTCAGAGTGGCTTTAAACTATTTAGACAGTGAATTGTGTCGCTCACCTGTTTAGTACCCTCTAGAACATAAAGTTCCTCTCGTAGCCCTCTAGCTTCTCCATGAATCTGAGCCTCATCTCACACCCCTTCCTTCATGTACTTCCCACAGTGACTTGTCCTTGCCAAACTGTTTCCTATTCTGTTGCCTTTGAGCATACTCTTCCCTCCCCTGGAAGGCTTTTTGGCCCCACTCTGCCTGGCTGGCATCTGGGATACCATGCACATCATGTAGTGTCCACTGAGGCTCCGTATCAAGGCAGCCCTCTTTCCTGATCACACAATTCAAAATGGGCTGCTGGCTTCACACTCTCAGAGCACCACACTCTCCCCTCCTAGCTTGTATCATAATTTGTATTATATATTTATTTGGGTTTTTACTTTTTAACTGTCTTGAAAATGCCGTAAGCTCCATGAAGGTAAAAAGCATATTTCTTATGTTAACCACTGTCTGTCCGAGTTTAATACAGTGCTTGGTATAACAGGTACTCAATAAATTCCTGTTGAATAAATGGATGAATGAATGAAAGCCTACAGGGCAAGGGAACAGGGTCTTACAGGCTGAGTAAAGATGAATTAAGCAGCAACATGGCACCAATACTGAGAGAACTTGAAGCATGAGGGCGTGACATGCTGGGTGCTTCTCTGAGAGTCCCATCTGTCAAAGCTCTTAGAACTGTGTGCTGATCGTTCTCTAAGTGGGAATAAATATCAACACACTATTATTACCCTGAATGCGAACTCAGCCTGCACAGTTCTAGGCCTTATCTCTTGAGATGTTCACCAGACACAAAATGAAGAGAGATGGGTATTCTCTGCCTCAGCCAGGCTGAACCTCTGCCTTTCTCCCTCCTCTTACACCCCCATTCCATACCCTGATATTCTTTGCCCCTTCAAGCTGCTGTGTTCTGCCTCTGCTACTTATTTATCTTTTTGGTGCTCCATTCTCCACGCCCAGAAGGCTGCCCTCTCTTTTTGGGCCCTGCATTGCAGAGGGGTCTCCGACATTCTGGCCCTTGCCTTGGGGGTGACTGCTGAATCAACATGGTGCTTGCGTCCTTCCCTCTGGGCTTGCCAACTGCCTTGGCTAGAGAGCCTCCACCTCCTGCCTGCCCCCACCAGCAAGCACTCGCTCTCACCACCAGTAGGTTAGCTTTGTGACCTGACACCCACTCTCTGAGGCTACACTGTAGCTGTCTCTCATGAGGGAGGGAGAGCTGTTCCTCATGCTCTTGTGGTTTAAGAAAGCAGGCATAACTTCATCACTAAATGCCTAGAGAAACCAAACCCCAGAATAAAAACAGACCCTCTCTAGAGTCTCTTTCTACTTCCTTTTTTGTTTGTTTGTATCTACAGTCAATAGAAATTAGAAGCATAACTTAATGGACACCAGAGTTCTGCTGGAAAAAACTGCCTTAGATATATTTATTAATTGTTTAAAATTTCATTATATTTTATAATGATGCACATGCTATAAAATTCAGCAGGTATGAAAAGGTAAACATGAAATGTTGTCTCTCTCCCCTGCCCACACTGCCCCCACTTCCCCGCTGTAACTTTCTTGCATAACCTTCTGGAGATCTTCTATGTAGTTACAAACATGCATATATTTTCACTCTCCTTCCCCTCCTCCCACTCTTACATTGTTCTGCAGCCTTCTCTTTCCTTTGAACATGTTCTGCTTCAATAATCCAAAAGCTTTACAACTTTTTATAGCTGCATATAGTATTCCATTATTTAGGCAAATTTATAATTTGCATTAATAAAATGATGTGTAATTTCACACATATTCAGGTATATCTGTGAATATATTCCTAGAAGTCAAAAGGTATGTTTATTTTTAATCTGATATATTGTCAAATTGCTGTCTGGAGTAACTTACAGGAGTGTCTATTCCCATACATTTTTGTCAGTGTAGTTTCTAAAATCTTTCAAAGTTGTCAATATGTGAGCTGAAAAAGTGTATCACTATTGTAACTCTAATTTGCATTTTTCCTATTATAAGTGAACTCAAGTATATTTTCATATGTTTAGAGCATTTATATTTGCTTTTCTATGATCTCTTCATATTCTTGCCCATTTTTTCAAATAGGATAATGGTCTTTTTCTTATTGAATTGTAAGTAATTATATTTTAAGGAAGGTTGTTTATGGTAGGTTTGTTTTGATAAAATTTTTTTAATGTAGCTAAATTCATCTTTCTTTTAAGGAATCTGGGTTTTTTTTTTTTTTTTTTTGAGGGCCTCTCACTGTTGTGGCCTCTCCTGTTGCGGAGCACAGGCCCCGGACGCGCAGACTCAGCGGCCATGGCTCACGGGCCCAGCCGCTCCGCGGCATGTGGGATCTTCCCGGACCGGGGCACGAACCCGTGTCCCCTGCATCGGCAGGCGGACTCTCAACCACTGTGCCACCAGGGAAGCCCAGGAATCTGGGTTTTTGTGTGATGCTTAGAAAAGCTTTAATTGGAGGTTACTGCAAAAATTTTCCCATGATTTTTTCTAATAATTAATTTTTTAACATGTAAATCTTTGTTTCATCTGGAATTTATTTTGTTGTAAGCAGTAAGATAATAATCCAAATTAATTTTTCTTCACCGATCATCACCCTGATGCTCCAACACTATTTATTAGTTAATCCATCTTTTCTTCACTGACTTGAAAAACCACTTTTAGCATATACTAAACCCCTATATGTCTCTGGGTCTGTCTCTGGGTCTGTCTCTGGTCTGTCTAATCATGATTTAAACTCTTTAACTTCTATCATTATGTCAAAGGGGTTACAACAGTATTTTAGGTTAGCGTTAGGGGTGCTGTTGGTATCTAGCAAAGCTAACTGGGCCATATGGAGACTGAACTCTTAATCCTGGCCTAAATCACTCATCATCCAGTCCTTTGCCAGCTACAACACAAGAGGGTCTGACACTTTAGGAGCAACGGGCCGGGGATGTCTAGACACCACATCTTGCTCTCAGCTGAGCTCACAACCACCCTATGATGTAGTGTGTTCCTTGAGTTATTTTGGTTGCAAGAAATAGAGACTCTCTTGGGTTGGTTCAAAAAATAAGTGGCACATTCTCTTGCTATATAAATAAGGGGGTCATGAATCTCAGCCACCTCATCAGAGGAAGCCCACAACAAGACCTCATAGGAAGGTCTCATGTTTTTGTCTTTGTAAATTGCACATCATTTATATAGTTTAAAAACATAAGCATACACAACTCATCTTACAAGGTTGAATGCATGCATGTTTAATGACCTATAGCAAACATACTAGAGCGTTCGTCTATGATAAGTGTTGGGGAGGAAAAAGGTGCAGCTATCAGGGTTGAAGAATTAAAAAAATGAAAATGAAAAGAAATGAACTACAAGTAGAGGGACATTTCATGGGCTGATGAGAGTGTGCTGTGCATTGAAGAATAGTGAACCATTTACATCTGAGATTCTTTTAAAAATTAAAAGTCAAAATGTGAAACTCCAGGCAGAACTCACAGTTCACTGGACTCCTTGAGGCAGGTCTCTATTTGGGGGGCAGGTTATACAGGGATTGATTAGAACTCAAAGAGGTAGTGGTGAGCTCTTCTTATAGGAAGAATAGAAAGCACAGGGTAGCCAGGTTTCATGGGCACTTAACTCCTTGTGACTCAAAGTAAGGTCCATGGACCAGAGACACGACTGTTACCTAGGAGCTTGTTAGAAATGTAGAATCTCAGGTCTCACTCCAGACCTGCTTAATCAGAGTCTTCCTTTTAACAAGATCCCCAGGTCATAAGAAAAAATCATTAAAATTTGAGAACCTCTGCTCTAGGACATAGTTTGGGAAGAGGAAGTTTGCTTAGAATCCAGTGCAACTCAACCTACTGAGCCATTTCATCATACCTCCATTTCATCATAGCTTTGACTGCAGAAGGGAAACAATTCTGAGTGGTGACAAGGTTCAGGATGTAGACTCAGAGAGAATGACCAGAATACAAAGAGGGTGGAGGTCGCTGGATATGGAAAGGTCCAGAAGCTATGAGGCTGGGGTCCTTGGTAGTTGTCCATGGGGCTGTTGAAATCTCCCAGGATTCTGCAGGACTTGGAGAAGACAGGAAGACTATGATCCAGGTGCCCAAGAGGGCAGGATGTCAGTAAAATGAGGAAAGACCTGGGGTGACCCAGCTGGAGGCCGTGAGTCTTAAAGAAGTGGGACTTTTACTCAAGAATAGAGCCAGCATTGGCACTGGGAATTCCGATCTCACCTGCCAACCCTCAGGAAGAGAAGCCTCTAGAGGAGAGCTAGGGTTCAGGTAAGGTCCAGAGGTAAAGGACACATTCTGCGGAGAAGCTAAGGATGTAGGAGAATTTCTCTGGTACAAAACTGGGCCTCCAGAAGGCATACTGTAGACATTGGGGTGTGAAAATAGAGGTAGGAAATTAGATGGAGGAGAGCAAACTTGGAGTAATACATGGAGAAGATGCAGGAGGAAACAAATGACTGGAGGGGAGCCAACATTTTGGGGACGGTATCAGTCAGGATAAAGTGGGTTATACTCCCTAAAACCAACATTACAGGTTGACATTACATCTGCTCCATGTCATCTTCACTTAGGGATCCAGATTGATAGAGGCTGTCTCTGTGCTTCCATGATATAGCCAAAGCTCAGTTTTTGGTGTGCACTTGCTGAAGTTTTCATCGACCAAAGCAAGTCACATGATCACATCTAAATTTAAAGGGACAGGGTTATGCAATCCTACTGTGAACTTAGAGGGAGAACTAGAAATATTTGGTCACTAGAGCTAATGACTACCACAGGTAGTGACTATAACGTATGGGGATATGAACCATGGGGTGAATGAAGTTTTAGGTTTAATAAAACTAAGTTATAGAACAGAATTCTGGGATAGAGTCATGTTGGCATGGAAACCAGCTGCCATCCACTGGGGGTGGCTGAGTCCTGATGACACCAGAAGTTTGTGCCTGTTCTGTTGGCATGAGTTAGTTCTCAAGATATTTCCAGAGGCTTAGTAATCAGAAATCTATACAGACATACACAGTTTCCAGGATGGCATGTCAACCCTGTTCTTTGCTCTAAAAAGTTGGTCTTTGTAATTAATGGTTTTGTTTTTAGGCTAAAGAGATACTGGACAAATAACCGTCTCAGCTAAAAACCAAAGAACAGGGATATATTGTTCTGGATGTTTTAGCTGATACTTTAATCTTGACTCCCTGAACTTCCATGTCTCTTTGAGACACACACCAGTGTTGCAAGTGGAGCAGCCAACCACGTATTTTCTCTGATGGCTAAAATCCTACCAAGAGTGATGTCACACTGTCCCCTCTGATAAAGTTTAGAGAAGCAAAGTTTTAATGTTCTTTGACCAATGAGCAAGTGTCTTGTGGCCATTTTGAGTGCCAGCCTTCTAGTTTTGCAAAAATATAAATATTAAATCACGAATGTTAGCCTCACTGGGTTCTGGGACTATAGTTCCATGTATTCTGTTTTGATTTCTCCATCAGTTTATAAATTCTGTGTCTGGATTACTCTGCAGGAGGCAGGTGCTGGACCCTAACACCTTTGAAGAAGTAATATAGGGGACATTGTTGGCTGCCTACCACATCCCTTCTTTTCCCTAAAAAAACCTGATATTGTTTGGGGTCCACCAAATGACTAGGGGAAGGTAACCCTGTCCTCAGCTCCAGGGATGGCCCCTGGTTGGTCTAAGCCAGGTGTCTCAGTCTTGATACTCTTGACATTTTGGACTGGATAATTCTCTGTTGTTGGGGCTTTTGTATGATTATAGAATGTTGGGCAGCATCTTTGCTAGTAGCACCTCCAACTCCAGTTGAAACAACCCAAAATGTCTTCAGTTATTGTCAAATGTCTCCTGGGAGGCAAAATCACCCTCCCAGCATAGAACCACTGGTGTAAACTAACTATGATAACCTTACTCCTCTTTCAAGATAACTGGGTTTAGAATGGGTATGTGACAATTTGGCTAATGAGATTAAGGGGAAAGAAGGCTGCTGGGAGTTTCAGGATATGTGGTTTTTTTTTTTTTTTCCCTTATAAGAAAGAAACCCAGGAGGAGGCAAGTCCTTTCTCCTTCTCTGGATCTTGTAGTTTGTGGATGAAATCTGGACACATTGCAGCTATCTTGCTACCAGCATGAAGATGAAGCCAGCTCAAGGAGCAAGACAAGGCCAAGACATTCTCAGAGAAGTGGGGCCAGAGCCCTAATACACCCAGCCTGGAGCCCAGCCCACCACCAGGAAGCTTTTAATTTGAAACAACAAGTATCTTTATTGTTGGAGTCAGAGTGTTCCGTTCCTTGAACCTGAAATCATCCAAACTGAAGTCATCGGGTGATAGGGCCCCCACTCATTCCTGCTGGGACAATTGCCTTCTTAATTAAAAGTAATACATTTCCCACCACTGAAGTGACAGGATGTTAAGAAGTTTACTTGGCTTTCTGGCAAGTTCATAAGAAAACTGAGCTCCTGTTGTCTAGGGGGCAGGGGTGAGGAAGCTACAAAGATAAGGACCAGATGATGCTGGGCCAGAAACAGATACAGAGAAGTGCAAAGGGATCAAGCTGTGCTTAGGGGGTGGAGGAGTCAGATTTCAATGCTAAGACTGACACAGGCTCAGCTGATCCCCCCCAAACACTGAAGCCAAAACACCAGAGTTGCTACTGTTATTTTTTTTTGTTTAAACCATTGCCTGCACATTGGAATCACCTGGGGAACTTTAAAAATTATTGATGCCTGGGTTCCCCCTACCCTCCTCACAAGATTCTGATGTAATTGGACCGGTGTGTGGGCTGAGCATCGTTTTTTTTTAACTTAAACTTTTCACATTTGGTGGATTCATGTGTCTAACCCCAAGTCCTTTTCACTCGATTGTGTTGCCTTCACACTAGTAGGTAGTTTTATTAATTTAATTCCTTTTTTTTTTTGGTGAATAAATAATACTTGTACCTGGTGTAAAAGATTACACAAAAAAGTCTCCCTCCTATGCCTGTCTACCAATCACCCAGTTCCTCTATCCAGAAGAAAGTTTATGACTATACTACACAGGTATATGTTTATTTTATTTTCAGTTCCTTTTTATACACTAATAACTTTGTATGCACACTGTTCTACATCTTGTATTTTTGTGTGTGTGTGTGTGGTACGCGGGTCTCTCACTGTTGTGGCCTCTCCCGTTGCGGAGCACAGGCTCCAGATGCGCAGGCTCAGTGGCCATGGCTCACGGGCCCAGCCGCTCCGCGGCATGTGGGATCCTCCCAGACCAGAGCATGAACCCGCGTCCCCTGCATCAGCAGGTGGACTCCCAACCACTGTGCCACCAGGGAAGCCCCTTGTATTTTTGACTTAACTGAATCTTACTGATCATTCCATATTAATACTTAGCCTCTTTGTTTTTTAATATGTGATGACTAAGTAATTCCATTGTATGGATGTGCTTTAATTTACCTAACAAGTCCACAGATAATAGGATTTAGGTTGGTCCCGGCCTTATTATGACAAATTATGCCCCAGTGAATAAATTTACACAACATGTGTAGGTATGCCTGTAAGAAAAATGGGATCTCAGGATCAACGGGCAGGAGTACTTGTAATTGATGGACAGTGTCAAACTGACCTCATGGAGCCTGTGTTCTCCTGTCAACAATGTGCTGGAAAAAACAGTAGCTCTTTCCCTGTGGTAGGGTGTGTTATGATTATTTGATTTCTGCCAAGCTGATGGGTGAAAAATGGTACATCAGTATGTTTTAAATTTGCATTTTCGCTATTCTGAGTGATGTTAATAATTTTTCATACATCAAATAGCCATTTGTTCCTTTCCTTTGAACTCTCTGTCTCCTTTACTCAAGGTTGTTTTTTTAAATAAATCTATTTATTTATTTATTTATTTATTTATTTATTTATTTATTTATTTATTTATTTAGTTTTGGCTGCGTTGGGTCTTCGTTGCTGCCCACGGGCTTTCTCTAGCTGTGGAGAGCAGGGGCTACTCTGCATTGTGGTGCGTGGGCTTTTCATTGCGGTGACTTCTCTTGTTGCGGAGCACAGGCTCTAGGCGCGCGGGCTTCAGTAGTTGTGGCTCGTGAGCTCTAGAGCGCAGGCTCAGTAGTTGTGGTGCTCTGGCTTAGTTGCTCTGTGGCACGTGGGATCTTCCCGGACCAGGGATTGAACCTGTGTCCCCTGAATTGGCAGGCAGATTTTTAACCACCACAGGGAAGTCCAACTCAAGGGTTTTTAAAATTTCTTTTTCTTATATATGGTACACCATTTTTCCAAAGAGCAGCTCAACGCTGAGAACCACTATCTTGGACTCTTTCCTGTCTCCACCCCTCACTTTCAATCTTTTATTATGCCCTGTTTGGGCTATCTCATACTTTTCTCACTAATTTCACATCTCTGTCCTTCTGTCATAAGCCTAGTAGTGGCCTTCAGCATCTTTCCCCAGGACTTCAGTCTTACTTCCCACCAATCTGTCCTCCACAGTGTTTCCAGCCTAGGTGCTGTGCTTTTGAGTGCTGATGGGATCCTATTACTTCCCTTTTGGCTGAGCCTTCCCTGCCTACCTGCCCAGCTTCCCTCCTGCCAATCCCCACTGAAATCTGCTCTCTAGACCAGAACACTGCATGCCATTCAGAACAAACCAATCTCTCCTATGTCCCCAAGATAGGACATTTGCTGTTTCTGACATCTGGAGTTTTCTTTAATCACTGAGTTCTTACCGCATAGAAACTTGATATTATGAGTGATGTGCTTAGGTAACTGGTATTCAGGATCCACCATGTACCAGGCTCTGAACTAATGTCTTCGTATATTCTGTCTCATGATCTCCACTTTGCAGAAGAGGAAACTAGGGCTCAGAAAGGCCTGAGACCACACAGGGTTCCCATGTCACCCTCAGCATGCCACCATGCTCTTCTCAGGCAAACTGTTTAGGGGATACATAATCCTGTGGCTATCGGGATGAGGGGATCAGACATGATAGCCCTCATGTTTAGGATGGCACTGCAGGGGGACTCATGGCAATATTTCATAGTGGCCTTTTCCTCATTTACTGTGACACTGAATACATCTGTGGAGAGGCACTGGGTTACAGAATGTGTGTGGAGAGGGTGAATCATCCAGCCAGGTCAATTCATTTATAGTTAGTTCTCCTGGTGTCATTTAGCCTGCTGACTATTTTCTCCTTCCCATTGAATACAGATACCCTATTTTAAAAGTTCGTTTGTTCGTTTGTTTTGTTTTTTAGATATAAGTGAAATCATATGGTAGAGGTCTGACTTATTTCACTTAACATAATAACCTCTAGGTCCATCCATGTTGTCACAAATGTAAGATTTCATTCTTTTTAATGGCTAAGTAATATTCCACTGTATGTATATACATCTTCTTTATCCATTCATCTATGGATGGGCATTTAGGTTGCTTCCATATCTTGGCTATTGTAAATAATGATGCAATGAATATAGGGATTGCACATATCTTTTCAAATTAATGTTTTTGTTTTCTTTGGAAAAACAACCAGAAGTGGAGTTAGTGGATCATATTATAGTTCTATTTCTAATTTTTTGAGGAACCTCCACACTGTTTTTCATAGTGGCTGCACCAATTAACATTCCCATCAACAGTGCATGAGGGTTCACTTTTCTCCACACCCTCACCAACATTTATTTGTTGTCTTTTTGATGATAGCCATTCTGGTGGTGTGACGTGATATCTCATTGTGGTTTTGACTGGCATTTCCCTGATGATCAGTGATGTTGATCATCTTTTCATGTGTCTGTTCGCCTACTGTATGTCTTCTTTAGAAAAATGTCTATGTAGGTCCTCTGCCCATTTTTAAATTGGATTGTTTGTTGAGTTGTATGTGTTTTTGTATATTTTGGATATTAACACCTTATCAAATATATTGCTTGTAAATATATTCTCCCATTTAGTAGATGGCCTTTTCATTCTGTTGATAGTTTCTTTCACTGTGCAAAAGCTTTTTAGTTTGATGTAGTGTCATTTGTTTATTTTTGCTTTTGTTTCCCTTGCCTAAGGACACATAGCCAAAAAAAAAATATTGCTAAGACTGATGTCAAAGAGAGTACTGCCTATGTTTTCTTCTAGGTGTTTTATGGTCTTACACTTAAGTCTTGAATCCAGTTTGAGTTTTTGTATGTGGTGTGAGAAAGTGGTCCAGTCTGATTCTTTTGCATGTAGCTGTCCAGTTTTCCTAACATCATTTATTGAAGAGGCTGTCTTTTCTCCACTTTATATGCTTGCTTTCTTTGTCATAGATTAATTGACCATATAAGTGTGGGTTTATTTCTGGGCTTTCTATTATGTTCCATTGATCTATGTGTATATTTTTGTGCCAGTACATACTGTTTTGATGACTGTAGCTTTGTGGTATAGTTTGAAATCAGGGCACGTGATACCTTCAGTTTTTTTCTTCTTTCTCAGGATTATTTTGGCTATTTGTGTTTCCCTACAAATTTTAGAATTTTTCATTCTGTGAAAAGTGCCATTGGTATTTGATAGGGATTGCATTGAATCTGTGGATTGTCTTAAACTTTGCAATGCAGCGCATTCAGTGACTGTTGGGTGTGGTGGATATGTTGTCAAGCTTTGGGCCTGCCCAGCCCCTTTGAACACCCTTCTTAATTTAGGACTTCTCCAAATTGTGACTCCTGACCCCATGGGCCTGTTTCCCCAGCTTTCCTTGCAGCTAGAGCATGGGCATGTGGCCCAGGCTCTGGTAACCAACAGTAAGATGTCAGTTCAGAAGCAAATACCATAAATAAAGGGGTGCCGTGCAGAATTCCTTCTAGCAAGGATGATGAGAGACAGACATCTAACTGTCAGAGGTGTCTATGGCACGTCCTGGCTGTAAAATCCTGTGCCCAGAATCAGGAGTTCAGCAGAGATATCTGAGCCCAGTGGCCACAACGATAGCATTTTTACCAGTGGAGTTTGATGGTGTAACTTGCACATCATGCTTGGATGGCTAGCCTCTGAGTCTGAGTCTCTGGCCCTGCTGAAGATCCTGAAAGGGACTATAGATTCTTCAGTAAACTCCTTTTCTGCTTAAACTAGCTTGAATGGGTTCAGTTTGCAACTGTGACAGATAAAATTAGATTGCTGTGTACACTGTGGCTTCTATTTTTCAATTTTAACTGCTTTTAAATGCCTCTTTTTCCCAATCCCTCAAATTCATACATTGAACTGTGAAACACAAGAGATTATGCAGATTATTAGTGCCCAGCGTTAAAGACAATGCAATACAAGTAGTCCTAATATTTATATTCAGGGCAGGCCCATGCTCAGTCTTAAAATTCTCTACGAAATCCCATTACTTATAACATGTTGCAAACTTGATAAATTCTAATTACAAAAAGGAATATTTGGCAAGTAGAGGTCTCTTGGCAAAGTGGCCTTTTCCCAGTGCAGCTCCCTGAAGCCTAACAGTCGGGCTCAGGTCAGTCCTATGTGAGGCAAGAGCCAGCCTTGTGTAAAAACAGACTGTCCTGAACATAGCAAGGGTTTGCTTAATAAATATTTGCTGATTGGTTTCTCTCTTGGGGTTGTGGAATGTAAATTACATGGATGTGTTATTACTCTTCAACATTTGTGTGTGTCTCTCTCTGTGTGTGTATGTGTCTGAGAGAGAGAGAGAGAGAGAGAGAGAGAGAGAGAGAGAGATCTAAGGATCAATATATAATAAATTCCAGGCATGGAGTTTGGAGCCAGAAAAGTCAAAGATGTAAGTCTCAGCCTTGAGTGAGTAATACCTTTTAGTTTCCCATGTATAAGTTGGGGCTTATAACAATACCTACGCCAGCCACCGCTCAGGATTGGGAGCTTTGTAAGAGATAATATGCACTTAAAGTACCTTGTGATTATTATCTGGTCCATGAAATGGGACCAAAGAGGGGAGTGGGGAAAAGGCTCTAAAATTAGTGTGTGGAGAAGGGATCATAGCTAACATGACCCACTGGGTTTGGTCCCATTTTCCTGGGGTCAACAGGTTTTGTAGCACTGGACCATTGGGTTTCCAAGTATTTCTAAGCAGTAGGTATCCTCCTCTTCCTCCCCCACTCCTAGCCAAAGCCGTCAATTCCACCTCAGGCTTTGAAACATCTAAACCTATAGCCTGACTTCCCTACCCACCCTTAACTTCGTTCAGGCCCTGGTCCTATCTTTCAGCTTCAGCCTCTTTCTGCCTCTGGTCTCTTACCTCCTTCTCCTGTATCCACATGGAGGGCAATTATTGCCCTAAAAAAGCAAATCAGATCACATCACTTCTCTAAGAATCTCTGTTGGATAGCTAAACCTATATATCTATGGTGTTTCTATATCTAAAGAGGGAAGCCCAGTTATGAGACTGTTGCAATCAGGTGAGAGATGTTGGGTGTATGAATTGTTATAAAAAATGTGAAAAATGGCTATCTCTAAGATTTTTTTCTATTCATTTATCCAACAAATATTTATTGCATGCCTACCATGTGACAGGCACCATTTTAGGCCCTGTGGATATGAGGAAACAGCATAGGTACAGATCCTGCCCTAAAGAATATACGGAAAATCAATAGGAAATCAGAGTTATGTGATAGTGACTTGGGGAACTCCTTGAGATAAACTGGTCAGGGGAAAGTCCTCTGAGGAGGTGATATTTTGGTTGAACCTCAATATGGAGGAAGAGACAGCTGGACACAGATCTGGAGAAGAATATTTCAGAAAGAAGAAAAAGGAAGAGTTAAGGCCCTTGGGTGGGAAAGAGTTTGACATTTTCGAGGAAAACATCCTAGGGTGAGTGCCAAGCAGTGTACTGGGGAAAGTAGCGTAGAGTGGGGTGGACAGGGAGGCAGAAGCCATATCATATAAAGACTTAGAGGCCATTGTCAGGAGTTTGAATTTTATTCTAAGTTTGGAAGACATTAAACTTGAGCCCGGGAGAGACACAGAATGGTTTATATTTTACAGGTCACTCTGGCCCCTGAGTAAAGAACTGACTATAGGGGTCAAGGTGGAGGTAGGCATGAGTGGAAGCAGGGGGCAAGGTAGGGCAATGTGGTATCGGCTCTGGCTGAGTTGCTGGTGGCTTGGCTAGGAGGTGTCCGAGGACACGGAGAGAAGAGGTCAATTAATAGGATCTATTTTAGGGACCAAACTGACTGCTGATGGATTAACTGGACATGCAGGTGAGTGGTAGGAAGGAATGAAGGATGATGTAGGGTGGGTGGTGACACAATTTGCTGAGACAACCGGGAAGGGAATAGATCTGGGAAGAGATGTTGAGTTCAGCTTTGGACATGTTAAGTGTGAGACGCCAGTCACTTCAGTGGGAGATGACAAATGGTAGCTGGAGAAATAGGTCTGGAACTCTGGGAGAGGTCCTCGCTGTAGATTTACATTTGTGAGTCATCAGCGTGTAAATGATATAACTGTCATGGGGCTGGCAGGGAACACCAGGGAGAGAGTGTAGCTGGATCAGAGAGGAGGGTGAAGGACAGCCCTGGAACACGCCAGCATTTACCAGTAGTGAAAACGGGGGCGGAGGAACCTGGAGAGTGAGGGTAGAGCTTCCCTGGCTCAGCAGAGGATGGTGCGTCCAGATGAGGGATTTGGTCAACTGTGCACAACATCCCTGAGAGGTGTAGTAAGACAAGGGTACAAAAGAGATAGGAATAGATAACCAACAAGGACCTACTGCTGTGTGGCACAGGGGACTATACTCAGTATTCTGTAATAACCTATAAGGGAAAAGAACCTGAAAAAGAATATACACACACACACAACTGAATCACTGTGCCATACACCTGAAACTAACATGACGTTGTAAATCAACTATACATCAAATAAAAAATTAAGTTAAATTAAAAAAGAAGAGATAGTAACAGACGATTTGGCACTTTGTAGGTCATTATGGTGACTATGACCAAAGCAGTTTTGGACCCAAGCCTGATTGCAGTAAGGGAGGGAGGGGCGAAAATGTGTAGTTGGCAAGGGTACATAGCTTTCAAGAAGTTTTGCTGAGAGGCTAGATCATGGATGTTTATGTTTTTTCTATTTGTATATTCTTATTTTCCAACAATGAACATTTAATATTCTGTTTTATTATTATTATTATACATTGCAGATAGCACCCCACTGTTTATGAGAGAAGGAGAAACTCCTCAGGAGAACACTGCAAACCCTCACCTTCCCTCCCCTGAGGCCTTTCCAACCCCAGGCTTGCTATTCTCCACAATCACCAGTCTCCCGGAGGCTGCACTCACTCTTGCTGGCTTCCACCGTGTATAAAAGTCTGGTGCCAGCATATGATCCAGCAATCCCACTCCTGGGCATATACCCAGACAAAACTATAATTTGAAAAGATACATGCACCCGATGTTCATTGCAGCACTATTTACAGCCAAGACATGGAAAAAACCTAAATATCCATCTATAGATGAATGGATAAAGAAGATATGGTATGTATATACAATGGAATATTATCCAGCCATAAAAATGAATGAAATAATGCCATTTGCAGCAACATGGGTAGACCTAGAGATTCTCGTGCTAAGTGAAGTAAGTCAGAAAGAGAAAGACAAATATCATATGATATCACTTATGTATGTAAGCTAAAATACGATACAAATGAACATATCTATGGAACAGAAAAAGACTCACAGATACAGAGAACAGACTTGTAGTTGCAGGTGGTGGGGAGGGAGGAAGGACTGGGAGTCTGGAGTTAGCAGATGCAAACTATTATATGTAGGATGGATAAACAACAAGGTCCTACTGTATAGCACAGGGAACTAGATTCAATACCCTGCGATAAACCATATGGAAAAGAATATGAAAAAGAATATATAAAAAGAATAAGATATATAATATATATATAGATAATATATAATTTATATATATAATTTATATATTATATAAATATATATAATTTATATAATATATAATATATATATAAAAAGAATATATAACTGCTTCACTTTGCTGTACAGCAGAAATGAACACAACATTGTAAATCAACTATACTTCAATAAAATTAGGAAAAACAAAAAAGGAAAAACAAAAAAACGTTTGGTGCCAGGCATTAGCTGTGGCTGGGGCTCCTACTCCTCTCAGCATCCATAAGCCACCCCACCCCACACATGTCCAGGATCATTTGGTTACACACTTATCACCCACCCAGTTTCACCCATGCATCAGTCCTACAGCTGCAGACAAAGTTCTTTTCCTGCTTTCTACTTCCCGGCTCTTACAGTGGCAGGATGGGATAATAGGGAAAAGAATAGGGCCTCAAAGACAGACGGATGTGGGTTTCTTCCCTTACCTGCCACTCATTAACTGTGTGACCTTAAGGGCTCTGTTTCCTCATCTGTAAAACAAGGTTAGTAAAACTCACATCCATTCAGTTTTGTGGTGCCTGGCATAAAGTAAGCAGCAGTTGCGGCGGCTCACTTTGCATCAGCATTGCGCGGACGCCTGGAGCCACAATAGGTGAGAACTAAGATGCTTCAGAAATGTGACCCAGTAGCGAGGGCCCCTCACATGACCCCGAGATGCCAGACAGTGTTTCCCTCCCGCCCAGGGCGTGTGCAAGTCCGGTGACCCGTCTTTCCAGTCGCCCCACACTCCGGGTCTGTGATTATGCGCCCCCCCCCACCCAGAGCTGGGCCTGACGCGGCGGTGGCTCATGCGCCTTTCCGCCCCAGCCTGTTGCCACGGACCACACGTCTCATCCATGCTGCCTGGCCCCTCCCCCCGCCCCGGGTGCGCCCCTCCAGCTTGCCGGCTCGGGTGTCTGAGCGGCCGCGCCCGCGGGCCGTCCGCTCTGACTGGCTGCACCGAGGCGGCGGGCGGCCCGTGGGCACACACACCCTCCCCGCGCAGCCAATGGGCGTGCGCGCGTCACTGACCCGGCGGCCCGCGAGCCGGCAACCCCTCAATAAGCCACATTGTTGCACGAAACTCCAGCGCAGGAGTCCCGGGCCGCCGCTAGCACCAGCGTGTCATCGAGCCGAGAAGATCCGCGGGCGAGAGCAGCGCGCGTGTGAGCCGGAGAGGTCCTGTCGCCCTAGTGGAGCCAAGCTGCTATTCTTCTCAAGTTGAGCCTTAGTGATTCTGTGGCTGAAGTTAGTACCTTGACAGTGGGGCATCCCAGCACGTCGCTGGCAGTGATTCTTGGTCCTTCAGCAGCTGTGACTATCAGAACCTGTTTTTAGAGACCCGAGACCCTGCAGCTGGGCGCGCCATCGTGCGCCTTCTTTGTGTGCCTCCCGGACTCACCGCTCCCGACCGGGCCTCCAAGCCCGGCTACAAAGCGGTCACACCGCGCCGCCCTCCTCCCCCGCACGCGCTCCAGCCAAGGTTTCCCAGCTCGGCGCCGTCGGGCCGCGGCAGGATGATCGCCTCGCATCTGCTCGCCTACTTCTTTACGGAGCTCAACCATGACCAAGTGCAGAAGGTAAGTAAGCGCGGGCGGGGGCGGCTGGCTCTCCTGACAACGTTGCTTTGTCCCCGGCCCTCTCTCCGGGGTCCCGGCCGGCTGGGACTCTCCTCTTAGACCCTGCGGGGACCCGCTTCCTCCCCATTCCGGCCCGCGGACGCGGAAAATATCAGCGCGGCGGGGAAAGTCCTGGGCTGGAGAAGCCACGTCCGCTAGGCACGGGCAGACGTGTGCGCGCGTGCGAGGCTCCGGGGCTCGCGCACCGCGCGGCTCTCCCTCTCTGCGGCCCTGCGCGCGCTCGCGCTTTTTTTTTTTTTTGGAGGGGCGGGCCACCCGGCACGTAGTCTTTGACTGCTGGGCCCACGTGGGGGGAGCCCCCCTTTCGCAGCCTGAGTTCCGGCCAGAGCACGTGGGGAGAATCGTGGCGGGGGGGTGGGTTGGGGGAAGGCTCCGCTGCCGCGCGGGGTTGCCTGGGTTCCTCCCGCGCTAAAGGACCACATTTTGGGGACCTACGATTCCCCCTAGCGTTCCTCACGGCCTTGCGGAGGTGGGCTTGGGGAGAAAACCACGCGGGAAGAAGCTGGGAAAGGGTCAGAGAAACTCCGCCCGCCGCACCCCTGCCCCGGAACTGAGGCGCCCGGAACTGTGGCTCCGCGAGGGGCGTACGCCCCCCACCACGCCCATTCCCAGCGCCTGCCTCGGGGCCGCCCCGCCTTGAGTACCCCATCCTCGGGCCCGCCTCCAAATGGGGGGCGGACTTTGGATGTTACTTCTGGTGTACCTAAAAGTTTCTCCGAGAGGACCAACACCCCGTTTTCCCCTCTTTGCCGTCTTCCTGGAGATTTCTGACCTTCTGAAAACGAGCTTTTCCCTGTCGTAAGCCCCGACCTGTCTGCCCACTTCTGTCTCAGCAGCACCCCGCCTAAGTCCGAGCTCTTGCTCGGGCCAGGTCTTTTACGTAAGACAAAGCCTCTGGCCCCGCCGGGGAGCCTCGCTCTCTGCGCCTCTGGGTATGCAGAGGGGGTGGGGCTAGGCTGGGCCCCAGGCGCTCTCTGGGGAGAATTGAGTTTCTGAAACGCTCGGGATTTCGGGATTGGCTCCTGGCCCTGGGCCTCAGCTAGGACTTGAGACGAGAGGGTGGGCTGGGGCGGGGGTGGAGGGTGTCCAGATCTGTGAGTCAATGACAGCGTTGCTCAATTACATACTTGAAATATCTGTATCTCAATGGGAACACATTTTTGGGCAAAAGTTTTGACATTATCTTTCTGTGGGGCGACCTGCTCATACTCCCATTCTGGGGATCCTGAGAGCAAAGGAGAGGAAAGTGGGTTGCCATCACAGGATTTTCAAAGCCGTGGCAGATGAACCCCAAGATACCATGACATTACTTAGCCTCAGACTGGAGTAGGGAGCAGACGGCCGCTGGTTTAGTTGAGTTTTAGTCTGCTTGTAAGTGGCTGTTACTTTCTAACTCAATCCTGGGATAAGGCTCTGCCCTGCACTTTAATTCAGTTTATTTAAGAACGTGTCTGTGATCCGGCAGGACCTTGGCAACTTCGTTGGGCTTCTTTGCCCAAGAAGTGAGTTAACCCTTGTGACTGTCATCACTTGGCAAGTCCCAGCTGGAGGACCATTAATTCAGGAGAGGTCTTCTCAGTTGGGTGAATATTGCCCCAGGACACTTAAATTTACTCACCCCCTGTCCAGAGGAAGGAACCTAGGACCACAAATTTACCCTCCCCCAAACCAGAGGATGGAGGCTAGGACTGGCACCTTCCTGGCCTGGAATGGGGAGGGGTCATAGCTTTAGTCCCAAACTGGAATGAGAATTAACCAGATTATGTAGAAATGAGTTCTAATCTCTGTTTTGTGGTTTATTAACCACAGGACTCTGAGCAAGTCACTTTGCTTCTTTGGACTGCCAATTTCTTTTTGTAAAGCAGGGATGACAACAGCAACCTTCTTCACTTTAGGAAGTTGTGATGATTAAGCACAGCAATGTGAAAAGGTCTTTCTTGTAGTCTTCTCTACATTTGCAGCCTGTCAAGTGTCTCAGGGACACTTGGGTGTATTTCCTCCAAATTACCAATGGGGGCAGAAGTGAGTCAGGCCTTAACTGAGCAGGTGTGGAAGCTGGGACTTGGCCTCCCAGCTTAGGTGAGCAAAGCTGCCTGTTTCCAGCAGCAGTTAGGAAATAGGGAGAGAATCAGAGAGAATATTTTGGAAGGATCTTTTAAAGTTGCTACTAGAAGGAAGAATTAGGAGAGAAGGTTGAAGCTTGAGTTTTACAGTCTTTTGAAAAGGCCTTGATTTGAACTCTTCTGAAATCCCTCTCATTTTACATAATCTGGGTTGTAGACTGAGGCAGGGAAAGTTTAGGTTCACCTGCCCAAAACTAGCCCCATCATTATCACTTGTTCCCTGATAGACAAGCCCAGTGTTTTGTGCTGATTGACACTTTGAAACTGAAGAGCAAACACATAGCATTTACTATGAACCACGTGGTTTTAAGCTCTTTACATATGTTAGCTTGTTAACATTCATAACAACACCATGAAGTAGATACTATTAGCAGCATCCCTGTTTTACTGGTAAGGACCTGAGGCACAGAGTGACTTGTTCAAGGTCACTAGCTTTTTTGTAAAGGCTGGAAATTGAAGCCATGCATGTGGGCTCCAGAGGCCCATGCTCTTGGCCACACCCCCTGCCTCGGGGACCATCAGAAGACCCCATCCTGACCCGTGTCTGTGTTCACTCTTGGATGCTGGCGGCACCCTCACCCAGCATGTCCAGAAATGCAGCTAGCTCTTCTCTTGGTCAGGTTAGTGGCACCAGTACCCTCTGATTATTCTGACTGGGAGCCCTGGACCCATTTCACTGACTTTCCTTTCTGATTGCTTTACCTTGGTCAGCTGGTCTCTGGGTTACTTCAGAGGCCTCCTAGGGTTTGTTTCCAGTCTCTTTCTGGAGCCAGACTGGATCATTTCAGAAGACTGCATACTATAACTTATATGTGGAATCTAATATGACACAAATGAACTTATTTATGAAACAGAAACAGACTCACTGACATAGAAAACAAACTAATGGTTACCAAAGGGGAAAGGGGATGGGGGAAGAATACATTAAGAGTTTGGGATTAGCAGATACAAACTACTATATATGAAATAGATAAACAGGGGCTTCCCTGGTGGTGCAGTGGTTGAGAGTCCGCCTGCCGATGCAGGGGACACGGGTTCTTGCCCCGGTCCGGGAAGATACCACATGCTGCGGAGCGGCTGGGCCCGTGAGCCATGGCCGCTGAGCCTGCGCGTCCGGAGCCTGTGCTCCGCAACGGGAGAGGCCACAACAGTGAGAGGCCCGCGTACCGCAAAAAAAAAAAAAAAAAAAAAAAGATAAACAATAAGGTCCTCCTATATAGCACAGGGGACTATATTCAACATCCTGTAATAAACCATAATGGAAAAGAATATAAAAAAAAATATATATATATATATATGCATAACTGAATCACTTTACTGTATACCGGAAACTAACACAACATTGTAAATCAAATATACTTCAAAAAAAAGACTGTATACTGATTGCTCCCTGACCCCACCCCCCACCTCAGCCTCATCTTCTCTATCTGCATTCCCGAAGACTTGAATCACCATTCCTCTAAATGTCACACCTGGTCACCCTAGGTGATTTTGTGTGGCATTTGTATAATTCCATCATACATTGGAGTTGGTGGTTACAGGGCAGGGAGAATCCTAGCTGTTCACCTTTACAGCCAGTTTATGGCCACCGGTGAGGTGTTCAGTGAGTCCAAGAATGAAGGAGTGGACCTTCCTGGGGAAAGAAGCAGAACAAGGGCTGCAGGAAGTGGAGGAGGGTGAGAGGCAGCCGGCGGGGGGCGCTGGTACTGGGCTGAAGGGGTGGGTATCCAAGGGTTGGGGGGGGCGCTTGGAGGGAAAGACAGTGAGCTATTCCCTCCCCAAGGCCTGAGGCTTGGCGTGAGACTGATCCTGAGGGGAAAGGGAGGCGGGGAGAGAGAGGGGGAGAGAGAAAAAGGGTGTCTACTGTCCTCCAGCAATCAACGGTTTTTGTCCTGTCTGGAGAGTTAGAGGATTCTTTTAATTAATTGAGCTATAAATAGTATACAAGATACAGGATTTTTGTCTCTTAAGAATGAGAATCAGGATTAACCATGGAAGTGAAATGAAGTATACATGCCTTCCTTTAGCCATTAACCGATTATTTTAACACACACAGACTGGCGACATACAATCTTGGAATATAGATAGTTCACTTGGGCTCTTTACTACGTTAGTGAGGGGTAGCTTTCAACTCTGGAGTTAATGAGAGGGGAGAATATCTTGGAAGCAGAAAGACTCAACAGAATCCCCAAGAGATAAGAGTTTAATGTTTTTTGAGAACCTACTGTGGGTATAGTTACTATGTGGGAAACTGAGACTAAGACACCTTTCAGCTGTCTGGTGAGATGAGGCTCTAGAAATAGATACTTTACATCCACTAAAAGGTCATGGCAGTCATTCCCATGCGATAGGGAATTAGGGACCTCAAGGGACTCTCAACTGATATTTTTTGCGCACCTACTATGTGCCATTAATCTTCAGATAGGGGATGAAAGTATGGGAGTAAAGTACTGATTAAAACCTTAGTAAGATTATTTTTGGCTGAGTTAACTGACATTGACAGGTACAATTTGCCTCATTTGTTCAACTTAGTATCTTAGTACCAAGTCTCTTCCCTGATCCGAAGACAATTGATGGTAGCAGGAATATTTTGTAGCTTTTACTAATCATCCATTTGTTTTGTATTGTCAAATTTCTAGTTCAGAGAGCGGCCAAGAAGCACTTTTTTCTTTACCCCTGAATGAATTAAAATTCTCTCTGAGGCTCCTCAGACAAAGCCAACATTTTTTTTTTTTTTTTAACATCACTTTTCAAAGTTGAACTTTTCTAGCACCCTGAGGAGTTTGAGGGCAGCTAGGGACCCTTTTCCAGGGAGACTCAAAACAACACCAACCACAACAGTTTTCTCAAAGTCTGGCAGCCATAGTAAGGAGATCTGATATACTAAAAGAGCTCAGGAACCCCAGAAAACTGGCTTCCTTTGTTCAGATACTTCCGGTTTAAAAGATGGCTCTTGATAACTGGTTCCTCATTATCATTGTTGAGTTTTGAAGTCAGCAAGTTTGGTTTGTTTTCCAACACTGTGTGTTGTCTGTCTTTGACTTTCCAAAGTAGTGGGGGTAGAGGTGTGGCAAATCAAATCACGGAGTTCGCTGGCTGCAACTTAATATCTCACACCATAGATCACAGGTAGATGTTCCTGCTTACCTCTAAAGCAGGTCTCTCAACCTTGGTGCTATTGACATTTTGGGCTGGATAATCTTGTGAGGGGCTACCCAGCCTATCATAAAGAGCAAGAGTTTTTACCCTACCCCAATTTACAAGGGCGAAGCCTGTGGTTTTTTGTTGTTGTTGTTTGTTTGTTTTTTAACTACTCCTTTAGAGCAGTGGTTTTCAACTGTTAGTGATTTCATCCCCCAGGTGGACTTTGGTGGTGTCTGAAGACATTTTTGGTTGTCACAGGCAGGTGGATGAAGATGTGTTTTTGCATCTAGTAAGCAGAGGCAAGGGATAATGCTAAACATCCTACAATGCCCAGGACAGCCCCCCTGCCAAAAAAAAAAAAAAAGACTTTTCTGACCCCAAATATCTATAGGTTGAGAAACTGCATCAGAAGAACATGGTCTATCCCCCATTCCAGTATTATAGTGCATTGCTAATGGTCATACAGCTACTTAGTAGTAGCTGCAACTAGGACCATAGTTCTTAGCTCTCAGTGTGCCATGTCATGGGATAGTCATGGTGGGAAGTGGCCTTTTACAAAAGATGAATTTAAGGTGAGGTCTGCAGACCACAGTAGTTAGCAGATGTCCATGACCCCTGGCTGAAGTGTGGGTTACCTGAGTAACTGTTTTTTTGTTTTCAGCCAGAAAAATGTGGGCAAGGTAAGCACTCCAGGAAGCCAGTGGGAGAGACGTTTGCTCAGCTGACCCCAGGAGAACCTCACCCTGGCTGTTGCTGGGGTTTCCCTGAAGGCCAGGCATCTTCCAGGCTTCTGAACAAGGCAGGCATGTGAGCTGCTGGAACTCCTATCTCAGGGACAGTCCAGCAGTCACTGGGAGAGGCTGTGTGCTGAGAAGTAGAGCCAGGCTCCCTGGGGTTGAATCCTGGCTCACCACAAACCAGCTGTGTGAACTTGGGCCAGTTATTTAACCTCTCTAGGCCTCAGTTTCTTCCACTTGTAAAATGGAGAGTGGATAACACCTTAATGGGGTCTTTGTAAGGATTTAAGAGAGTGAATATATGTGACGTTCTTAGAGCTGTGCCTGCCACATAGCCAACATTTTATGTGTCAAATATTAGTACACAGAGATAGACACACTCTTGGATACCTGACTGCGCTATCCATCTAAGGCAGAAGCAGAAGGGGCCCCGCTTCTTTTTTCCTAAGGACTTTTAGGGCATAAGGGTTCTGGCCCATTTCTGTTCTCTGTCTTACGTTGGATTAGAGCAGAGGACAGGGCAGACAGAAGGATGGAAAGTCCCTAAAGCTGAGGAATAAGGAAGCTTCCTCACTGCCCCGTCCAACGTCTAAAGCCTTCTCTCTTCTGGGCATAGGAGACCCATTTCTGAGCTCTTCCTCTAACTTGCTTTCCTTCTGGTCTTCTGGGGATACAGCATCCCCATTGGGTGGAGGGGGGCGTCTCTGGGTTGCCTGGGGCATTTTGGTGCACCTCAGCTTGAAGCGTCCTCCTTGAGAAGTCATGAGAGACAAAGCTTCACTGAAGAGTCACAGCATTTTTCCACCCCTTTTCCCTGTAGAAGCCTAGTTCACTCCCTGTCGGTACCTCCCCTGGAGGGCAGAATCACAGGGGCTCCAATGGCAGTTGCTGAGGCCACTTATGCTGAAGTTGGCCAATGAGATGCTTGCTCACACTTCCTCACATCTGCCCCAGACGCTGGCTTCCCACTGGGGGAACCACTTGAGGTGCCTTGTGCTGTTGAGTCATAGGACCGGGTCATGGTAGGTTTCAGTCCACTGACCCCTGGAGTTTCAATGAAGGGAACAGTCATTCTCACATTTTCTGGCACATTGAATGGAGAGTCCCTGGCCATCTTGGTTCTCAGCAGAGAGCCCTATGCCCCTCATATGTAGACTCTGGGCCCTTCTGACACTGCGGTGCTTGGGGTTCTTGACAAAGCCTGAGAGGACCCTCTGTGTGGAACCCACTCTCTACTCCCCCCATCCCTGTACAGCCTTTGTCTTGTCCAAACTTGGTTGGGAGTCTTGGCCTTGTTTCCATGGGAGCAGGAGCTAGACAATCTCCTTTTCCTTGAAGTGCCATGCTTTTTGCACTTCTGTCTGTGGATCTCTACGTAATTCCTTAATAGTCCTTCCCTGGAGAGTGAGTCAGACCTGAGACCCTGGCTCTGGGAGCCCTCGGTGCCCACCCACCTCACCCAGCCTTCCTGCCTCTTCTCACCTTTAGCTCAGCATCCCTGCCCGGAGGCCTGGAGATGGTCTATGTTCTTGGAAGGCCTTGTTCCCAACCTCTTCCTTCTGGCTTCGCCATATTGTCTGATAAAGGAATTAAACCAGATAAACCATTGGACAGCTTTGATTTGGGCTAAGTAAGGGAATTTGAAGCTGTCACTTTTCCTTTTTCCCATTTGAGGGAGAAAAGCTCCTCCTGCTTCCTCCCATGTTTTCCTCGCTCAACCCCTTCGAATGGAGCCTTCCAGCCATGTCCCACCAGTTCTCTTTTCCCCTCAATTCCCAAAGGTCTTAAATTAAAAGACATGTACACCACTTACAAAGTGCTGGGCTCTGTCTGTGAACTCTACTACAACTCAGGTCATCCTCAGGCAGCCCTCCAGGGTAGACATTATTATTACCTATTATTCAGATGAAGACACCAAGGCACAGAAAGGGACAGTACCTTGCTCAAAGGCAAGCCAGAATTCAAACCCAGGCAGTATGATTCCAGAGCCCAGGCCCTTAGCCCCAGTGTGGGGCTGCCTGGGACAACTGGAGATAGCCAGTTGTCTTTCAGTTTCATGGGGTTATCAGTCCGGGGTCAGTTGGGAAGGGACCTTTGAGATCATCTCGTCCAAATCCTTTATTTTGCAGTTGAGGAAACCAGGTGCCATGTACTAAGGGACCAGCCAAGAACCCAGTTTCTCCACCATTTCCTGAAAGGAAACCCAGATTCCTTTCACCACCATTGGCATAGAATGAGCTCTTCTCATCATTCAGGTGTGGGCTCCCCAAGGACCATGAGCAGGATTTGCTTTGTAGCCTGAACCTAAGGTGACCCTATAATTTATTGTCCAAACTGGGCCACTTTTGAGAGTAAAATGGGACACTGTTAACAGTTATGGTGCTACCACCCTGTAAACAGATTGTCCTGGGCAAACTGGGATATATGGTTGCCCTGCTTATGGTGGGTGTGTCTGGGGTGGGTTGAGTAGACTGGGAAGGTCGGGGCTGGACATGGTACAAGGAGACAGACCCAAAGTGATTTGGTCCAGCAGGTGGACAGTTGGCAGCAGACAAGAGTGGGGAGTTCAGATGCCCCTGTGGGCATATGGGCTCAGGGGCAGACTCTGGTCCCTGACATGGGGCTGGCCAGGGAAGGCAGAGTTCGACCCCTAGGGGATCTGGGGTACTGGCCAGGGCAGCCAGGTAGATGGAGAGGAAACTCTGCTGCTGCCAGGATCACATGCAGTGTGGACCCAGGCCTGAAGAACAAGGCCAGGCTCTGAGCACCTGGGCAGTCTGCAGTAGCCAGCTCTTCCCCTGTACCCAAGTTACTCTCTCACTCTTCTCCTCGGCATTCCTGTCACCCCTTGACGTCACCATAACAAATATGTCTTGAGCACCTACTGTATCTCAGTACTGAGATAGCTCTGGCATCACAAATATGAAGTTGGGAACATGTAGTCAGTGCCTTTTAGTCCTCTGGGACCAGTGAGAGCAAGAGACACAAGTGTCAAAAGTGTGTTAGTATAACCAGCTGGGAATTTGGGGAAGGTATTTGGGGAGAGGCCGTTTGTATGGGCCCTGAAGGACAAGTGGGAGTTTGTTAGGCCAGAGTAGGGGACCATTCTAGGCATGGGGTCAACACATATGTTTAACCTTTTCAAGACAAAAACTCCTCGGAATTGTACTGATGTGTGTGATTTAAGTGATTGTAAATCCGTCTTTTGTTCTAGTGAAAGAAAGTGCTTACTCTCTGTCCTTACTCCTTCAGTTTATAATAACTTGTTGACATATTTGCCTCCTACCAATAGACTGAACACTTGCAGGCAGAAGGGTCTTCTTTATCCCAGTATCCTCAGCACCTGGCGCTGGCACACTCAATGTAGTGCTCAGTCATTATGTGTGGACGAATGGGGACATATTATTCCTTCACACTGCTGCCCCATAGTCTGAGGATAGGAGGGTCCCGGAACAGGCGTCCCAGATGCCTGTCTCCTGGACCCCAGACAGGTGCTACTGCCTGAGGTCTGTCTGGCTGTAACTCGATGCAGCCCAAGAACTGGAAGAACAGGACACCCTGTGACTCACGGTGCAACAGGATCCTGGAGGAGTGGCCTGTAAGCCTCCTCAGTGAGCTCCACACTCACCCTGCACTGTTCCAGCCATGTGAGTACACAGTGTGTCAGCTGGAATCTCCCTGAGGTGGCGCGCCGCCCTAGTGGGGGTCCGCCTTGTCCCATCTGAAAAAAGTGTCGAGGCAGATCTGTCACTTTGTTAGCTGCGTTTCAGAGGACAGGAGCCTTAAAGAATCCAGGA
Organism: Mesoplodon bidens; assembly: GCF_964165515.1. Lineage (NCBI taxonomy): Eukaryota > Metazoa > Chordata > Mammalia > Artiodactyla > Ziphiidae > Mesoplodon > Mesoplodon bidens. The sequence goes on along the minus strand of NC_138170.1, from coordinate 949,222 downwards.
TCTGCTGTGTCTTTTTCTCCCCAATTCATCCTTTTTTAAAAAATCTTATCGGAAACATCTGGCCTTGGCTTGGCAACATTACAGGATAAACTTGCTGCTCTTTGAACAATCTTGGTCCTCCCAGGAGGAGTCTGTGAAGACATTATTATAAATGAGGCCACTGACAGCAGTTAGCTAGCTTTCCCTGTGTGGGCACACCTATGCCCCAGGTTAGGGCACTCATCTGGGCACTGGATGTTATGGGTCCTGTCAGGGACTTTGGCCTATGGTTTGGGGAAGCTTCTTCAAACCTTGCTTTCCTTGTCAAAGATTTGCAGTAAAACACTGGCAAAGGAATAATGGAAGATATGAAATTCTTTTGAAACTAAGTTGCAAGCATGTGTCAGCACATAGAGTCACTGGAAGGCTGTGTATGGCTGCATTTAGGTTATGGCTTTCCCCTCTGATTTGACCTCTTTGGCCCTACCATGTGAGTAGGTAGACTAGGGCCTAATCAGTGCCTTGTCCTTTTTCCTTCCTATGTTTTTAAATAGAAGTATAATTTATATAGAAAACTGAACACACCAGGTAACCACCACCCAGATCCAGTAACAAATTATTACCAACAATAGCAGGTATACCCCCCACTAAATATAATCACTATCCTGACTTATACCGGCATAGATCTGTTTCTGTACTTACTATAAATGGACTCATATCATCTGTTCCCTTTTGTATCTGGCTTTTAGTACCCAACTTTATATTGTGACATTCATCTATATATGTAGTTGCAGGTGACGGTAAGTACTGCTTTCTCATTGCTGTATAGTACCCTGCCCCTGCCTCTCTAACCCTGTTTTGACTATAGTTGAATTAAAGCAGATGAGACTAGTCAAAGCCCTTCACTTCAAGAGGGTGTGATCCTTCCTAAATTTCTTTCTAGGAGGCTAGGTTGGATCCTTGGAGTCTGGTCTAATATATATATATATTATATATATATATATATAATATATATATATATACACACATATATATATAATATACATATATATTATATATATACAGTATATATATAATATATATAATATATATATATACACCTGATTGTATCTTTAGGACAAAAACACGAGTGCTAGGAAAGCTAAAATTCAGTCAGTTGGTGTGCTTGAATTGAGGTCTAGAAGAAGCTAAAATGTAGGAATTAGCTAGTGTTCATTCAACACCTCCTGGAGAGAAGGTTCTAGGTACTAAATCAGAAATACCCAAAGACTGGAGAAAGAAGTCCAGCAGTGCAATAGTGCCTCAGGGTGTCCCTGTGTCCTTGGCTCTGACTATGCTTATGGAGTTGCTGTCTTATCCAGTTTGGTCACTTGAATTCACCCTTCTACCAGGAGGGTGGGTTCTGTAGGGATGACTGATGAGCATTTGCTCGATCATGTATTATTTAGTTTCTGCCTACTTATTAAAAGAATTAGGTGATATGGTTCAGCTTCCATTGAAAGGACTTCTAGAATAAGAGTCATGGGACAGGCAGGAATGATTATCAAAAAACTTAGTTCATTAAAGTCGAGTACAGAGCCCTGAGCTTCCTGATAGTCGAGGCAAAAAGGACAGCTCTCCTTTTTTCAGATAAATTTATTTATTTATTTTTGGCTCCTTTGGGTCTTCATTGCTGTGCGCAGGCTTTCCTTTAGTTGTGGCGAGCGGGGGCCACTCTTCTTTGCGGTGCATGGGCTTCAGTAGTTGTGGCACGTGGGCCCAGCAGTTCTGGCTCACTGGCTCTAGAACGCAGGCTCAGCAGTTCTGGAGCATGGGCTTAGTTGCTCCGAGGCATGTGGGATTTTCCCAGACCAGGGCTCGAACCCGCAACCCCTGCCTTAGGCAGGTGGATTCCCAACCACTGCGCCACCAAGGAAGCCCAGGACAGCTCTCCTTGAGTCAGTTGTTTTAATCTCATTGGCCTGTAGCAGGAAGCACAGTGACTCTGGGCAGCCAGACTTTCTCCTGACACTAAACCCTACAGAGAATTGACTGATCAGTGAACAACACAGCAACTTTACACAGTGGGGTGATCTTTATGATTCTTCCTTCCCATGATTAAAGGTGATAGGATTAAATCCTACTAATATGAAGGCATTGCAAAAGGGAGCTAATGCAAGGTAGTGAGGCGAGTGGCTTTCTGGTTCTAAAGTTCATAACCTCCTTCTAGGATCTTGGGCTTGCCCACACCTTCTGAGCCTTTTCACATGATCTCCCTGCTGTCCCAACGTCAACATACATCCAATGACATGTATGTTGGATATGTATGTTCTTAGCCCGGAAGAAATCTCCCCGGAATGCCAGTCTCACAGGCCACTTACTCATACATGTGACACTTCCCATGGGCTGCTTTGCATTGCTCTTGCCTTTCTTATCTCCTAAGACCCATCCCTCCATTCATTTCAGAGACATTGGCCGAGTCTATAATGAGTTGAGTTCTGTGCTGTCTTGTAAAGTCCTAGAGAACAGGAATCCTGATTTCTTAAAAAAATTTAAAAAACATTTGTGTGTATGTGTGTGTGTGTGTGTGTGTGTGTGTGTGTGTATAAAGTTGACCCTTGAACAATATGGGTTTGAACTGTATGGGTCCACTTATATGTGAATTTTTTTCAATAAATATATTCTATAGTACTACATTACTGCATGATTTGTGGTTGGTTGGATGCATAACTATGTATAAGGAGTGCCGACTGTGGATTTTCCACTGTGTGAGGGTTGGCACTCCAACCCCTGTGTAGTTCAAGGGTCAACTGTATATATATTTAAAGTGTACAATTCAGTGGCATTAAGTACATTCACATACAACTATCACCACTATCCATCTCCACAACTGATTTCTTTTTAAATTATGTTCCTGTATACTATAGTGCTTTGCATGTAATTGGTTTTCAACATAGGCTATAAAATGAGAGAATCTGGGGTCAGCAATTCAGGGGTTGTATGATAGGAATCTTACAGATTTAGATGTTGAAATTTAAGGTTTCTTCTACACTTTCCTTTGAGACCTCTTAAGGTATTCAAGGTAGGATTTATAGCAGTTTATATAACAAAGTCTCAACGTTGGAATATTGTTCTTTTCTGGATGTAAGTAGTTTGATCAGGACCATTTTCCCACTGGGGCCAGATAGGGTGTCCTCACAATCCAGGGAAGGTCACTAGCCATTCAATTGAAATTGGCCTGCAAGGTGATATAGGCCCTTGGGGATGCTTGGGGGTAGGATTATCATTTATTGTTTCTGACAACAGAGTAAGGGATCTGGGTGATCCAGATTCTAGTGTCAACTCTGTGACCTTAGTCAAGGCTGTTACCTTGACCTCAGTTTCTCTGAGGTTCCTTTCTAGCTCTCACCTCCAGGCTTTCCTTGCTGGGCTTCCTCATACCAGGCTGGGGCTGTGTCTGCCACACCTGAGCCACTGCACTCTTTGAAGGGTGATATTCTGCTTCCTCCATCCCTTGCATCATTGCTACGGCACAGTTTCCCCTCTTTAGTGCTAGTCTGGAGGAAACTGTGGGCACTTAAAGAGATGGGCTTTCCATTTGGGGTGTTATCTTATTTTATAAATAGTATGGGGTTAATTTTGTTGTTGAACATAAGTTCACGTGCCCGACAAACGGTGGGGCCAAATACACGGAAATGTTGGAGTTTGGAAAGGTTTGTTGCAAGGACCATGCAGGGAGAACGGGTGGCTCGTGCTTAAAAGACTTGAACTCCCTTGATTGTTTTCAGGGAAGAGTTTTCATAGGCAAATTTTGGGGTGAGGGCTGCAAGGTATGTGACTTTCTTCTGATTGGTTGGTGGTGAGGTAACTGGGCGGTGCTCCAGGAATCTTGTGCTGAGCCTGAAGTTCCCATCCTCCATCTGGATGGGGGCCTTAGTTCTTGCAGAAGAACTCAGAGGTAATTGTTATGTGTATCCCTTGAGGAGGAACCAGGACTCTGCTTTATCGCTTCCCTATTGTTTCTTGACTGCTCCTCCTTTGTTTCTGCATTCCCTCCCTTCCCTAGTTAGTAACTGTTTGAATCTACCCTTTAGAACTCTGCGAAAGCCTAGAAGGCTGAAGCCTTTTCCCCACAAACATGAACCAGGGCTCGGAAAGGCTTTTTTTTTTTTTTTGCAGTACGTGGGCCTCTCACTGCTGTGGCCTCTCCCGTTGCAGAGCACAAGGCTCCGGACGCGCAGACTCAGCGGCCATGGCTCACGGGCCCAGCCGCTCCGCGGCATGTGGGATCTTCCCGGACCGGGGCACGAACCCGTGTCCCCTGCATCGGCAGGCGGACTCTCAACCACTGCGCCACCAGGGAAGCCCCGGAAAGGCTTCTGTACCTGGGAAGGCCCTAAAGGGCCTGCTTGTTTCCAGTTTCTCTTTAGAACTTCTCCTGCCTGTACCCACAGTTCTGTAGAGGAGGCAGGCATAGACTGGTGTGTTAGGGGAAGAAAGAAATTGACCAGAATTGCCCAATGAGGAAGTTCTAATCTCAAGATTGCTAAATAGATGTATCTAAAACTACTATCTCTCTTTAGTTCCTTGTCTCTGGGTAGCCCCTGTTTTGCTAACCCCAATATGACTAAATAGGGTTAAGAAATGTCCTTGATCCTCTGAGGGTGCCCCTTGGCAGAGATGAGTCTGGCAGAAGAAGAGGAAAACGGGTAGAAAACAAGGTTAGATGGATGGAGAGCTTTACATACGTCACCTCATTTATGCCAGTGACTCTGCTGTGAGTGCTAGTCCTCCCACTTTAGAGGGAGGAAACTGGGACTCAGACACCTGTACAAATGCTACAGCCAGGATTTGAACACTGATTTTTCTGATGCCACAGCCTGTACTTCACCACAACCAGCTACTAAATAAGGGTTGGCTTGAATGTCTCTACTTTGATAGTTTCCAACAACTGAAATTTGTTTTCAACAAGTACAGGGTTTGTCTCTCCAACTCCCAGCGCCCAGGATCAACACAGGATTATTTCACACTTTATCCTAATGTCTTAATTAATGACTTTCAAAGATCCCAGGCAGAAAGTGGTAAAAATGACCTTGAGCAGTGTTGACCAGAACATAGCCCATCATTATTACATTATTGACATGGTGGATACCAGCCAAAGGAGAGGGGGAGATGTTTGAGCACCCAGACAGACCTAAAGGTGTCAGTTTGATTAGTCTGGAATAGATCTTTGGAATTCTTAGTATGTCATTGTAATGTGCAGCCAAGTTTGGGAACTATTATCCCAAGTGGCGGAATAGAGAATAGATGGAAATTATCAGAAAGTAGATTTATCTCAGATTGAGGAAAAGCTTTCTAATAACTAGAGCTGACCAACAGTAGAAGCTAACCAGCTTTGAGAAGTGGTGAGCCTGTCATGCTTGGAAGCATTCAAACCTAGGCCTGATGACTATTGGGGTGAGAGGAACAAACTAGGTAAACTCAAATGCTATGTTCAGTGGGATTTTGAGCTCACATTACCCCAAGATCCCTTCTAAGAGTTAGTAGTTTTTAGCCATAGTCTTACTATGCTGTTTGCATTTGGTAACAGTAACGACGTTCTCCCATGACTTTGCTCCTTCCTTGCGCTCCCTCCCTCTGGCTGCACTGTGAGTGCAAGTTGGCAGGATTACGCCAAGTTCATTTCCTTCCTTCCCAATCCAGGAGAAAGGTCTCTGTATGGAGACTGCTTCTTGTTTCTAACTTCTGCTGCCCTTGGCCACCCTTCAGTCAACACAGCAGTGCTGACCAAGGCTAGGTGGGCCTCAGTGGTGTGTTTAGGAAGCTGTAACATCAGGTGATTAATCATCCCTTCCTGAGTGGCCCTAAGAAACTCAGGGAGGATGCATCATCATGCCCATCATCATGGCCCAAAGAGAAGAAGTTTGGGCCAAGGTGCTATAGTTGCATTTTTCATAGCTGTCCCATCTCCTTTCTCTTAGTCTCATCTGATGGAGAGGAAATCAAAGCACTGAGGTCATCCAAGAAACTACAGGGCAGAGAGTGCCCTCCCGCACTAAGAGGGTCCACAGGAAAGGCGACGGTGGTGGTCCTAAGGGCCTGGCTTTAGAGCCAGACGCCTCAGTTTGAATCCTAGTTCTGCCCCTCACCAAGTGACCTGTAAGACAGGGATGTAGAAGTTTTACAGAAGAACAAGGAAGTCAAGTCAGTAAACCCATAGGATGGCTTCTGGCAGGTAAGAAATGCTTGGTAAATGTTTAGCTACTGTAACGATCATCATCATCATCGTTTTCATCTGTCACTGAACACTGAAAGATGATTATAATCTCTTGGGTAAAGGGCAACATGATTTGAGTAAAGTCTGACTGTTTAGCTTGTTAGGTTCTTTGAGAGTTAGGACTGGATTTCCAACAAGCCTTGTAGCAGTTTAAACGTCAGAGTTAAGTTACGCATGGCCGCTGTAGAGTTATGGCCATTCCATATCTGCCCTTTTGTGCCCATGACCTCACACTCCAAGAAGTGACGGTGCAGCCTCTTAACAAGGCAGTACAGGCTTTGCCTTCCCACACAGGAGCTCTCTTGCTTCCTTTGCAACATCCGGAGGCATCCATGGAGGTGGGGGTGGGTGGCAGTGAGGGCCTCTGGACCTCTCTTCTCTTTGGGAAAGTAGTAATGTGGGAGCTCCAACTTAGTCATGTGTCAAACTCATGATAGTGTCTAGAGATATGTCTGCTGCCTTCTGATCTGCCAGGGCAGCCCCATGGGCCATGCCCTCCCCTGTTTGCCCTTCATATCTGTGTGGTGGGATGACTGGAATAGAAGATGGCCTTTTAGTGGACATGGCCAGCCTGAATGTGCTGTAGTGCCATTTGGCCTGTATAGACCCTGCTGTTCAGCAGAGAGGGGCGTTCGTCAAGCAGAGCAGACAAGAGCACAGGTGAGCTGGGCTGCCCTGTCCAGTCCTGGCTTAGCTTTTTGCACCTGTGTGATGTTGGGCGTGTTGCCTTTCCCTTTGGGTAGAGTGGAGGAGATAACACTACCTACCTCACAGGGCTGTTATGAGGATTAAATGAGTTAATGGGTATAAAACCTTGAAAGCAGGTTTTGCTGAAGGGTTTGCTGTTATTACTGTTGCCTCTGAGGGCCTCTCAGGCTGTACCTGGACGTGGCTTGGCATTAGCCTCTGGTCTGGTGGCTGGGACTTTGTATGCTAGCGCTGAGATGCGTAAGCCATAATGTAGTGTTCCTGGGCCAGCCCAGGCGTCATTGGGTCTGGAACAGGAGGCCTCTGGGGTGATTTAAGTTGCCTTGGGCTCAGAGTCTCCAGCAATTTGTCTCCCACTGCACTAATAGGGAGAGAACTTGTCTGAGGCTGTATGCTTTTCCCTCCTGGGAGCCTCAGATATCATTGTGGAGGAGGCCAGCCTCCTCAGGAGCACCCTGGCTCCCCAGGATTGTAGGAAGCCCAGATCAGTGACCCAGCTTGGGGTGGGGGCTGGTGCCCCACAGCCCTAGGAGGCTGAGGCAGACAGTGGGCTCAAGGCAATCGAGGTGCCAGGAGCCTGAAATCAGAAAACAGAATGGATGGTTGGAGTCATCCTGGTTTAGACCAATGGAGTTAGATGTCTGCTGTAGCTCTTGAATAAAAGCTGGCAGCAAGGGAATTTGGGGAAATCCTCATTTCTGCAGATTTAAAACCCTGCATGACAAGCAGTGGTAGTGGTCATTGGCCAAGCTTTGCCCTTGGGAATCCTGGAGTTTTGAAGCTGGGAAGACCAGGGTCCCTTCTGGTCCCCCAGTCTACTGATGAGGCTGGGAGTACCAGGACCACCACCCTCATACCTTGAGGGCACAGCTATGACCTGGTCCAAGGGTCCTGATTGTACTCCTACCTTTGTGGCCAGCAGCCTTACCTGTCCTGGACACTGCTGCTGAGAACAGGGATATTGTGGAAACTTGTGCGCCTCCTTGGATGGATTTCTATCAGACGTTTTCCTGATAGGAGAAAACTGGGAATATCCATAGCCGGGGCAGGTGAGAGCTTTCAAGAAACAGACTGTCTGAGGGGGACTTCTGTTGTTTTTCCTTCTCCTGGTGTTAAATCTGGGAAAAGTTCTTGTAAATTTATGTCGGAAGCAAGATAAATGAAATGACTAGGGAGAGGTGCCTCTGCCTCTGAGGTTGGGGGAGGTTGCTTTACCTCGTGTATCGAGCCTCTGTTAATGTGTCAGGCAGTGTGCTAAGCTCCAGGGATGCAAGGTGAACATGGTTCTTCTTGCCCTTGGTGCTTATGATTTGGACACTAATCAATATGTATTTCCAAACTGGGGATGGTGTTGTGAAGGGAAAAGTCTGAGTGTGCAGAAAAAACAGTGAAGCCTGATTGTTTTATTAGGGAGAGTAGAGAAGGCCTCCGTGCAGAGAGGCCTGAAGGATTGGTGAGGGACCCGCAGATGACGGGCGGGGTGAGGAGCTGTGGGGCATGGACGGTCTTCTAGGCAGGGAAGGGCAAATCGGGTGAGCTGGGGGACTGAACCAAGGCTGATCTGCACAAGGAGTGCAGAGGCACACAGTGAGATGGGGAGTGGGAGAGGCCTGGCTATATAGGTAGGGCCTTGGAAGGATTTAGGGTTTGGTGCCAATGGGAAGACTGAAAGGCTTTAAGCAGGGGAACAGTAGTCTGTCTGGGGATGGAAAATGGATGGAAGAGGTAAAAGTATTGTAGAATTGGGGATTTTATTAGTCCAGGCAAGAAGCTATGGCTGCTTGGCCTGCGGTGAGGGGTAATAGGGTTGGTGTGACTGGCCTTACGAGTGTGGGGCAGGACAAGAGGTGAGGGCCAGTAATGAACCCCAGCTCCAGGGATGTTGCCATAGGCGTTTAAACTCAACCTTTCTGAAAAGAACTCTTCTTTTCCCTAATTGGCCTTTCCCCTGGTCCTTAACATTCTCCAGAAATAAAATTTAATTTTTAGTTTAGTTTTTTTTTCTTTTTTTAAAGACAAGTCCTGTCATAGAGTCTGGTTAAACGGTCTTTAATAATAACCTTCCGTACATAACAGATTTTATCCTTTTGAGGAGCTGAGTGATGTTCCATGATGTAGATGCATGCCATAATCCATTTAACATAGAGGTTGCTGCCCTCATTTTCCTCTTTCAGGTTGACCAGTATCTCTACCACATGCGTCTTTCTGATGAGACCCTTCTGGAGATCGCTAAGCGGTTCCGCAAGGAGATGGAGAAAGGGCTTGGAGCTACCACCCACCCCACTTCTTCAGTAAAAATGCTGCCTACCTTTGTGAGGTCTACTCCAGATGGGACAGGTACTATACCCCTGGGGGAAGGCTCTGGGTGCTCCATTGCCTGGGAGAGATTTGGGTAACTTTGCTTAGGGACCCAAAGAACTATATACAACAGTGAAGGTTCTTCGGTTTCAAGCCTCAGAAGCCAACCCTTGTTAACTTAAGCAAGGGTTAAGCAGGGATTTGAGTGGAAGTCCCGGCAGTCAAGGGAGAAGTAAATCTTCGTCAGCCTTCCGGGGTACTGCTATCAGCCATTTGTTTCCCATCCATGTGCTGAGAAAGGCTGTTTGGCTCAGTTTGGGATTTTACAGCTTCACTGAGATTGCACACAATGAAAGTGATGAATAACAAACGTGCCTAATATGGTCACGGCCATAGGCCATGTCAGTCACTCTCGGGCCCATCTAACTGGCACATTCCACAGACTTGTTGCAGAAACAGTGTGGTATAGATTGTTCTAGACTGTGTTTTGAACTCCATGAATAAAGACTACTAGAAGTCCAAATAAAGTTGGAAGAATGTGAAAGAGACATGGTACATATTAAGGTATTAAAGGCTCTGAAACTGTGCAATTCGAACCTGTCAAGCTTTGTGTTATCCCCTTATTTGGATACAGAGTCTATTTCATGATGCACCGCCCAGCAAGTGATTTAATTAAACTGGAGAAAAGGGACCTGATGGAGACTGAAGTTGGAAGGTGGGTTGGGGCTAGATTCAGAAGGCCTTGCATGCACACCTGAAACACTGAGTCTTTCTTCAGTAATAGGCATTGGGGAGTCACTGAAAGTTTTTGAGGGGTGTGAGCAGAACTGTCTTGGTAATGCACATCATCAGCAGTTTATGTAGCATGGGGGAGGGGGGTGGTGATGGGTGGGTTGTAGAGCAAAGGGCATGGTCCTGGTGGAATGTAGCGGGCAGAGGCCAGAGAGGATTCAAAGGTGATGCCAGGGTGTTGAGCCCAGCTGCCCAGGGGTGGCAACATCCTCAGAGAAGGGGACGGAACTAAGTCGTGCCAGCACTTTCACACAGTTTGTTTCATTTAATCCTCATGACAACCCTCCATTTTAGAGATGAGGTACCTCTGGGGCCACGAGGGGCGAAGGGTGTGGGATGGCTATATGTAGAGGGTGAGAGAAAGAGCCCAGGGGGCAGCTGCCAGGGTGATGGAGGAACCAGGAAGCCCAGAGTCTGAGAACCGGAGGGACGACAGAAGTCCAAAATGCTTCCTGGTCGCTGATGAAGCATCTGCATCCGCAGAGAATCCCTGGGGAGGGGCGGGCGGGGAAAGGCACAGGACAGGGCTTGCTTGTCTGCGCCACATGCCTTCAGTGTTTCCGTCACGTCTGTGTCCCTGAGGCTTACTTGCTTGAGAGCCTTCGGGGACCTGTTCGTCTAACAAGATTTTGTACCTTTCTACAATTTCTAAAATAAGTATGTGTTTGCTAAAGCCTTAGAACCCAACGTTGAGGGTGTGACCTTGTTCAGGATTGTTCTGAGAGTGTGTGTCTCAGCCCTTCAAAGAACTTCTTGAGGTGGGGGGCCTCCTCCAGTTCTCGGATACCCCTCATGTGCCCTCTAGAATGGCACATTTACTACCTACCACTCCCTCTGACTGGCAGCCACACCTGCTTTTACTGTTTTTATTTGACGTTCTGATAAATTTACTAGCTCCTTAAGACCAGGGACCTTGTCTTTATTTCAGGCACTAGCACTAAGCAAGTCTCCTAAATATTTTCGAAATATATATTATGGGCTAACAGCTTTTCTGAGCACCTACATGTAGTAACTTATTTACTTTTCACAAAACCCTATAGGGTAGGTACAAATTTTAAGTTTTTTTTTTTTTTTTTTTTTTTTTTTAAAGATGAGGAGTTGGGAGCCTGGATGGTCAGATAACTTGCCTAAGGTCATATAGCTAATGAGAAGCTGAGTCAGGATTCAAACTCATATATGCCAAACGCCAGGCATCAAGACTGAACTTGATACATTATGTGTGTATGTGCACGTGTGAGCCTGTACACTCAGGACCAGAGGACGCATATGCTCAGTGGAAATTTTTTGAAATGGGGTTGGGAGTGGATGTCTGGCCTGGATTAAGTTTGTAATTACTTAAGTGAGTAAGTTTGTTGGGGAGAACTAGGTATGGGGCCAACTTTTTCTATTCTCATTGTTTTCCTGAGATTGGAGCATGGAGACCTCCCACTGCCTCTTAGAGTTTGCATCCGTTGCTGTATTGTGTGGTCATTAAGTCTCTTTCCCTGGCCTCGGGCCAGAGTCCTTGGAGCCTGTCTTTGTCCCATCTCTACCCACAGTGGACCAGCAGGCATGATTTTGGCTTCTATGCATTTGAGTTGCCTGGACTGAGGACAGGCGCCAGAGGCTGACTCCTGTAGGCTTCTCGGGGTGGGAGGGTCCTGGTGCAAGACTTGTCTGCCTGGTCTTCTTTCCACACAGAAGCAGGGAGATTTTACATGACTTTTGTGATACCCAGAGTACCTCTTTATAACCTCAGATTCTACAGTGTAAACGGAGACAGCGTGTGAAAGGAATACTGTGTATTGGGATGTTTTATTTACTTAAGCAGAGCAGGTGCCCCCTAGAGTACTAGAGACCAGACTGTAGGAAATGGGGTCCCCAGCCCTTTCATTCCTCATTCGCTGTGGGCCAGCTCCTCATCCCAGGTCTCTGGGACTCAGCCTTTTCTCCTTTGTAAGAATAAGAGGTGGATCCAGCAGTCCTGGTCTGTTCTACACATGTCCTGGAGGTAGTGTGGCAGTGTATTTATGCACAAAGTTCCTTGACTTACTGTAATGAGGGAAAAACCCTTTAATGTCCATCAGTTGGGCACTGGTCAATTAATGCAGAAAACAGTCCTCTGCAACCCATCATAAAACATGAGATAGATTTATGTAAATTCATATTCTGTAAAATCACGTGTGTGATTTTACAGAATATATATATATATACACATATATGTATATATATGTGTGTACAGGGGTGTAAAGTCTCAAGGCTATGTATTGAGCTATTGGTAGTGTTTCACCCGGAGTGTGAGGTTGGCAGTGACTAGTTAAGTTGAAAATATATGTATATGACAACTAGCAATTCTACTTCCAACTATACCTTGGACAGATTCCCATGTGAACTCGAGGAGACAGGTCTGAGAATGTTCATGGCAGTGCCGCTTATAATGACATCATACTGGGAGCCGTTTATAGACTGTGCGTGTGATGGGATACAATATAGCATGTTACAAAAATGACCATGTATAAATATGGATACATTTAAAACACAAAGAGTGAAAAATTGCAGAAGGACATGTACCTCACAGTAGTTGAATATTATTTTAAAAAGTCCTCTCCAAGTAATGCTCTGTGCTGCTCATGGACACACACACATCCTAAAATTGTTAGGATATAAACTGGAAAATGTGTACCAGATAAATGATAGGGGTTGCTTCTGGAGAGAGAGAAAGAAAATGGAACTGGGAGGGGAGCCTGAGGGAATATAATTGAAAGTGCTCAACATCAAGGTTTTGAGTTTTGTATTTTGTTAGTTGGGCTGTGTGCTGTGGAGTGTGGCAGTGAGGGCCAGTGACTCTTCACTAGATAAAGCCTGTCAACAATGAACATTCTTCTTTTTATTGGCACCCCAGTGAAGTGCTGAGAGGAGAAACGCGAGAGCGGTTGTGTGCAGGGACCACTGCCTTTCCCTGGACGTGGTCACACAGCCTGTGAGGCTTGGCTGGTGCATCTGCTTGCTGGCCAAGGCCGCAGTCCCGGCACTGTTGCTGCTGTTGGTGACTGTGCTTCTCTTCTTCAGAAGGCTAGAGGCCTTGCTCAAGTGGTGCCTGCTGCAGGCTAGCCTTCCTCAGAAACTTGCTCAGCCCTTTCCAGTGTTACTTTTTCATATCTGGGAAATTAAACCTCATATCTAAACCTCTGCTCTAAAGGGACTTAGTCAGTGACTCTCTAACTTTTTTGGACTACATACTCACAGCAAGAAACACATACATATGAATGTTGATATACGACCAAAACAAGTTTCAGGAACTAATGTTTATTCTTTTTTTTTTTTTTGGCTCTACGCGGGCCTCTCACTGTTGTGGCCTCTCCCGTTGTGGAGCACAGGCTCCGGACGCGCAGACTCAGCGGCCATGGCTCATGGGCCCAGCCGCTCTGAGGCATGTGGGATCTTCCCAGACCGGGGCATGAACCCATGTCCTCTGCATCGGCAGGTGGACTCTCAGCCACTGCGCCACCAGGAAAGCCTAATGTTTATTCTTGAATGTGACAGATCTATTATCTTCTTTTTAAAAAAAATTCATTCATTCATTCATTCTTGGCTGCACAGGCTTTCTCTAGTTGCAGCGAGTGGGGGCTACTCTTCATTGCGGTGTGCGGGCTTCTCGTTGCAGTGGCTTCTCTTGTGGAGCACGGGCTCTAGGCGTGTGGGCTTCAGTAGTTGTGGCATGTGGGCTCAGTAGTTGTGGCTCGCGGGCTCCAGAGCTCAGGCTCAGTAGTTGTGGTGCACGGGCTTAGTTGCTCAGCAGCTTGTGGGATCTTCCCGCACCAGGGCTCCAACCCGTGTCCCCTGCATTGGCAGGCGGATTCTTAACCACTGCACCACCAGGGAAGCCCCAGATCTATTATCTTCTATACTATAAAACTGTCTCTAGTCAGGGCTCACTAATTTCTTTTTCAGCTTGCAGTGTGAAAGCCACTGTCTTAAACGCTCCTTACTCAGTTTTGTCCTGGTCAGACCTTTGTAAAATTGGCTCTTTCTTGCCGGGGGTGAGAGGTGGTTTCAGGGCAGTGTGTGGTGAGGGGTGAAGATCAGAATTCTAGGTTTAAAAGGGTTTGAATTCAAGCTGTGTGCTTTACAGCAGTTCATTTATGCCCTATTCCTCCATTTTCTCATTTGTAAAAAGAAGAAACATCAGAGGGTTGGCTCTCTGAGAATTAAGGGGGAATCGGTTATGTAACCTTCCCATGTGTGTTGTAAACCCAATTCTATGCAGCCACCGTGGCAAGACTCACAGCCAACACCGATTTTACTGAGAGAGGGTGAGTGAATCTCCCAGGTCCTTTTGACTGGAGGGAGCAGGTATGAGGGTTCATCCCCATCGTTGGAGGCCCTCCCTGCATTTTGGAGCAAGGACCAGGTTCCAGCTTTCATAAATCAGGTCTCAGCTATTTAATGGTAATCAAAGACCTGGTAGCGAATGTGGGAGAGACTTCAGGAAGTTTCAGGCCATTCGTTTATGATGGAGGCTTCCATTACACACATGAAATATGAACTTCCAAGTTATGGTTTGAGCTCTCTGTGAGAAGGAAGAGAATGTCACCAGTCAGAACCCTGTGGGGGCTGATTTTAAAATATCTGTGCTTCGTAGACTGTGTGGACCATGCAGTGCAAAGAAACATAGTTGGCACAGATGAAAATGAAAATGTAAATGGTCCAAGAATATCTTACTTAGGTGACTGAATTTGGTGTCAGCTGGTATGTATATAAAAAATGCTCCTTATTTGTTTTTTTCTCTAAGACAGTTTAAAAAAGTTGAAAGAATTGTATAATGAACATCCATATACAGACTACCTAGAGTCTACATTGATATTTTAACTAGATTTGTTTTATCACACTCCTCTATCCTTCCTCCCATCAGTCCCTCTTGTTTTATTTGAGGCATTGCAAAGTAAATTGCAGAAATCAGCTCATTTCAACCCCAGAACTTCAGCAGGCCCATTATTAACCAGAGTTCAATATTTGCTCTTTTTTCTTTGGTTGTAAAATTTCGTACGAGATGCAAATCTTAAATATCATCTGATGAGTTGACAAATACGTATACCTGTTTAATACAACCCCTATCAAGATAGAAAACATTATCAGCCCAGGAAGCTCCCTGCTGCACCTTCCCAGGCAGTCCCTGTCCCCAACCCCCAGAAGTAATCACTGTTTTAAATTTTCCACATGTATTTGTTTTGCCTGTTCTAGAACTTCCCATATATACAGTCATAGAATATTTACTCTTTATGCAAGGCTTCATTTACCCATCAAAATGTGGGCTTTATCCGTGTTGTGTATATCAGTAGTTCCTTTTTGGTTCCCGATTCTGAGGTGTGATCGGAATCCTATATGACATGAATTCTATGGACACCTGGGCTGTTTCCAGTTTTTGATGAAAGCTACTATAAACATTCTTGCACAAGCTTCTTTGTGGACATATGTTTTTGTTTTCTTCCTTTTCTTGAGTCAACAACTAGGAGTGGAATTTCTGGGTCATAGGGTTTGGGATGTGTTTAATTTATAAGAAACTCCCAGACCAAAGTGGTTTGAACTTTGGTTTCCAAAGTGGTCGAGCTATTTTATACTCCCATCAATGCTGTGTGAGAGTTCCACTTGCCCCAATAATTATTGTCTGTGACTCCCCCCAACCCTTTTTGTTTTTGGCAGTGCAGAGTTGAATAGAGAAAATGTTTATTTGTATCTGTCAGGAATCTCACCATCTTGACCTCTCTGTAGGCAGCCCTAACCTAAGCTGGATTATGCATGTGATTGCAGTACCAGCCCCAATCACAGCCTTGTCAGAGGGCCCACTACACACATCACAAGGTATCTGGCTTTCAGAGGACAGTTCCGTCTTAAGGGGAAATGCAGGAATAGCTGATATCATTTAATGACCACCCATGATATCTGTTTATGTAAACAATCTGTTTTACTCTCCATGCAAACTCTACAAGAGAGACATTTCCAATTTAAAAATAAGGCAACTGAGGCTAAAGGAGATTGCAAGGTCACCTGCGTACAGTTAGTGGCAGAGTTGGACTTTGAGCATAGGTAGTCTTGACTCCAAGGCCCTAAGATTCATGCTTTACATTGGCTCATGTTGCTGAACAAAAGTTTCTGGAGCAAATCAGATTATTATCTTTTAAAATTGACCATAAATATGGATTGACTTTGTACCATTATAATAAGAAGCTCAAGTAGACCCAACTAAAATTCTACAAATATTCCAGCATGCCAATTTATTTATTTATTTAATAAATAATTTACACTTTTAACAAGTTTTTTTTTTCCAGCGTCCCAATTTAGAAATAAATTATCTTTGTAGCATCTTTATTGCCCTCATTGTCTTGGCAAGATTGTTTAGATATAAACATGTCTTAAGGCAGAGTGAGATGAAGCCTTTGCTGTATTGATCTTTTGATACTTCCCCACTTCCCTGAATTGTGAATTATTATTTTACAGGTGAATGTATCTCTACCCTCTAGCTAGACTTCATTCCCTCGAGAGCAGGGAATGATGATGATGATGATCATGATAATTTTAAAATGTAGGCTTATAAATGCCAGGTACTATGCTAAGCACTGTATTTGAGCTATCTCATTAATTCTCACAGTGATTCAATGGTAGACATCATAAACCCTGTTTTAGAGAAAAAGAAACTAGATTTAGAGAGATTAGGCAACTTGGCCCAAAGTCACATAATGAGCAAGTAGAAGCATTGGGATTTGAACCCAGCCATCTGTGTTCCAAAGCCTGGGCCCTTAGGCATATCTCGAGAGGCCCCCAACACTGCTAGCACAATACATTCACTCTTCTAGTTGTAACTCAGACCTAGCTGTTCAGTTCATTCAATAGAGTCCCCTCTGAGGCTGGTCCAATGTGCTGAGCAGCCTTGTGCCCCACTTTTGAAGAGTGCAAATTATTGGGGACATAAAGATATCATTTATCATCATAAAGGAAATGATACTAGGTCATATAATGCAAGCACATGACATGATAAAGAGAGACTAGGCTGGTGATAGGGTGCATGGAGGCTGGTAAAGGAGCCCTTTACCCTGAAAGGAGCCCTATCTTGGTTGTTCAGCATTGTATCAACAGCTACGTAGTGGAGACATAGATCAATAGCTCACATACATGCAAATTAATAAGTGGATTTATATGGTGACTACAATATAAAATGAAGATTGTATTGATAAATAGCCTTCATATAGTGGTAACTGGAGTTTATTAAACATTTTATATACACCAGGCATTGTGCCAAACACCTTACGCATTCATTGCATTGATTCTTGACCAAAGACTGTGTGTCTGTGTGTCTGTGTCTCTGTATCCTGGTGAGTAATGGGGAGGTGCTGGTTAGACAGGAGGTTATGACTGTCCCCTTTTAACAGATGATGAAATCTGAGTATCAGATTTCTAATAATTTACCTGTATTTATGTGGCTAATACATGTTAAAATGGGATTTGAACCCATGTCGGCCTGCCTGAGAATCTTAACACACTCAACGCCTACACAGTACTGAAAGATCATCATATTTTAATCCTTTGAAGAGTGGTTTCACATCTGTAAAGCTAGTATAACATTTCTCTGTGAGTGGCACATAGTTTGAGCTTAAGAAACATTTCCTGAGTATAAAAGCAGCAGGGTGGTGCTTTCTGATGGTGTTCTGGGAGTTTTGGGGGCCACTTACAAAGTGGTATGGGCTCCAGGCCCCTCCCTTCAACTGAAGCAGCTTTATGTTTCTCTGTTTCTACATTTTGGCATTCAGCATCTCGTCGTTGTACTATAATGGAGTATCCAAAATCTTGGAACTTAAAAAGAGGCTGCCAGAAGTGGTAGTGACTGTGGTGTTTCCAGGTACTTGGGAAATACGTACCTGGAAACCTGTGTCTGGCAAAGTTAGTTTTGCTGGATTACCTACTCAAGACCTAGAGATTTTTAGTCGCCTCTCAGTTGGAGGCCGTGCCATACATTCTTAGCCGTCTGTCGCAGAGTGCTAGCAGAGGCACTATGGCACCTTCAAGGATCCTCAGAGCTCTGGGAACGCTGCATCAAAGCTGTTTGCTTAAAGGAGGCCTCTGAAGAAGTCCATTCGATCACCTGAAGAAGCCCTGCCCGGGGTGAGGGACTGGGCTCTGGCTCTAGCCTGAACGAGGCAGGGCTCTGCTACTTCTGGACACAGTTGCCTTCCACAAAAGGGCACTGCTGCTTAAAAATGCAAAACCAAACCGGACCTGTTCTGTTCACAAGTCTTCCTTTGTCCACTGGCTGGCACACTGCTCTGAGCGCCTGATGGGAGGAACAGGTGGTGATCTATTTTAATTAGTGGCAAATACCTAGTGATTGAAAATAGACTGTTGGGAAATTCATCTGGCCCTCACCCCTCACACACTGCGTGGACATTGTTAGTGGGTGACTTGATTAATGCTGGAGTTATGGCCTGCTCAAATACATTAGTGATGTCCCATCAACCGAGATGACACTGACTATCACGTTCAGGCGGTTACTTTCTTAGATGCCATTTTAGTCCTCTTCAGCCTTTCCCTGGGACAGGTGAGTTCCCAGGAGAAACTGAAACCCCTTTATCTCGCTGACCGTATGTATTTGATAAGATCCCCACTGTGAGTGGGCAGAATGGTAGTCCAGGATGGGAAATGAGTCAGCAAACACTCTGCCAGGGGGAACAACTTGAATCCTTTTTTAAAAAATTTATTTATTTATTTATTTATTTATGGCTGTGCGCAGGCTTTTCTCTAGTTGTGGTGTCCGGGGGCTACGCTTTGTTGCAGTGTGCGGGCTTCTCGTTGCAGTGGCTTCTCTTGTTGTGGAGCACGGGCTCTGGGCACGCGGGCTTCAGTAGTTGTGGTGCGCGGGCTCAGTAGTTGTGGCTCACGGGCTCTAGAGTGCGGGCTCAGTCGTTGTGGTGTGTGGGCTTAGTTGCTCCGCGGCATGTGGGATCTTCCTGGACCAGGGCTCGAACCTGTGTCCCCTGCATTGGCACACAGATTCTCAACCACTGCACCACCAGGGAAGCCCAGCAACTTGACTCTTAACCATTGGGTAATTCGATGGAGGGTGGCCAGACCTAATACTCCTCTCGCCAGTTCCTCTTAACTATGAGTCCTTATTTCCTTTTTTATTTGTTTAATTTATTTATTTTATTCTTGGCTGTGTTGGGTCTTCATTGCTGTATGCGGGCTTTCTCTAGTTGGGGTGAGCACGTGCTACTGTTCACTGCGGTGCGTGGGCTTCAGTAGTTGTGGCTTGCGGGCTCAGTAGCTGTGGCTCGCAGGCTCAGTAGTTGTGGCGCACAGGCTTAGTTGCTCTGTGGCATTTGGGATCTGCCTGGACCAGGGCTTGAAGCCGTGTCCCCTGCATTGGCAGGCGGATTCTTAACCACTGCGCCACCAGGAAAGCCCCCTTATTTCCTTTCGATAGAGGGTTGTTACCTCTTCTTTTGTCTGCTTTTGGAGGGGGATGTTCTTAATTAGGAGAACCTTCATCAGAGAGAGATTAGAGAGTGTCCAGTAAGGTGGGAATGGAGGTTTGGTATAATTGTATGAGGTGGTACCAATCTGCGGTTACCAAAAAAACCTGCCTCAAAAAGCCTTAGTAGGTCCTGGGTTCCTTTGGGGAGAAGGGTGTGTCACCTCTTGCCAGTGGATGTGTGTCTGCCACCTCCCACTCAAGTTTGAGAACATTTGGCCCAGAGGGATGGGCCAAATTACTGATAAAGATTAGGGAATTTTTGCTGTATTTTTCATCACTTTATGGCTTATTTGCTTCCATCCTAGATTCTGCGTCAGGTAATCCTCAGCTTCCAGGAACCAGCACCACAAGAGATATGGGTGAGGTGCATAGGGACTGTCACGGGTGCTGGGGTCAGATGAACTTGGGGTCAAATCCAGCAGTTGTTTACCCCTGTATGATCTTAACTAAGTGACTCAGCTTCTGAACCACAGTGTCACTTCCTTTGCCACCCAGGCCAGCTTAGAGCCTGTGGCAACCTCTGGGTTTTATGCTCTTGGCATCGATAATGAATTCCTTTTTTTTTTTTTTTTGCCACACCACGCGGCTTGCAGGATTTTAGTTCCCCAACCAGGTGCTGAACCCGGGTCCTCAGCAGTGAAAACGCAGAGCCCTAACCATTGGACCACCAGGGAAGTCCCAATAATAAAGAATTCCTTATTTGAGGATTGACAACTTTCTCATGAGCAGCCTTCTTGCTCACTGCAGTAGAAAACTTTGCTAGAGAGCTAGACTTGGATTTAAATCTTGGTTTCAGTTACTTGACCTGAGCCTTAGTTTTCTTATCTGGAAATTGGGATTATGATGTCCAATAGGCTTGTTGAGGATTAATGAGATAATGTTTATGAATATCACACAACATATTTCTCTTCTTTTAAAAATATCTACATGGTGGGCCTTAAATTAACTAAACCTCCTCCACACCTGCCTCTGTCTTTCCACTGTTTTATTGCCACAATAATCCAGATGCAAGTGGGAAGGTCTGAACTGTGTCCCAGAGACAAGAGAGATGAAGACAGGGTTCTGGGCTTCATTTTTTTCAAAAAGTCACATAAGAAAGTATAAGATGAATTTGATCTTTTAAATAAACCTATGGTGAAACCTTGCTTCTTTTATTTTAGCAGTGGTGGTGACAACATTTAGAAGTAACTGGAGAGATTTGGAAAGGGCAGTGAAGACAAATATCCAACTGGAGAAAAATAATTGCAGATATACAACCAACAAAACTAGTTTCATTAATATGCAAAGAGCTCTTTTATGTTATTAAGAAAATAATGAATATATATTTTTAAAAGACAAAACATGTGAGCAGAAAATTCACAGAAGAAAGAATTCACAATGCCAGTCAATAATTCAAAATGTCTAACCTACACAAAGGAAAGAAACCAAGCTGAAAAAATGAGCTGCCACTTTGACCTATGAGGTTGGCAAAGATTAATTGTGCATAACATAGGACACTGGTGACAGTGACACCCGCCTGTTGGTTTATGTGGAATTTGGAGGGAATTTTTAGGAAGTTAATTTGCTAATATCTTTGGTAATCAAAAACATAAATCCTTAGGACCAGCAATTCAAACTCTTTTCTTAGAATGTGTCAGTTAACAGTCTTCCCTGTTTTTATAATATAAATGTATCTCAGGACACTCAAGAAACGTTAATAATGGTTCCTTTTGGGGCATGGAGAAGAGAAGAGATGTTTGCTTTTCATTTTTTCCACTTTTGTACTGTTTGAACATTTTAAAAATCAGGTATTAAAATTGTTTTCTAGACATAACAGCATGCTTAACAATAAAAGAAATCTTACCTCTGGTCTTACGGTCTCCTCAAATATTTTGTTTAATAAATGAACCATCAATAAGCAGATGCAATATGAGATGTTTTCTTAATACATTGCCTCAAATACCAAGTATACTCATTCAGCAGAATGACCTCGCTGGACCTTACTGGGTCGTCCACCCTGGGGCTGTGTACTCAAGAAACCTGCTGTAGACGTGTTCTCCTGCCCCACAACCTCGCTCCTGCACGTCCAGTCTGACTGTCCCAGGCCCATAGGTGCCATCCGCCTTCACACGACATCACACACTCTCTGCTCTGGGCTTCTGGGATGCCCCGGAAGGTTGACAGTGTAGGTAGGACCTGGGCCAGGAGTAGGATAGGAGTAGGTAGGGATAGGAGAGGAGCTACATAACCAAAGGAGTAATGACAGTGACAGCTACACTGTTTATTTTTTATTTTTTATTTTTTTATAGTGTTTATTTATTTTTACTTGTTGACAGTTTGCTTTATTTATTCATTTATTTTTGGCTGTGTTGGGTCTTCGTTTCTGTGCGAGGGCTTTCTCTAGTTGTGGCGAGCGGGGGCCACTCTTCATCACGGTGCGCGGGCCTCTCACTATCGCGGCCTCTCTTGTTGCGGAGCACAGGCTCCAGACGCGCAGGCTCAGTAATTTTGGCTCACGGGCCCAGTTGCTCCGCGGCATGTGGGATCTTCCCAGACCGGGTCACGAACCCGTGTCCCCTGCATCGGCAGGCGGACTCTCAACCACTGCGCCAGCAGGGAAGCCCCGCAACACTGTTTATTGATGGCTTACGGTGTACCGATACATTCACATACTGTGTTCTGTATTTCACGTAAGCTCATGACCCCTGGGAAAGTCGGCATTGTGAGCCCTGTTCTGCAGCTGAGGTGACACGCTCAGAGAAGCCATACAGGTAGTGAAGCGGCTGAGCTGGAATTCAAAGCAAAGCTTGCTGGTTCTCTGTGTCAGGGCCTCTCATGGGTGGTGTAGAGGCAGGCACTAGGGTAGGGGTCCATCCACTGTCCCAAGGGGTCACACCTTAGGCTTTAGCTCCAGGAGTCATGATGCTGGGCCTGCCTCAGAGGTATTGGACTCTGGAAGGAATAAAGTCTTTGGCTGTGGTAGTTGTGATCACGTGTGTTTGTGGAGGGAGCATCAGGGAGGAGGGATGCAGAGGAGTGTCTGATCTGGTGGAGTCTGAAAAGAGTGACATTCCTTCCTGGGGACGGAATTCTCAGCAGCACGGTATGCCTTGTGGTTTCCCTTCAGCCCATCAGCAAACACTGCAAAACCACCATTCTTGATGGAGCTGTCCTCTCCAGTGAATCCAGCTGGGCTGGCCTTGAATCATGGCCAGCCAGGGGCAGCCTCGGCAGCCTCAATCCCCCACGGGTGCCGATTCAGCAGCTTCATGTGTCCCGGGGCAGAGTGCTGATGCAGGTAGTTCATCTTGGATTTTCCTTTTCATCCCCCATGACAACCACACATAGTTTTCCCTGCAAACTGGCTGACGTCCCACTACCAGGGGAGGCTCAGAACTGAAGTGCCTGGAAAAGTCATCCATGGCCACAAGAGGGGCAGCCTCCCCAGATGGTGTTGAGGTTACCCAAGCTATCTAGTGACTGTAGCCAGAGGGCTGGGGGGACCTCCAGATGCCAGGGAAGGGACGGAAAATTAGTACCCCTGAGGAGGAATGCTAAAGTCACTGGAGAAGATTTCAATGGCTTTCCTTGGACAGGTTTCTTTAGTCTCCCCTCAGAATGTTGCCTTTACTTGTTTCAGTCTGAGCGGCAGTCCTATTACTGGGCCTGGGAGACTTTTAAGTGTGGGTGTCAGGCAGTGTTTGCCGAGAGCGTGGATGGAAAGTTTCTAGTGCTTATTTAGTGTGTCCTGAGTTCTTGGCACTGTGCTGGGTACTTGACGCACATTATCTGCTCTTCCCCTCACCTCAGCCACATGAGGTATGATGTTCCTGCTCTAGAGATGAGGCAGCTGAGGCTCAGAGGCTCAGGAATTTGCCACGGACAAAAAGTGGCTGGGGTTCTGATGCAGGTAATGTGGGCTCCAGAGCCAATCTCTGTATATTGTTACCAGCAAGCCATTGTTGTGTGGAGGCAAAAGCCCATGGAATGTCGGGTGAATGATGCCCACCGCAAGTTGCCCCTCTGGACTGTAGGGGCTGTGTGGGTAAGTGCCCTCAGGGAGCTGGGCAGATGTAGCTTTTCTCAGGGCCAAACAGTTATTGCTGCTGAGAGGAAGTGGGTCAGAATAAATCCTTGTTTCATTTAGTCAGAGCGCTTTCCTGACCCTCCGATCCATTCTCCCTTACTTCAGTGGCAAGTCTTCCATCAGGAAAGGGGCCGAGTGTTGACAAACATGCCAACAAGTGAATCCCCCCGGAAATAATCATGTATCCTTCAAGAAGGTGTGCGGCAGGACATTGGAAGACTGGTGGAGCGGTACTGGTTGAAGAGGCTGCTGAGGGGACGAGCCCGCCTTGTTCCCCAGCCCTTGGCTGCCCCGCTGGGCCCCAGCCCTGGCTCTGGCCTCCGAGCCTCTTCAGCACTTCCATTCTGTGCTGTACGATGGCACGTGTCCCTGTAGCTGGTATTATCGTCTGGAATCTGGATGTTTCCTGTTCTGCGCTGCTTATTTCCTGGAGAGACTGGACTGTATGTACCTTCCTGGTGACACCTGAAGACCTTGACCCACTTGTGTCTGTGGAGGCTCCTTCTCCCGGCTCTGCCCCAGCCTTGTGGCTTGTCTGAGTGGCCTGACTCTTGTCTTATATACTCTTAAGTCAGCACCTGGGATCTTTTATTGGTGGGGGCACCTACGTGAGTTATTTGCTAGGCCTCTTAACTTATAGCCAGCTGGATCCCATCCCACTCCATCATGTGACCCTCATCCTGCCAAGAGATGTTGCTGTCACTGTATGCAAACATTAAAGAATAAATTTTGTTCAGGGATCACAATTTGGCAAAAGGCCCGGGGGCCACAAGCTGGTAGCAGCGTGCTGGGTGTCCTGGGGCCATGAAGAACAAAACTGAGGCCTGGGGGACTTCCCTGGTGGCGCAGTGGTTAAGAATCTGCCTGCCAATGCAGGGGACACGGGTTTGAGCTCTGGCCCAGGGAGATCCCACATGCCACGAAGCAACTAAGCCTGTACACCACGACTACTGAGCTTGCGCTCTAGAGCCCGAGAGCCACAACTACTGAGCCTGCACGCCTAGAGCCCATGGGAACAAGGGAAGCCACCGCAATGAGAAGCCCGCCCACCGCAATGAAGGGTAGCCCCCGCTCGATGCAACTAGAGAAAGCCTGTGCGCAGCAACAAAGACCCAACATAGCAAGACATGAATTAATTAATTTTAAAAAACAAACAAAAACACCCCCCAAAAACTTGAGGCCTGCTCTCCTGGTGCAGGGCTTGATGGGCCCTGTGAGTTTGATGGGGACTTGTCTGAAAGCCCTTGGGAAATAGCTCTTGTGAGGGGGGGGGCACCCTATCAATGGATGTGTAACTGTCTGATTATGTGAATTCTGAAAGTAATATAGAAGTGTTTAGCATTAAGAAAAAGAATCAGACAATACATAAAAGTGTGTAGAAAAAAGACCCGCTGGCCACCTCATCAGCCAGAGATGACCAGTGTTTATGGCAGGATTCTTGGGTTTTAAGTTTTGGTCTCTGTGAAACAGTTACACCTCGTCCTTCCCAAACTAATAGTGGTCCTTCTCTCTGCAGAACATGGAGAATTCCTGGCTCTGGACCTTGGAGGGACCAACTTCCGTGTGCTTTGGGTGAAAGTAACAGACAATGGGCTCCAGAAGGTTGAGATGGAGAACCAGATCTACGCCATCCCCGAGGACATCATGCGAGGCAGTGGCACCCAGGTATGACCCGTCTCTTGCAGTGGCCACTGGGGCTCTGGGCCCCACGGCCCCACAGGAGCGGATACTGCTCCTTCTGTGTGGTCTGGAGGGAGGAGATCTTGACTGAGGCTCACATTCCCTGTCCTCTCTTTGCGGGGTGGTCCCCCTCCATGCCTGGAGGCTAGGTGGGGGGCCTCCATCAGGAGAGGTGCACATGGCCAGAGGGCAGGGAGTGTGTGCACAAGGCCCCAGGGTCTGGAGGTGCTTTAGTGGGAGAGCTTTTGACTTTCCATCTCATTTGAGGTGTGCTTGCAGGCACTGGTTATTGAGGAAAGCCTGCTGCCAGGAGGCTGGGCCAATATACCTGGACACCTATGGTTAGTGTCAAGTAAAGTAGAGTACACCGCTGTGGTTTGACACTGCCACCTGCCACGGTGGTCATTCTGTAGCCCTCTGACTCCCAGTTGTTAGCATAGCATTGCATGAAATGGAACCTGCCTCTTTGCCTTTTTGGTTATTTGCTCTCTCTTTTTTGTGCTTTCTGAAACAGAAGAGGTTTTACACACAGGAATGGGAGCCTGTTGAGAAAACACTAAAATGCAGCTTCTGGGAGTCTGTTCTACCTGGCACTGCAGTGGGCTCCGCGTGCTTCCACTCTGGCCCCAAATCATGCTTAGTCATCCCCATATCTCTGTGACCTCTAGAGTCACATTTTGTACTCGGCACATACAATAAAAAGAGTGGATGGAGAAGAAATGTGAAATCCAAGTAAGAGTCGTCTCAGTAATAGCTAGAAGAGAACGAGCAAGGATGGCGTTGCTGTCATGATAGTGTCCAAACATGTGTTGAGCATCTACTGGACCCTGGGCCACTGATCCTTGCTGGGAATCAAAGTCCTGGCCCTCCCCCTCCAGGGCTTCAAGTCCAACTGGGCCACCAAGACACACATATCAGCCCACAGAAAGTAACACATGTTGTGTTGAAGTGGCTGAGCAACCGTCAGGAGGAAGAGCTGACAGGAGGCAGGCTGAGTGAAAGCGCTTTGTGTAGGTTCCCT
Source organism: Mesoplodon bidens (assembly GCF_964165515.1). Taxonomy (NCBI): domain Eukaryota; kingdom Metazoa; phylum Chordata; class Mammalia; order Artiodactyla; family Ziphiidae; genus Mesoplodon; species Mesoplodon bidens. Next base: position 922,920 of record NC_138170.1, on the reverse strand, counting down.
AAGTTCACCCTCACACTAGCCCTAAGGCTGCGTTCTCCTACTATCTCCATTTTCTAGATGTGGAATTGGGCTTTGAAAGATTGAGTGACTTGGCCTTAGATTACAGGGGTGGGAGGGGCCAGAGGCTAGACACAAAGTCAGACCCATATGACAGGAGCCTGTGTTTGTCCAACTCCAGGAGGCTCCACTGTTTAGGCCACATTATGTAGTCCCTGGGTGCTTCCTGGAACTAGGCAACATGGTGGTCCAGGGTCCCTACTACCTGCCCCTGCTTCCAGAGTAGGGAGCACTCTCCAAAGGGGCTGGTGCTCATGCAGATGTGAGATCCTGCAGGGCAGGCCCTCTGGGGCTCTCCCTCTCAAGAGTTCTCCCAGGAGAGCCTTCCTACAGAGGAGGCGCTCATTGCTACCACACCAGAAGTATCTGGCTTGTTGGTGGGTGATGGCCACAGGTCCAGCCACTGTTCTCTGCTCTTGGGTGTCCCCTTTCACCTGCTCTAGAAAAGCTTCCTTGGGATGTTCTTTCTACTCCTACTACAGCTGCTCTCAGTCCATGGAGAGGAATCACCAAAGACATTCATAGCTCTAGGGATCACTCTTTGAGTGCTGGCTATCCCTGCTGTATTTTATTATACCTAATATGTACTCAATAAAAGAGTGAATGGAGAAAATGAAATCTAAGTAAGATGCTCTTCCTGCATGGGCATCTCTTGAGCCTTAGAGCTTGGAGGAGGTGGAACCTTCTCACTTCCAGTGCACTGTTCTTCCCACCACAGCAGGCCACCTGGGAAAGGAATTTTGGACCATGAATAGGACATATGGGGGAGATATCTTTAGACCCTTTTATGTCCTTGGGGGTGGCCCTGAGGGTAAACCTGTTTTCCTTGTTTTAATGCTGGTGTTGGACATGGGAGGCTGAGTCTCTGGGACAGTGGGATTTGAGCTGCACTGAGGTTGTCACGTGGCTCCGGTATACTGAAACAAAATGTGTTAGTCCAAAAGAATCTATGAGACCCATCTGGAAGAAACTATGAATCTACTGTGATATTAAGAATCCTTCAAATAAATGGAAAAAATGCTATATAAAAATGAAACAAAGAAAACTAGAAAATATAGGTGCTTATTCCATCCTAAGAAAGAGAAAGAATGCTATTGTCCTAAAAGCAGCAGAAAACATTTGGTAAAAAGATTGGAAGGAAATTCATTGTTGCTATTTTAGGGGTGGAATTACTGATGCTTTTTTTCCTATCTTTTCCTTTTTCTTTCTTTTTTAAAATATTAGGTATCAATCTTTTAATTAACTATAGGAAAACAAATGGATTTAAAAAATAAAATTTAGTTTAAACCGAGACCAAATCACCAAACTCAAAACCTGCAAAAGTTTTTGAAGATCTATGAACCTGGGCAGTGTGGGTCCCTGGGCAGAGTCTGTCTTCTGCCACATGAACTTCCACATGAGAGCAGTGAACTACAAATGGTAATAGCAGCCACTTTAGATTTTTTAAGGTGTTTCCTGCGGGAAAGGGAGTGAACAGATTCTCAGACCAATAAGGAAGAGGAAACCTTTCTACTTTCATAAAATGATGCTCTTTGAGCCTTTTTATGGCAGGAAGGTGTTAGCTGTTTCTCCCAGTATCTTATCCTTAGATCATCAGCTAACTGAAAAGGATATAGTCTTCCTTTAAAGGAAGCAGATGGTCTCCTTTTACCCTCTTTTAAAGAGCTGTAGGTTCTTCTAACTCAGAACTGTCCAATAGAACTGTTTACGGTGGTGGAACCATTTGATATCTGCCCTGTCTAGTGAGGCAGCCACTAGCTACGTGTCGTATTGAGCACTTGAAATATGGCTAGTGTGACTGAGGAAGGGACTTTTTAATTTTTAAAAATTCTAATTAATTGAAACAGCCACAGATAGCTAGTGGCTACTGTATTGGGCAACACATTATTTAATGCCTCTTCACTGTCTCTCTCTTTTTTTTTTTTCTGCCTCCCCCTGTTGGTAGTGCAATTGGAAAGAGAGCAGTGATCAGGGCTGGTTGAGGGGAAACCATTTTACTTTTTTCAATCCCTCCCCCCATCTCTGTTGATTGGTCTTATCTCTTTGAACAGCTTCTTCAACTTCCTTTTTTTGGATAAAAACTATTGTACTAAAGATCATTTTGACTAGAGCACCAGGAAGAAGGTGCTGGGAATTTGTTTAACCCTCTTGTAAACTTGGTCTCTGATCAAATTCCCAACAGAACAGAACTTGCTGAGTATCTGTCTAGAAACCCTATTTCCACATTAAAATACTTGATCTCTGCTCAAGGGAGTTGGCACTTTGCATTGGGGATCCTCTTAGTGAGAGAGCCCTGTCATTGCCCAGTGTTTGCTCTTGAGAATGTTTTGGTTTGGAAATTGAGAGTTTCAGCATCAGCTGAGGTTAATTTTGCACATGATCAGACGGAGAGACAGGATCAATGTGGGAAGTTCAGTTAGAGCTGGTCCCCTTCTAGGAGGGGCTTGTCTTGTCTTCCTAGCCTCTTACTGAGCATACCCTAGACATCTGGGGAGCCAGTGCATCTCTCAATCTACCCGGCCACCCCAAGCCTCTCAGTTCCTTTATAAATGCAAACACTTTTGTGGTTTAGTGCAGTGGTTCTCAAACCACTGCTTCAGGATCCCCTGGAGCTCTACCACACCTTCTGATTCAGCAGGTTTAGGTTTGGGCCCTAGAATTTGCATTTGTAACATGATGGTGATGCTGCTGTGGACCACACTTTGGGGACCCCAGGTTTAGTGGAATCTTCCTTGCTTCTGCCTGGAGAAGGAAAAGAATGTTGTCCACTTTCACCTCCCTTGGCCTTTAGATTTTACCATCAGGTCAACATGGCCCTTGGAATCTGCTCAGTCTCTCTCTCTCTTTTTTTTTAACATCTTTGTTGGAGTATAATTGCTTTACAATGGTGCGTTAGTTTCTGCTTCATAACAAAGTGAATCAGCTATACACATACATATATCCCCATATCTCCTTCCTCTTGTGTCTCCCTCGCACCCTCCCTATCCCACCCCTCTAGGTGGACACAAAGCACCGAGCTGATCTCCCAGTGCTATGCGGCTGCTTCCCACTAGCTATCTACCTTACGTTTGGTAGTGTATATATGTCCATGCCACTCTCTCACTTCTTCCCAGCTTACCCTTCCCCCTCCCCGTGTCCTCAAATCCATTCTCTATGTCTGCTCCTCAGTCTTTTAGACCTTTGCTTACTTTTTGCACCAGAATGTTCCTGGCCTCAGTCTCTAAGTGTCTGGAATGGTGGTCACCAATTTCTCTTTGGGGATGTTGAGTGGGCAAAAAGGAAGCCATGGGGCTGCGAGCTTTGGGGCAGATTGAAAGTCTGGATGATTTCTTAGGCTTAGGATTTTTCTTAGGGACCTTGGGCCCTCCTTAGAATAGTGACGCTTGTGAGGCTGCCCACCCATAAAACCCTATTTATTCTTCAGGGCTGTTTGTGGACTCACTTGGCTGTTCCATACTGAAGTTAGAAAACAAAACTAACTTCTCGGAATTGCCCCCAGGAAATTGGTTTTCTAGAGCGGAGGAAAAACATAAAAGTTATTTATTTTCGTTAAGTTCATTTATAGAATGCTAACAGAGAATGTCCCATCCCCTCCCCCAATCACAAGAGACAGGGATGCTAAAATACTTCTTGGCAGTGAGATGGGCTGCCCTTTCTGGTAAGACCGTCAGCTGTGCATCCACGTCAAGCGAGGCTCTGACAGAGCCACCAAAGGATATTCCGTTACCAGGGCTCGTGATGACTTTCTGATTAGATTTGGCCATGATTTCCCCTGCCTAATGCAGTTCTTTTGACAGTGGTTTGGATAAATGGTTTAAGTGGAAGACAATATTTAATAATCACGAACTAGTGTTAAGTCCTTATATGTATTGACTCATTTAATTCTTTTGGTAACTCATGGGCAGGTACAATTATCACCCCCATTTTATAGATGAACAAATTAAAACTTCAGAGGGGATACATATCTTGCACGCATTCAGCTAAGCTAGTTCCTTTCTGAGCCCAAAGTCCATGCTCTTAATCTCTATGCTATTCTGCCTCCCTGCTCATCTTCCTGTGTTGTGTGCCCTTAGCTGTTTGACCACATTGCTGAATGCCTGGCCAACTTCATGGATAAGCTACAAATCAAAGACAAGAAGCTCCCTTTGGGTTTTACCTTCTCATTCCCCTGTCTCCAAACAAAACTAGACGAGGTAAGATGAGTTCTTCAGACACTTTTGTTGCTTCCTTCTTTGGACTGGGAGGACTGGGAAGAACTCTGAGCCACCTGCTACCTTTACAATGGAGGTGGTAAAGGAGGTTGCTCTGATGGATCGAGTGGACAGTGTTTGAGTATTGGGAGTTGTGTCCTTCTGGGAGAGTTTGTGTAGGTATGTGTGAGAGTGATGGTAAAGGGGTATCGGAGAAGAGGGGTCTTTATCACTGTCAGATGGCAATTTGCAGGACCATATACATTGCACATTATCCTTATCCCTCTTAGGGAAACAGGAGTGAGAAAGTAGTCTGGGACTCCTTTGTTCTAAAGTGTTATGATAGACAGCGTTGAAAGCTAATGACGTTAGGATACAAGTGTCTTATTTTGGCATTTCTACAACCTGCTCTTTCCACTTCTTGGGGGCAACAAATCATTCATTTAGTCTCCTTTCTTGGTCATTGACAGAGTTTCTCCTTCCTAGACTAGTCAGGAAGAAATATACAAATTCAGTCATGACTTTAGTTTAGTTTAACCCCATGGAAGAGGTCTCCTAATGATGAGGAGCGTGGTTGAGTTTTGTGACGAATCAATATTCCTTGGTCCTTTTCCAGAGTTTCCTGGTCTCATGGACCAAGGGGTTCAAGTCCAGTGGTGTGGAAGGGAAAGATGTGGTTACTCTGATCCGGAAAGCCATCCAGAGGAGAGGGGTGAGTAGGGCAGAGATGGGGAGGCAGGAGCTTGGGGTCTGGAGGCTCTTTACATTCTTTTGGGTCCACTCTGAAGTCTTTCCCTGTCGGTCCTCAAATCAGCATGAGAATATTTTGTGATTCTTAATGAGAAGTTTTCTTTTCTTCTTCTCTGCTATGTTACTCAATAATCTTTATTTTTTTTCCAGTTTTATTGAGATACAGCTCTGTATAAGTTTAAGGTGTGCTGCATAATGACATACCTATATTGAGAGATAGTTAACACGCCAGTGATCTTATATATGATCAAATGCCTTTGGGGTCTTCATATTAGCATGATGGACAACTAATCTTAGTCTTGGTACAAGAAAAAAGCCTTTAGTTCTTAATCTGAAGAAGACTCGAATATCATTTTCAAATGAGAAAGTTGGGATGATATTGATATCAGGGTGGAACAAGATAGAGAAAGGACATGATAAAGGTCTTGTCACAGAAGGACAAGACCTTCCGGGAGGGAGGGAGAGAAAGAAAAGAAAAAAGAGAATGAGAAGAAAATGATAAGACGGGCTCTTCTCAGTGCAGTGATGGCTGTGAACTAGACCGCAGGGCTGCGGTCAGCGTAGTCCTCCAAGATGAGGACCAGCAGGGTGGGGAGTGAGATGCTGCTGTTAGACTGGATCTGGACCCAGTTTCCAGCTCTAGCCTTGCACTTGAGCTGTGTGTCTTACTGCTCTTTCTCTTCATCTTCACATCTGTAACCTTTCTGTAACAGTGAAAGTCAGAAGCCCCCCTTTTATCCCTGCAGGACTTTGATATTGACATTGTGGCAGTGGTGAATGACACAGTTGGGACCATGATGACCTGTGGTTATGACGACCAGAACTGCGAGATTGGTCTCATTGTGGGTGCGTGAGCACTGGGTGTGAGAAGCAGTGCTGGCCGATGGATTGCGGGGGTGGGCTGCAAAGAGAGGAGGGGTCCATGGCCTGGATGTTCCTTTGTATTGAATACTTCATATTGGAAGATAATGGTGCGGTCACTTTGGAGGGCTGGGCCAGGACTTGTGGAGTTGTGGGTGGTAGTGGGTTGGACCATGTTGGGACGTTGGGAGTCTGCACCGAGGAATCCCAGCCACCCTGGGTGGTCTCAGGACGGAGGTTTAGGAGGGATGTGGGGTTTGGGGGGAGGATGGTGCGGGTGGGTGCTGAGCAGTCCCTTGTTTTGTCCAGGCACGGGCAGCAATGCTTGCTACATGGAAGAGATGCGCCACATCGACATGGTGGAGGGCGACGAGGGACGTATGTGTATCAACATGGAGTGGGGAGCCTTCGGGGATGATGGCGCGCTCGATGACATCCGCACGGAGTTCGACCAGGAGATCGACATGGGCTCTCTGAACCCCGGGAAGCAACTGTAAGCAGCCGCCCTGTGTGCGGTGGGCTCAGGGGGTGGGCTCCAGAGCTGAGGTGGGGGCTGGCCAGGGCCGGGGGTGGTTCTCATTTTTACTTTACAACCTTAGAGCCCCCAAAAGTTGCCAAGACACCCACTGCTTTATGGGAATGCTGTGCTTCCTAATACATTGTGACTATCAGTTGCTGAGAGAGCTCTAAAAAAGATAGAGCAAGCGGACAAAACAGATTGTGGGTAATGATGTGACTGGGTGTCTCAGAGCAGTCATTTTAGGAGGTCGTATTCTTCGTATTCCAAGTGTGCAGCCCGCTCTTTCCTTCCACCTTCAGTCTGTAAGCTGTCCATAGAAACAGTTTGTGCACCACGTAAGGAAAGCCATGTTGAGATGGCGAAGAGTAGGGATCTGGAAGCTCCTTTTGTAGTTCCCAGCTCTGTCGCTGCCCAGGGGATGAAGCTGTGAGAGTTGGCTCCTAATTACTGGCTGAGGTTCTGACTCAGACCCCTGCAGCGTTGCCTATTACGAGCTAGGCTGGGTCGCAGCAGTCCCAGGGCATCCCGCTCCAGCCGTAGCCAGACCCAAGGCCTGTAGAAAAGTTGGTTAAGGAGCCCATTTGGCCACCTTCCCTGGACCTGTGGTCCAGCCAGGATCCTGGAGCGGACTGGAGGAGGGGCTCTAGCATTTTGGACCCCTGAAGTCTCTCCAACCTGGTCAGACTTGGTTTTTAGTTACTTTTTTTTTTTTTTTTTTTTGCGGTACGTGGGCCTCTCACTGTTGTGGCCTCACCCGTTGCGGAGCACAGGCTCCAGACGCGCAGGCTCAGCAGCCATGGCTCACGGGCCCAGCTGCTCCGCGGCATGTGGGATCTTCCCGGACCGGGGCACGAACCCGTGTCCCCTGCATCGGCAGGCGGACTCTCAACCACTGCGCCACCAGGGAAGCCCTTTAGTTACTTTTGATTCTTACAAAACATTATTTCACTCTCACAAACATTTGCCCAATGTCCTTATTAAAGATCTTGAAACAGGGATTGCTGCAAGCTCTGAAGGCAGTTACAAAACGTTTTGAGCAATCAGGCCGTCTCTGGTCTTTTTTCGAGGCTTGCGGGATCTTAGTTCCCCAACCAGGGACTGAACAGGGCCCTGGGCAGTGAAAGCGTGGAGTCCTAACAACTGGACCACCAGGGAATTCCCATGCCCACTCTGGTCTTACTGGTGTTGTGACTGTTGTAGGAAATCTTCTAGTACCAACCCCTGCTTGGAGGGGAAAATCTAACCCTATAAACCAGCTTTATAAAAGAGAGTCCTTTTCTTTACAGGGGGAGTCCTTGCTTCCTCAAAGCACAGTTTATTTTAAGTCACAAGCTTCTCTCACATGTTGAAACATGAGTCCATTTCATAGACTGGCTGTGTCTGCCATGGCTGGTGAGAAATCCATGGACTGAAAAAACTGCTCAAAAAGAAAAAAAAAAGTGCCGAGAGGACATGTACCAACGTGTCAGCTGTCCCTGAAGTTATTACTGGACTTGAGGAGGAACTTTTTTTCACTCTTTATATGTTTCTAAATAAATATTTTCCAAACATTGACTGAAACAAAGTGTTTTTAAAAACTGAAATAAAAACTTTTACCACTCACACTTCAGAGCCCCACTGGCCCCCTCCCCTATCTGTCGCAGAACCAGCTGTTTTGGAGAAGGCTCAGAAGCAGACCTGTGAGTTCCTTACTGTTGAAGCTGGGCTACCTCTCAGGCAGCGTGCCTGTGCTGGTGCTTAAACATTTTAAACATACCTTCTGCTCAGGCAGTTTTGCCAGCTCTCCACTTAGCTCCGGTTCTGCCATACCTGGCTTTGGGTCTTGAGCAAGTCACTTCCCGAGGGCCCGGCTTCCTCTCTTTAGTTTGCACCAGGTGACGTCGGAATCCCATCCACACCCCTGCTCTGGGCCTCCTCTGAAGGTCTGCGTAGATTAGTGCCCCAAGGCCCTGCCCTGCGCGCCTCCTCTCTCTAGGACCTAGATCCTTTCTAAGATACCAAGAAAGGGCCTTTTTTGCTAGAAAGAATTGTAAGGGCTTGGTTTCTCCTGTCACATAGCTAAGCCAGAAAGACGATCTTGTAAAGAAAACAGTGTCACCTAGTGTTGAAAAAATAAATTACCCAACTGCCCTCTCAGCTATCCTGTCACCTTCCTCCTCGGAAACTTCCAACATGGCTCACTCCCAGATTCCCAAGACCACCTGGCACTTGGTCCCCCTTCTCACCTGTCCCAACCTGTCCTTCTACTCTTGTCTCATCATCCTCCCCCCCGACCCAGGTTGTTTTCACAGTTTTCTCAGGAATCCACAAATGGCCTGCAAGGGGAGGGACAGTGTGAGGTGATGAGCTGCTGGCCCTGTGCCCCAGATTTAATCGGACTGACCTTTTTTTTCCTCTTGTAAGTCAACATTGAGGTTCTACATAAGATTTCGTTTTAAAAGAGCGTTTCCTTGCCAGAGAAGGAAATACCATCACTTCTCTACACCGCTCACTCCTAGTCAGTGCCGCACAAGTTAGCGCTTTGTCCTGCATCAGCCCCACGTGTGTGCGTGCTGCTGCCACAAGGAGGTTGCGAGTTCACTGGCAGCAGAGACTTAATTTTTTTGGTGTGTCCCTCCCGGCAGATTTGAGAAGATGATCAGTGGAATGTACATGGGGGAGCTGGTGAGGCTTATCCTAGTGAAGATGGCCAAGGAGGAGCTGCTTTTTGGGGGCAAGCTTAGCCCTGAACTCCTCGCCACGGGCCACTTTGAGACCAAAGATGTTTCAGATATTGAAGGGTAAGCTTCGGGCCCTTCTCTGTTCACTGGGACCCCAGAAGGGTGGACAGGTGGCCGGGGCATGAGGAAGACGCACGGGCCCTTGATCCTTCAAATGTGGATGGCAGGAGGGTCTCCCCCAGTGTGAGGCCTGGGCCTCACATGGCAGGCCTGTGGCTTGATGTCACCGGCCAGAGAGTCTCCACTCTTGTCTGTCTTGAGCGTGCCGACTACCGAAGTGACTCATGGTGCTGGGGACAGCTGGCCCCCATGCAGGGACTCGTGCTTTTGCACTCATGTTCCTGCCTGGCCCGGGGACCTAAGCTTAATGCTGGAGGCTCCCTGTGGGTCCTTTAACGACTCACTTGCATCTACTTCCTTTCCCTTCTCCTGAAGCTCTGACATTTCATTCCCTGTTGGTGATTTTCAAAAAGGGCTCTGTCCTGACCCTGCTTCATAACAGAAAAATAGGTCCTTGGATGGCCCCAAGATTGACCCCTTTATTTCCAAAAGGTAGGGCTGAGGCCTACCTACATCTTCACAGAGCGGCAGGCATGGGAGTGAGGGTGGCCTGAGTTTTGTTTTCCGTTAACAGCATCCAAAGGGCTGGGTCTGGTTTCCTGTCCTTGAGACTTCCACTTGTCGCTGGATGAGGGCTTGTCTCAGGGACCAGATGGTGGGGAGGAGGTGATTTTGGTGCGAAAGAGAGCAGTGAGACAGTTCAAATGACTTTGTTTTAAGTGGAATTCTTGAAGGAATGGTACCTACTTGTTAAAGTTGGAGCGGATGACAGTACTCATATCTGTGTGGCTCTTAGTTCCCCCAAGAAGAGAGCTAATCTCATAGCATCAACCCTTTCTCGCCATCTTTAGACGCAAGGTAAAGCAGTGCTGACTCCATTGTGAAGTGCAATAGACTCCGACTGCCTTATAGAGAGAAAATAGGATGGGCTCCACAGCTGGGCTCCTGTGGTCAGAGGGACACCATTCCCACTAAGCTGAGGAAGGCAAACTCACACACACACAACTTGGTGCATAAAAGCCCCAAGGCTAGGGTCGTGTCCTCCCATAGGATGTACGTGAGAAAAATTAGTTGTTCTCGCTGGGGGAAAAATGGGCACCTGAAATACTCTGTGTGTGTGTGTGTGTGTTCCTCTCCTCCTTATTCACTGCTCCCCGCCCCCCCATAGGTAGACAGAGCAGTGAGCCGGGTGTCTGCCCTCCCTGGGACATAGTGTTTGCTGGAGCCGAGGGCTTTCTTTGTCGGCCCACATACCCCGCCCACTGGCCACAGTGAGTGGACCCCTGCCCACACGCTGTTTCTGTTTCCCAGGGAGAAGGATGGCATCCGGAAGGCCCGCGAGATCCTGGTGCGGCTGGGCCTGGACCCGACACAGCAGGACTGTGTGGCCACTCACCGGGTCTGCCAGATCGTGTCCACACGCTCAGCCAGCCTGTGCGCGGCTACGCTGGCAGCCGTCCTGCGGCGCATCAAGGAGAACAAGGGCGAGGAGCGGCTGCGCTCCACCATCGGGGTGGACGGTTCTGTCTACAAGAAGCATCCCCAGTGAGCCAGCATCCGGGGCCTCTGAGAGGCCTGACTCCACGGGAACCCTGTGTGGCACTGTGGGGTGGTGGAGATGGACCACAGAGTTGAGGTTCTTTGTAGAATAAAAGCTCCCAGTGGGGCAAGCGGGAGCTGGGAGTGTGTTTTCCTTGGCGTGGGTGGAGGCTATTTCTGAAGGCTGCCAACTAGGGCTTTACTCAGAGCTCTCCTGGCTTCTAGGGGCTCTTTTTCTGCACCCTCTTATTTCCAGCTTCTCTGGCTCACCTGGGTATTGATTTGATCCTGACCTGCCCTCCGTGTTTTGATCCCTTGGTCGTAAGTGCTGAAATACTCAAATTTCAGTTGGGACCTGAAGGATTTCTCTCAACTGTGCCCACTTACTACCCCATCATTTTCACCTAATATGAGTGCCAGGTCAATGGGCCTTCATTAAGTGAAGGTAGATGTGGAAGGTCTCAGCTATTCCATTCCCTGGGCTCCTCGTCCAAAGCTCCAAAACTTTAAACTGCACAGGAATTACTTGGGGATCTTGTTAAGAGGCAGATTCTGATTCAGAAGGTCTGTGTTCAGCCTGAGATCCTGTATCTCTAACAGCCCCCAGCGATGCTGGTGGCCTATATGCCACGCTTGGAGCAGGCCCTGGAGACCATGGCTCCAAGCAGCCACCACACAAGAATTTCTTGCTGGACACACCTATGACCTTTAGCTGTTCAGACACCTCTAGGATTGTTGGCAGAAATGGGCCAAAGAGAAGCCAAAGTCCAGAAGAGCATTTTGACTGTTTTATTTTTTGGGTCTTTCATAAGCAGCATCTAATGAAATGAAGGACGAAGCATGAATAGTAGTTGGTGTCAGAATCACCTGAGGCTGATAAGTTGGGCAAAGGAACTGTGGCCTAGGGGAAGGGGGTCTTCTGTGAGTGCGTGCAGGTGACACTGGCTTCCCAGAAGGCCACCTGAGCTTTTATACAGTGACCCTTAACTTGGGAGAGAGTAGGGGGAGGAGGTGGGGTGTCATTTGGGCTGAGGCGGTGAGCTACTACCCCAGCCATGCGTACCATTCACTCTAACTGCAGACACCCACCTCTTACCCCGTGTCTGTGACTGCAGTTTCGCCAAGCGTCTTCACAAGACCGTGCGGCGCCTGGTGCCCGACTGCGACATCCGCTTCCTCCGCTCTGAGGACGGCAGTGGCAAGGGGGCAGCCATGGTGACGGCAGTGGCCTACCGGCTGGCCGATCAACACCGAGCCCGCCAGAAGACCCTGGAGCCTCTGAAGCTGAGCCGTGAGCAGCTGCTGGAGGTCAAGAGGAGGATGAAGGTAGAAATGGAGCGAGGTCTGAGCAAGGAGACTCACACCACTGCCCCCGTCAAGATGCTGCCCACCTATGTGTGTGCCACCCCTGATGGCACAGGTATGCGGCAGGGCTGCCACCCAGCTCACCACAGGGTTCAGTCGCTGTGGGAGGACTCCCTTAGCCTTAGCATTGGGTGTTCAGGCCAGACTGTTGACCATGTTTCTTCAGCTATAGTACTGGGAAATTCTAGTGTTCAGTGGTCTCAACCAAGGCATTCCTCTGCTAAAACTGAATGGTGATAATAGTGAATACTTAATGAATGCTTACTATGTGTCAAATGCTCCTCTAGGCATTCTACACATATTAGTTCATTTAATTTTTAACTGTTAACAGAGATTAGCAGTTAATTTTGTTTGTTAATAAGCTATTCCGTTTTGCACAAAACCTAGGCACAGAGAAATTAAGAAACCTGCCCAACTTCACACAGCTAGAAAAAGGGCAGAGCTGGGATTCAAATCAGGAATTTTGGTCCCAGGGCTAGCTCTTATAAGGCCAGGGCTTGGCAAACTGAGGTCCATGGGCTAAATATGACCCACTGCCTATTTCTGTAAATAAAGTTTTATTAGTACACAGCCATGCCCATTTGCCTACATGCTGTTTATGGCTGCTTTGCGCTACCATGGCCAAGTTGTATGGTTGCAGCAGGGACTATGGATCATAAGGCCTCAAATGTTTACTGCCCAGCCCTTTACAGAAAAAGATTGCTGACCCCTGCTCTAGGTCTTGCAATCTAAGAAATGGAGGTCTTTTCCCAATTCAGAAAAATGATCATTGACCAGGCCAGTGTGGTACATCTGGTACAGGTTCCAGAGCTGGAGACTGGGACTCGGTCCCAGCTCTACCATCTTCGGGCTATGTGGCCCTAAGCACAGCCAGATCTCTCTCCTCCGTAGAGAGGAATGCAATGCCTCCCTCTTAGGGCTGCCTGAGGGTTGCATGGAAACTGTGTGTGACACACGTAGTGCGTTGTGACTATCCTAAAAAGGAGGGTTTTCTCATTCTAGAAAAATGTCCCTTCAGTTTCCTTTAAAGAGTTGGACTCTGTTGTTCCTTCTGTATTCTAGAACCTTATATAAGGTGGCCTTTGATTTAGTACAAGTGGCGTGTCTTTGTATTCTGGAGTATACTGTAACACCATTTCTTTCCTGTGCTCTGGAGCTCTGGAGCTCATTGTGACTCCTGGGGCCCCACAACTTGAATTCATTTGAGAACCACTAAGGAGCCAGCAGGGTTCTGGTCCCGGGGATCTTATTTTCTTCTTCATTAGGTGGAGCTCACAGTCCATCCCCCTGAGGTTGTCCAGGGCCTCCTGGGAGAGCTCCCCGTTGGGGGAAGGCGTTTAGACTGTCACTCTTTCCAGCCCCAACGCACCATCTTCCTGGGCTTATTTTCCAGAGAAAGGTGACTTCCTGGCCTTGGACCTTGGGGGTACCAATTTCCGGGTCCTGCTGGTGCGCGTGCGGAATGGGAAGCGACGTGGAGTGGAGATGCACAACAAGATCTACTCTATCCCGCGGGAGGTCATGCATGGCACAGGGGATGAGGTGAGGCAAGGTGGCACCTCTGGGAGGGGACCCCAGGAGACACCCACTTCTCACCTGGGAGGACAGTGCTTTCTCTGCTCGCCTGTGGTCCTGGGGAGGGCTACATGGGCTAGGGCCCTGGGCTGGCCTTTGCTTAGGTGCGTGCCTGAGCTGGTGTTTCTCCTGGGTGGAGGCCTCGAGCTGGTGCCCAGACCCTGGTGGGGCGGCACGCCCGGGCCAGGGGTCCCCGTCTCAGAGCCCCATTTCTCCTTGCAGCTTTTTGACCACATCGTCCAGTGCATCGCCGACTTCCTTGAGTACATGGGCATGAAGGGTGTGTCCCTGCCTCTGGGTTTCACCTTCTCCTTCCCCTGCCAACAGAACAGCCTGGACGAGGTAATAGTGCCTTCCTGGAGGGCTCTCCTATGGGCTGTGCTGACTCTGAACCAGCCGGAGTTTCGAGCAGGGGAGAATGCTGAGCTGAGAGGAAGAAAACAAGGGCATGAGTGACCAGTCATGGGGAAGGGCTTGTTGATGGGAATGAGCAAGTCAGAGCTGGTAGAGGTCAAGCAGGTAACAATCCTTGGGATAATGATGATGATGCTAATAGTATCAACAACTGACATTTTTACAGCATTTTATGCGAGGTACTCCTAGGCTTCCTGTGTGTGTAATCTCATTTAACCCTTAGAGCAGCCATATAAGGTAGGTGTTTGTATACCCGTTTTGCAGAAAGGAAGACAATGTCTGGGGAGATGCCAAATATCTTGCAGGTCCTATAGCTTGGGAGTGGCTAAGCCATGATTTCACTCCGGTTTCCTGACACATGAGTCCATGCTGTCAGTTAGGTTCAGCTGCTCCTGAGGCTCCTGTTTTGGGCTCAGGACATTTCACTCCATCTCCCTTGGCTGCCCTGGTGTTTCTCTAGTGTCACCTTTGCTTTTCATTCCCTGTCAACTTGCCTCGGATGAAGGAAGCAGGTAGTTGAAGAGCTGGTGCTCCCACATATTCTGGACGTGGGTGTGTTGAAGTGTAGGAGGGCTGAGTAGGCAATGCCTAGGCTTACTCAGGGCAGATGATCGGTATGTTAGATATCAGAATACTCTTATTTAAGCAGTTGTTTCTCTCTGTCTCGATCGGTGTTCTAGAAGCTTACATGCTTGGTACAGGTGGACATATGCTGTGGATGGAGTTACCAGGGTACAAAGGACATGGTTCCTGCTATAGGTGCTTACAAACAAACTGGACTGAGGAAGCAAGCTCAGAAAAGCAAGAGCTGCTCTTTGGAATGGGGCAGCAGTGGAATGATGAAGCCCTGAGGATGATGTTAATCTGAGCACATACCTGGAAGGCATGAGGAATACTTGGTCAGAAGAATGAGTTGCTGAGGAAGAAAGGCAGGCAGGCCTGGCAGTATGGAGAAAGGCGTGTAGGTGGGAACAGTCATAGGTACAGTGGGCTTGGCCCAGTGGCAGGAAAAGGCCTGCGTTTCCAACAGGGTCCCTGGAACAGCAGGCCTTACGCTTCTCAGTTGAGTTTTGTAAATGCCTCCTACTCCTCCCTTCTGAGAGTTAAATTCACCACGTGCACTAGCACAGGTAAGGTTTTAGGAAGTCCCGCAATAAAAACCCTGCCTAATCCAGTATTTCCCAACAGCTGTTAACGTTTGTCCAGTGTTAGCTAGTCCAGTATTGCTTTTAGCTTTTCCGACTTCTTTGTCTCAACATATTATTCTTTTCAGTGTCAATGCATTGATTTTTAAAGCCTTCACATTTGCATCAGTTTACCAAAAGGACTTATCAAACGTGTATAAATATTTATGTGATATTTAATGAAACATTGCTTATTATAACAGTCAGTAGAAACAAACCAGGTTGTCCAACAGTTGGGAAATAGTTAAATCATGAGTCATTCACTGCCTCATATCAGCAACTACTTTTTTAAAGAAGTTTCAATGATTTGGGAGAACACTGGTGGTAAGACTAAAAAAAATATTTTTAAGAAAAGTATAATCTCTATAACATAGAAATATATAGAACATGATTAATAGGAAGATAAAAACATAACATTCCAGTGTATATGCTTCCAGACTTTTCCTACTGAAATATTTTTAACAGACACTATCTTACTTTTCAAATATAGCAACATGTATATATGTTTATATATTTATCTAGTAGCTCCCAAGGCATGTTAACTGTTTCTGTTAGTGCTTGAATTGTAAAATTCCAGGTCATTGTATTGGACTTTATACCATATGTTCTAAGTTTCTGTAAGGAACATGCATTCTGTCTAGAACTGTGAAAACTAAGAACAAACGAAGCAGAAGCCGGGTTTTGTCTGCTGTTCTGTCTGTAAGCTGGATTCTGCTCTGCTGAGATCACCCTGTTGATGGGAAAACCAGCAGGTGCTGAGGTCCAGAGGCCTCAAGCTGCCTGGATTAGCTGGTGGCCACGGGCAGTTCTCCTCAGCTGTTGGGGCCTCTCCATGTCTTATTATTAAGGACCACCTGCAATAATGTAATTTGAACATTTTGTACATTTTGAAAGTGCCGAATACAAAATTTCATCAGAGACGTCAAGCTAATTTGTAGACAAGAAAATCAGGTGGAGATAAGCACATAGTTGTTTGGATGTGGGTGTGTAAACCAGGCCACTGCTGAGATTGTACTTTGTTTTTCCGAATTTCCTGGGATCTGAACACAGCGGGACTTGTGAGACCAAACTCCTGGGCCATGAAATGCCAAGCTGGTTGGTATAAACAACCAAGCAAGTCGTGGAGAAACCATACAAGTGGGTGGATAGTGAGCACACAGCCCACTTGTAGGTTCTGACCTCTCAGGAAGGGGGCCTGGGGGTCCTTGATGTTTGTTCCCTGATGGGCTATGGCAGCAAAGAGGGAACGAGGGAACAGTATATGAAACAGTCCCCCATATTGAAAGCCACCATGTATCTGCTCCTGGAGAGCCCTTTGACACAGTGAAGGGTACTTGTTCACTTCGTACTAGAGTCTGAAAATTTAGAGACACAAACCCGCCCCTCTGTACGATGTACAGGGCAAACTGCTTTTCCCAGTGAAAGAAACAAGCGTATAGAACTTAGTTCCTTGGCAGGAGCAGTCGTATGGTGCTCATGAGCCCATCCATTGGAATTGGTGGGCCTGGGGGTGAGTCCTCCTCTCTTCCAAGCTTTAGGCCTTGGGCAAGTTACTCCAGAGCTACAGTTACCTGTAAAATGGGCATGATAATGATAAACATTTCACAAAAGTGCTGTGAGGATTAAACGTTGTAACACATGGGTTGTGCCTAGCCCCAGTACCTGTTGCACAGTAGGCACTCCTAGTAGGTGAAACAGGTTTAGAATAGTTTGTGGGTGAGATGATTGGTTTTTAAAGGACATCTGTATAACCAGTGAGGTTGTGAACTAGAAAATGACCCAGGAGCCCTTCTCTGATATCCACATCCCTGCCCATGTGTGATTTTCAGAGCATCCTCCTCAAGTGGACTAAAGGCTTCAAGGCATCTGGCTGCGAGGGTGAGGACGTGGTCACGCTGCTGAAGGAAGCCATCCACCGGCGAGAGGTGGGAGAGGCGTGCCGTGAGGCCCGAGTGATCTGTGTGCTCAGAGCTGGGGGAAGGGTTAAGTGCAGTTGTGTTGGTCAGAGGGAGAGTTAACTTAGTCCTTCAGCAGTTGGTGAGTGTACACTGTGTGTCAAGCCCTGCTCTTGGCAACTGGGGATTCAGGAACGCCCACAGAAAGCTCTTGTTATATAAACAATCGCATGAGCTAATGTCAGGTGCTCCTGAGCTATGAAGGAGGATGAAGCTGGGTGGGGACAGGGTGAGTGGGCTGGGGAAGGACAGTCTTAGCATAACCAGGGAAGGTCTCTGAAGAGGTGATATTGGAGCAGAGAAAATGAGCCCTGCCTTACACGTTCTAGATACATTTAAATCTCCCTTGCAAGGGTCTGAAGGGAGAATATTGTGGTTCATTTGTGGATTGGGATCTGCTCTTGCTCTCAGGAGTTTGACCTGGATGTGGTTGCTGTGGTGAATGACACAGTTGGGACTATGATGACCTGTGGCTATGAAGACCCTCACTGTGAAGTTGGCCTCATTGTTGGTAAGGACTCGGGCTGTCCTTCCTGCGTGGGGACACACAGCCTAGGGTGGGAGGGCGGAAAGTGCAGAGTGAGGCCCTGGCGGACGTCTCTTGATTGGCAGGCACGGGCAGCAACGCCTGCTACATGGAGGAGATGCGGAATGTGGAGCTGGTGGAAGGGGATGAGGGGAGGATGTGTGTCAACATGGAGTGGGGGGCCTTCGGGGACAACGGATGCCTCGAGGACCTCCGCACAGAATTTGATGCAGCTGTGGATGAACTTTCCCTCAACCCTGGCAAACAGAGGTAGGCACCCGACTGCATGTAGGCCCTGGTATGTCCATCTCAGAGCTGAACAGTGGCGAGTGATCTGGTCCTCCACAACAGCAAATCCCGGGACACCCATTCTCTTGAGATGTTAATAGAAGAGATGTCTTTGGAAAGGGCTTCTTGTCAAATACATCTGGAAAGTTCTGGGTTAAGTCCTTTTCCCCCTGCTGGACTGTGAGGTTCTTGAAGTCCAGCTGGGAAAACAAATCACAACAGTTATGTTGCAAGGAGAATTTCATAGGGAACTGGTCACACAGGTTTTAGAGGGATGAAAGGACAGAAGGGATGCTGAGGAGCAGTTAGTATAGGTAGCAATCAGCTCCTACCCTGAGGACTAGGAGAACAGGTGGGAGAGAGTATTAAAACCTAGATCTGGAACTTGGGGAAAAACAGACAGTTGAACCACCTGCTGCCTTCAGGGTGAAGAAGCATTGCTGGGGTGAGGCAGATAGGAATAGGAAGCAATAGCAGGAAACTTCTTTCTCCTCCATCCATCCAGTATATAGCACCCTCTACTGTCATACTGGACAAGGGGGTAGCCCCAGCATCACAAAGCCCCTGGTATGGTGGGATCCCATTAGGAAGGGGTTGAACATAGTGTTTCCTAACTAGATTAATCAGGGACCATACTTCTGCAGAATATACTTTGCAAAATATTTGTTTATAGTAGAGGTCACAGGCTAAAATGCCTCTAGGAGCCAGGCAGGCAACATTAATGAAAGAAACAGGCTGGAGTAAGACAAGATTGAATGATGATGGGGTTTTGGTTGAAACCGAGAACATTGAGTTTTTAAAGGCGCGAGGTGGAGCCAGAAGACCCTCACGCCACTGAGTAGTCATGTTTCGTCCTAGTGGCCGGAACAGGGGTCTCCAGCTGGCACTAGTTACTTGAGCAATAAGTGACTAGGCTGAAGAGAAGGCATGCTAAATTCTCAGCAACGCAGGGGATTAAGACAGCATCTTACCCTTCTGGAAGTGTGGTGGGGTTTGGGTGTGGGTTCCTTCTTGAGGAGTTGGGAATAAGCCTTGGAAGGGAAATGATACCCTAAAACGGGGTCAATCTCAGGGAACCCCTTGGGCCTCAGGACACGTTTTACCGAAGGCTATGAGTCAGTATGTGTGGATGCCAGGAATCCTGCCTCAGTGAGTCAAGTAGCATTTCCTCCCCACGAAGGGGAACCTGTATGCCCTCTACCTTCTAATGCGATGGGGGTGACGGAGCTGGTGTGTCTCAGCACATCCCGCCATCTTCCTTCTTAACCTCCATGAACATTACCTGCATTGCAGGTTCGAGAAAATGATCAGCGGCATGTACTTGGGCGAAATTGTGCGTAACATCCTCATCGATTTCACCAAGCATGGGCTGCTCTTCCGTGGCCGCATCTCGGAGCGGCTCAAGACACGGGGAATCTTTGAAACCAAGTTCCTGTCTCAGATTGAGAGGTGAGAATTTAGGACCTGGAATAGGATAGACTGTATATTCCCCTTTTCATGGACAGACAAGCTGGGATTTGCACAGTTCAAGTAAGATCAGGGTGTGGCTTACATAAAGGTCAGTTTAGTAGCTCACATGTTTGTATCTATATAGTGTTGTTTTAAAGTACGTTATGAACTGTTGGCATTTTAAGGGAAAATATATAATATTCTCATGAAAAATCATGGTAAGCTGGATGAGCCTGTGCAAAGAAGTATTGTTGGGTTTTAGACCAATTTCAAAGGTAGAAAGAAATATAGCTGCTCATAGAATGTACATTGGAATGCACGGAGGAAGGTAACCCACTAAAGCACTTACGCTTGGCAAAAGGGTTCTTCTTAAGTGCTGGCTGCAGTAATAAGGCAACCAGGATTGGGTGAGGTTGGCATGTCAGGCAATGCAGAAACATGCCTTGTGGCGGCTCATTAAAGCGAAGCCTTCTTCCTCCAGTCTAATGGTGGAGAAGTCTGCTCCCAATTAGAATACTGAATTTCAGAGCCTTTTAAAAATTAATGCTGTGTCATTATTACTCTCACGCATATAGGAAAACAGGAACTGGTTGGCGTACATGAGTGGGGCCCTAGGGCATCTGCACCAGTGAATAGAATATTGTTCTAGTTTGCATGTCTGTTTATTTTCTTCTTATAATTTTATTTATCTTTGTTTCATAAATAGTGCACAAGTAGATTTCAGACAACCCAGAGTGGGGGAGTAGGAATAGAACAGGCATTTAATGTTGGTGGGTGATGCTTGTCCTGCTGACCTGTGAACAATGAGAGATTGGACAGGAAAGGGCTTTGAAACTGAACACTGTCGCATATGAGCGTCATCACTGTCTTTACTGTCAATATTTCCAAATAAGTGGAATACATGGACAGTGAATTTCCTTTTGTTTTGAGTGTCAGTTTTGTAGCAGCAGTGCCCTACCTTGCCTGGGCAAAGTGGCATAAGGAGCTGTTTCTTCGTGTTCTCTCTGTGAGGGTCAGTGAGATGAGCACTAGTTCCTGAACTGAGTTTAAGAACGGAACCACCTCTCAGGGGCAGTGGCTTTTACCCCCAGCTCTCGGAAGGCCAGGTCCCCCAGAACCCCTTCTGATGAAGGAGCCAGGCCCCGGAGAGGCAGGCCACCAGGCCCTCTAGGTATGTGACTGACCACTCACTCTCTCCTCCTGGCCCAGTGACTGCCTGGCCCTGCTGCAGGTCCGCGCCATCCTGCACCACCTAGGGCTCGAGAGCACCTGTGATGACAGTATCATTGTCAAGGAGGTGTGCACTGCGGTGGCGCGGCGGGCAGCCCAGCTCTGTGGTGCAGGCATGGCCGCCGTGGTGGACAAAATACGAGAGAACCGTGGGCTGGACACCCTCAAAGTGACAGTGGGCGTGGACGGGACCCTCTACAAGCTACACCCTCAGTGAGTGCCTGATCTCCACTCTTCCTACCCATCCTTCGCCCTCTTTCTCACCATTCTTTCCTTGTTTTCCTTTCTCTCTCTCTCTCTTTATTTTATGGCAAATTAGCAGACATTCCAAAGAGTGCATATAATATATATATATATATATATATATATATATATATATATATTATAGTTTAAAGATTAATAACTAGAAGTAGGTCTGTGTTTTACCACCCAGCTAGGAGGCCCCCTGTGAGCCCCTCCCAACTGCACACTTCAGTCCCCCCTACCATGAGTGAGTGCTGGGGTGATTAAGTCTATGGCTTCCTTTTCCCCCTCCATATATCTACCTATGCATCTACATTGTTTAGTTTTACTTAATTTTGAACTTACCATATGACATCTTTTCTTTTGTGACTGACTTTTCTCACACCACATTTATGGTTTTGAGATGCATCCACATTGAAGTCTGCAATCATAGTTAATTCATTTTCAAGGCTGTATAGCATACCTTTGAATGACTATACTATAATTTATTCTAATGATGAATATTTGGGTTATTTCTAGGTTCTGACTATTATAAGCAGTGCTCCTGTCAACATTCTAGTAAATGTATGCTGGAACTCTGGATCAAGATTTTTTTCTACAGTCTAGGGGAGGGGTTGGCAGATTATAGCTACAAGCGTTTTTGTAACTAAAGTTTTACTGGAATACAGCCACACCCACTTGTTTATGTGTTGTCTGTGGCTGCTTTTGGCTCTAACAGCAGACCATAGGACCTACAGAGCTCAAAATACCTATCGTCTGGCCCTCTGTAGAAGAAGTTTTCCACCCTCACCTATGGTATGGAAGTACTGAATTCCCTTTTCTTTTTACTCTTTTTCCTGTCTTTCTCCATCTCTTCTCCCTTTTCTGCTCTCATCACTATTTCTCTTCTCCTTTCTTCCCTCACTTGCATATGTTGAATAAATTGTTTTAAAATTAGGAAGTGCCTCAGTCCCTCTCCCCTAGAAGCTCTTCAACTAAAAGTTAAAAGAATAGAGCTGTGCCCCTTGCCTGGACATGAGGTAGGATGGAGAGACTCATCGATTCAATTGTCACCTGCTGTCACCATGATTGTTTCAGGGAGCTGAGAAACTTGCCCAGGGTCTACACAGTTAGTGAAAAGACTGGACCTTGAGAAGTTCCGAGTTTCTCTTGATGATCAGTGTCATTGTGAAAATAGGAACCTCAGTCCCAAGTGAGGGTCGGAAGGGGGCCAGAAGTCCAGCCACCAGCACTGGGGCTTGGTGTTAGGAGCCTCTGTCCTCAGCTCTGCAGATGGGGAGGAGCAACTTGTCCCTGCTATGGTGGGGAGATGATGACAAACTGTCTCTTTCTCTAGTTCCGTATCAGGAAGAATCTGTGATTTCTGTCAACTTTCAACACACCCTCCTAAGTCTGCTCCTTTTGCCTTTAATGACATTTTGAGTTAGATATGAGTCTGATGTGAGTTAATACCTCTGGAAAATAGAATATCACACACGTGGCGCTTCATCCTTCCCTCCAGAGTTGATGAACAGGTTATATATCCACTTCTGCAAGGTATGCTTGTGGAGTCCACGACTGCTGAACTTCTCTTTCACTGCTTAGTTTTAAGAACACAGCTTGCCAGAATCTCAGACTTTTGTCCTAGAGTTGAATCTTAGCTTCCCACTTGCCCACTGTGACATAGAATTTGGGCATGTTGCTAGTCTCTCCAAGCTTCAGTTTTCTGAAACACAATACATAGTGTTTAGTACATGGTAGCTGTCATCCTCTTTCCCATCTCAATTATTCCTGGGTTTCCAGCATCACTTCTTAGGGTCCCATCTCTGAGGACACAAATCAATTATGACTAAGGTATTTTTTTCTGTCTTCTTCCCAACTTTTCCAGCTTTGCCAAAGTCATGCATGAGACGGTGAAGGACTTGGCTCCAAACTGTGATGTGTCCTTCCTGGAGTCGGAGGACGGCAGCGGGAAGGGGGCGGCTCTCATCACTGCTGTGGCCTGTCGCATCCGAGAGGCTGGACAGCGGTAGAGCCCCTGAAATTGGAAGGACTTCCTCTGGTTTCCCTTCTTTCCTGCTTTAAATTATAAGTTGATCCCCTTGTGTCAGAGACAGACCCCTTGGCTTTTCCTTGGCAGAGAGGACATTATGGGACGGGGTTTTGTCTCTGTCTACTCACTGTAGAGTTTGGTACCCAAGGCTTAGCCCTCCTGAGATAAATACAATTTGAAGTAAGGATTTGTTCACACTTGTCACAACAATTACCATTGGTTCTCTTAAAACTTGAAAAAAAATTTAACCTTTAGTAATCCCCCTGGCCAAATTCCATGTCCCTGTATAATCCTACAGGGTGGCGACACTAATGAAAAAATATGGTTGCTTCACCTTGGAGCCTGAACATGACATTTCTAGGTGGAGAGCATCCCCCAGCATGGAAGTTGATGCTATTTCTCCTCTCAGAGATCTGAGAGGTCTCCACTGACTTGAGCCTGATTCTCCCATAGGCAGGGAGGAGGGGCGGCAATAGAGGGGAAACCCATGGATAGCCATGTGGCAGCCCCTCCTCAACCTCATCTTTAAGCGTTTGCCTAGTGGGTTCCAGTGGATGCTGTTCCTGGAATCAAAGCATCCTGAGTCTGAGCAAGCAAAACCAAACCAAAGCCAAGAGTCCTGTGAGTGGGCTTGTTGTCACGTTTCCTTGTGGGTTCACAAGTCATCCATAAGCAGTGGACCTTTGGGGGAGGGAAGACTTTTTGTTCTGTTTGAACATTTTTTCCTGCAGAAGTGGAAACACTGTATTTTCGTTTTAATTTATATTTGAAATGTATTTAGTTCCTGAAGTACATCCGCTCCTTCATTTTGACACTGTACGTAACGATCGGTTGTATGTAACGTATTTATATGTTAATTTGTTAAGTCTGTAAATACACAGGGTCTCATTAGTAGACCAGTGTAGTTAAAGGATGGGAGATGAAGACACTGATTGGTTACTAGAAATACCTCATTCATCTGCAGGAAGAGAAGGAACGCCTCTTTAGGGTGAGCGAATGGCCAAGCAGCTCCTTGCCAGCTCCTTTCCCTGCAGACCCAGAAACTTGGAAGGTGGCTGGGGACAGCGTGAAGGAGCCTGGGGCTATGGATTGAAGAAACCACAGAAACTGGCTGCTCAATCTAGGGACTTTCCTGGAGCCATATTACATGAGATGTTAACAAAGGAAACAGGAGTCATTTCAAATAGACTCTGCTTAGAAATCTCCATTCTTAGGGCAGTTATTAGTATTTTAAACCACTCTAACAAGATAAACGAAGCCACCAAAAACGTTTAAAAAATTGTCTAATTGTTGATAGCAAACCAAACCAAAACAAACAATCAAACAAATGAAACTTCAGGGACAGCGCTTTTGGTGGATTTGTGCCCTCCTAGCAAACTTCACCTTCAGTTTGTTTTGTGAATGTTCTACGAGAGGTGTTGTCCACAGACTTCCTTACGCTGAGCTGTTCTGGCGAGAAGTGTTTATTTCAAACTGCTTGGTGCGGGGTTGGGGCCGTGGTGAGGGGAGACATAAAACCTTCCTTACCCTGCTGTTTAGAGTGCAGTTAATTCTGAATCTGAAAGCCCACTTCTGCCCTAAAATGATCACACCCCCACACGTTAAACCTGCATACTTCATAATAAAGAGGGGATGGCCTTTTAACAATGTTGAGTAGGATACGAGGATCAAAACAGAAAAATGGAAAGACACGACTCAGTAGCACCCAATTTTTGCACATTTATCAAACTTGTACTGGAACAGTGTCTAGATTTGTGTTTCATTAAAGGATGCTCAAGAAATAGAAATGAACCTTAACTTTTCAACTTGAAAATTAGGCACCATCTATGAAATTGCACATTTTTAAAAGGTAGAGCTGTGTGTGTGGCTATTTAAGATGTGTTGTTGGTTTCCAAAAAGGAAAGCTGGAAAATGCAGTTTGAATGTTTGTGTTCCCACAGTTAGGTGACAGTTCCTTGCTGACGCTGCTTTGCCCATGTAAATACATTGACTCTCAGTCTTTGACTGGGATGTGCTCAATAGCAGATCATCTCAAATCCTTGAGCCTTCAGTCTAGTGAAGATGTTGTCATGTACAATAAAGAACTAGTTGAATTAACTGTGTGATGTTAACTATTAATAAATTTTAACATTTTTCAAAATATTCAGTGTGTGATTCATGAGCATTTTTCAAGAGTGCAGTCACCTTTTGAGCATATTAGTACTTCCTGGCCCATCTGAGTAGTTGATGAGTGTTTTGATTTTGACTATATGTGCTTGACAGGCATGTAGCTAACTCTTGGCCTTGACCCCAGATAGTTCTCACTCCAGAAACACAGTCCCAATGGAACGGGAAGGTAGATGACTTTCCCTAGGCCGTCTTTGAGACCCTAGATTTCAAGCACCACTGAAGAACCATGGCTGGCCCAGCAGTCTACTGTTTAAACAGTTTGGCTGAGATGTAGCAGAGCCCTCAGGGACTCTGGGTAGTCTCTGTGTAGGCATATGTGATTCACATTCAGGACATGAAGCCCTTATATGAACATCGAAAAAGCACTTGCCTCTGTCCTATCCTTACGGTCTTTCAAACCCTCTCCCTAATAAGCAGAATACAAACCTAGGAAATAAACTTCTCACAGGTTCCTGGTGATGCCCACTGACTTTGGCATGGCCCTGTTTGACAATAACTGAAGGGAGAGGCAGATCAAGGCTAACAGAATGCTAGAGATAGCCAGCGCACAAAACTCAACCTAGCTGGTGATAAAGGAAAAGGAATTTAAATTAGACCCTATTTTTCTGACTTCACATTAGTGAGATTATAGGAGCATTCTCATATACTATTGGTGGAAATGCAAGGTATAATTATTTAGGAGGGAAATAGGCAATATCCACCAAAAATAGTCAATATCCATGTTTTGTGTACTTTTCTAGAAATTTGTGCAGAGGAAGTACACATAGTTGGAGACCAAGATTTAGCTTTAAGGGTACTGGCAACTGTATAACTTAAAATAACAAAATAGGGGAACTCCATACCGTGGGTCTGCCTACCTTGTACCAGGGTCCGGTCAGGAAGACAATCTACTCCAGTTATTTCGAACAGATTTTAACACAAGGACTTGGTTATGCAGGTGATAGGAGAGCTGAGAAGTCCCACAGTATAGAGGAGCAACCCAGAGATTAGCAACATCAAAAAAACCCCACTTCTATCCCAACGGCTGGGCCAGATTCCGAAAGCTGGAACCACAGAGCTGGAGTGGGAGGTGGTTAGAAATACCCTGGCTTCTCCCTCCCACCCTCCAGTTTTCTGCAGTGTCTCCCGTTGGCTTACCCTACCTGAGAGGCAGAGTGGAGCAGGGGAGGGTGGGACCTGGAGCTAAATAATAAGTGAGGGGCATGTACCCTGTAAAACCATTACAGTGTTACTGAAGGATATTTGGTATCAGAAAATGTTGACAGGATGCTGAAAGTATGTTACGAAGCAGTATGGGGCCTTAGCCCCATTCCTCAGCAGCTCTCCCTCAGATTTCCCCACCTCTGTGACTTGGACACCCCTGTGGGGCTCTGGAGCAGGCCACTCTGCTGGACCTGCCAGCTTCAGCTGCCAGCTGCTCAGGGCAACTTTGGTAGCACCACCTTCCTTAGGTCGCTGCTGCTCCAACACAGAGCCTCCGAGAAGAGCCCTCCCTTTTCCCAGTGGGACTCCTGGGTGGACATAGACCCTTAATTCCCCATAGATTATAATACTGGACAAGATGCTCAGAAGGGAGTTTTCTCAGGTTTCTGCACTCAGAGACCCTGAAAGCCTCTGGGCCACCCGTACCCATGGGTTTCCCACAGGCTTCTCCCTACCCAACTCCCACCTCCTCTGTAGGGCTCCTCACCACTGGGAAATCTACTTCCTGCACCCAGGTTGCTTCCAGCTTGGAAATAGCTTTTCCAGCCTCTGCCAGCCTGTCTTACCTTTCACTCCCTTCTTTGTTTTCATTCTTTGGGGGCACCAGGGGCAGAAGGCTAGATTACTCACACCCCGCCTCCCTCAATTCAAGGCATTTTCTAGTCTTTGCAAGGAGCTTTCTTGCTTTTTTATTTTCTTATTGTCTTTTATCCTCTTGTCCATTCTCCACTCACAAGTGGCAACCATGTTATTGTATTGATGTGCAGCTTATTTTTGTGTCTTGTGTGCATGCTTTTTTAAAATTAATTTTTATTGGAGTATAGTTGCTTTACAATGTTGTATTAATTTGTACTGTACAGCAAAGTGAATCAGTTATACGTATACATATATCCCCTCTCTTTTGGATTTCCTTCCCATTTAGGTCACCACAGAGCACTGAGTAGCGTTCCCTGAGTTATACAGTAGGTTCTCATTAGTTATCTATTTTATACATAGTATCAGTAGTGTATATGTCAGTCCCAATCTCCCAATTCATCCCACCCCCCCACCTTTCCCCCCTTGGTATATGTTTGTTCTCTACGTGTGTGTCGCTATTTCTGTTTTGCAAATAAGATCATCTATACCATTTTTTCTGGATGCCACATATATGCTTAAATATACGATATTTGTTTTTCTCTTTCTGACTTACTTCACTCTGTATGACAGTTTCTAGGCCCAATCACCTCTCTACAAATGACCCAGTTTCATTCCTTCTTTTTTTTTTTTTTTTTTGTGGTACGCGGGCCTCTCACTGTTGTGGACTCTCCTGTTGCGGAGCACAGGCTCCAGATGCGCAGGCTCAGCGGCCATGGCTCACGGGCCCAGCTGCTCCGTGGCATGTCGGATCTTCCCGGACCTGGGCACGAACCCGTGTCCCCTGCATCGGCAGGCGGACTCTCAACCACTGCACCACCAGGGAAGCCCCTCGTTCCTTTTTATGTGTGAGTAATATTCCATTGTGTTATGTACCACATCTTCTTTATCCTTTCCTCTGTTGATGCTTTTTTAATTTACAAAATGCTATTGGCTAAAAATTGTTTTTTTGCCTTTTTTTTTCTTAAAGACTCATGGATGCTGCTATTGGGCACATCTGATTCTTTACTTCCAGTTATTGCATAAATATCTCACTGTGTGCATGCACTTTGTTTTCCCACCTGTACTTCCAGTAATGGACATGTGGATTGACTCAGCTCCAGCTACACCAACATCACTGCGACAAGCATCCTTGCACATTAATCATCTTTGTAATTATCTCTCTGGGCATGTACCCACCCAGGAGCAGGAGAGCTGGAGCATAGGTTGTGCTTTTGCTTAATTTGACCCTCTCCTGCCAAGTTACTCTCCCCCGAAAGTCTGCCCCCAGCCACTAATCCCACCAGCAGCGAATTGTCACAACACTTGGCATTATCCTGTTTTCTACTTTTTATTAATGTGATTAAAATGAGTTCGTATGATTGTTTTAATTTACGTTTCTCCACTATGACTTTGAGCATCTCTTTTTATGTTTCTTTCAGTTAATTGCCTGTTTGTATTCTTTGCTGATTTTTCAACCAGGGTTCTTTGTTTTCTCTTTCTGATTTGCTGGAAACCCTTATTTAATCTAGATGATCAGTCCTTTGTTGGCTTCAGGTATTGTATCTTCTCCTAATCTGTCAATTTAGTCCACAACATCGTTTGTTGACTAGGAATATTTTCTTTTGGTATAACCAAATCCACCAATTCTTTTTGCTTTATGTTTTGTACTTTTGACCTTTCTTGCCCTTAGCCCATTAACATTGTCATATTAAGTTTATTAATAGTTTTACTTTTTATTTTAAAGGGTTAATGTAAAATCATTAGGGAGTCCATCTTTCTATGTAATATCAGGCAGAGTACATTTTTTTTTCTTCATGTTATTAGTGAGTCTGCCCTTTCCCACTGATTTGTGACCCCTCTTCTGAAATATATTAAGTTCCCAAGGGTCTGTTTCTGAGTACTTCTTTCTGCCCCATTGACTGTTTTCATTTGTTCTTGAACCACTAACAGACTGTTTCTATTACCATGACTTTCTAGTGTGCCTTAATATCTAGCAGGGAAAGTCTTCCCTCTTTTCTTTTTCAAATTTGTGCTATTCATGGTTGGTCCTTTATTCCTCCATGTAAATTTTAGAATAAGTTTATCATATCTCTGAAAAAATCAGCTTAAATTTTGGTTAGAGTTACAAAGAAATTACTGATTTGGGAGGTAGAATTGACCTTTCGAATGTTTACAAGAATGTTACGAGATTATGTGTATTATAATCTTTTCTGCTTTTCTCAGATTTTCAAAGTTTTCTTTATAGAGGTTTTGTGAATTCTTTAAGTTAATACCCAGACAGTTTATACTTGTGCACAATCCTTGATTTTTATTATATTTTCTTGTTGATTATTACAGGGATTCTTGGCCTTGGCACTGTTAAGATTTGGGGCTGGATGTGAGGGCTTTGGGGCTTTGTTGTGAGGGCTGTCCTGTGCCTTGTAGGATGTTAACACCATTCCTGTCTTACACCATCAGATGCCCATCGCAGCCCTTCCCTTCAAAGTCTGAAAATGTCTTCAGACATTGCCAAAAGTCCTGTGGGAGTGGGATACCCACATAAAACACTGAACCCAATATTTTGTCCCATGGGACATGTTTAATTATTTATTTCTTATCTAAAATTCAAATTAAACTGGGTATCCTTTTAAATATTATTTGTTCAATTTAACAATCCTACCTGAGAGGCAAAATCACTCCTTGTTGGGAAGCACTGGTGTAGAGAAAAGTTAGCAATTTGTGTATGTTGATCTTATTTCTGATAAACTTGCTCAATTTTATTATTAATTGCAGTAGGTTATTTATTCTGTTGTTTTTTTTCTATGTAGATTACCATATTTTTAAATAAATAATTTGTTTTATTTTTCCCTTCAATTGCTAAAACTTTTTGTTTTCTTTTCTTACCACATTGATTAGGATCTCTAGCAATGCTATACAGTATCAGTAAAAGTACACTTTTTAAAATTTATTTTTTATTTACTTATTTATTTTTATGTTTGGCTGTTTCTGGTTTTAGTTGTGGCACACGGAATCTGTTGCATGCAGGCTCTTTGCTGTGGCATTTGGGCTCCTCTCTAGTTGTGGTGCATGGGCTTCTCTCTAGTTGTGGCATGTGGGTTTTCCTTTCTCTAGTTGTGACACATGGACTCCAGAGCGCGTGGGCTCTGTAGTTTGCAGCAAGCGGGCTCTCTAGTTGAGGCATGCAGGCTCAGTAGTTGTGGCACGCAGGTTTATTTGCCCTGTGGCATGTGGCATCTTATTCCCCTACCAGAGATGGAACCCACGTCCCCTGCATTGCAGGGTGGATTCTTTACCACTGGACCAGCAGGGAAGTCCCAGTAGTACATTTTTGTCTTCTTCCCAGTCTTAAAAGAAATGTGCCTAAATTTTCTCCATTGAGAAAAATGTTTGATGTTGGTTTTAGGGTACCAATTTAAGGAACTTCTTTTTTCTATTCCTAGTTTGCTAATATATTTTTTTAATTATAAAATCTTAAGCAGATGTTGTACAACATTAAAGGATTTTTCTGCATCTATTGAAAGAGATGCATGTTTTTTCTCCTTTAGGCTTTACTGTAATGAATAGCATCGATGCATTCTCTGGAAAATCTTCCTTTATTACTGAGATAAATTATATCTTTTAGTACGTTGTTGGATTAGTTCACCTGGTATTTTATTTTTTGCATTCTCATTCATAAGTGAATTATTTTTTGCATTCTCATTCATAAGTGAAATGAGGCCATCATTTTTTCTTTTGTATTGTCCTGATCTGTTTTTAAATAAAAATTACGTAGCTTCACAAAAAAGTCTGAGCAGTTTTCTTTCTTTTTTCATTTACATATGTGAAAGTATACAGAATAGATTACTGAATCCTCTGTGCTTCAATAGTTATTAACTCATGGCCAGTCTTATTTGGTCTATAGCCCCATGCTCATCTCCTCATATTATTTTGAAGCAAACCTCAGACATTTTATCATGACCACTACAAATGCTCTGGTATAAAGATAAGAACTCTCTTTTTCCAGCCTATCCACAATGCCATCACCTCCTCCCCAAATACTCCTAATTCCTCAATGTCAAGAAACACCTAGTCAGTTTTTAGACTTCCAATTGTCTCATAAATGTCAATACAATTTTTTAAAATAATAATCCAAACAAAATCTACATGTTGTGCTTGGTCACCTGTCTTCTAATCTCTCATAGCCTTCTGCTCCCTTCCAACTCTGTTTTCCTCTCTTCTGAAGAAATCACATTGTCTAGAGTTTCCCATGATTGCATCTCTAGTTTGACATGCTCCCCTGTCCTCTGTATTCCTGTAAATTTGTAGTTTAATCTCAATTCTTCATCAAATGTATTGATAGATTTAGTATTTTAGCAAGACTACTTCAGAGTGGTTCTTGCATTATTCTTTTATTTTTATGTGTCTGCACTTGTTCCCCTTTTATTGTATATTTGCATATTTCAATGTATAATGTCTCTTTCTCACCCCTTTTCTTGATCAGTCTTGCCAGAATTTTACTTCATTAATCTTTCAAAAGAATTAGCTTATGAATTTTGTTAATTTTTTTGTTTTTTTCTCCTTCATTTATTTTTCACCCTCTTTTTTTCCTTCTTGTTTCTTGAGCTTGCTTTGTTGCTCCTTTTTCAGCTTCTTAAGTGAACTGTTTAGCTTATATTTGAAGTTATACATTCCCCTCCATCTACTGTTTTTAAGTCCCACAAATTTTAATACATTGCCATTTCACTGGAATTCTAAGTAATTAATGTAGTATATGCTTTTTTTCACCTTATAAAATTCAATACTCTCTTATTTAGTTTGCAGTACTTTTTTTTTTTTTGGTCTACTTTGGGTCTTTGTTGCTACGTGCAAGCTTTCTGTAGTTGCAGTGAGCGGGGGCTACTCTTCGTTGCGGTGCATGGGCTTCTCATTTCAGTGGCTTCTCTCGTTGCAGAGTGCAGGCTCTAGGTGCGTGGGCTGCAATAGTTGTAGCATGCAGGCTTCAGTAGTTACAGCACATGGGTTCAGTAGTTGCGGCTCATGGGCTCTAGAGCGCAGGCTCAGCAGTTGTGGCTCATGGGCTTAGCTGCTCCATGGCATGTGGGATCTTCCCAGACCAGGGCTCGAACCCGTGTCCCCTGCATTGGCAGGCAGATTCTTAACCACTGTACCACCAGGGAAGTTTCCAGTAATATGTTTTTTAGACTATCTTTTGTTATTCATTTCTAATTTTTTTGCATTATGGTCTGAGAACATGGTCTGTTTGATATTCAATATTTGGAATTTGTCAAGTCTTCCTTTGTGGTCTAGTATATGGGCAATGCTGTAACCCTTCTAGAGGTGTCTAAAAACTCTGTATTTCTCTGGTATAGTGCATAAAATTAGGCAAAGAGAGAGAGGCACAAGCACAGAGGCAGAGTGACTGTGGATAAGTTCTAGATGATTAACATAAGTTACTTCTGAGTTTCTTGGTGGTAAATTATAGGTGGCCTTTGTTTTCTTCTTGGACAGCAGTTTTTGTTTGTCTGTTTCCTAATATTCTTGAAATCAATGTCAAAGATTTCACATGGCACTCACTGCCCTAGGTTGGTAAGAGCACTGGTATGGACAAAGGATGACATTTGCCACTGTAGATTGTGTGGATGACTCATCTACATTTCTTGGCCTGCCATCCTGCTCTGTAAAATGAGGGGATTTAAGCTCCTCACCCAGCTTGAACATTTGTGTTCTGTTATTTGTAAGCTCTGTCTGCTGCTGGTGTGGTTACCCGAAAATCCTTGCACCTTGGTGGTCATCCAGGCTTAGGTACAAGCATCGTAGGAAACCTCACAAAACAGGCCCTCAGGGTCCCACCCACAGGCAGTGGGGGCAGGGAGGAGGCCTTCCTCTCTGCATTATCAGGAGATGATGTGGCCTTTTGCCTTCCATCATTTAGTGATAAACACGTTTCTTTCTCCCATGATGGTCTCTGTTCTCCAGGCTGCAAAACCATTTCCAGGGAATGCAGGCATGAATGGTGCCAATTGGAACGTGGAAATAAACAGGAATCAGTACCCTTGGCAGTGCTGAGACTTCAGGTCCGCTGAGGGACAAATGTGTGCTCTCTGTTTTATTAAATGTTTTCCTTCTTAATAAGCAGTGGGAAATGCCAGAACAATCTGCAGCTGCTTGCTGACCCTGGGGACTGGGAAGGGTGTATGTATTTCTGAGACTATTTTTGGTTACTCAGTCATGCCAGAAATATCCTCACCTTGGGGTGCCAGAATTGCCCCAGGGGACCAGCTCTGCCTTCTATCTGGTTGGGACCAAGCAGGACCAAGTGACTCTTTCCTTGGCAAGTTTCTACAAATTTCCAGGCCTCAGATGTTGCCCTAAGGCCATTTTCCCATGCTCCATACAGCAAAAACATCTGGAAAATGACCTTTGTACATTTGCATTATTTAATTTATATACATTATGCAGAAGAAAGTAATAATTTTCTTCACAACATTTGGATGCAAGAAATGTCACAGTACTGAAATTAGCTCTGAGCCCTCCCTCACCAAGAGAATGAGATGTCCAACGTCAAGTATTATTGGAGTTTTTTTCCCCTCCCAAGGATGAAGCAGGAATCCCTGGGAGGGGCACAGTCCAGTGGCACCTGAGAAAGTCCTCTAGTCTTTAAGCACACTGCGGTCCCCCTGCTTTCTGAGCCAGCCCAGCCTGTTGGAGAGCCCCTGCTACCTGGAGCCTGTCACAGCCCTGCCCAGGAACCCATCCCATCTCGCACCAGATGCTGCCCAGACCCTGCTGAACAGATGGCAGCCCTGGAGGTCATACTGGCACCCCATGCCTGGGCTGTCAGGAGCTCTGCCTCGGAGACACCCTGTGTGGTTGGTTGTGGGGGCATATGGGAAGTGCCCCCACTGCGGGAACCATCCCACCATTCTCTTCCTGATGATCCCTGTCCCAAAATTCCTCTTTGGGTCTCTGATTCACTTTCAAGACTGGAAGCAGCTCCAGCCTTAGGCACTGGATGGATATTTTTTATTTAGATTCTCCAAACAAGCAGATTGATTTAAAATTGTGTGTGTTTCCTTTGCTTCCTACATTATAGACAAGATTTCAAAGGAGGAGGGGATGGAGAAGGGAAGAGGGAGGAAGACATTGCTAAGAAGGCGTGTCCACTCCTGGTGAGAGTAGTGAAGTATAGGGGGAATGAGCAGAGTCTTTGTCTGCCATGTGTGTTCAGGGCACCGTGCAGCCGCTCACTCCATCGGCAACTCTAGGACCTCTGGGTTCCCATTGTGCATATCCTCATCCCGCATAGGTACCCCCAACAGCACCCATCTACAGCTAGAGAGGGCTGAATATCTTAAAGAGATGGCCAGACTTCCCAAGGCAGGTGGTTCACCCTGGACAGTCTAAAAGAAAAGCCACAGTGGTGTGCTGTACATCAATAATAACTCAATAGTCAGTTAAGTTTATTGTAAATCAATAATCTAGATTTCCCACCTGAATGTGGTAGTGGGAGCAGAGTGCAGGCTGGCTCTGAAGAAGTGCACTCTGTGGAACTCGCGCCTGGGTAGCCTGGCCTCTCACTGAGGTGCTTGGGGCCTCTCCTGGCTTTGTTTCGAATACAGAGACTTTCAAGTTCTCTTCCCTCTGTGTTTATGGAAACCCTAGAATTCTTATTTTTCTCCTGCTCACACTGTTTCTTTTGCCTTTCTATCATTGTCTCTTCTGGCTCTCCAGAATAAATTTTTTTTGCTGATGATTCAATGCTGAATCCTGACTTATCTGTAAATTGGATGAGGGATACTTTTGTAGAAGGCTAGGAAAGGACATTTAATCAGCGTGTGGAGCGGGGAGAGCTATGTAATATTTCCCACTGGCACCACCTCACTAGGCAGAGTGAGGTCAGGGATCAATACCACCCCCACCAAAAGCTAAAGGAGAGGCCTCCAGGCCCCTCACTGCACAAGACCATTGTCACTGGGCAGAGCCTGCCCCAAATAGGCAGAGCAAAATCTGTCCACTAGCTCCAGCATCCACCCTGCGTAGGGTCAGCGGGAAAGCACACCTCACATGACAACTCTGATTTCATCAGTCAGTGTTGCAAACATTCCTTTCCTAGAGTTCTTTTCTCTTCTATAGCCCCAACATCTCCAGACTGCCCGGAACTTTCTTTCTCTGATCTAATCATTCACTCCGTCCTCCTCTCAACCCTTCCTCTAGGCCCCTGGAACTCCACAACCAGTAAATTACTCCAGATGCCCAATCTCATATCCGGATGTTCCCTCTCCCTCTTGCCTCAACTCACTCATTCATTCAGTCATTCAACACCCAGGTTAGAGAACCTTCAGGTGATATGCAATGTCTGCATGTGAAACTTGGTTTGGTAACTCAGTCTCATACCTTGAATTAATGGGCTTTGTGGTAGTTGTGATAATATTATATATTATAGCTCATGTAATCATCTTTCTAGCCCCTGCCTCTTTTTATGGAGTAAATGAACGCACACAACAGGCATTACTCCTTGCCTTGAGTGTGGGGCTGTGAAACTTCTCAGATGTTTGATTCTTGGTTATGTAATAATCAAAATAGAGTGATATTTTGAAATACGTGGCAAAAAATTTCATTTATCCAGGAGGATAGCTGTCACTGATAAGGAAAGCCTTCGGGCAGTCAATACAAACGCAGTGGAGTATCGCTGGAAGCCAGGTACTTTTCATATGCCATATGCCAGTCCATTTATTCCTGTCAACCACACTGCCTCCACCCTGCCCCCACAAATTATAGCAGAAGTGATTTGCCGAAGTTGAGCTCTGTTACAGAGGGATGCTCTGTCTGAGGATTATCTCCAGTCTCTCAGCATGATTTTTAAAAACTGGATAAACGGATACAAGAAAGAATGAAGGACAGATAACAGCCCTATAGCAAATACAAGGGTGATAAGCTAAAGTCAAAAACTCAGGCACATGGACACAACAAAGCAAAGGACTTTAAGACACTTTGGAGGGGAGGGGTGGCAAGCAGCTCCACTTTATATAGCTCACTAGGTTCTGAACTTATCCTTATACTAAATTAGGGTGGAAAATGTGACACTAAATAATGAAAATTACAAAGAATCAAAAGAAATGAGATTATTATTGATGTACTCTGTTTAAGAAAACAAGAGCATAAAGAAGGAAACAAGAGCATAAGTTTTGATATTAAGAATATTTTTAAAAAAGATTATTAAATTAAAGGTATTTTACCTTTTAAGCCTGTCAATAAATGTAGCCACTTTCCCCTATATTTAAAAAATAAATATCATAAATATCATTTAATACATGAAAAAAATATATTTTATAAATTATATGATAAAGCTACTTTATGAAGAGGAAGATAAAAAGGTTTCATACAAGCATATTCCCTTTATCTCCATGAATATAAAGACTAAATTATAAAACTTCTTGATAGACGGAAATCATACAACTGTATTGGGTTCTATAATGCAGTTTCCCCATAGCATAATACTAACTAGAGATAATGTATACAATGCATTGTTTGCACCAGACACTCAATTATGGAATATGATCTTCATTCTGAATTCAGCTCCAATGGTAATGCATAATCTCTAATTATTTTGTGTTTCATGGACCACTAAGGAAAGTACCAAACTCTGAATTCTAAAATATTCATTTTAGCAATTTTACTTTCTCGAGACAAATCATGATCACTCTTTTCTCTTCATTTTGAGATGAGGTCAAGTCATGTTTATAATAATGGGAATAAAAATAGGGAATATAATATGGAATAAAAATAAAGTGAATATTAAAAAAAAGACCTTACAAATCATTGTAAGGCTGTTGGAACTTGCTCCAAGTGAAATGAGAAGTCATTGGAAATGGTTTTGAGCACAGTAATGCCAAGAGCTGAGTTATGTTTTTAAAAAGAGCACATTTGCTGCCATGTAGAGAATAGGCAGACACAGAGAAAACAGTTATGAGGCTATTGAAATAAATCAAGTGACAGATGATAGACCAGGCAGGTAGAAGTGCCAGGGGTGAGAAGCTGTCAGAGTCTGGATGCGTTTTGAAGATAAAGTCACTAGATTTGCTAGTAGAATAGATAGGGAATGTGAAGGAAAGAGAGGATCAAAGCTGACTCAAGGTTTTTGGCCTAAGTAACAGTAAGAATGGAGTTGTCATCCACTGAGATGGGGAAAGCACTAGGAGAGGGGCAGGTTTTGAGGAGAAAACAGATCTGTTTTGAACCAACTCAGGAACAGCAGTCACCCTAGCACCCAGATTATGGTCTTCAAACATCATGTCTCAGGCTTGCTGATCCCAGATCAGAGGCAGGAAATGCAGATGATCCTGGGGCATCTTGAAACATCAGGTAGCCAGGAAGTTATCAAAGACAATTATGATCCTGGCAGAAGGACTAAACCGTTTGCTAAAGATGGGATACGGGGAGCATCAATAAGGACCAAACTGCAATGGATTTAAACATCATCAAAGATGTTTAGAACAAAGATGTTTATGATGATATGAAAATTGTTCTCTCAATTTGTTTGTGTTGGAAAGTGATAGGGGACCAACCCATTATTCTGAAAAGTGGTTAATAAAAGGAAAGAATCAAGCGTTTATCCTGCTTTTCCTATATAAACTATACCCCAGGGTAACAAAATAGTAGATGAGGGTAAGTTTCTCTTCACAGAAGTACCCCAGCTAATGAATGAAAAAGAATGATAGAATTTGAATATCACCATTTGACAATATTAAAGAGGTATTAGGCCTAGGCAATGAGCATAAACTGCTCTGAATATGACAAAAAGAGAGAGAAGCAGACATTGTGTGCCTCCTGATGGAAGGCTGAACGTCCATGTCTAGAATCCAAATACCAATTTGCAGGTAATACAGAAGAGTGTGGGACGTGTTAAACTAAACCATGGGGTGCATTCAGCAAAATCCAAAATGAGGAAAATTCTGTGGAAGAAATGGCCTTGTTTCAACAAGTAAGTTGAAAAGAAAAAGACAAGAGGAAGAACCTATAGATTAAAAAAGACTTAAAATATATATCAAAAAAATCACAAGGCAGCTATGGCAGAGGAGTGAGACATGGAGATCCCATTCCTCCCCACAAATACATCAGAAATACATCTACATGTGGAACAACTCCTACTGAACACCTATTGAACGCTGGCAGAAGACCTCAGACCTCCCAAAAGGGAAGAAACTCCCCACGTACCTGGGTAGGGTAAAAGAAAAAAGAAAAAACAGAAACAAAAGAATAGGGACTGGACTTGCACCAGTGGGAGGGAGCTTAAAGGAGGAAAGGTTTCCACACACTACAGGCCCCTTCGCGGGCGGAGATGGGGTGGGGGTAGGGGTGGTGTGGTGGTGGGGAAGCTTCGGAGCGACGGAGGAAAGCGCAGAAACAGGGGTGCAGAGGGTAAAGAGGAGAGATTCCCGCACAGAAGATTGGTGCCGACCAGCACTCACCAGCCCGAGAGGCTTGTCTGCTCACCCGCTGGGGCGGGCGGGGGCTGGGAGTTGAGGCTCGGGCTTCGGATGTCAGACCCCAGGGAGAGGACTGGGGTTGGATGTGTGAACACAGCCTGAAGGGGGCTAGTGCACCGCAGCTAGCCTGGAGGGAGTCCAGGAAAAAGTCTGGAACTGACTAAGAGGCAGGAGACCATTGTTTCAGGGTGTGCGAGGAGAGGGGATTCAGAGCACCTCCTAAACGAGCTCCAGAGACGGGTGCGAGCCACGGCTATCAGTGCGGACACCAGAGATGGGCACGAGGCGCTAAGGCTGCTGCTGCAGCCACCAAGAAGCCTGTGTGCAAGCACAGGTCACTATCCACACCTCCCCTCCTGGGAGCCTGTGCAGCCCGCCACTGCCAGGGTCCCATGATCCAGGGATAACTTCCCCGGGAGAACACACGGCATGCCTCAGGCTGTTGCAACGGGTTCGCCCCGCATTCCGTACCCCTCCCTACCCCTGGCCTGAGTGATCCAGACCCCAGAATAAGCTGTTCCTTTAACCCCATCCTGTCTGAGAGAAAAACACACACCCTCAGGAAACCTACACGCAGAGGCTGGACCAGATCCACAGCTGAATCCCGGGAGCTGTGCAAACAAAGATTAATAATCATTTTTTATTTTAATGAATTTATTTCTATTTGTTTTATTTTTTCTTTCCTTGTTCTTTCTTTTTTTCTCCCTTTTCTTCTGAGCTGCGTGGCTGACAGGGTCTTGGTGCTCTGGCCGAGTATTAGGCCTGTGCCTCTGAGGTGGGAGAGCCGAGATTAGGATATTGGTACACCAGAGACTTCCTGGCTTCATGGAATATCAAATGGTGAAGCTCTCCCAGTGATCTCCATCTCAACACTAAGACCCAGCTCCACTCAATGACCAGCAAGCTACAGTGCTGGACACCCTATGCCAAACAACTAGAAAGACAGGAACACACCTCCACGCATTAGCAGAGAGACTGCTAAAATCATAATAAGGTCACAGAAACCCCAAAATGCACCACCAGAGGCTGTCCTGCCCTCCAGAAACACAAGATCCACACTCATCCACCAGAACACAGGCACCAGTCCACTCCACCTGGAAGCCTACACAACCCACTAAACCAACATTAGCCACTGGGGGCAGACACCAAAAAACCCGGGAACTATGAACCTGCAGCCTGCGAGAAGCAGACCCCAAACACAGTAAGTTAAGCCAAATGAGAAGACAGAGAAACACACAGCAAATAATGGAGCAAGGTAAAAACTCACCAGACCAAACAAACAAAGAGGGAATAGGCAGGCTACCTGAAAAAGAATTCAGAGTAATGATAGTAAAGATGATCCAAAATCTTGGAAATAGAATGGAGAAAATACAAGAAACGTTTAACAAGGACTAGAAGAACTAAAGAGCAAACAACCAATGATGAACAACACAATAAATGAAATTAAATATTCTCTAGAAGGAATCAATAGCAGAATAACTGAGGCAGAAGAACGGATAAGTAACCTGGAAGATATAATAGTGGAAATAACTACTGCAGAGCAGAATAAAGAATAAAGAATGAAAAGAATTAAGGACAGTCTCAGAGACCTCTGGGAAAACATTAAATGCGCCAACATTCGAATGATAGGGGTCCCAGAGGAAGAAGAGAAAAAGAAAGGGATGGAGAAAATATTTGAAGAGATTATAGTTGAAAACATCCCTAATATGGGAAAGGAAAGAGTGAATCAATTCCAGGAAGCACAGAGAGTCCCATACAGGGTTCATACAAGGAGAAACATGACAAGACACATATTAATCAATCTTACAAAAATTAAATATGAGGAAAAAATATTAAAAGCAGCAAGGGAAAAACAACAAATAACATACAAGGGAATCCCCATAAGGTTAACAGCTGCATGCCAGAAGGGAGTGGCAGGACATATTTAAAGTGATGAAAGAGAAAAACCTACAATCAAGATTACTCTACCCAGCAAAGATCTCTTTCAAATTCGACAGAAAAATTAAAACCTTTACAGACAAGCAAAAGCTAAAAGAATTCAGCACCACCAAACCAGCTTTACAACAAATGCTAAAGGAAATTCTCTAGGAAGGAAACACAAGAGAAAGAAAAAACCTACAATAACAAAACCAAACAATTAAGAAAATGGTAATAGGAACATACATATCGATAATTACCTAAAATGTAAATGGATTAAATGCTCCAACCAAAAGACATAGATAGACTGGCTGAATGGATACAAAAGCATGACACATATATATGCTGTGTACAAGAGACCCACTTCAGACCTGGGAAACATACAGACGGAAAGTGAGGGAATGGAAAAAGCTATTTCATGCAAATGGAAATCAAAAGAAACCTGGAGTAACAATTCTCATATCAGACAAAACAGATTTTAAAACAACAACTATTACAGGAGACAAAGAAGGACACTACATAATGATCAAGGGATCAATCCAGGAAGAAGATATAACAATTGTAAATACATATGCACCCAGCATAGGAGCACCCCAATACATAAGGTAAATGCTAACAGCCATAAAAGGGGAAATCAACAGTAACACAATCAGTGTAGGGGACTTTAACACACCACTTTCACCAATGGACAGATCATCCAAAATGAAAATAAATAAGGAATCATAAGCTTTAAATGATACATTAAACAAGGTGGACTTAATTGGTATTTATAGGACACTCCATCCAAAAACAACAGAATATACTTTCTTCTCAAGTGCTCATGGAACATTCTCCAGGATAGATCATACCTTGGGTCACAAATCAAGCC
The DNA here is from genome assembly GCF_964165515.1 of Mesoplodon bidens. Lineage (NCBI taxonomy): Eukaryota > Metazoa > Chordata > Mammalia > Artiodactyla > Ziphiidae > Mesoplodon > Mesoplodon bidens. Next base: position 881,725 of record NC_138170.1, on the reverse strand, counting down.
TTGGTAAATTTAAGAAAATTGAAATCATATCAAGTATCTTTTCTGACCACAATGCTATGATACTAGATATCAATTAAGTGAAAAAATCTGTAAAAAATACAAACACATGGAGGCTAAACAATACACTACTTAATAACCAAGAGATCACTGAAGAAATCAAAAAGGAAATCAAAAAATTCCTAGAGACAAATGACAATGAAAACACGATGACCCAAAATCTATGGGGTGCAGTAAAAGCAGTTCTAAGAGGGAAGTTTATAGCAATACAATCCTACCTCAAGAAACAAGAAACATCTCAAATAAAAAACCTAACCTTACACCTAAAGCAATTAGAGAAAGAAGAACAAAAATCCCCCAAAGTTAGCAGAAAGAAAGAAATCATAAAGATCAAATCAGAAATAAATGAAAAAGCAATGAAGGAAATAATAGCAAAGATCAACAAAACTAAAAGCTGGTTCTTTGAGAAGATAAACAAAATTTATAAAGCATTAGCCAGACTCATCAAGAAAAAAAGGGAGAAGACTGAAATCCATAGAATTAGAAATCAAAATGGAGAAGTAACAACTGAAACTGCAGAAATACAAAGGATCATGAGAGATTACTACAAGTAACATTATGCCAATAAAATGGACAACCTGGAAGAAATGGACAAATTGGTAAATTTGAAAATAGAAATTAGAAAAGCACAACCTTCCGAGACTGAACCAGGAAGAAATAGAAAATATAAGCATACCAATCACAAGCACTGAAATTGAGACTGTGATTAAAAATCTTCCAACAAACCAAAGCCCAGGACCAGATCGATTAACAGCCAAATTCTATCAAACATTTAGAGAAGAGCTAACAGCTTTCCTTCTCAAACTCTTCCAAAATATAGCAGATGGACAAGCACTCCCAAACTCAGTCTATGAGGCTACCATCACCGTGATACCAAAACCAGACAAAGATGTCACAAAGAAAGAAAACTACAGGCCAATACCACTGATGAACATAGATGCAAAGATCCTCAACAAAATACTAGCACACAGAACCCAACAACACATTAAAAAGATCATAAACATTGATCAAGTGGGATTTAACCCAGGGATGCAAGGATTCTTCAATATATGCAAATCAATCAGTGTGATTCGCCATATTAACAAACTGAAGAATAAAAACCATATGATCAACTCAATAGATCCAGAAAAAGCTTTTGACAAAATTTAACACCGATTTATGATAAATACCCTCCAGAAAGTGGGCATAGAGGGAATCTGCCTCAACATAATAAAGGCCATATATGACATACCACAGCAAACATCATTCTCAATGGTTGAAAGCTGAAAGCATTTCCTTTAAGATCAGGAACAAGACAAGGATGTCCACCCTTACCACTATTATTCAACATAGTTTTGGAAGTCCTAGCCACAGCAATCAGAGAAGAAAAAGAAATAAAAGGAAAACAAATTGGAAAAGAAGTAGTAATACTGTCACTGTTTGTATATGACATGATACTATGCAGAGAGTCCTAAATATGCCACCAGAAAATTACTAGAGCTGATCAATAAATTTGGTAAAACTGCAGGATACAAATTTAATGCACAGAAATCTCTTGCATTCCTATACACTAATGATGAATATTCAGAAAGAGAAATTAAGGAAACACTCCCACTTACCATTGCAACAACAAAAACAAAAATAAAATGCCTAGGAATAAACCTACCTAGGGAGACAAAAGACCTTCACTGAGAAATCTTTAAGACACTGATGACAGAAATTAAAGATGATACAAACAGATGGAGAGATATACCATGTTATTTGATTGGAAGAATCAATATTGTGAAAATGACTATACTACTCAAAGCAATCTACAGATTCAATGCAATCCCTATCAAACTACCAATGGCAATTTTTACAGAAGTAGAACTAAAAATTTTAAAATATATTGGAAACACAAAAGACCCTGAATAGCCAAAGCAATCCTGAGAAAGAAAAAACAGAGCTGGAGGAATCAGGCTCCCAGACATCAGACTATACTACAAAGCTACAGTCACCAAAATAGTATGGTACTGACACAAAATCAGGAATATAGATCAATGGAACAGAAAGCCCAGAGATAAACCCACGCACCTATGGTCAACTAATCTATGATGGAGAAAAGACAGCCTCTTTAATAGGTCGTGCTGGGAAAACTGGACAACTACATGTAAAAGAAGGAAATTAGAACACTCCCTAACACTATACACAAAAATAAACTCAAAATGCATTAGAGACATAAATGTAAGACTGGACACTATAAAACTCTTAGAGGAAAACATAGGCAGAGCACTCTTTGACATAAATCACAACAAGATCCTTTTTGACCCACCTCCTAGAGTAAGGGAAGTAAAAACAAAAATAAACAAATGGGACCTAATGAAATTTAAAAGCTTTTGCACAGCAAAGGAAATCATAAACAGGACGAAAGGACAACCCTCAGAAAGGGAGAAAATATTTGCTAATGAATCAATGGACACAGGATTAATCTCCAAAATATATAAACAGCTCTTGCAGCTCAATATAAAAAAAAACAAACAACCCAATCCAAAAACGGGCAGAAGACCAAAATAGACATTTCCCCAAAGGAGACATACAGATGGCCAAGAAGCACACGAAAAGGTGATCAACATCACTAATTATTAGAGAAATGCAAATCAAAGCTACAGTGAGGTATCACCTCACACCAGTTAGAATGGGCATCATCAGAAAATCTACAAACAACAAATGCTGGAGAGGGTGTGGAGAAAAGGGAACCCTCTTCAACTGTTGGTGGGAATATAAAATGATACAGCCACTTTGGAGAACAGTATGGAGGTTCCTTAAAAAACTAAAAGTAGAATTACCATATGACCCAGCAAGCCCACTACTGGGCATACACCCAGAAAAAACCATAATTCAAAAATACACATGCATCCCAATGTTCATTGAAGCACTATTAACAATAGCCAGGTCATGGAAGCAAACAAATGCCCATTGACAGAGGAATGGATAAGGAAGATGTGGTACATATATACAATGGAATATTACTCAGCCATAAAAAGGAATGCAATTGGGTCATTTGTAGAGATGTGAATGAATCTCGAGACTGTCCTACAGAGTGAAGTAAGTCAGAAAGAGAAAAACATTATTGTATATTAATGCATATATGTTGTACATAGAAAAATGGTACAGATGAACTGGTTTGCAGGGCAGAAATTGAGAAACAGATGTAGAGAACATACGTATGGACACCAAGGGAGGAAAGAGGTGGGAGGGGGCTGGTGGTGTGATGACTTGCAAGATTGGTATTGACATAGATACACTAATATGTATATAATGGATAACTAATAAGAACCTGCTGAATAAAATAATAAATAAAATAAAATTCAAAAAAATAAACACGCATTTTTGATAAAAACCCTACAGAAACTAGGCATAGAGGGAACTTTCCTCAACATAATAAAGGCCATATATGACAAACCCACAGCCGACATCGTTCTCAATGGTGAATAACTGAAACCATTTCCACTAAGATCAGGAACAAGACAAGGTTGCCCAGTCTCACCACTATTATTCAACATAGTTTTGGGAGTTTTAGTCACAGCAATCAGGGAAGAAAAAAAAATAAAAGGAATCCAAATCACATGTCACTGTTTGCAGATGACATGATACTATACATAGAGAATCCTACAGATACTACCAGAAAACTACTAGAGCTTATCAATGAATTTGGTAAAGTAGCAGGATACAAAATTAATGCACAGAAATCTCTTGCATTCCTATACACTAATGATGAAAAATCTGAAAGAGAACACTCCCCTTTACCATTGCACCAAAAAGAATAAAATACCTAGGAATAAACCTACCTAAGGAGACAAAACAAAACCTGTATGCAGAAAACTATAAGACACTGATGAAAGGTATTAAAGATGATACAAACAGATGGAAAGATATACCATGTTTTTGCATTGGAAGAATCAATCTTGTGAAAATGACTATACTACCCAAAGCAATCTACAGATTCAATGCAATCCCTATCAAACTACCAATGGCATTTTTCACAGAACTAGAAAAAAACATTTCACAATTTGTATGGAAACACTAAAGACCCCAAATAGCCAAAACAATCTTGAGAAAGAAAAACGGAGCTGGAGGATTTAGGGTCCCTGACTTCAGACTATACTACAAAGCTACAGTAATCAAGATAGTATGGTACTGGCACAAAAAAAGAAGTACATATCTATGGAACAGGATAGAAACCCAGAGGTAAACCCGTGCACCTATGGTCACCTTATTTTTGATAAAGGAGGCAAGAATATACAATGGAGAAAAGACAGTCTCTTCAATAAGTGGTGTTGGAGAAACTGGACAGCTACATGTAAAAGAATGAAATTAGAATACTCCCTAACACCATACACAAAAATCAACTCAAAATGGATTACAGACCTAAATGTAAGACCAGACAGTATAAAACTCTTAGAGGAAAACATAGGCAAAACACTCTATGACATAAATCACAGCAAGATACTTTTTGACCCACCTCCTAGAGAAATGGAAATAAAACAAAAATAAACAAATGGGACCTAATGATACTTAAAAGCTTTTGCACAGCAAAGAAAACCATAAACAAGATGAAAAGGCAACCCTCAGAATGGGAGAAATTATTAGCAAATGAAGCAACTGATAAAGGATTAATCTTCAAAATTTACAAGCAGCTCATGCAGCTCAATATCAAAAAAACAAACAACCCAATTGAAATATGGGCAGAGGCCCTAATAGACATTTCTCCAAAGAAGATATTCAGATAGCCAGCAAAGACATGAAAGAATGCTCAACATTACGAATCATTAGAGAAATGCAAATGAAAACTACAATGAGTGAGCACCTCATCCCAGTCAGAATGGCCATCATCAAAAAATTTACGAACAATAAATGCTGTTGAGGGTGTGGAGAAAAGGGAACCCTCTTGCACTGTTGATGGGAATGTAAGTTGATACAGCCACTCTGGAGAACAGTATGGAGGTTCCTTAAAAAACTAAAAATAAAACTACCATACGACCCAGCAATCCCACTAATGGGCATATACCCCGAGAATACCATAATTCAAAAAGAATCATATACCAAAATGTTCATTGCAGTTCCATTTACAACAACCATGACATGGAAGCAACTTAAGCGTCCATCGACAGATGAATGGATAAAGAAGATGTGACACATATATACAATAGAATTTTGCTCAGGCATAAAAAGAAACGAAATTGAGTTATTTGTAGTGAGGTGGATGGACCTAGAGACGGTCATACAGAGTGAAGTAAGTCAGGAAGAGAAAATCAAATACCATATTATAACATATATATATATAGAATAAAAAAAAATTGGTTCTGAGGAACCCAGGGGCAGGACAGGAATAAAGACGCAGATGTAAAGAATGGACTTGAGGACACGGGGAGGGGGAAGTGTACGCTGAGACAAAGTGGCATGGACTTATGTGTACTACTAAATGTAAAATAGACAGCTAGTGGGAAGCAGCTGCATAGCACAGGGAGATCAGCTCGGTGCTTTGTGACCACCTAGAGGGGTGGGATAGGGAGGGTGGGAGGGGGATGCAAGAGGGAGGAGATATGGGGATATATGTTTATGCATAGCTGATTCACTTTGTTATAAAGCAGAAACTCTCACACCATTGTAAAGCAATTATACTCCAATAAAGATGTTAAAAAAATCACACTGTGTAGGTCTTATTTGGATCCTGATTCAAACAAACTTACCAAAAAATTATTAGTCTATTGGAAATGCGAATACTGACTGGCTATGACATTAAGAAATTGTTATTTTCTATGACCGCCTATTGGTAAGATGATTGTGTTTAAAAATGAGGCCTTATCTTTTAGAGATAAACATTGAAATAGGCACAGTTGAAATGATGCAATATCTATGTTTGGGATTGGCTTCAAAATAATACAGGGCTGGAGGGAAGAGACACAAGACTGGCCACAAGTTAGTAATGGTTGAACCTCTGTGATGGGTGCATGGGAATTTGTTACACCAGTCTGTCTATCTACTTTTGTGGATGATTGAAATTCCCTATTATTATAAGTAAAGAAAGAAAAGAGAAGAAAGAAAGAGAAGAAGGGAGAGAAGAAGGGAAGAAGTAAGGAAGAAAGGAAAGAAAGGAGGTAAGTTTTGTTTTGGACATGTGGAGTTTGAGCTGCTAATCTGATATCCAGACAGAGATGTTGAGTCAGTAGTTGAGCACGTGAGACTGAAGTTCTGGAGACGGTTAAGGCGAGGGACAACAGTTAAGAAGTCCTAAATTAATAAATATAGGAAAATCATTTGACTTTATGAGAATCACCTTAAAAATGAGTAAAACGTGAGAGAAAGAAGATGTTACAGACTAAATCTTAAGAATTTCCAAAGTTGAGAGGCCTGGAAGATGAGGTAGGAAAGGAGCTGCACTGTTGACCATTGCATTTGGCAGAGGGAGGTCACTGCTGATCTGGATGGACCACAGCAGTTTGAGGGAGGGTGAGGTGTTTTCCAGAAGGCAGAGAAGGAGACCAGAGGCAGTGAGTATTGTTGAGTCTTTAGAAGAGTTCTGTAAGACAGCAGAAGGGAAATGAGACAGAGAAGTGAGTGGGACAGAGGACTGACAGGTTATTTTTCAAGATGGGAAGAATTGCAGCATGTTTTAAATTTTTATTTATTTATTTTTAACATCTTTATTGGAGTATAATTGCTTTACAATGGTGTGTTAGTTTCTGCTTTATAAAAAGGTGATTCAGATATACATATACATATATCCTCATATCTCCTGCCTCTTGCATCTCCCTCCCACCCTCCCTATCCCACCCCTCTAGGTGGTTGCAAAGCACCGAACTGATCTACCTGTGCTATGCGGCTGCTTCCCACTAGCTGTCTATTTTACATTTGGTAGTGTATATATGTTCATGCCACTCTCTCACTTCATCCCAGCTTACATATCCCCCTCCCTGTGTCCTCAAGTCCATTCTCTACATCTGCGTCTTTATTCCTGTCCTGCCCCTAGTTCTTCAGAACTTTTTTTTTTTAGATTCCATATATATGTGTTAGCATATGGTATTTGTTTTTCTCTTTCTGACTTACTTCACTCTGTATGACAGACTCTAGGTCCATCCACCTCACTACAAATAACTCAGTTTCGTTTCTTTTTATGGCTGAGTAACATTCCATTGTATATATGTGCCACATCTTCTTTATCTATTCATCTGTTGACAGACACTTAGGTTGGTTCCATGTCCTGGCTATTGTAAATAGAGTTGTAGCATGTTTTTAATATGATGAGAATGACCCAGTAGAGACAGACAGTGAATAAATAATGATGGGGGAGAGAAGGGAAATTGCTAGCTGGGGGTCTTTGATCTTCCATGTGGGCCCAAAACAGGTTCATGATCAGATTAATTATGATGCATTTGGTGTTAGGACTCTTGGATCAGCAGAGGGTGCCTTTGTGACGTTCTGTGACAGCCCAGGTTGAACTCATTTTGGAGAGTGTACTGACTCAAGTGTGTTGAATGTTGCTGACAGGTCACCTAAGATGAAACCTCTCAATGTGCAGTGATTATTGATCACAAGGAAAGCAATTTTGGTGGAGCTGTGGGAATGAAATTGACTGAAATGGCTTCAAGAAAAAATAAGAGGAGAGAAAGTGGAGTCTGAGTAAAATAGAGTGGTGATGGTGGGGAGAGATTTTGGGGTCAGGGAGTTGGTTTTAGGATGGGGGAAATTATAGTGGGCGTATGTTTTGGGGTATGATTCAGTAGAAAGATAAAAAATTATTCAGGTGGTCTGAGATGAGCCAATGGAAGAAGTGGTCGCCGTGAGCAGGCACAAGTTGGGATCCAATGGAGGCCTGCATTTGGGAACTGAAGCCTCATCCTTCCTGGGCAGGGTGGGGAGAGGCAGAAATATAGGTACAGATGCATAGGGGTTGATGCAGTGCCGGAAGCATGGGTAGAACAGGGGGCTGTTCTGGATGACCAATTAGTTTTTTCAGGTCTAAAATTTATCTCAAAAACAAATTTTTATTAGAGTCTCATTGTCAGCTCTTTCTTAGTCTTCATCTTACAGATCTGACAATCATTAAATACTGTTGGTTCCGCCTACCAAGCAGGCCTTGACTCTACTCTTACCCACTGCAGTGTTGCCCCTTTCACCAGCACCACTGGCTTTGCTCATCCCGCTGAAGAGCTCAGGCTCCACAGCTGGCTGACTTTGAACTTAGCTTGAATCTGGTGGGTTTGAACTTAGCTGGAATCTAGTGGGCATTTGATGGCTGCCTGTTTTTTTTTTTTTTTAATTTATTTATTTTTGCTGTGTTGGGTCTTCGTTTCTGTCGCGAGGGCTTTCTCTAGTTGTGGCAAGCGGGGGCTACTCTTCATCGCGGTGCGCGGGCCTCTCACTGTCGCGGCCTCTCTTTTTGCGGAGCACAGGCTCCAGACACGCAGGCTCAGTACTTGTGGCTCACGGGCCTAGTTGCTCCGCGGCATGTGGGATCCTCCCAGACCAGGGCTCGAACCCGTGTCCCCTGCATTAGCAGGCAGACTCTCAACCACTGCGCCACCAGGGAAGCCCTGGCTGCCTGTTTTATCCGTTGGTAAATTGGAATAATGATAGTTCTTAACCAATAGACCAATTTAGAGGATTAAAAATAAAACTGGATATCAAGCGCTCTCTCTGCATGTCCCTGGCACATATAGGTTTGAGCTGTTAGCTTTCTCTCCCATCTTCACTTCTGCATTTCGGAGTGAGCTTTCTATTGCACAGAGCTCTGCTTTAGAACCTCTGATGCTCCCTGCTGCCCTTTGGATCAGGTTTGAACTTTTTCATCTGTCAAACCAAGCCCTTCAGGATCCGACCACACCTCCTTTTCCAGTCCCAGGTCCAGAACTTCTCTTCTGTGTTTCTTTCCTTCAGACACAGAAAATTGCCCCCCTCCAACCCATATCCTTTCTTTTTGCTTCCACAATTTTACAGAAGACACTCTTCCCCCACCTCCCAACCTGGCAAAATCCTGCCCATTCTTCAAGACTGGAAAATTGGAAAATTTCCCTGACCTCCCTCTGGACACCTCTAATTCCTTCTTAGCTCTGTCCCTTGCAACCAAGTCCAAGCCCCTACCACTCACTACACAACAGGCCAATAAATTGAGAGACAAGGTGGTGGGGCAAGGAATAATGACTTTATTCGGAAAGCCAGGAGTCCAAGAAGACGGTGGACTGTGACATTACTAAAGAACCATCTTGCCAGGGTCTCGATTCTACTTTCTTTTATAGAACAAAGTGGGGAGATGAGGAGGTACAGTGAAAAGGCCATAAATTGTTGCAAATATTTCCTGGTTTTGGCTAGATAAATTGAGATAAATAAAATTAATACATTCCCAGGAGGGGATGTATTAATTTCTTCTTCTCTGCAGCCATTCACAGGTGGGAAGGGCCAGGAAGTTTTCTGTGAGCTGAGCAAGGATATTTTAGTTTAACATTCAGGCATGGGGGCAGGATTCCAGAGATGGACCATATGTATACTTTAAGGTATAGGCAACATCGCTTTAGTGATTAACTTGTAGCAAAAACATCAGAAAACAAAGATTAAAGTAAAAAACAAAGATGTAATATGGAGTGAGATTTGTTATTTCCTATTACACCTTACCTCTAAATTTGCTTGTCTGTCCTCCGCACAATGAGCTCCCTGGGAGCAGGAGCACTGTTTTGTTCCTTTCTTTATTTTTATTGCCTTGGACTGTCTCTGGCACCAATAAACTTCTCGGGGGATGACCGTGTTAGTTATTCCTTCCTTTGTATCCATCTCTTTTCCAGCCCTTGGTATTGCACATTTGTTGAGGGTCTGTCTTCTCCATCATGCCATGAATGCCATGGGAGAAGAGACGTTATCTTTACTTCTGCCTACATTGCCAGAGCTTAACACACAGCTGTGGCTTAATAAATGATTTAAAGGATGAAATAGAATGAAAGGACCTTGCCACCACCCGAAGTGCCCGCGGCACCCCCGCAGATTCTGAGGTGGCCTCCAGATGGCGCCCGCTGCTCGCAGGTGCCCCTCGGCAGTAGTCCCGGTTGCACCGGCGGGGCGCACAGCCGGCGTCAGGCAGGTCCCTGGCAAGAGAGCAGCCTGGGCCCCAGTGGACGCACTGCCATCTCTGGGACAAAACATAGCCGTGGCAGGGGGACTTCGCCTCCCCTAGCTCTTGGGCCTCCTTGCAGATAGCTCTGGAATGTTAGTTGGGGAGGGAGAAGGGGACTGCTGCCTTGCGGTGCCTCTTGGGTGATATCTAAGCCTCTCATGCCAGCAGGTGAAGGAGTCACACCTCTGCTGATGGCTGACAGTTGCAACACGCCCACACACAAAATGTTATTTATCTATGTGGACTAAGAATGCCACCTACCATATCAGTAAATAAAGGATGTTGCAGCCATCAAGCCATCAGCCACTGTAGCCACCCCGATGGTGAGCCCTGAGGGAACTCAGGATGGAAACAAACAGGCTGCCCAGTGGTCACACACTACAGCCACCCCCAGTGGTGCACGCGGAGGGGACTCAGATTGGGAAAGCACAGGATGCTGGCCCCAGATAGCTAAGGTGCGTATCAAAGGAGTGATTTCAATGAGCCCAGACTCTAGTATTTTCCCCTACATAGTAAGCACTAAGTTCCTTAACTTGAGGTGTCTGGTTTTCTTTAATTAACAGTAATCTTTTGAGGTTCTGGCTCCCTGGTCTTTGTTTCAAAAACCCTTAGATAACCTGGCTCCTCCCTTACCTCTTTGGAGCAGTCCTTCAGAGCTGAAATGCTGCCTCCTGGGCTTGAGTCCTCAGAAAGTCTGCCGGATAAAACACAGCTCTCAACTTTTAGGTTGTGCATTTTTTTTTCAGTTGACATCTATAATAATAACAATAACAGCAAGTGCGTGGCTTTTCCAGCATACTTACTCGGTGTCAAGCATTGTTCTAAGTACTTTATCCACATTACCTCAAAGGTACATAATAAAATCATTTTTAAAATATAAATTTCTGTTTTATAGTGAAGAAACTCAGGTACAGAGGTTAAATAATTTGTATAAGATTGCTCATTTAGAAAGTCGCAGGGGTAGGGCTAGAACCCAGGCAGTCTGGCGCCAGCATCTGCAGGCTCCCAACTCGGCAACCTGCTTCCCTCTGTTGATCTGAGCACTGTGGGGGAGGGGGAAATTTCTCCCTTCGCCCCTCTTGAGTCCTTGTGGCTGGACCAATAATAACATTGACACAAGACAGATTAACAGGAGAAAAATAAAGTTTAATTAATGTTCATGGGGGTCTCACTGAAATGGGACCTAAGAAGTGGCCAAAGCAGGCGCAGCTTTAATACTTTTAGACAAAGAAAGAATACACTTGTGAGGAATTGACAAGACAAAAACAGTTAGGTTTTGGGTGCCCAATTAGTGAAGAATCTCTAAACAGAGTTTGGGCTTGGGGTAGTAAATTAAAGAAGTAATAAGTGTCAACTGAAAAAGTGCACAACCTGAAAGTTAAGAAATATGTTTTATTTGGCGGGCAAAACTGAGGACTTCGGCCTGGGACTCAGCCTGCCAGATGGCTCTGAGGGACTGCCCTGAAGAGGAGAGGGAGGAGCCAGGGTACACAGGAGATCTGCAACAAAGCCCAGGTAGTCGGAACATCAAAAGATTACTGTTAATTAAAGAAAATCAGACATCTCAAGTTTAGGAATTGAGCAATTTTCTATGTATGGGAAGATGCAAGAATCTGGGCTCACTGAAATCATTCATTTGATATGGACCTCAGCTATCTGGGGCCAGTATCCTGTGTGTCTCATCCTGAATCTCCTCAGGATGTACACTTGTGGGGTGGCTGCAGTGGCTGATGGCTTGATGGCGGGCATCCTGTTTCTATTCTGAGTTCCCTCAGGGTTCATCATCAGGGTGACTGTAACGTCATGGCTTGATGGCTTCAATGAATCCTTTGTCTACTGATATGGCAGGCAACATTTTTTCACTCATACGTGGTTTGTTTATATAGGCTTCTGGGCCTAAATTCCCTGTCTCTGGAGATAAGGGACTTTACCTTCAGAGGCAGGAGTGCACCTTTATTTCCTGCCCTCAGGGAGACAGAAGGGAGGGACAGGGTGTCCCTCTTGCATTGGGCATTTCTTAAATAACTTTAATTCAAAATAATCAATAGGCCATTGAGGCACATTTTGCAGTAGCCTGCCCTGTACTCCAACAATAGCCATCCAGCTGTCTAGCCAGGTAGTGCACAGCAAACCATTTCTCAAACACCTACTATTTACCAAGTACCTTGTTTGCATTGCAGATGAGCAGGTGAAGGAGAAAGTGTCTCCCTTTCAGGAGCTCCAGGCTGTGAAGGGAGACGGAAGTGTTGGGAGTGAGTATGCCAAGAAGGTGTCCCCGAGAGGAAGGAGGAAAAGGAACTTGGCTGTTCTCTGACGGTGCTTTCTTATTCAAACCTCCCCTTTCCCTCTGGTTGGGAAGGAACAGGAGAGGATTCTGTCCCCTCTGCTCAGTGCTGGTTCATGGTCCCATGCTCCCTGGGCATCTCCTACCATTTCTTCCCCCATTTGAACCTTTAGCACTCACCTGGCCTGGACCACAGCCAGGTCCACTCTTTTCCTGTCTCACATTGTGCTCCTGCCAGGTTCCCTCCCAAAGCACCTCAAGCGATATTTAGGAGACAAAGAAATGAGAACACTGAGTGGATATTTGATGATATTAAGGAATTTTTATCTTCCTTAATAGAGGCATTGAGGTAATTTTTTTAAATAATCAATTTAAAGAGATATACACTGAAATATTAAAGGATGAAACCAAATGATACCTGGGATTGCCTCAAAATAACACACGAGGGGAGAAATAGATGGGATTTTGGATAGAACAAGATTGGGGTGATGGGTACCTATGGGTTCATTGTACTCTTCTATCTACTTTTACCTTTCACTGAATTTGTCCATATGAAAAGTTTAAAAAAAGATATATTAGGCACTAAAATGAAGGGTTGTAAACGCAAGAACTCGGAACCTTAAGAGAGTATGGTGGTGGTGGGCAGAATTGGGAAAGACTTAAAATTGACAAGCACAACAAAGTGGAAACATCATATTTCTGCTTTTCTAGAGTTAGTTTGTAGGCAACTACCAATTCACCTTCCCCCTGCCCCCACCATCAGCCAGGCTGTGGCCCAGTGTCCATCTTTGGAGAGCCCACCTCCTTCACCTGGCATGCGGGAATCCTGGAGGTCTGTGGGGGTCTTAATGAAGCTCCTTCAGGCTTCTGATTAGGAAGTGGCCCCCTGGCCAGCCTGCATAGCTGTGGCTACCCCTGCCCTCATTGCCACAGGACACTGCTGTTGAGCACTGGCCCCTTACCTTGACTGCTCCTGCTTCTTGCCCTCGTGTAGGGGTACCTGCTTGGGTGGGGACTGCAGAAGGAGGCTGGCTGCCTAGTGACTCCTTCTGGGCTCTGCTTTACCCAGGCAGCCTCTTGTCCTCTCAGGCTACAATCCTGAGCCTTGATTTCAGGATGCTTGTCCTGGCCCTGGTGGGGGCTGACCCCTTCCCACAGGATAAGAAGTCCACAGGCCAAGAAGTCTGTGCCAACCAAGCTCAGTCCCTCCCTTTAGACTGTATTTGGGTACTTGGGATTCAAAATTCCCTGCCCAAATACCCCATTCTCTTCCAGGGCTTCATGAGCCTCTTCCCCATCTGTCCTGCCTATGGTGAGCTCACCTAAGTCTCAGGGGTAGCTAAGGGCAGCTGTTTGTAGAGGGCTTTTGGATAGGATTTGGACATGTGGTTTGAGGTGTGTGTTTAATGCCTGCTGGGTGGGATTGGGAGTGGGAAGAGAAGGTGGGAGTATGGGCTCACTGTCTCCATGTATACTCTTACAAATGTTAGGGGCAGGTGTAAGCTTGGGGTGCATTTGGGAAAGGAAAAATATTATTCCTCCCTTCCTGCTGAGTCACCCCTTTCCTACCCTTCTCTTCCTCTACGGTGGATTAAAAGATTTCTTGCAGAAAAACACATCAACCAACTTATGAACAAAAACAACACCTCAAATTATACCTACATACAAATGGGCACAACCCCTGCACCCAGACATTGAACACTGAGTGGACCACCCAGCAACATGCCTTCGAAGGGACACTCTTAAGAGGTTTTGGGGAGGGTTAGCCTCTGAAGGGGACAAACAGGGACTGACACTTGCCTCAGATTTGTAGGGAGAGAGGACATCTCAGAGGAGGAGACAACTGGAAGTCAGCCTTGTTGGCACACTTGGCAGTGGCACTTTGAAGGCTCTCCCTCTAGGGCAAGGGGCTGCCAGCTGTTGTTCCCTGCACAACTTCCTCTTCAAATGTAAACTGATTTAGAAACCAAATATGATAAATAAATGCTGTGGAGCTATTCTGGCTGAAACAGGGTTGGAGGGCAGGGTGACTGTCCTGCTTGGTGACCCTCCCACCTGCTCCTGAGGAACAAGTTGGAAACATCCAGATCTGTTGGAAATGCACTAGATGAGAGAAGCACAGATCAGTCTGCACCTGGCCGTTCTAGGCCCCGAGGGCAGGAGCTCAGGGACAAAGTGGGGGCAAAGTGGACCAATGTTGGACACAGGACAGTCTCCCGTTCTCCTCAGGGCCAGAACACATAAGCAGTTTCTCCCATGTTCTCATTATCTGCCTTTAAATAAGACAATGTAAGAAGTTCTCTGTAATGTGCAAAGAACTAAGTAAACATGGGTGATTTCCACCAGTGAAAGAGAAGGTGTGGGTATTCGTGGCCTGGGTGTTCTATCTCGTCATCTACTGTGTTCCTTTTGTTCAAAATCCTGTGCTGGTTATGAAGCTAATGTCTCTCAGCTCAGACCCACCCTTTTACACTCTACTCTGTGACACTGGGGCTGTGACTTTGAAAACCACAATTCTCTGTGGCCAGCTAGCTCCAGGTTAGGCTCTGTCAACAATGTGGGTTACAAGGCTGGAGGAGGGAGCAGGGACTCGCTCCTTCCTCGCTGCTTCTTGCTCCCATGAGCATAACTCTAGCAATGACTGTTCTTTCTAATAGCTATGTGTTCCAGTTTCCAATTTTTTCTACACTCCCAGCATCTACCTCACAGATGCTAGGCAGTTGCCCCTCCTTGGAGGTCTGGGTTCCAGCTCTGCAGGGCTCCTCTGCCAAACTTCTAAAGGATTAGGACCTCAATCTCTTCCCCTTGCTCTCCAGTCCCAGAGATGGAGCTGCCTGCTGCAGCTACAGCCTCTGTGTTTATCTTGAAATTCCTTTCTTACCTTTTCAGCCTCCAGTACTTGTATCACCTATTGCCTAGGTTAAATTCTTTCTGTCAGAATAACTGGTGTGCATTGCAACAAAAAGAATAAAATATCTAGGAATACACCTACCTGAGGAGACAAAAGACCTGTATGCAGAAAATTATAAGACACTGATGAAAGAAATTAAAGATGATACAAATAGATGGAGAGATATACCATGTTCCTGGATTGGAAGAATCAACATTGTGAAAATGACTGTACTACCTAAAGCAATCTATAGATTCAATAAAATCCCTATCAAACTACCACTGGCATTTCTCACAGAACTAGAACAAAAAATTTCACAATTTGTATGGAAACACAAAAGACCCCGAATAGCCAAAGCAATCTTGAGAACGAAAAACGGAGCTGGAGGAATCAGGCTCCCTGACTTCAGACTATACTACAAAGCTACAGTAATCAAGACAGTATGGTACTGGCACAAAAACAGAAAGATAGATCAAGGGAACAGGATAGAAAGCCCAGAGATAAACCCACGCACATATGGTCACCTTATCTTTGATAAGGGAGGCAGGAATGTACAGTGGAGAAAGGACAGCCTCTTCAATAAATGGTGCTGGGAAAACTGGACAGGTACATGTAAAAGTATGAGATTAGATCACTCCCTAACACCATACACAAACATAAACTCAAAATGGATTAAAGACCTAAATGTAAGGCCAGACAACATCAAACTCTTAGAGGAAAACATAGGCAGAACACTCTATGACATAAATCACAGCAAGATCCTTTTTGCCCCACCTCCTAGAGAAATGGAAATAAGAACAAAAATAAACAAATGGGACCTAATGAAACTTCAAAACTTTTGCACAGCAAAGGAAACCAAAAACAAGACCAAAAGGCAACCCTCAGAATGGGAGAAAATATTTGCAAATGAAGCAACTGACAAAGAATTAATCTCCAAAATTTATAAGCAGCTCGTTCAGCTCAATAGCAAAAGAACAAACAAGCCAATCCGAAAGTGGGCAGAAGACCTAAATAGACATTTCTCCAAAGAAGATATACAGACTGCCAACAAACACATGAAAGAATGCTCAACATCACTAATCATTAGAGAAATGCAAATCAAAACTACAGTGAGTAGCACCTCACACCAGTCAGAATGGCCATCATCAAAAAATCTAGAAACAATAAATGCTGGAGAGGGTGTGGAGAAAAGGGAACACTCTTGCACTGCTGGTGGGAAGGTGAATTGGTCCAGCCACTATGGCGAGCAGTATGGAGGTTCCTTAAAAAACTACAAATAGAACTACCATATCACCCAGCAATCCCACTACTGGGCATATACCCTGAGAAAATCATAATTCAAAATGAGTCATGTACCAAAATGTTCATTGCAGCTCTATTTACAATAGCCCAGAGATGGAAACAACCTAAGTGTCCCTCATCTGATGAATGGATAAAGAAGATGTGGCACATATATACAATGGAATATTACTCAGCCATAAAAAGAGACGAAATTGAGCTATTTGTAATAAGGTGGAAAGACCTAGAGTCTGTCATACAGAGTGAAGTAAGTCACAAAGAGGAAGACAAATACCATATGCTAACATATATATATGGAATTTAAGAAAAAATGTCATGAAGAATCTAGGGGTAAAACAGAAATAAAGACAGAGACCTACTTGAGAATGGACTTGAAGATATGGAGAGGGGGAGGGGTAAGCTTTGACAAAGTGAGAGAGAGGCATGGACATATATACACTACCAAACGTAAGGTAGATAGCTAGTGGGAATCAGCCGCATAGCATAGGGAAATCAGCTCGGTGCTTTGTGACTGACTGGAGGGGTGGGATAGGGAGGGTGGGAGGGAGAGAGACGCAAGAGGGAAGGGATATGGGAACAGATGTATATGTATAACTGATTCACTTTGTTATAAAGCAGAAACTAATACACCATTGTGAAGCGATTATACTCCAATAAAATTGTAAAAAAAAAAAATAACTGGTGTGGTTTCTATTTTCCCATTGAGACCTGATTGGTACACACCACTGAGAGGCATTGCTTTGAGGGACAGATGAGGGTGTGGCCTTGCCTGGCTGAGCTGCTTTGAGGAGCCCAACCTCAGAAAACCTGTCAGCAACCCCAACTAGTCAACATCTATGGTAAAGGAACTCTCTTGTCACAGGGAAATCCCCTAATCTAATGCAACATTTATAAACAAACTCACTCCAGGAGGGAGGGCTTAATTTAAGAAAGCCAGTAGGAACCCTAAATCTTTTCATTCCAATCAAAGCTGTCAGAGTCAGTTAGCTTCAAAGCTAGTCAGGTGGTCCCAAAGCTGCCATCTGCCCAGCAGCTGTCCTGTCACCAAGGAAACCACAGGCTGGAGTGGAAAGCAATGAACAGGGCCCCCAGGAACCAGCCTGAAACTCAATCATCTGACATGTTTGTCATTATCAACTCTGCTACGGTGAAGCATCTCTTGCATGAATGATTCTCTGAAATTCTTCTGCCTCAGTCCACCTGTCTTCTGTTTTCCAAATTGGGAATATGCCACCTCTGAGAAAGACATGCGCTGGCAGGCATAACAGATAACAAGGAGAGTCACTTGTTTCCTCAATAACAGATAAGGCAGACTGTCTGCTGCATTGACACCAGGACTAGTGTCTTTGGGGCTCCCTCTCTACTTTCCCAGGCCCTAGTGACTGCTAGTTATCTAGGCCCCTGAGTGGTGGCCATCAAGTTTGCCCACCCTGCCCGTGCAGCAGCACCAGGAGAGCATGCTCTGTAAGTCCCCTTCCCTCTATCTGAGTTGATGTTTGATGTTACCACCCTGCAAATGATTAAACAAACTTCCATCTTATTAATGACTGATAACTTCACCTGTGACAAGAGTATTCACTCACTTAATCGATCATTCCACAAGTATTCACTGAGCACCTTCTATGTGCCAGGCACTAGGCTGGGCATTGAAGTTAATAATAATGATTAATCATTTATTAGTGGTGGATGGAACCAGCAGACACTTAGATAGGATGGTCAGGGAGGGCAGTTCTGAGAAGGGGACATATCGGCTGTATTCCAGACATCTATTGCTATGCAACAAGCGACCCCAAAACTTAGCAGCTTAAAACAATGGTAGCTGCTATTTTGCTCACAAATCTGTTATTTAGGTGGGGTTTGGTAGAGCATGTCTCTGTTCTACCTAGCATCAACTGGGGCAGCTTGGAGGATGGGGACTGAACTCATCTGAAATCTTCCTCATTTACATGTCTAGTGGTTGATGCTGGCTGTTGCTAGGGACCTGAACTGGGCAGTCAGCTAAGACACCTGCATGTGTCCTCTCCATGTGGCTCCTTTCATGGTGGCTGGGTTCCAAGGGTGAGCCTCCCGAGAGAGAACCAAGTTGGAAGCTGTATCACCTTTTTTGACCTAGTTTTAGAAGTCAGAGTCACTTTAAACAGGGTCACTTCGGCAGCATTTTATTCATTGGAAGCAAGGGGAGGGAAAATCAGATCCAACATTTTGATAGGTTAAAGCCCAAGAATTTGTAGATGTGTTTAAAACCATGACAAACTATGACCTAAAGAAGAAATTAGTAGAAGAATATTCCAGGAAGAGGTCCTAGTATGTGAAGTCCCTGCGGGTGGAAAAAGCTTGGTGTGTTCAAAGCAATGAAAGGCCAGCAATACTGGAGCACAGTGAACAAGAGGGTATGTATGAGAGGAGGTTAGAGGTGACAGAGCCATCTGAAGCAGTAATGTGAGTTTGGAATTTATTGTGGGTACAGTGGGAGTCACTGGATTATTTAAGATTTAAATTCACACCTTGAAAGAATCCTCCAGTTGCTACACAGAGCATGGATTGAGGTGATATTGGAATAGGGAAAACCAGTTAGGACACTACTGGAGTGGTCCAGAGGAGATATAGATGATGATGGCTTGGATAAGAATGTTGGCATGGGAGATTAAGAGATGTAGATGCACTTGAAAAAAAGGTGGGAAGAATGGAAAGAATTTATTAACAGACTGGATGTGAGACTGAGGGAAAAGAAAGTAAGTAAGAATAAGGATTCTGGGGTTTCAGGCTTTGGTATCTATATGGATTGTGGAGCCATTTCCTTTGATTGGAATACTAAGGGAGGAACTCATTGATATGTGTGAAAGGTAAAATCTAGAGTCCATTTTTAAGCATTTCAAGTTTGAGACTTTTGAGAGGTATGCTAGTGGCAAGGAATAGACAGTTGGATATATGAGCTTGAAACTTCTTGGAGAGTGTGGGGTTGGAAATATAAATTTGGGAATCATTAGCATATAGATGGTATTTAAAGCCATGGGCCTGGATGAGCTCACCTAGGGATCTAGAGTGAGCAAAAGAGTATGAAGGTTTAGCTCTGGAAAAAGTAGCCTTCAAAGGAGACTGAGAAAGAGTGGCTAGAAAGACAGGAAGGAAACTAGGGTACTGGATGTTATGGAAACCAAGAAAGGAGTCTTAGAAAGAGGGAATTCAGAAATAAAGAATTGATCTGAATGACCCTAAAGCTCCTCCAGATCTGAATGTCTATGATTTTATGAATGTCTCAAATCACTTCAAGCTTGGAAATTCTGTGACTCTATAGTGTGTTTGGAAAAACAAACTTCCTAATGAATCATTGGGTATCTCCAAAGACTATAAAAATTAATTCTTCACAATGAGGTTTTTTTTTTTTTTTTTTTGCAGCATGCAGGCCTCTCACTGTTGTGGCCTCTCCCGTTGCGGAGCACAGGCTCCGGACGCGCAGGCTCAGTAGCCATGGCTCACAGGCTTAGCCCCTCCGTGGCATGTGGGATCTTCCCGGACCAGGGCCCGCACCCGTGTCCCCTGCATCGGCAGGCGGACTCTCAACCACTGCGCCACCAGGGAAGCCCCACAATGAGGAATTTTATATCTGGGCCTTAAAGTGATCAAGGGTAAGGTAAAGTGTCGAACAAAATGAGGATCCCTGGAGAGAAGCTTGGGCAACAATGCAAGTGGAAAAATATAAATGGGGTTATCAGATCTCTTCTTCTAGTAGGGATCACTTAGTCATGGTAGACCCCAGGAGTTGGGGACAAATGACAGCCCCTGTCTCTAGACAGGAACATGTGTGGAACCCAATCCTTGGTTTCTCTCACTGTGGGGGTACTCTCTGAACCTCTACTCCACTTGTAGGGTTGACCTGTTGTCTTGAGGAACCCCAAGATTTGTGCCAATAGGGTCCTCTGAGGACTCTTGGCTGGGCCTTGGTCTGGGAGGACAGCCTGGCAACTAAATTGCTCCTACTGGCTGATACGGAATTGTGTGAGATTGGGTCACCAGAATGCAACTGACACACTGATTTAGGGTGACTCTCACATCAGACACAGGGCACTGGGCTACTAATGATCCACTGCCAATACTCAGACTTGAGCTGCATGTGTGGGCCCATGCCTCAGCTATCACTCATCTGTGTTCCAACCATAGTGTCATCTCTGATTTATAGCACTCAAAGGTGTGGGACGGTGGCAGGCATTCTTTATCCTGTATACCCCCTTGCCACTGGGGGTTGTCATCCCATGCCCTCCTCAGGCTTTGTACCATACATCAGAAAGCCCTCCTGGGGTGGCTGTGCATACCTCCTCTGAGGGTTTTTCAGAATATTGCTTTGCAATGCCAACAGGCTCTTCCAACCAATGTCCTCTCTTGTCTCCAAGTGATATGGTGATAGTGTGCTTTCCCAGGTCAGTCTTAAGCTATGTCCAAAAAGGAATAAACATTTTTTGTGTTACCAGGACTGTTTTCCTTGCTCCATTCATGTCTCCTTACCTCTCCTCCCTGTTGATGGTAGTGTTTGGAAGCAGGACTGCAGGCAACACTAAAAATGATTACATTCTAAAAATGCAGTGATTACAGCCTAAAGAATTCAAGAGAATATGTGGTTTGAAGGTGTGTTGTTCTATGTTAACATTATCAAACTTCAAGCAGAAAATTTAACATAATCAGAAAATTGATTATCATTCATACTTTCATGCATACAAGACTTGGTAAGGCTTGCATTTTTTGGTCATCATCAATGAAGCACAGAGACACCATTTGAGAGAGTATGCACAGGTGCCATGATCCATGTTGCAGTGTCATGAGTAATGATGCAAGCAGAATTAAATAAATGGGATTAGAGGACTGAAGAGGCACAAAAAACAAACAAAAAACCCAAACACAAAACCATACTGTTTCAATACAAACAGGTTTCAAAGAGCTCTAGCATTGTGAGCAATTGCTATCGCTATTGTGTTGCTGCCTTTTTCTCACTGTGAGTGATGTAACATAAGCCAAAAGAGCATAAAAAGATGTTTTCTGCACCTGAACAGGAATAATTGATGCCTGGATTCTATGAAGAGTCTTCATGTGCAGTCTTAATACAATGAACAAATATGTAAATACCTCTATTGATGATGCTAAATCTTCATTGATTAAATATCAACACTTCACATGGGCCCATAAATTTTGAAATACATTTTAAAATCAAATTGTTTAGATAGACAAGAGCCATTAAAAACTATCTTTCCAGGTTCCTGCACATCAGGGGTGGCCCTGGTCATTGGTGATCTTGAAAATGCAGCCTCAGTGGACTGGTGGTGATAAATACCTCACTGGAATAAGTGCAAAAGGGAGCGAAAAAGGAAAAATTGGAGACAATGAATATAGATAAGTGTGCAAAAGACTTCTGTTGCAAATAAGAGCAAAGAATGGAGGCAGAAGGGACTTCCCTGGTTGCGCAGTGGTTAAGAATCCACCTGCCAATGCAGGGGACACAGGTTCAAGCCCTGGTCCAGGAAGATCCCACATGCCACTGAGCAACTAAGCCTGTGTGCCACAACTACTGACCCACATGCCACAACTACTGAAACCCACAGGCCTAGAGCCCATGCTCCACAACAAGATAAGCCACCACAATGAGAAGTCTGCACACCACAATGAAGAGTAACCCCCGCTCGCTGCAATTAGAGAAAGCCTGCATGCAACAAGAAGACCCAACACAGCCAAAAATAAAAATAAATAAGTAAAAATTAAAAAAATGTTTTCAAAAAAAAATGAAGCAGAAGTTGCAGGAGTCACGAGTGAATTTTTTGTAAAGATGTATGCTGCCCTAACACCATACACA
Organism: Mesoplodon bidens; assembly: GCF_964165515.1. Taxonomy (NCBI): domain Eukaryota; kingdom Metazoa; phylum Chordata; class Mammalia; order Artiodactyla; family Ziphiidae; genus Mesoplodon; species Mesoplodon bidens. The sequence goes on along the minus strand of NC_138170.1, from coordinate 859,239 downwards.
CACACACACAAACCTCAAAAGGGATTAAAGACTTAAATGTAAAGCCAGACACTACAAAACTCTTAGAGGAAAACACAGGCAGAACACTTTATGACATCAATCACAGCAAGACCCTTTCTGACCCACCTCCTAGAGAAATGGAAATAAAAACAGAAATAAACAAATGGGACCTAATGAAACTTAAAAGCTCTTGCACAGCAAAGGAAACCATAAACAAGACGAAAAGATAACCCTCAGAATGGGAGAAAATATTTGCAAATGAAGCAACTGACAAAGAATTAATCTCCAAAATATACAAACAGCTCATGCAACTCAATGTCAAAAAAAAAAACAATCCAATCCAAAAATGGGCAGAAGTCCTAAATAGACATTTTTCCAAAGAAGATATACAGATTGCCAACAAACACATGAAAGGATGCTCAACATCACTAATCATTAGAGAAATGCAAATCAAAACTACAATTAGTAGCACCTCACACCAGTCAGAATGGCCATCATCAAAAAATCTACAAACAATAAATGCTGGAGAGGGTGTGGAGAAAAGGGAACCCTCTTGCACTGTTGGTGGGAATGTAAACTGATACAGCCACTATGGAGAACAGTATGGAGGTTCCTTAAAAAACTATAAATAGAACTACCATACGACCCAGCAATCCCACTTCTGGGCATATACCCTGAGAAAACCATAATTCGAAAAGAGTCATGTACCACAATGTTCATTGCAGCTCTATTTACAATAGCCAGGACATGGAAGCAACTTAAGTGTCCATCGACAGATGAACAGATAAAGAAGATGTGGCACATATATACAATGGAATATTACTCAGCCATAAAAAGGAACGAAATAGAGTTATTTGTAGTGAGGTGGATGGACCTAGAGTCTGTCATACAGAGTGAAGTAAGTCAGAAAGTGAAAAACAAATACCATATGCTAACACATATATATGGAATCTTTAAAAAAAATGGTTCTGAAGAAACCAGGGGCAGGACAGGAATAAAGACGCAGACCTACTAGAGAATGGACTTGAGGACATGGGGAGGGGGAAGGGTAAGCTGGGACAAAGTGAGAGAGTGGCATGGACATATATACACTACCAAATGTAAAATAGATAGCTAGTAGGAAGCAGCCACATAGCATAGGGAGATCAGCTCGGTGCTTTGTGACCACCTAGAGGGGTGGGATAGGGAGGGTGGGAGGGAGACGCAAGAGGGAGGGGATATGGGGATATATGTATATGTACAGCTGATTCACCTTGTTATACAGCAGCAACTAACACAACAATGTAAAGCAATGATACTCCAATAAAGATGTAAATAAAAAAAATACTGGACCCACCACTACTCAAAAAGGACAAATAGATTATAAGGAGTCATGGAAAATTCATTCATGTTATATCAAGCAAGTAGAAGACTAACTAGAACTTCTCCCATTAAGTACAGGCAACATTTTTTAAAATAACAAAAGAGTATGGAAAATGTACAAATATGCTACAGTAAAATATTAAAAGAATGGAAGGTGGTACACAAAAGACAGTTGAAGAACCCCATCTGGAAGAAAACATGCTCTATGAAACAGAAAAATTGCCCACAAGTGCTTCATGTGATTTAAAATTTTAATAAGACTTAAAACAAGAACTTAGATGGCAAATGATGAAAAAACAGAATGAGATTAAATGGTGGTTTATATAGCTATGGAAACAGATTAAGAGCCGAGATGCTATTATGATAAAACTGATAAGTAAATTAGAAACAAAAGAAAGCAGATAAACACAGCTATAAAATGAATTACTGACATGAAACAAAGGCTTAACATAACCACAATGAATGAAAAAAGAACAAAATCAAAACAATTATAAGGCAATCAACATGGAGGACAAAGATGATCTAACTTGGGGATAACTAGTATCCCTGAAAAGATATTCAACCATTAAAAACACCATAGGGCCTTCCCTGGTGGCGCAGTGGTTAGGACTCCACGCTCCCAATGCAGGGGACCCGGGTTCGATCCCTGTTCGGGGAACTAGATCCTGCATACATGTTGCAACTAAGGGTTCACATGCTGCAACTAAGACCTGGCACAACAAAATAAAATTAATTAATTAATTAATTAATTAACCCCCCCAAACCACAAAAAAACCCACCATAAAAACAAAAATTATTCCTTAAATGAAGTAAATCTGTATACTGAAAAAACACACAATAGTAAAACAAAAATTGATGCATACATATCAAAACCCACGTGTTAATGTATACGTGTATGTGCATATATTTACAATATTATGTAAAATATATATTACATAACGTTACATGTGATGTAATACATGTAATGTACTTTCTACATTTTTTCCTCTATAAGGCAAAAAAAAAAAAAATCAAGCTCATTTAACAGTTCTCCTCAGCAACATCCATTGCCAGAAGCTAATAAAGGGGTATATACAAAGTTCTAAAAAAAAAAAAAAAAGATGTATGCTGATAGGGATGGTTCAGCAGAGGGAGAGAAAGACAGCAAGGGAGCAAAAGCAAGAGAGAAAAGAGATGCCAGAGTGATTTCCTTGAGAAGGTAAGAAGGGTTAGGAATCTAATGGACAAACGTGGAGGGGATGGCTTTGGAGCGGATCACTGACATTTCAGTCCAGTGGCAGGTGGGAAGGCAGAGCATCTGGGTGTAGGTACTGTTAGGTGTATAGGCGTAGTGGTGAGAGTCGGCGGAAGCTCCATTCTCAGTGCTTCTAGTTTCTCTGTGAAATAGCAACCGATATCATCAGCAGAGAGAGCCAAGTGGATTGAGGGGAAGGTGTCAAATAATCATCTGGTGAGTAGGCAAGTGGGCAGAATGTGGTGGGATTGTTGGCTGCCTTCATTTTCACTTGAGACTGAGGACAAGACTGGTAAGACCAGTCAGTTGGTTTTTTGTTGTTGAAGTTTTTTGTTGTTCTCTCTATCCACATACAGCTGCATGGGTGTCACTGTAGTATAGGCATAAGATTCGATTTGACCTGGTGTGGTGTGCCGCTATCAGCCTATTGTCTCTTAGCTCCAGATCCATCTTCATTGCTTGCTGGTGATGTCAGAACGTTTCTTCTCAGCCAGATGATTACGATGTTAGGATGTTATGCTGTATCAGTAGAGTGCACTGGAGGACAAAAGGGGGCATTTCCTGGTCCCAGTGTGTTTTGGGAGCAGGTTTTTGTGGAGCACAGTGGCCAGCAGTGTGCAGCACCTCTCCTTAGGCATCCTTCCAAAACACCCCAGAGAAGTGAATTGCCCATGAGTCCTGCCAGCGGGCACTTCAGTGAGTCGTGGCTGGCCCTCTGCAACAAGATCTTGATCTCAGCTCTGGTGGGAGGGGGCGCTCTCCCATGTTCATTCCATCCTTGGGTTTTCTACCCCAGCCCCGGGAACATACATGCAATTCCTCTATTCTTCAGACTTTTCTTTGCCCCTTAATAGTCAATTCCCTGTTAAAGGTAGGAATTTTTATATTAAACTTTACTGTTCAAACTACTTTCCCTGCTCAAACCCTGTGCGGTTTCTTTCTCCTAATTAGACCCTAACTGATATAGATGAGGTTTTGTCACGAGAAAGAGGGAAGAATTGTTGAAAGGATGTCCATAACTTGTTTCTTTTCCCTCCTACATTTTTAAAAAATTAATTAATTTATTTTTGGCTGTGTTGGGTCTTCGTTTCTGTGCGAGGGCTTTCTCTCGTTGCGGCGAGCGGGGGCCACTCTTCATCGCGGTGCGCGGGCCTCTCACTGTCGTGGCCTCTCTTGTTGCCCAGCACAGGATCCAGACGCGCAGGCTCAGTGGTTGTGGCTCACGGGCCCAGTTACTCCGCGGCATGTGTGATCTTCCCAGACCCGGGGTCGAACCCGTGTCTCCTGCATTAGCAGGCAGATTCTCAACCACTGCGCCACCTGGGAAGCCCCCTTGGGAAGCCCCCTCGGGAAGCCCCCTCCTACATTTTTATTGCTCTTACTTTACTGTCTCTTCCAGTAGCACGCGTAAACTTGTTCAAGTTTCTCCTCTATATATTTCTATTACTGCTGTGTTTACTTTTACAATCAAATTTCTCAAAAGCGGGCTCGGGCTTCCCTGGTGGCGCAGTGGTTGAGAATCTGCCTGTCAATGCAGGGGACACGGGTTCGAGCCCTGGTCTGGGAAGATCCCACGTGAGCCACAGCTACTGAGCCTGCGCGTCTGGAGCCTGTGCTCCGCAACAAGAGAGGCCGCGACAGTGAGAGGCCCGTGCACCGCGATGAAGAGTGGCCCCCGCTCGCTGCAACTAGAGAAAGCCCTCACACAGAAACGAAGACCCAACACAGCCAAAAATAAATAAATAAATAAATAAATTTAAAAAAAAAAAAAAAAAAAAAAGAGGGCTCAACTAGGCAGGATGGCGCGTGAGAGTCATCTCTGACGGCAAGACAGGCCCCCAGGACCCCAGAAGCGCTGCGAGTGGCAGAAAGTCTGGCGCCCCGCCGCGTGAGGGGCGGAGTCACGCGCCCGTAGGGGGCGTGGCTTCCAGCGCGCGCGAGAAGGGGGCCGGCACCGCTTGCGTGCACACAGTCGGCGGCTGCGCGCAGCACTCTCGGGGCCCGGATGGCGGCTGTGGCGGCTGGAAACGGGGCTTTCCGGGAGGAGGAGGGCACCGGTGGGGACGCCGCGGCTCCGCAGCCCCATGCCCCGACGATTGCGCCCGGGGCTCGTCTCTCGAGGCTGCCTCTGGCGCGAGTGAAGGCCTTGGTGAAGGCGGACCCCGACGTGACGCTCGCAGGACAGGAAGCCATCTTCATTCTGGCACGAGCCGCGGTGCGGCCGGGGCACAATGGGGTGGCGGGGGTGGGTGTCTGGCGAGGGGCGGGGCTCGGGGCCTTTCCGAAGGGCGGGGCTTAGCGAGCCTTTGGGCCAGGTTTGGGGAACGCGGGGAGCCAGAAGAGGATCTGGGGCGGGGTGTGCTGAGCGCCCGGAGGTGAGAGAGGTTCTGGGGCCGGATTCTGAGGTGTGAGCATAGGAAGGGAGGACGGAGAAAGGGTCACGTAAAGTGGTTGTACTGGTTTTTCTAACATACCTACCTCTTCATGAGGGCCTGGGCACGGCTTTAATTTGCATCTCCATTCTAACACTGAACTTGTAGGACCCTCAAGCAAATGAGTGTGGTGGATCTACAAGGGAGGGAGGGACGGATGTGTCATGGGCGACTGCAGGAGGGGTGAGGGGACTAGACTTTTATGAAGTCCAGGAGAACCTTCAGCTTCCCTGAGAACCTCTCTTTCACCACTGTCCGTTCCCCCGCCGCCAACAGAAGCACACACAAGAATTGTACTAGTATTCATCCATACAACTCTGCTTGGTTGTTTTGTTTTTTCAATTTTGGTTTGTTTATTATAACTTTTATTGTGTTTTAAATTTTTTTTCTGCTTTTCTTCACAGGAACTGTTTGTGGAAACCATTGCAAAAGATGCCTACTGTTGTGCTCAACAGGGGAAGAGGAAAACCCTTCAGAGGAGAGATTTGGGTAGAGTGTCACTGTGGTATCTTGGATCTGGGGGCAGACGAGAGGGCTGGGCGAGGTTTTCCCTTACACTGTTTAAGACGGCATCACTGTAAGATGAGCGGTGCCACAGGTCTCTTCCTACGCTGTTTTCTCTTGGGCTGCCACAGTGCCAGAAAACCCTACCTTTTGAAAATCTGCTTTGGGTGGCTGGAGAGGTTCTGGGACAGAGAACCAAAGGAGTTTAGATGTTGCCAAAGCTAACTAGACCCCTTTATACCTTCTGCTATATGGTACCAGGCTTGCCTGTTTTTTATTCACCTAGAAAGTAGAGGTTTGGTTTCTGACTCTGCTTTTTAGCTGGTAACCCTAGAACATCTGTAAGCTTTCATGTACCATAATCTCGCTTTCCCTTCTGTATAGGCAACACTTCTCTGATGACTTTCAGAGTAAAGATGTTCCCCTCAGTGAGCAGTATTTAACCAGGCTTTTCTTATTTTCTTACTCTCAGAGAGACAGCTGATATGTAAGATTTGGTGGTGGAGTAGATATGGATCTCAAGATAGCAAGGGAAGAATTATATAAATGCCCTAATTTGCATAAAGCCTCATGCCCTTCACTGTGGGTTGTGCTTTTGTAAGAGATTGATGCCCAAATGACCACAGTTAGTCAGGTGTCTCTTTACCTTGTGTTTCAGATAATGCAATAGAAGCTGTGGATGAATTTGCTTTCCTGGAAGGTGAGTTCTCTATCACGGGGTAATCATTTCCACCTGTCTTTCCCGTGCTAACGATCTGAGTTCATAAAACTGATGGCCTGGTTCTTATAAAACTGATACAAAACTTATTTTATATAAAGAAAACTGATGGCCTGGTTCTTATAAAACTGATAAAAAACTTATTTGATATAAAGAAAACTGATGGCCTGGTTCTTATAAAACTGATAAAAAACTTATTTGATATAAAGAAAACTGATGGCCTGGTTCTTATAAAACTGATACAAAACTTATTTGATATAAATAAAACTGATGGCCTGGTTCTTCCTTGTTCATGTAGGAATGATTCTTTCTCCGTATTTCCTATTAAGATAGGAAAAACAAATTCTAATTCAAATTCCCTTGGGTAGTTAGAACTTCTTCCTGAAAACTGCTTAACCATAAAAAAATGGGAGGGACTATAAAGACCCCAGTGTAGTTAGGCGGATTCAGAAGTTTGATTCTTACTTTGATCTCCATTCTTACATATAAATCTTACCCCTCATCATAATGCTAGAGATCAGAAATGATTGCCAACATTTAAAGGGTTGCTTCTTGTTCTTTTTTCTTCTTCAGCGGTCTGTGTAAAGTGATTATTTTGCCACAGTGAGATTCTGTTCTGGCCTGTATCTATTTGTTCTTAGGAATTTTAGATTAACTCTTGTATACTAACTAAATCTTGTCATTGAAATAGAAAATATTTGAGATAACCTCATTTTAACTAACTTCTCTTAGAGCTCTCTCTCCTACTTAATTCCTAAGTCTGATCAGCTTACTATTCCCTACATATATTCTGATTGAAGAGCTTTGCGAAAGCCATGCACCTTCAGTTCATTCTCACCTTTATCACACCAGGATGTTCTCAACTACCTCCCTGAAGCCTCATTACTTTCAGAAATCTTTTCTTGAATTATTTATTTCACTATTTTTACTCCTTTGTTCTGCAGCTGTAATCAACCTAGGCCCCCGGCCCTCTTGATATATTCTTTTAAATGTCTTTTAAGATATATTCCCATGGCTAGCTTTGAGCCTAGATTATTGAGTATTCTCTTAATTTGTAGATCTTTTTTAAGTCTCTTTTCTGATTACTCGTTTTTCTTAAAAGTAACTTGTTAGCTGCCTACCTAAGGCAGACAATTTCTTGTGACTGACATCCTATCAGTTCCTCAATCAAAAATGTTTGGAGCCTAACTCTACCTGTTTATTTTTATTTTATTTTATTTTTAAATATGGAATACTTCATGAATTTGTGTGTCATCCTTGCACAGGGACCACGCTAACCTTCCCTGTATCGTTACAATTTTAGTAAGTGTACTGCTGAAGTGAACACTCCTACCTGTTTATTTTTAATTACCATCTTTTCAAAGAGATGAGCGATGTGATCAAATTTCTATTGAAAGACATAAAACTGCCAACCTCTGGTGCCAGGATGATAAATTGGAGGGTGTTAGGAATAGAAGTGGAGAGAACTTAGCAAGGTTTTCCACTTTAGCCTATACCATGCATAGTGCTTGGCTTGGATTTTTAATAAATGGTCATTTAATGAGTGGTGGATGTGTTCATTTTCATCTTTGGATTCAATAATCTGAGTAGTTGAATCCCTCTGCTCTATCCTACATTAGTAGATCTGAATTTTGGTCATTATAGCCCCCTTGGATTTAGTCAGTATTATATTATTTTGTACCTGGTAAAATAAATGTTCTTATGTCCTTAGATGTGTATGTTCTAAGTGAAATTTTTTTTCTTTTTAATTGAGTCAGTATATATTCCTGTTTAAAAGTGAAATAGTTACCTAACGACTTATAATGAAATGGCCCTCATCCTTTTATTATTTCTGTTTTTAGCTTTTTAGATGGCTTCTTATATTTCTGAATAATATGCTTTGTTGTTGATTTATCAACTGTAGATCTTATCTTTTGACTTCCTGCTATGATAAATGAAGGTTTGGCTAACCTATACTACCCTATCAGTCCCTTCCCTCCTTTCTGATTTTTTGTAGTTTTATCATTATTTTTAGTTCCTCTGTTACCTTTACAATTTATATAACATACTAAAATACGTATCTTTTTTGTTGACTCCTCATTTTGTAAGGTATGACTGTTCTCTTATTCCTTCCTTTCCCATTTTTAGCTCACTTCTAGCTCTCACTTCGTGTCAAGGCTGAAAACATACCTCCTTATCATAATTAGATCTTCCATGCTATATAGGTTGAGTGTAGAAGTTGAAAAACGGTATTGTGAACAGTCTTCCTCTACCCTCTCTGTCCTTTAATCCCTCATATAGGTCCCCTACCTTCAGGTAGTGGTTATTAGTCTCTTGTGTATCTTCTGGGTATTTTAATGCAAATATGTTTATATATGTGTGTATATATATATATTCTTTTCTAGACCTTTCCTTATGAAATGAGTATGGCATAGAATATGTATATCTTTTGTGGATACTGCCAAACATCCTGTATACTTGATTCACATTTCTATCAGCAGTGTATGACAGTTCCCAGTGTTCCTCATTCTCACCAACACTTGGTATTATCAGGGTTTGATTTTTGCCAGTCTGGTAGGAACAACATTGATGAGCGTTTTTATCATAAAAGGGTGTAGGATTTTGTTAAATGCTTTTTCTGCATCTGTTAAGATGGTCATGTAGTTTTTGGTCTTTCCTTTTGTTAATGTGGTGTATCACATTGATTGATTTGTACGTATTGAACTATCCTTGCATCCCTGGAATAAATTCTACTTGATCATGGTGTATGATCCTTTTTAAATATATTGTTGGATTTGGTTTGCTAGTATTTTGTTGAGGGTGTTTGCATTTATATTCATCAGTGATAATTGGCCTGTAATTTTTTTGTTTGTAGTTTCTTTGTCTGGTTTTGGTATCAGGGTAATGGTGGTCTTACTGTAGAATGAATTTGGGAGTGTTTCATCCTCCAGGTTTTTGGAATAGTCTGAGAAGGATAGGTATTAGCTCTTCTTTATACGTTTGGTAGAATTTCTCTGTGAAGCCATCTGGTCCTGGAGTTTTGTTTGCTGGGTGTTTTTTGATTAATAGTTCAGTTTCACTACTGGTGGTCCAGCTGTTCAGATTATCTATTTCTTTCTCATTCAGTCTTGGAATGTTGTCTATTTCTAGAAATGTATCCATTTCTTCTAGATTGCCCAATTTGTTGGCATATAACTGTTGGTAGTATTCTCTTGTGATTTTTTTGTATCTCTTATTTTGTTTATTTGGATCCTCTTTTTTTCTTGATGAGTTGACTAAAGACTTTTCAATTTTGTTTATCTTTTCAAAAAACCAGCTCTTGGTTTCATTGATCTTTTCTATCATTTTATGTTTCTCTGTTTCATTTTTTTCCTGTCTGATTTTTCTTGTTACCTTTGTTCTGCTGACTTTTGGCTTTGTCCTTTTTCTTCTAATTCTTTTAGGTGGTAGGTTACGTTCTTTGAGATTTTTCTCATTTCTCGAGGTAGGCCTCTGTTGCTCCAAACTTTTCTCTTAGAACTGCTTTTGCTGCATCCCATAGATTTTGGAAAGTTGTGTTTCCATTTTTATTTGTCTTGAGGTAGTTTCTGATTTTCTCTTGGATTTCTTCAGTGACCCATTGGTTTTTTAGTAGCATATGTTTAGTCTCCGCATGTTTGTATTTTCCCCATTTTTCTTCCTGTGATTGATTTCTGGTTTCACACCATTGTGGTGGGAAAAAAATGCTTGATATAATTTCTACCCTCTTAAATTTGTTGAGACTTGTTTAGTTAACTGGCATGTGATCTGTCCTGGAGAGCATTCTTTGTGCATTTGAAAAGAATGTGTATTCTGTTGTTTTTGGGTGGAATATCCTGTAGGTATCTTTTAAGTTAACCGGTCTGATATGTCATTTATGACCACAGTTTCCTTATTGACTTTGTATATGGCTTATCTGTCCACTGATGTAAGTGGGGTGTCAAAGTCCCCTACTACTATTGTATTACTCTCAATTTCTCCCTTTATGTCTGTTACTGTTTGCTTTATGTACTAGGTACTCCTATATTAGGTGCATATGTTATTGAATGTTACATCCTATCTTTGTATTGATCCCCTTATCATTATATAATGCCCTTCTTTGTCTTTTGTTATAGACTTTGTTTTAAAGGCTATTTTGTCTGAGAGGACTATTGCTACCCCAGCTTTCTTGTCATTTCCATTTGCATGAAATATCTTTTTCCATCCCCACACTTTCAGTCTGTGTATGTCTGAAGCTTTGAGGTGGGTCTCTTGTAAGCAGCATAATAGATAGGTATTGTTTTTTCATCCAGTCAGCCACCCTATGCTTATGATTGGAGCATTTAGTCCATTGACATTTAAGATCATTATTGATAGGTACATACTTACTGCCATTTTGTTCATTGTTTTCTGGTTTTTATAGTTCTTTCCTGTTCTTCTGCTTTTAGTTTCTTCCCTTGTGCTTTGATGATTCTGTTTAGTGTTATGCTTGTGTTCCTTTCTCTCTAGTTTTTGTTTATCTGTTATAGGATTTTGATTTGTGGTTACCACGGGGTTCATATGTGTTGACCTATATATAACTACATGTTTTAAACTGGTAGTCATTTAAGTTCAAACACATTCTAAAAGATGTACATTTTTTCACTCCATTCCCCTATGTTTTATGGTTTTGATGTCATATTTTACATCTTTATGTTTATTCCTTAACTGTTATTGTAGTTATAGTTGATTTTATAATTTTTTATCCTTTTTTTTTTTTTTTTTTTTTTTGTGGCTGTGCTATGTGGCTTATGGGATCTTAGTTCTCTGACCAGGGACTAAACCTGGGCCCACAGCAGTGAAAGCGCTGAGTCCTAACCACTGGACCACCAAGGAATTCTCTGGTTTTTGTCTTTTAATCTTCATACTAGCTTATTTCAGAGATTGATCCACAGCCTTTTAATATATATTTGTCTATATAAGTGGGATTTTTCCTTTCCTATAGATTCTTTCTTCCTGTTGTAGCCTTTCATTTTCCACATAAAGAAGACTCTTAACATTTCTGCTTTATTTATCTGGATATCTGTTTCCTTCTTCAGGATCAGGAAGTATTCAGCCATAATTTCATCAAATACATTTTTGATCCCTCTCTCTCTCCCTCTTCTTCTGGGACCTCTATAGTTTGAATGTTGGTATGCTTGATGTTGTCCCAGAGGTCCCTTATACTATATTCATTTTTTAATGTTTTTCTTTTTGCTGTTCTGATTGGGTGATTTCCATTATTCTATCTTCAGATCATTTTTGCATTCTTCTGTATCACCTAGTCTTCTGTTAATTCCTTCTGGGGTGTTTTTCATTTCCGTTCTGACTAGTTCTTTCATATACTTTCTAGTTCCTTGTAAAAATTTTCACTGTTCATCTGTTCTTTTCCCTAGTTCAGTTAGCATTCTTGTTACTAATGCTTTGAACTTTTTATCTGGTAAATTACTTATTTCTGTTTCATTAGTTATTTTTTCAGGGTTTTTTCCTTGTTCATTCATTTTAAAGAAATTCCTTTGTCTTCTCATTTTGCTTAACTTTCTCTGTCTCTGTGAAATTAGGTGAAACAGTTACCCATCCTGGTCTTGAAGGGGTGTGCTTGTGTGGGAGCATCACTGTATAGTCTGTGTGTGCTCAGTGGCTTTGATGGGAGAGCTGGATCTGAGGTGAACACAAGTCACATCTTACCCCAGAGTGTGCTGGCAGCTATCACCTTGGTAGAAGGTGGGGCTGGACATGGAGGGGCTGGAGCCAGAGGCAGGTGCGAGCTGGGTCTTCTCCACTCCTCAGTTGCCAACACTGCCCTATCAGGAATGGTGTCAGGTCCCAGATTGCTGGAGCAGAAACCCTGAGAGTAGGGTCTGAGTTGGTTCTGTTCACTTTGAGTGTGTGCTCTTCCCCCCTCCCCACATCAGCACCTTTGCTCCGAGGGGAGCAGTGCTGGAACCAGAGGGGCCGGATTGGGCACCCAGTGGAGGCTGGTGCCTGCACTTGGATGGTCCTGGCACCAGTCAGAGCTACAGACTGCTTGTGCTGTGTTGCCCCTGTGAATGCTAGTAATGGCTGCCCTTTCCCTCTTCGGGTGCTGTGCCAGGTTTGAGCCCACTCTGTCCTCCACAGTTGTGCACTTTCCTCTGCAGTGGCAGCCTTTGCCCTAGTGGCGAACTGCTGTGGAGCAAGAGGGGCCAGAGTGGGCATTTGGCGTGGACTGGGGTACGCACTGGGGTGGTCCCAGCACCAGTCAGAACTCCAGACCACTCCTGATTTGCTGCCCTGTGACCGCCAGTCATGGGTTCCCTTGCTCTATTCAGATGCTGTGCCAGATCCAAGCCGGCTCCGTCCCTCACAACTGTGTGCTCTCCTCAGCTGTGGCAGCCTTTGCCCTAGTGTGGAGCTGTGCTGTGGAGTAAGGGGGCTGGAGGGGGTGCGTGGTGTGGGCTGGGGCACGCACTGGGTGGTCACAGTTTCAGTCTGCTTCCTGTGCCTTGTTTTGGGAGTAAGCAAGCGTGTGTGCACCCTTCACGAGTGGAGTCTAGGTTTCTTACAGCCACACTGTCAGTCCCACTGGATTTCAAACCAGCTAAGAGGACTCGTCCTCCTTGTGTTGGACCCCAGAGCTGGGGTGCCCATGTTGTGATTCAAACTGCTCACTACCCAGGGAGGATCTCCAAGCCTGTCCTGACCTGACCACTTCTCTTCCCTTCCTACCTGACTCTGTGTGGATCTTTCTTACAGCTTTGGTTGTACAGGAGTTCTGCCAGTCTCCAGGTAGTTTTCAGTGAGAATTCCTCCACATGTGGATGTATTTTTGATGTGTGTGATGTGAATTATTTTAAGGCTTATATTCTCTGTCTTTAAGTGGGGCATTTAATTTAATGTAGTTAATGGTATATATGGGTTAGAAGTACCATCTTATTTTGTGCTTTCTATCTGTCTTATTTTATATTTTATTTTTTTTTCCATTTTTTACCTTTTTTTGAGTATAATTTATTGTTTTCCCTCTATCAATTTGGAAGTTGTATACTCTTTTTTTTTTGCTACGCTACCAGTTACTACATGCATCCTTAATTTATCAGAGCCTAGTGTTAGTACCTTTCCCTTTATCCTCAACAAAATGGGATCTTAGAATCCATTAGCTGAATTTACAAGTCCCTCATCCCCCACTTATGCTGGTATTGTCACCTATTTTGTGTTGTCTTTGTCAATCCACATAAGGCTATATTATATTATTGCTATATTATGTAGGCAATGATATATAAATTTATCCATATATTTATACTGTCTTTGGTCATCCTTCCTTTTTATATTTCTGCTCCTCCGTTTGTGATCGTTTCTTTCTTTCTGAAGTAAATCCTAAAGGGTCTGATGGTAGCAAACTCTGCTTTTCTTTTTTGGTATAAAAAAGCCTTTATTTTACTTTTTTTCTCTACCTGCTCTGGCTCACTGATTTACTTTCTTTATTGAAAGATATTTTGCTGAATATAGAATTCTAGGTGGAACTTTGTTTTAGCACCTTGAAACAATCATTCTTCTCACTTTTGAAGCAAATTTGTCCCTTTTTTCTGTCTGCTTTGAAGATTTTCTCTTTATTTTTTCTGTAGTTTCACTCATTATCTAGGTATAATTTCCTTTTATGTAGTCTGCTTAGGCTTTTTAAATCTATGGATTGATGTCTTTCATCTGTCCTGGAGAAGTCTCTTTCTCTCTCTTTTCTTTTGTTCTTTCTCCTTTCTCTCTGGGATTCACATTAAACGTATGCTAAAAGTCAGCCATCATTTTGCCTCTCCATGACGTATTCTATGTAATTTTTCTGACCTTTCAGTTTATTAATTCTCTGTTCCGTGGTACTTGTCTCCTTTAAACTTTCCTATTGATTTATTAGTTTCAGTTCTTGTTTTTGTATATTTCATTTTCTGTGAATTCCATTTAGTTATTTTTCAAATCTATTTTGTCACTTTGTATTTGCTGCAGATGTTTTGAAGCTTGTCTTTTATTTCACTAAATATAGTATGTACAATTGTTTATAGTCTGTGTCCAATCTAATATCCAAAGCCTTTTAAGCCTGGCTTATTTATTTACTTTTCTGTCTATTGTTTCTGTTGGTACTGTCTCATGGTCTTTTTCTATTTGCCTAGTTATCTTGGTATATATATATATATATATATATATATATATATACACACACACATATAACACACACACACATATATATATATATGTATATATATATATTTTTTTTGCGGTACGCGGGCCTCTCACCATTGTGGCCTCTCCCGTTGCGGAGCACAGGCTCCAGACATGCAGGCTTAGTGGCCATGGCTCACACACCTAGCCGCTCCGCAGCATGTGGGATCTTCCCGGACCAGGGCACGAACCCACGTCCCCTGCATCGGCAGGCAGACTCTCAACCACTGCGCCACAAGGGAGGCCCTATCTTGGTATATTTGTCATTGTATTAATATTTGAAAAAATTGTTTGTTGGATAAGTATTTGAGGCCGGTATAATGAGACCTGTCTTCAAAGATTTTCCTTTGCTTCTGCAAGACACCTAGGGGCATGTATCAGTGCAGAGCCTCCTTTTTGAATCTAAGACTTGAGGATTCCTTGATCACTGTGGTGATATAAACTGTGATGGCAGGTCTGTGAGGGGACTGATTTAATTCTAGTTCAGCCTTACTCTGAGGGTGTAGCCTTTTGGGAATCCAGCTTTTAGAAAGGGGACAATTATCAAACCTTTCCACTTGGGCAGATTCTCAGATTTGACCCTTCATTTGCTCAACCAAAATCGCAAAAGTTTCTCAGCTCTCTTTTGGATTGGCTGATTCCCCTGAGGTTAAAGCAGTTTTGGAGGCTGGGTTTTCTTTGTGTTTTTGCCTTCTCTAGACTTTGGGTTTGCCTTTTCTTGAGGCCTGTTTAATGCCTGAAGGTTTTTCTTTCTAAAAATAGTTTAATCAGCTCTATCAGTTGGTATCAGCAGAAATTTGCCATTATCGGAAGCAGAGGCTATTAAAAAATTTTTGAGGTATTTTTGCTTTGTTTTGTTCTTTTCTTATTTGTTCTTTTCTCTGAATTATTCTTTCAAATCTTTCCTTTTACTGGATAGGCTTTCTTCAAATGCCTTGTAATTTTTATTCTATTTTAGAATGAGGGAATAAGAAAGCTCTTTGGAACCTGTGTATGTATGTGTATGGAGGGCGGTTTTTGCCTTGCAGTTTTACTTCAGTGTGGGTAGGGGGTGGGACCATATGTTATGTTGGGGACCTCCAAAGGCCAGAATTGCAGAAAACTTGACTGTGGGAAGCTGGAATTTTCAGAAGCTGCTCTGGTTCTCCAGATAATTCATGTAGTTCTTTAGAAGAGAGCCTGCTGATTTTTTTTCAAGTTAGATTTAGTTTAAATGCTTGTTTTCTGGTAGTGCTGCACACAGGGAGGGTTGTGAGGAGATGGGGTCAACTGTTTCTCATATAGACCCTCGAGTCATTACCCATGTTAGCCTTGCATCTCTTTCTATCATTTTTGGTGTCAGTCTAGATCCTCCCCATGAGTTTCCTAGTTAGATGGGTTCCCACCTCTGCTGCGCCCCGCTCTGTGTTTATTGTAGGCTTATTTTCCTCTGCCCTGTTTATAAACACAGTTCAGTCAGATTTCTGTCAGTCAGTTTTTTGTTGCAACCAAATCTCTTTGTTGTAGATTTATATACCTGTTGATTTATATACCTGTTAAAAGATTTTTTTCCTTTCAAGTGGGATCTTGCATGGGAGGGCATGCAAACTTGAGGGTCCAGTTTCCCATCTTTTTTTTAAATTAAAAAATATATATTATTTTTGGCTGCATTGGGTCTTCATTGCTGCGTGCAGGCTTTCTCTAGTTGCAGCGAGTGGAGGCTACTCTTTGTTGTGGTGCGCAGGCTTCTCATGGTGGTGGCTTGTCTTGCTGTGGAGCATGGGCTCTGGCATGTGGGCTTCAGTAGTTGCAGCATGTGGGCTCAGTAGTTGTGGCTCTCAGGTTCTAGAGTGCAGGCTCAGTAGTTGTGGCACACGGGCTTATTTGCTCCGTGGCATGTGGGATCTTCCCAGACCAGGGATCGAACCCATGTCCCCTACAATGGCAGGAGGATTCTTAACCACTGCCCCACCAGGGAAGTCCCCAGTTTCCCATCTTGACCTGGAACTTTTTCAAAGATTATAAACTCTGCTTAGAGAACTTATTTATTTTGTATCACTCACCCCTTGTTGTGGTCTCCACAGTTGCTCATTAACCAACACAATTTCTTAGCCCTTTTCCCACCTCTCAGTTGAACTCTCCAGACCCAACTGCCCAGCCTCTGTAATGACATGTTCTTCCCCAAGGATCTTTTGGATGGATATTCCTCAAAATGAGTATTTTGGTCTTAGAAGAACTGCCAATACCAAAGCAGCTGCCACTTAACTTTGCCCAGTTTGCTACATTCATCCAGCTCTTGAGGCACTTTGCTTTCAACATTGCTCTTTGTGTTTTTAGGTACTTTGGATTGATTGCTGAGCCTGGGCAGTTTTGTGAGCCTGTACCTGCATCCTTCAGCTAGGCCCTCTGCAGGTCTCAGCTTTGAAGAAGAGTCTTTGGAATACTGGACTTACACACTTTTCCTGTTCTGCCTTCACCTAAGCCTGGATAAGCGGAGATCTCACCTGTTAGCTTTTCTTTATAAGGTCTTCCACTACTTGTGTCTTCCATTTCTGGCCTGGATGCAGCTGCTGCTGCTTGTGGTAGAGATATCGAAAATGATTTTGTAGGTTGCTTAATAAATGATAAGGACCAAATAAAAGTTTCTGATCAGCCTCAACCTAGTGTGTTGTATAATCCTGCCTTTGCTCTTGCCTCATGACTGGAGAGCCGCCATTTCTAGCCACCGATTTTTCTGATCTTCCCTGCTAGCCATTATAAACCCCAGTCTTTCATTTATTTGTTCATTTTTTTTTTTTAGCACATCAGCAGAGTGTGGCTCCAGAATTTATAGGAGGTCACTTAAGGTCTTCAGAGGTCAAATAAATGTGATCCTAGATTTAAAACCAGTTAAAATATTTCAGTAGCTTTATTGAGATATAATTCACCTACCATACAATTTACCCATTTAAAGTGTACATTTCAGTAGCTTTTAATATATTCACAGATACGTAAAACTGTTGCTATAGTCAGTTTTAGAGCATTGTTAAGGGAATTACATAATAGGTAGTATTTCGTGTCTGCCTTCTTTCACTTAAGATAATGTTTTGTAAGGTTGATCTATGTTATAGCATGTATCAGTACCCATTCCTTTAGTTTTAAAATTGTAAAATATACATAACATAAAATGTATCATTTTAACCACTTTTAAGTGTACAGTTGTGTGGCATTTATTCCCATTGTTATCACCATCATCCATCTCCAGAATATTTTTCACCTGCCCGCACTGAAACTGAACCCATTCAAAAATAATTCCCCATTCTTCCCCTCCCCAGGCCCTAGTTAACTCTTGTTTTTTGAGAGAAGGTGTGGGTGACATAGGAGGAAGGAGGCAGAGTACTTAGCAAGTAGTGGTTAAGGAAAGCGGCAGGAAGCCTTGGACAGTGGGACTTAAATATGTTTGGATCATGAATAGAAGGTATAAAGTCTGTAAATCTCCCTAGAAGGATGTGCAGATGCTCAATCTTGTAATGTTTTACAAGTAAATTTTCTTTTAGAATAATACTGATTTACAGAAAAGCTGCAAAGATAGTCCAGAGTTCTTGTATACTCCTCACCTAGTTCCCCATTGTTAACATCTTACGTTGCCAGGTACATTTGTCAAACCTAAAAACCTGACATTTACATCACTATTAACTAAACTCCAGGCTTTTTGGATTTCTCCAGTTTTCCCATTAATATCCTTTTTCTGTTCTAAGATCCAATCCAGTACATTGCATTTACTTGTCATGTCTCCCAATCTCCTCTGGTCTGTTTTCTCTTTTCATGACCATGATAGCCTTCAGTAGCACTGGGGAGGTGTCCAACAGACTGTCCCCGACATGGGTTTGTCTGTTTTTCTTAGGATTAGTTAGTACCAGAACTTTGCATATAATTTCAGGGGTTACCCAGGCCCCTGAGGCCCTTCCATGGGCCTTGTATTATTGCAGATTGGAATTTAAAAGGGAATGCAGGCCTTTTTTCAAGATAAACTTAGAGGTTGCAGCCCATTAATAGGACCTGAAATCAATGTACTATGTTGCCACTGTCATTTTAAAATAATATATTAAAAGCAGTGGAGTGTTGAACTGAGTGAAAGGTAAGTTTGTTTCATTTATATGTGTGTATACTACATCATTGTGGAAAATCTATGTGGTGGGCACAGCTTTGGCCCCCATGTCCTTTGCCCCTGGTGTCATGCTTGTGAGTATGTTACATGGCAAGAGGGAATGTTGCATATGTAATTAAGGTTACTAATCAGTAGATTTTAAAATAGATTATCCTGGATTATCTGCCCAGCCCCAAAGTAATCACATGAACTCTTAAAAGCAGAGCTTTCTCCTGGCTGAGGGTAGAAGTTATAGAGATGTGGCAGAAGAGGACATCAGAAAGATTCAAAGCATGAAAAGGACATGATCTGTTGTTGCTGGCTTTGAAGATGGAGAGGGTCATGAGCCAAGGAATGTGGCAGCCTTTAGAAGATGAGAACAACGGCTGGCTGACAGCCAGCAAGGAAATGACCTCAGTCCCATAACTGCATTGAACTGAATTCTGCCGGTAACTTGCCTGGTCTTGGAAATGGGTTGTCCCTTAGAGCCTCCAGAAAAAGCCCAGGCCAGCTGACACCTTCACTTTGGCCTGGTGAGACCCAGAGCAGATAATCTGGTCACACGGTGCCAGACTTCTAACCTGCAGAACTGTAAGATAATGAGTGTTGGTTTAAGCTGCCAACTTTGTGGTCATGGTGTATTTCTTACTGGGGGTCAAGGTAAAACAGCACTGGAAAATATTGCTGTAGTAGAAAGGATCCTGGACGGGTCAAGAGACTTTGGTTCTCATCTCACTACTCCTACTACATTAGATAAAACTGTGTTTATCACTTACCCTTCCTGAGTTTTCCCTCTTATCAGTTGAGTGGGTTATTCTAAAGTTTCTTCCATATGACATGTTTTTCTTTTATGAACTGCCCTTTTTTTTCAGCAAAATTCACCCCTTTTAGTGTATAGTTTTATGAGTTTTGATAAATGCATTTAATGACCATCTCAATCAAAGATTAGAAAAGTTACACCACCACAAAAATTCCCTCGTTGCTGCCTCTTTATAGTCCTCTCCCACCCAACCAGTGTGCCAGCTCCTGGCAACCACTGAGCTATTTATTGCCCACATAGTTTGCCTTCATAAATGGAATCATACAGTTTGTAGACTTTTGAGCCTGGCTTCCTTAATAATGCATTTGAGATTCATTTATGTCATGTGTATCAGTAGTTTGTTTCTTTTTATTTCTGTGTAGTATTCCATTGTATGGAATGTACGTACCACATTTTGTTTATCCATTCCCCAATTGAGGGATATTTGCCAGTTTTTGGTGATTATGAATAAAGGTGCTGTAAATATTTGCATGTAGGTTTTTGTGTGAACATTAACTTTTCATGTCTCTTGGGTAAATACGTAGGAGTGGGAATGCTGGATCTTGTAAACATATGTTTACTTTTTAAAGAATCTGCCAAACTTCTCCAAAGTACCAGTACCATTTTGCATTTATACCAGCAGTGTTTGAGAATTTCAGTTGTTCTGCATCCTTGCTAGCATGTGTATTGCTATAAACTTCCCTCTTAGAACTGCTTTTGCTGCATCTCATAGGTTTTGGATAGTCGTGTTTTTCTTTTCAGTTGTCTCTAGGTGTTTTTTTCATTTCCTCTTTGATTTCTTCAGTGATCCATTAGTTGTTTAATAGCATATTGTTTAGCCTCCCTTGTTTGTATTTTTTGCAGCTTTTTTCTTGTAGTTGATTTCAATCTCATATGTTGTGGTCAGAAAAGATGCTTGATGTGATTTCAATTTTCTTAAATTTACTGAGGCTTGATTTATAGCCCAAGATGTGATCTATCCTGAAGAGTGTTCCATGTGCATTTGAAAAGAAAGTGTATTCTGCTGCTTTCGGATGGAATGTTCTATAGATATCAATTAAGTTCATCTGGTCTAATGTGTCATTTAAGGCCTTTGTTTCCTTATTGATTTTCTTTCTGGGTGATCTGTCCATTGATAAAAGTAGGTTGTTAGAGTCCCCCACTATTATTGTGTTACTGTCGATTTCCTCTTTTATAGCTGTTAGTATTTGCCTTATGTACTGAGGTGCTCCTATGTTGGGTGAATATACATTTATAATTGTTATATCTTCTTGGATTGATCCTTTGGTCATTATGTAGTGTCCTTCCTTGTCTCTTGCATCACTCTTGATTTTAAAGTCTATTTTTTCTGATACGAGTATTGCTGCTCTAGCTTTCTTTTGATTTCCATTTGCATGGAATACGTTTTTCCATCCTATCACTTTCATTCTATATGTGTGCCTAGATTTGAAGTGGGTCTCTGGTAGATAGCATATATATGGGTCTTGTTTTTGTATCCATTCAGCCAGTCTGTGTCTTTTGGTTGGAGCATTTAATCCATTTACATTTAAGGTAATTACTGATATGTATGTTCTTACTGCCATTTTATTAATTGTTTTGGGTTTGTTTTTTTAGGTCTTTTTTCTTCCCTTCCTCTTTTGTTCTCTTGTGGTTTGATGACCATCTTTAGTGTTGTGTTTGGGTTGGTTTTTCTTTTTCGTGTGTGTAGCTATTGTAGTTTTTTGGTTTGCATTTCCCATGAAGTTTTGATAAAGCAGTCTATATATGTACAAGGTTGTTTAAGTGACTAGTCTCTTAATTTCAAATGCAATTCCCATTTCCTACCTTTGTACTCTCCTCTCATCATGGTTGCTAGTTTTGATATCATATTTGTGTGTGGATGATTTCCTGCTTTTATTGTATGTTTGCCTTTACCAGTGGGCTTTCCCATTTGTGATTTTCTTATTTCTAGTTGTGGTCTCTCCCCCCAACCCGTTTACTTAGAGAAGTTCCTTTAGCGTTTGTTGTAAAGCTGGTTTGGTGGTGCTAAATTCTCTTAGCTTTTGCTTTTCTCTAAAGCTTTTGATTTCTCCTTTGAATCTGAATGAGAGCCTTGCTGGGTAGAGTATTCTTGGTTGTAGGTTTTCCCCTTTCATCACTTTGAATTTATCATGTCACTCCCTTCTGGCCTGCAGAGTTTCTGCTGAAAAATCAGCTGATAACCTTCTGGGAATTCCCTTGTATGCCATTTGTTGCTTTTCCCTAGTTGCTTTTAATATTTTCTCTTTGTCTTTAATTTTTGTCAATTTGATTAATATTTGTCTTGGCGTGTTCCTCCTTGGGTTTACCCTGTACGAGACTCTGTGCTTCCTGAACTTCGGTGACTGTTTCCTTTCCCACATTAGGGAAGTTTTCAGCTATTATCTCTTCAAATATTTTCTCAGGCCCTTTCTCTCCCTCTTCTTCTGGGACCCCTATAATGCAAACGTTTGTGCATTTGACCTTGTCAAAATGACAGCCTCCAGGACAGCCCATGCCAGTGAGTACTCCCCAGTACCTCTGCCACCAGTGTCCTTGTCCCCACAGTGAACCACAGTTGCCCCCCACCTCCCCAGGTGACCCTCCAAGACAAGCAAGTTGGTCTGGCCCAGGCTCCTGTGAAGTCACTGCTTTTCCCCCTGGGTCCTGGTGGACCCTAGACCTTGTGTATGCCCTCAAAGAGTGGCGTTTCTGTTTCCCCCAGTCCAGTGGAGTTCCTGTGATCAAGCCCCACTGGCCCTCAAAGCCAAGTGCTTTGGTGGCTCCTCCTCCCAGTGCCAGACCCCCAGACTGGGAAGGCTGACATGAGGCTCAGAACTCTCACTCCTATGGGAGAAACTGTGATATAATTATTTTCCAGTTTGTGGGTCACCCACCTGGTGGGTGTGGGATTTGATGGTATCACAGATGTGTCCCTCATCCTACCCATCTTTCTCTCATGGAAATGTGCCTAGGGTGATTTTCTACCTAATGTTAATGGTTATTTCTAGGTGGTGGAAAATGTTTTTCAAAGCTTTCATCTCTGTTCTTTTCTGCATTGCATATAATGTGATGCAAATTGTTATGATGTGAGAGGAGGGACCAGAACTAGGAGGAGACTGATGTAAGGAGGGACCAGAACTAGGAACTTTTTGATGCTGGGTTGGAACTAACCACTAAAATCTCTGAGCTGGGCTTGAGATTGCTTGGCCCAGTATTGCCTAATGGTTTCCTAAGAGTGATAAAATATCCCAATTTTCTGGAAGCCAGGTTACATTTTGTCTTATCTGTGTTCACAAAAAAGTAATACTGTATAATTCCATTTATATAAAGCTCTAGAACAGGTCAAATTAACTATGGTGGAAAAAAATAAGAGCATTGTTGTCTCTGAGGGTTGGAGGTGAGAATTGCCTAGGAAGAGGCTTGAGGGAATTTTCTATGTTCTATATCTCTGTAGGTGTGTGGATCATACGGAGGTTTGTGTTTGTCAACATTCAGCAAATGGTACATTTAAGATTATTGCGGCTCACTGTATGTAAATTTTACCTTAAAAAATTCCCCTAGACAAATTTTGTATTCTAGTTGACGTGCATACTGAAGTGTTTAAAGGCAGTATGTAATGGTATCTACTACTTACTTTGAAATGAATCAGAAATAAGATGGATTGATAGATGAAGAAATATGTGATAAAACAGATTATATATAACAATTATATAACCTGGGTTGTGAGTCAACTTTTCCTTTTAAAATTTTTCAAAATAAAATGTTGGGAAAATAAAGACCATTGCAATCCCATGAGAGACCAAGTGAAAATGAAAGAGATAGGAGGCATCCAAAAGTCCAGTCCACCAAACATTTTTTTTGTGCAGCACAGGTGCTGAGATGAACAGATCCATTCTGGTCCTGCAGGACATGGGAATGTGGAAGGAGAACCACTCGGGAGTAAATTTCTGTAATCCAAATGAATATTTTAGTGATGCATTAATAGAGACTCAAAAATGATGAGTGTGAGAAAGGAAAGTTACATCCCAACCAGAAGAAATGAAGATAAACTACCTCCCCACCCAAGAAAAGGACAGTCATCTCCCAGACCCTGAGGATTTCTACCCCCAAAACTCCCATTGCTTCCATTGCTTCTGGAAGAGGTGACTGATGCTGTGTCTTCAAACCCCACTGTGGAACAGCTATGATATAGATGTGTTGCTATCAACACATTCACAAGTGGCTTGTTACTAACAATAGTTGACTTTAAAATAAATTTATTAGAGTCGATTTAAGGCCCTTCGTAGTTAAAACCATTCTCATGTACACTGTAATGTATTCTCTCAATGGGAGCGTACGGGTACAGTTAGTGCTGGCATGGTAAGACTTGCACATAACTAAGGCTGTGTCCTTCAGAGTGTCATAAGAGTGAGCAGCCCCTGCTATGTGTCTCTTGATGGGAATTCAGTTTGGAAATTACTGTTCTGAAGACTAGTTCCAAAACTTGACTATGTGTCAGATTCTTCTGCAGCATTTGTTAAAAATGCCAATTTCTGGACCATACCACCCCCCAGACCTAATGAATCAGAACCTCAAGGTTGGAACTCCAAGAATCTCTCTTGCTCTCTCTCTTTTTTAAAAGCAACTTCTCCAGGTAATATTTTCCCTGGCACTGATCCACAGACTTCTGGTCTACAGGAAAATGTAACTCTGAAGGGCAGAGCATGGGTCCTTCATCATGTCTGTTGAACTATCATTAATAAAGCAGTCACTCTCATAGTGAGAAGTGGTCCTGAAATGCTAGCATTAAGCTGGCAGGTGGCTTAGGCATTTAAGGACTCCTACAGTTCTGGGCCATAGCCAGCAGAGGGAGACTCGCTCCCCAAGCCTTTGGTGAAGGTGACCACCTTTAGACCACCCCTTGGTGGACGTGATTTCTTCTGCCAAATCAGGTTAAGGCTGTGACAATTTTAGGAATTTCTTCGGTGTTTTCTGAGAAAATGACAATTATATTTTTTCTATGGATTCTGGCCCGGAAGCCTCCCAAACTCTCCCCAAGCAGTATATCAAGTGCACTATCCAGAGCTTTTACTTCTGTTTCACTGTAGGCTATCTGAACCTCAGAAATGTATTATCCCTGCTGTTAAGATTTCGTTCAGTCCAGAGGAAACAAGTGTGAGGCTCTGCTCAGAATCCCATGATCAAAGCCCTCTACTTATGATAATATGCTCTAGTATATTCCAAGAATTTGGAAATAAACGGTAGGAAGATTGCCCTCTGAAAGTGGAACCTCAAAGTCAAGCTGAGCTCAGAGGCTGAGTTGCTCCCAGATTCAGCTAGGCCTGATCAAATATATCTAGAAGAATGTGTCAATCAGTAGGGGGCACTGTTCAGTCGTGAAAGTGAGGAAGGAGTCCCAGAGATATGTTGGTGGGCCCCATTCTCCACTAGGTCGGGTAGCTTGAGCCAGTGCCTCTGAGTATTGTGGTCCCATTGACCAGGCATGACAGCCTGTCCTATTCAGGTGCCTTCAACCACTGGAATTGTATATTGCGCTCCATTTGTTCTGAGCCCGCATTCCCAAGCAACAATTTGGTGCTGACCTGGCTTCACACGTAGCTCTGCCCCAGGTAGAGAAGGCGCTGATCATGGGAATGTGTTCTATTTCCATTCACCGTGACAGTGATTTCTCTTTATGAATGAATAGGGCCATTTCCAGCTATGAGTTTTCTGTCCATGTTGCATCATTACAGGGAAACAAGAGGATTGGCGGCCTTATGCATAGGGAATATTTCACTCCTTGTAAGAGTTGTTCTGCATTGTAGATTACTGACTTGCCAAGCAAGGGATGTATTGGAAAATTGCATACAGTCAGAATACACACATATTAGCAGTAAACTTCTTATAGGAAATGATACAGGAGAGAACTGAGGTGTTTTGGTCACATTTGGGAGAATCTGCAGGCTGCATTATGCCCATATTTATAGAGTTCTATAAATATTTCAATGTATCAGGTGGTAACAACATCCAACAGGTGGAGGAAGAGAGAGGATATACTGTAGAATGAAGAGAAGGTGATCTGCACAGGTCAAAATTGTGGGACATCACGGACCAGATCTAAAATAATCAAAACACAAATGTCCAGTCTCTAGGCAGTGGAAACCATGGGGCGGGTGAGAAAGACCCACCACTCACTGGCTGTTGTGCTGGATTACCTGGCAGTGACACCCCTAGTTTTCTGTATTAGGGTAAAAACTAATTTGCTGTAACAAATATCCCCCAAAATACACTGGCTTATCAAGTAGAAGTTTATTTCTCCTCCACGTAACAATTCAACTGGTGTAGATTAGCAGAGCAGCTCTGTTCTGTGGGGTCATTTGGGATCCAGGATCCTTCCATCTCATTGCTTTGTGGTTACCAACTGTATAGTACTGCCTAGAAGAACTTTCTGTGATGATGGAAATGGTCTGCACCCGTGGTGTACAATGATAGTCACCAGCCATACGTGGCTAGCAGTTGAAATGTGGCTGAGGAACTAAATTTTTAATTTTGCTTAATTTTAATTAATTTAAATTTAAATGGCCACAGGTGTCTAGTGGTTACTCTATTTGACAGAGTAACTCTAGATCAAAGCTGGGTGATCTCCAAGTCCAGTTCCAGTTCACAGGAAGGGAAAGAGAGTGTTAGCAGGACAAGGGACTCATCTTTTAAGTTGGAGAGGACTAAGAAGTTGTATACATTACTTCAGTTCAAATCTCATTCATCCATACTTAGTCAAGTAGCCACATCTAGTTGCAAGGACAGTGAGGAAATAGTTGCTGCCTAGGGGGCCATGTGTCCAGCCACAACTCTATTGTTATGGTCAAGTGATGGACAGATTTTGGTGGACATCTAGAAGTCTCAGCCACAGCATCCCAATTTTGTAACTCTTACCTGTGGGATTGTGGGTATATTAACATTTCTAAGCCTCGATGATAATAACGATCACTACTCCGTAAGGTTATTGTGAGGGTCACAATGAGATAATGCTAGTAAAGCCCTCAATACCATCCTGGGAACACAGTGTTGAATCAACACTGGGTACTGCTACTGCAGCTTTTGTCAACTTCAGTGTCAGCCTTCAGTAATGCTTACTGAGCATTGAAACCCTTTCTATTCTGAATGTGGCTTGTCTATGATAATAAAAGCTCTAAATAAGAAATGAGGGCTCTGCCAAACACACATAAAGGAAACAGCATAAATGGAGACATGTCTGCACACCAGACATTGGGCTTGGTCAATGAGAGTTTGCTTCTGAGAAAAGTTCATTCTGATGTGCTGGAAACCCCAGGTTTCTTAGTCTGAGACATACTGAGATTATTAATGTCACTGTAAAGGACCTCTTGGGGGATGCTGGAGAGCTTTTACCCAAGACAGACAACGTGTTCCTTTTGCTCCTCACTGCCAAATAGAGTCTAATACAGTGAACAGAGAAAGACATGCTTTTAAAAAGATGTCTATGCCTGTCAGTTCGCAGTGTTTTCTTGATGAGCTGACAATGAGCCCATCTCTACCTTATTGAAGAAGGTAAATAGACACTGACCATTCATCCGTTGAATGAAGCAACTTGGGTTGCTTCCATATCTTGGCAATTGTAAATAGTGCTGCTATGAACGTTGGGGTACATGTATCTTTTCTAATTATTGTTTTTGTTTTTTTTCTGGATATATACCCAGAAGTGGAATTTCTGTGTCATATGTTAGTTCTATTTTTAGGTTTCTGAGAAACCTCCATACCGTTTTCTATAGTGGCTGCACCAATTTACATTCCCGCCAACAGTGTACTGAGCCATAGAAAAAGAATGAAATTCTGCCATTTATAGAACATTATGCTTACTGAAATAAGTCAGACAGAGAAAGACAAATACTGTATGATATCACTTATATGTGGAATCTAAAAAATAATACAAACGAATGTATATGCAAAACAGAAACAGACTCACAGATATAGAAAACAAACTAGTGGTTACCAGAGAGGACAGGGAAGGGGGAGGGGCAAATTAGGGGTATGGGATTAACATATACAAACCACTATGTATAAAATAGGTAAACAACAAGGGTATATTGTATAGCACAGGGAATTATAGCCACTATTTTGTAATAACTTTTAATGGAGTATATAATCTGTAAAAATACTGAATCCCTATGCTGTATACCTGAAACTAATATAATATTTAAATCGACTATACTTCAAAAAAAATAGAGACTGACCAGAGAGCAGCAGGGCAGTGAGAGTTGTAGAAGTCATCTGTCCTATCTCAGGAATGTCACACCGGATTGTCATGAAGCAAAGATCAATGTTTGGCTTCTAAAATTACACAAAGATAGTGAATTTACTAAAGACCCTCAATTTGTTTTAAAGAAATATGTGATATCTGAATAAACAACTGTGAAACTATATTTCAAAACAATGGGTGATAGTGTTTCTTATTTGCCTTTGGTGCTTTGAGATAGTAAAATACCAGGTGAATGCTGAATGAAAATCTTAGGGATAATTTCTGGATTATTCTCTTGTCATGCTAAAAGCAAGAAGCTAAATTGGTTTTCTCCTAATTTTCATTCCTAATTACGAGTGACATGAATCACAGTGATTTCACAAAGCAGTTTGTAAGGGTGAAAATGTCTATAAGTCAGAATATGTGCCCTAATAGAGAAAAATATCAGACATTACAGAAACGGAGAGAAAATTCCCAACAGAGCTCATTGTCATGGGAAATACTCAAGCTCAGAGCTTAAGAGATAGACTATGGCCTTAAAGCAGATGTTTGGGCACAAGATAAGAGGAAACCTTAAGCGAAGGTGGCAGTGGGAGGCAGGAAGGGGAGGGTGCTGGTGCCGGCAGATGCCAGCAGATTAGTGTCTGTGGCAAGGACGGGTTGAGGTGTTAATTGTGGTATGTGCCAATGTTCAAGAATGCAGTCTGGGCCCCATGGGGCCTAGAATGGCTAAACAGACCTGCCCATGGATTTCACCAGGAGGTTCTTCCACACTAAACTTGTAAAAAGGGCTTTTTTTTTTTTTTCTGTGTTTGATTCTCATCATATTATATAGCTAGTAGTTTAGCAATGATGGTGTAGTTGGCCCTAGGGAAAAGTGTCTGTTAAAGTTGGCAATAAGAGCCAGGAGTTATAAGCTGGGGACAGATGGATGGATGGTCTTCCTTCAGATGACACTAGGAAAACACTACGCAGTGTTCTAAAAGATGAGAAAACTTTGCAGTTGTAAGGCAATGAAGGTAAGAATGCCATGCTTCACAGCTGATATAGTCTGGAGGAAGAGATGCTGATTAACTGATCGTGCTAAAGGGTGGATCCATCAGCCTTTCTGCTTCAGGCCCTCTCTGAATACCTATTTGCTTCTAGGATAAAGTCCAACCTGCTTAATAAGACCTTACAAGGTCTTTCTTTACAAGGTTTCTGATGGGACCTTGCCTACCTCTCTATGCTTGTTTCTCCTCCCCCCTCTCCTTGAACTCTAGCCACTCTGGATTTCCTTAGGGAGCCATGGTCTCTGGCTTTGCAGATGCTGTTCCCTCTGCCCGTTGTACTTTCTGCTCATTCTCTCCCCCATTTGCCTTCTGACTTCTACCCTTTTTTATGTCTAAGGCTTGAGAAAATTTCCAGGCCACCCGCTAGGTGAAGGTAGGTGCCCTCGCTCTATGCTCCGACATGCCCTTTCTCTCCTCATCACAGGGCTCAGCAAACTCTTGAACCAGTGCTTGTTTCTCTGTCCCTGTCTCCCAGGAGACTGCCGGCTTCATGAGGCTGGGGACAGGGTCCGCCTGCTTCATGGTACCCCCAATTGGGCTCTGGTGTAAAACAAGTAAAAGACTTGTTTGAAAAAAAATTGTTAAAATATTTATATTTTAAAAAAGTAGTCCATGAATCTATGATAACTAAAAAAAATTAAATAACACAGAAGATAGATTAAAATGTGGAAGTTCCCTAGAATCGAGGTCCATCATTAAGCTCTCTGTCCCCATAGTAACCACTGTTAGCAGTTTGCTGTATTAGCCTTCCAACATTTTGTATGCGTTTTTCAGATTTGTACATGTATAATTTTTTAAACATCTTTATTGGAGTATAATTGCTTTACAATGATGTGTTAGTTGCTGCTGTATAACAAAGTGAATCAGCTGTACACAAACATATATCCCCATATCTCCTCCCTCTTGCGTCTCCCTCCCATCCGCCCTATCCCACCCCTCTAGGTGGACACAAAGCACCGAGCTGATCTCCCTATGCTATGTGGCTGCTTCCCGCTAGCTATCTATTTTACATTTGGTAGTGTATATATGTCCATGCCACTCGCTCACTTCGTCCCAGTTTACCCTTCCCCCTCCCCGTGTCCTCAAGTCCATTCTCTACGTCTATGTCTTTATACCTTTTCCTGCCCCTAGGTTCTTCAGAAACAATTTTTTCTTTTTTTTCTTTTTAGATTCCATATACATGTGTTAGCAAACGGTATTTGTTTTTCTATTTCTGACTTACTTCACTCTGTATGACAGTCTCTGGGTCGATCCACCTCACTACAGATAACTCAATTTCATTTCTTTTTATGGCTGAGTAATATTACATTGTGTATATGTGCCACATCTTCTTCATCCATTCATCTGTCGATGGACATTTAGGTTGCTTCAATGTCCTGGCTGTTGTAAATAATGCTGCAATGAACATTGTGGTACATGACTTCTTGAATTATGGTTTTCTCAGGGTATGTGCCCAGCCCAGTAGTGGGATTGCTGGGTCGTATTTTTATGTTTTTAAGGAACCACCATACTGTTCTCCATAGTGGCTGTAGCAATTTACATTCCCACCAACAGTGCAAGAGGGTTCCCTGTTCTCCACAACCTCTCCAGCATTTATTGTTTGTAGCTTTTTAAATGATGGCCATTCGGACAGGTGTGAGGTGATACCTCATTGTAGTTTTGATTTGCATTTCTCTAATGATTACTGATGTTGAGCATTCTTTCATGTGTTTGTTAGCAATCTGTATGTCTTCTTTGGAGAAATGTCTATTTAGATCTTCTGCCCATTTTTGGATTGGATTGCTTGTTTTTCTGATAATGAGCTGCGTGAGCTGCCTGTTTATATTGGAGATTAATCCTTTGTCATTTGCTTCATTTACGAATATTCTCTCCCATTCTGAGGGTAGTCTTTTCATCCTGTTTATGGTTTCCTTTGTTGTGCAAAAACTGTTAAGTTTCATTAGGTCCCATTTATTTGTTTTTATTTCCATTTCTCTAGGAGGTGGGTCAAAAACCATCTTGCTGTGATTTATGTCATAGAGTGTTCTGCCTACGTTTTCCTCTAAGAGTTTTATAGTGTCTGGACTTACATTTAGGTGTTTAATCTATTTTGAGTTTATTTTTGTGTATGGTGTTAGGGAGTGTTCTAATTTCATTCTTTTATATGTAGCTGTCCAGTTTTCCCAGCACCACCTATTGCAGAGGCTGTCTTTTCTCCATTGTATATTCTTGCCTTCTTTATCAAAGATAAGGTGACCATAAGTGTGTGGGTTTATCTCTGGGCTTTCTATCCTGTTCCATTGATCTATATTTCTGTTTTTGTGCCAGTACCATACTGTCTCGATTACTGTAGCTTTGTAGTATAGTCTGAAGTCAGGGAGCCTGATTCCTCCAGCTCTGTTTTTCATTCTCAAGATTGCTTTGGCTATTCAGGGTCTTTTGTGTTTTCATACAAATTGTGAAATTTTTTGTTCTAGTTCTGTGGAAAATGCCATTGGTAATTTGATAGGGGTTGCATTGAATCTGTAGGTTGCTTTGGGTAGTAGAGTCATTTTCACAATGTTGATTCTTCCAATCCAAGAATATTGTATATCTCTCCATCTATTTGTATCATCTTTAATTTCTTTCATCAGTGTCTTATCATTTTCTGATACAGGTCTTTTGTCTCCTTAGGTAGGTTTATTCCTAGATATTTTTTTCTTTTTGTTGCAATGGTAAATGGGAGTGTTTTCTTAATTTCACTTTCAGATTTTTCATCATTTTTGTATAGGAATGCCAGAGATTTCTGTGCATTAATTTTGTATCCTGCTACTTTACCAAATTTTCTGGTAGCATCTTTAGGATTCTCTATGTATAGTATCATGTCATCTGCAAACAGTGACAGCTTTACTTCTTCTTTTCCGATTTGGATTCCTTTTATTTCCTTTTCTTCTCTGATTGCTGTGGCTAAAACCTTCAAAACTATGTTGAATAAGAGTGGTGAGAGTGGGCAACCTAGTCTTCCTGATCTTAGTGGAAATACTTTCAGTTTTTCACCATTGAGAATGATGTTGGTTGTGGGTTTGTCATATATGGCCTTTATTATGTTGATGTAAGTTCCCTCTATGCCTACTTTCTGGAAGCTTTTTATCATAAATGGGAGTTGAATATTGTCAAAATGTTTTCCTGCATCTATTGAGATGATCATATGGTTTTTCTCCCTCAATTTGTTAATATGGTTTATCACATTTATTGATTTGCATATATTGAAGAATCCTTGCATTCCTGAGATAAACCCCACTTGATCATGGCATATGATCCTTTTAATGTGCTGTTGGATTCTGTTTGTTAGTATTTTGTTAAGGATTTTTGCATCTATGTTCATCAGTGGTATTGGTTTGTAGTTTTCTTTTTGTGTGTGACATCTTTGTCTGCTTTTGTATCAGGGTGATCGCAGCCTCGTAGAAAGAGTTTGGGAGTGTTCCTCCCCCTGCTATATTTTGGAAGAGTTTGAGAAGGATAGGTGTTAGCCCTTCTCTAAATGTTTGATAGAATTCGCCTGTGAATCCATCTGCTTCTGGGCTTTTGTTTGTTGGAAAATTTTTAATCACAGTTTCAATTTCAGTGCTTGTGATTGGTTGGTTTATATTTTCTACTTTTTCCTGGTTCAGTCTCGGGAGGTTGTGCTTTTTGAAGAATAGTCCATTTCTTCCAGGTTGTCCACTTTATTGGCATATAGTTGCTAGTAGTAATCTCTCATAATCCTTTGTATTTCTGCAGTGTCAGTTGTTACTTCTCCTTTTTCATGTCTAGTTCTATTGCTTTGAGTCTTCTCCCTATTTTTTCTTGATGAGTCTGGCTAATGGTTTATCAACTTTGTTTATCTTCTCAAAGAACCAGCTTTTAGTTTTATTGATCTTTGCTATTGTTTCCTTCATTTCTTTTCATTCCTTTCTGATCTGATCCCTGTGATTTCTTTCCTTCTACTACCTTTGGGGTTTTTGTTTGTTCTTCTTTCTCTAAATGCTTAAGGTGTACAGTTAGATTGTTTCTTGAGGTAGGATTGTGTTGCTATATACTTCACTCTTAGAACTGCTTTTGCTGCATCCCATAGGTTTTGTGTTGTCGAGTTTTCTTTATCATTTGTTTCTAGGTATCCTTTGATTTCCTCTTTGGTTTCTTCAGTGATCTCTTGGTTATTTAGTAGTGTATTGTTTAGCCTCCATATATTTGTGGTTTTTACAGATTGTTTCCTGTAATTTATATCTAGTCTCATAGCATTGTGGTCAGAAAAGATACCTGATAAGGTTTCAAATTTCTTAAATTTGCCAAGACTTCATTTGTGACCCAAGATGTGATCTATCCTGGAGAATGTTCCGTGCGCACTTGAGAAGATAGTGTAATCTGCTCTTTTTGGATGGAATGTCCTATAAATATCAATTAAATCTATCTGGTCTATTGTGTCATTTAAAGCTTCTGTTTCCTTATTTATTTTCATTTTGGATGACTGTCCATTGGCGTAAGTGAGGTGATAAAGTCCCCCACTATTACTGTGTTACTGTCAATTTCCTCTTTTATAGCTGTTTGCAGTTGCCTTATGTATTGAGGTGCTCCTATGTTGGGTACATATATATTTATAATTGTTATATCTTCTTCTTGGATGATCCCTTGATCATTTTGTAGTGTCCTTCCTTGCCTCTTGTAACATTCTTTATTTTAAAATCTATTTTATCTGATATGAGTATTGATACTCCAGCTTTCTTTTGATTTCCATTTGCATGGAATATCTTTTTCCATCCCCTCACTTTCAGTCTGTATGTGTCCCTGGGTCACAAGTGGGTCTCTTGTAGACAGCGTATGCATGGGTCTTGTTTTTGTATTCATTCAGGGAGCCTGTGTTTTGGTTGGAGCATTTAATCCATTCACGTTTAAGGTAATTATCGATATGTATGTTCCTATGACCATTTTCTTAATTGTTTTGGGTTTGTTTTTGTAGGTCCTTTTCTTCTCTTGTGTTTCACACTTAGAGAAGTTCCTTTAGAATTTGTTGTAGAGCTGGTTTGGTGGTGCCAAATTCTCTTAGCCTTTTCTTGTCTGTAAAGCTTTTGGTTTCTCCATCGAATATGAATGAGATCCTTGCTGGGTAGAGTAATCTTGGTTGTAGGTTCTTCCTTTTCATCACTTTAAATATGTCATGCCACTCCCTTCTGGCTTGTAGAGTTTCTGCTGAGAAATCAGCTGTTAACCTTATGGGAGTTCCCTTGTATGTTATTTGTCATTTTTCCCTTGTTGCTTTCAATAATTTTGCTTTGTCTTTAATTTTTGCCAATTTGATTACTATGTGTCTCAACGTGTTTGTCCTTGGCTTTATCCTGTATGTGACTCTCTGTGCTTCCTGGACCTGGGTGGCTATTTCCTTTCCCATGTTAGGGAAGTTTTAGACTATAATCTCTTCAAATATTTTTGCTGTTCTTCTGGGACCCCTATAATGCGTATGTTGTTGCATTTAATGTTGTCCCAGAGGTTTCTTAGGCTGCCTTCACTTCTTTTCATTCTTTTTTCTTTATTCTGTTCTGCAGCAGTGAATTCCACCATTCTGTCTTCCAGGTCACTTATCTGTCCTTCTGCGCCAGTTATTCTGCTATTGATTCCTTTTAGTCTAGTTTTCATTTCAGTTATTGTATTGTTCATCTCTGTTTGTTTGTTCTTTAATTCTTCTAGTTCTTTGTTAAACATTTCTTGCATCTTCTCGAGCTTTGCCTCCATTCTTTCTCCGAGGTCCTGGATGATCTTCACTATCATTATTCTGAATTCTTTTTCTGGAAGGTTGCCTATCTCCACTTCATTTAGTTGTTTTTCTGGGGTTTTATCTTGTTCCTTCTTCTGGTTCATAGCCCTCTGCCTTTTCATCTTGTCTATCTTTCTGTGAATGTGGTTTTTGTTCCACAGGCTTCAGGATTGTAGTTCTTCTTGCTTCTCCTGTCTGTCCTCTGGTGGATAAGGCTATGTAAGAGGCTTGTGCAAGTTTCCTGATGGGTGGGACTGGTGCTGGGTAGAGCTGACTGTTGCTCTGGTGGGCAGAGCTCAGTAAAACTTTAATCTGCTTGACTGCTGATGGGTCGGGCTGGGTTCCCTCTCTGTTGGTTGTTTGGTGTGAGGCAACCCAACACTGGAGCCTACCTAGGCTCTTTGGTTGGGCTAATGGCAGACTCTGGGAGGGCTCACGCCAAGGAGTACTTCCCAGAACTTCTGCTGCCAGTGTCCTTGTCCCCACGGTGAGCCATAGCCACACCCCTCCTCTTCAGGAGACCCTCCAACACTAGCAGGTAGGTCTGGTTCAGTCTCCCCTGGGTCACTGCTCCTTCCCCTGGGTCCCGATGTGCACACTACTTTGTGTGTGCCCTCCAAGAGTGGAGTCTCTGTTTCCTCCAGTCCTGTCAAAGTCCTGTAATCAAAACCCACTAGCCCTCAAAGTCTGACTCTCAAAGAATTCCTCCTCCCTTTGCCGGACCCCCAGGTTTGGAAGCCTGACATGGGGCTCAGAGCCTTCACTGCAGTGGGTGGACTTCTGTGGTATAAGTGTTCTGCAGTCTATGAGTCACCCACCCAGTGGTGATGGGGTTTGGTTTTACTGTGATTGTGCCCCTCCTACCATCCCATTGTGGCTTCTCCTTTGTCTTTGGATGTGGGTGTCTTTTTTGGTGAGTTCCAGTGTCTTCCTGTTGCTGATTGTCCAGCAGCTAGTTGTGATTCTGGTGTTCTCACAAGAGGGAGTGAGAGCACGTCCTTCTACTCCACCAGCTTGGTTCAGGCTCTTCTCCTAGTGTTCTTAACACTTAGGAAATATAAAGTTTTTAAGAGCTCTGTGCCAGGAATGGGGACAAAGACCAAATATACAAATTATTATAAATTACAATATCACATGCACTTACTTCTTCAGAACTGTATGTTCTGTGAGTCATTACATGTCTGAAAATGTCTTTATTCCAGCCACATGTTGACTTGATAGTTTGGCTCAGTACAGGCTAGATGCTAGGTTGAAAGTCACTTTACTTTTCAATTTCTGTTTTCCCAGAAAAGAAATCAATGGTATCTGGTGGGATAGTGGAGGATATTATTTACCTTGGCAGGCTTGGGGAAGGGATGTAGGGGATTTGGATCTCCCTGTAAATAAAATTTCAACTAATGTCTATGTTTTTAGCCCCTTGCCTCATCTTTACATTCCTTAGAACCTTGTTCCTCTGTGTCCTGAGGTTTTCCAGGGTCTATAGGGGAAAACCCCTCCTCATTCTTATCCCCCTCTACTCCATAAAGCACCCAGTTTATAGCTTCCTCTCTTCCTCCCATTCTCTTTGGATTTTTGGCTTATAATTTTATTACTTCACTGTTCTTTTGGTGGTGTTTCAATGGTTGTGTTTGCTCAGAAGTTTGTCAAATGGTTTTAATTACCAGAGCAATACAAAATGTTCTGCTCTCTGGTTGGCCTAAAAGAGTTTTCCTAGTCCATCTTTAATTTTTATTGTCTATATGAATTTTATAATCAGCTTGCCTAGTCTCCCCACCCGCCTTACATCCCTCCCAAACCCATTGGGATTTTATTGAGATTGTATACTTTTATTGTTTAATTTAGGGAGAATTGACATCTTTAAACTATTAAGTCTTTCAAGAACAAAATATGTTTTTCCATTTATTCAATTATTCTATTATGTTCTTCAGTAGAATTTTAAAGTTTACTTTTGACAGATTTTGTCCTTGTCTTGTATTTTATCTCTTTGGTTGCTATTATAAATGAGATCATATTTTCTAATATATTTTGTAATTGTTTGGTGTTTTACTTACCGTTGTATCAATGAAGTCTTTTTGATCTTGAGGTATAAAAATCTCTCTAGTATTTTAAAATGTATTGACTAGATTTTTGTTTAGTTTTAAAAGTAATACATGCCATTATAAAAATGATTAAAAATATAGAAGGGTATACAATGAAAAGTAAATTTCCCTCTCATCCTGGTCCCCCAATTAACCCTCAGAGTTTATCACTGTGGATGATTTCTTGTATAATCCTTCCAGAACTTTTTTTTTTTTTTTTTGCTTATACATGGATATATGTATATGCAATAAGATGTTGAAGTAGCACTCTTTCTTCCCTTTGAGTGAGGCCTAAAGGCCTGCAAAAGTACTGTAGATGCTCTATACTTACACTGGGTCAACTGCCTTTATAGGTTGTGCTGAGAGATGGTGAGAGAGGATTGGCTGTATTAGCAACCCTCTCCTGGCCAATAAGAGTAGTGGGCGTAGAGGCTGAGAGGTTTCTTCAGAGGGTGTTGTCAGTGTGCTTGGCCAAGTGAGAGGGCTTTAAGTCCATCTCCCAGAGGGCTGGACCTTGTTACCTGGTATCTGTTAGAAATAAAGATGCATCTGTTTCTGTCTGCAGAAGGTGAAAAGGCTGTTTTGAACTGTCTACCTGGGGGTTGAATGAAGAGAGGTGGCTACCTTAGAACTGGGCTCCATTTTCAGTAGCTGTGTAGCAAAAATGCATGTTTTGAGGGGACAAGATGTGGATCCTCTTGGGTTTGGGGAGTAGCTTAGGGTCACTTTGGGTTCCACCAAGGAAGATTTCCTGGTGGGACCATGAGATCCCAACAGAGTGAATGTGTGGGCCTGAGGAAGTAGTTGTCTACAGCCAGACAAGAGACAGCTCCTGGGGTAAGGGAGCCATAACTATCAGTCCTCAGTGCGAGGAGCTTCAAAAAGGGAGGGAAAAAAGAAAAATCAAATCTTATAGTAGCTCTCTGTAAAACATCTGGAAACTCTGCCTCTGTCACACTCAGAGAGCCAGGCTCCATTACCTCTGCCTCAGCCACAGAAGACTACCCTCTCCCTATAGGCCCTCTTCCCCTGCACTCTGACGTGGGGTGGGTGGGCCAGAAACTGCAGCCAGCAAGCGACTGGGGAAGGTGAGTGGGGAAGAGAGAGCAGCCAAATTCGCCCCACCACAGCCCCACCCCCAACAGCACCGACCGGGCAGACAGCAGGCCTAGACTGACAGAGAAGGGAAGTTTGACATTGGATGACACTTGAGTTTTAGCTGCTATACTCGATGGATTGTTAACTTACTAAAATGAGATTTTTCTTATAACTGAATGTGACTGGGGGATTTTAAATTATCTAGGAGTGGCTGAAAACTATAGGACCTGCCAGCAATTTCATCTGGAATGCAGAAAAAGAACAAGCACACAAGGTGAGTTTAAGCAGAAGTGGTGGGAAAAAATGAACTTACTTTTTTCATGGCCCATATCCTAATTGATTATGGGTCCATCCAAAAAAACACCAACCTCCACCCCCCACCCCAAAACCCAAAAACCTCCACAAATAGGGCCATACTATACCTATTGTCCTGTACCTTGCTTTTTATGTAATAGCATATCTTAGAGATGTTTCCTTACAAGCACAATATGTATCTATTTTTTAAGTCTGTTATGTAGTATTACATTGTATGTACAAACCATATTTATTTAAACAGTCCTCTATTTTTAACCAATTAGGATTCTTCCAATCCTAATCCCAAATCCTTGTTTTTACATACAATGTGGAAACGAATATCCTTCTTGAGTTTTTTGCTTGCATGTGGGAGAGTATTTATAGAAAACCTTTCTGGAAGTAAGACTGCTAAATTAATGAATATGTAAATCTTAAATTTATGATCCTCCAAAGAAATTTCATCAATTTATATTGCTACCAATAGTTTCTTCATAATCATGCAGGTATTGTTTATCATTGAATCTTTTAATCTTTTCCAGTAAGAGAGGTTTAAAAAATTAGTACTTTAGCAATTCATAAATTATGAGATTGAGCATGTTTTCATATGTTGGTAAGCCATTTGTATTTCTTTGTCTATAAATTGCTTATTTATGTCTTTATGGGTTGATTTTAAAAATTGTGTTCTTAACACTATTTTTGAGTGGGAAATCAGCCAGTGAGTGAGAGCGTAGGAAAGGAGAGAGGGAGCTGTACCCAGTGCTGGGAGCACTAAATGTGGCCAGGAAGATCTGTCTTGCTCAGATCTTTAATCTGCCTTCTTTGGGTTTGTGTCTCAATGTCTGGGTTTGAAACTCTCATAGGTTACCTTAGTCTTCCCTCCCCCTCCTACCCTGTCACCAGCACTGTGGGCACATATTAGTCAGCACTATGCAGGTGAGTGATGTTCAGTTACCAAGGGCAGGGACACCGTGCTGGTTATCATCCACCTGCGTCCTTCTCCATGCTGCCCTGTGCCCTGGGAAGCTGAACTGCATGCCCTTACATCAGTGGGCTTCCTTCAATCTCCACAGGAGATGGGATGGAGAGAGGGAGAGTCAAGCCAATGTACATTTCCTTTCTCCCTGTGGGATCGCCACAAGTAGCTATGACCCTTGACCAAAGGCCTCAGCTTTTGGCAGACCTCCTCTCAACTTAGCCTCCTCATCTTCGAGCTCCCTTAATCACACCTCCTTCACCCCTTCAGTCCTAGGGGTGAGATGATGGCTGTTTCCGACTTTGGGCTACCACATTACTCCTTGTGAAGTCCCTACTCCTTGCCTACACTTTTGTAAATAGTCCCTTAGTAAACTGCTCTCAAATTATCCAAAGTTGCATGTGACATCTCAGTTCAGGATGCTGGGGCCTTGACTGATACAGGCATCTCATGCTTAGCTGTATCCAGGGAGTCCTAAATAGCAAGAAAATTAAGCAACACCCGAGGCTGGTTTTAGATCCTTCAGCTACTCTCAAGAGGGGTCACATAGAGTGGTACCAGGGACTAGTCAGCCCCACACTACACCATATTAGAGGGACCCTAAGAGCTGTATTTTGATAATGATGGCACCTAGGACCAGGTGGAGGAAGGTTATAGTACCTGAGCAGTGAGATGCTCCTGGATTTACTTTAGCCCCTGATGACCAACAGAATTGAAAAAATTGTACTGGATGGAGCTCTGGGCCAACAGAGGTGGCTCTGTGCTTGAGGAAGAGGTGTCAGCCACAGTAGAACTCTGTGATCCTTCCTGGGGCTTGGGTGAAGCTGGCTTCAGTGGGGATCCTAGGAGTGAGGGTGGCAATAACTCTAGGAGGGGCAGGGCATGAGGAGGATGGGATGGATTGGGGGATGGAAGGTGACCAGAATGTCTCAGCTGCAGGAGGACTCTGGGTAACGTTGGATTCAAGTCCAAAGTGTCCCCAAGAGGCTGCCAGTGCCACAGTGCATGTAGTGGAGCCTGGCTGGGTAGAAATCTGAGAAGATGCTGGGGTCAGGGAAGAAGTTAAGGTTGTAGCCAGTGGTCCAGCCTTTAGTACGTGGCTCACAGCCTGTGGGAGTCCAGGCTGTGAAAGAATTCCTTCCATTGCTGTTCCTGAGAGGCTCCAGAGAATGCTCACATGTCCTCCATATCCTTTCATTCCCACATGCAGCCGTAGCCAATAGCTCCTCTGCTGGTCAATACTTCTTCTCATTACTCTTTCTCCAGGTGACTGTGCTTTCATCATAGTCCAGAAATGACTTACTTTTTCTCTCCAAAGAACAGCCTAGAGCAGGCTTTACCTGAAGATTTGGTGAGAACAGGTGGTAATTACCATGCAGAAAAGGAAAATTCAAACTGCATGGTAGAGATCATGCCTCCTAGAGTTCCTTCCCGGAGATTTTCCCCTTCCCCCACTCTATAGCTCCCTAGCTGGGCTGCCTTTTAATCTTTAATTAATTAATTAGTTTATTTTTATTGTGGTAAAATGTACATAACATCAAATTTACCATTTTGATCATTTTAAGTGTACAGGTACAATTTAGTGGCATTAGTTATATTTACTATGTTGTACAACCATCACCACTATCCATTTCCAGAACTTTTTCATCATCCTGAACAGAAATTCTATATGCATTGAACAATGACTTCTCATTTCTCCCTCCCTGCCACCTCTGGTGACCTTTATTCCACTTTCTGTAACTGGATCATCATTTTGCAGGATCCACCTCTGCTGGGTCTCGAGAGAAGAAAGTAGCTTCTTCCTCCTTTCTTCAAGGGTAAAATAAAAGGATGAAAATAAAACAAAAAAAGAGATACAGCTTAGCACATAAACCAGTATCTTTAATCTCTGAATTATTATGAAAAATCTGTGATTTAAGCAGAGAAAACTGGACATAATATAATCATTTTGCGCTAATTACTGGAAGCTACTGTTATGAAGTGGAACAGTTTAATGCTATACTAAATGGCCGCAACTTGTGCTTTGTGAGTTGACCTTATGTCTCTTTTATAATGTTTGGTCTCCTTTCCCTGATTTTTTTTTTTTTTTTTTTTTTTTTTTTTTTTTTTTTTGCCGTACGCGGGCCTCTCACTGCCGTGACCTCTCCCGTTGCGGAGCACAGGCTCCGGACACGCAGGCCCAGCGGCCATGGCTCACGGGCCCAGCCGCTCCGCGGCATGCGGGATCCTCCCGGACCGGGGCACGAACCCGTGTCCCCTGCATCGGCAGGCGGACTCTCAACCACTGCGCCACCAGTGAAGCCCTCCCTGATTTTTTGCTTCACGTTTGCTGTGGACTGATAAACCAGACAGTTAAACTTGTTACTATGTGGTGTAAAATAAGATCAATACATTCTGAATGAGAGATTGAAGACTAATTCCATAAGTAGACTGCAATAACTTTAACACCATTATTTTTGTTGTTTGGAGACCTTTATGCATGTATTTTCTCAGACTTTATTTTTACCAATATTCCAAGGAGGTGAGGTTACCAGCTAATCTAGTTCTAGATTCGGGATTTGCACTGTACACTCTAGAAGGGACATGACTATGGTGGAATGGAGGGAGAGCAAAGAAAAGCCCCAAAGGTAGCTTCTGGCTTTGTTGACTCTGTATATTGGGTACAGGATATGATTAACTGTTATGGCCAATGGGCAGTATGGCCAACAGATTTAGAAGAGACACTGTGGGCAGATGACCACCCTGACAGCCTGGATCCCCAAGCCCAGTTCTGTGGGGGTCCTGGGCCATTTGTTTTGGCGTACTTCTTAGTACTGATGACATATTTAAGATCATTTAAAAATCAAAATGGAGTAGCTATGGTTCAGGCATCCAAAATGGAGCCAGGTAGCCATTGTGGATATGGTTTCAGACATGTTTCTGCATCACTGAGAAGTTGAATTTTCTCTAAACTGTATCAAACTCAAGGACACTACCAGCCATTTTCAAAACAATACCTGTTAAGCTGCTAGTTACAACCTTGTAGTTTCAAAGTCACCCCAATTCTGTCCTTTGCAACTATGTAATCATTTCAGACCCCAGCCAATCCTTGTTTAACAAGCACCCATACTTCCTGCCAGCTCAAATCCTAATTCTTGACAAACAACTTATGCAACCTTGTGTTTTTTTGCCTTTATAAACCTCCTCCATTTTGTAGTTCAACAGAACATAATTTAAGTGCTTTTTGGATCTCCTGGGCTGCAGTCCTAACAAACCTCAAATAAATGCCTCTTTATTTCAATCAGGTCTCCATTTCTGAAGTTTTGGTTAACAGTACCTAGGCCATCCACCTCTGTTCTTTTTTTTTTTTTTTTTTTTTAACATATTCCATCTTTTGTCCTGGTCCTTGGTTCCTCACCTGAATCTTCTATTTCTGAGTCATATCTGTTTCTATATATCTCATTACCTCCTAGTTCATTTTGACTCCAGCCTTCATAGCAATGCACAAAAAAATCACTACTTTTGGCTCTGACGTCTTGGCACTTGCTTGGATCTGGTGGGCCTAAGATTTTCCTGGGCTGGAATAAAATCACATGGAACAGTCAACTGGTATATAAAAAGAGGTATATATCCCACAGGATGGTTGTGTTGTAAAGATCCAGCAAGAAGATTCTCAGAAATGTGGGGGGTTAATGAAAAATGGCTGATGCCACACAAACAAGTACTTATTTGTGGTCCCCAATCCAGCCAGATTCCCAGTAAGTGAGCAATGGAGCTTTGGTACCATCCTTCCTAATTCTGAGAGAAGAAAACACAAGTCTCTGGGAAGAAAGATACATGTACTAAGGTGAAAGAGCAGAATCTTTCTTGAGGAGCTCTTTGTCTCTCCTTTAGTCTAATCGGTATTGCCAATTGGCCTTCTAAGACCTTTAAGGAATGGGTGAAGTTGTGTGGGGGGACAAAGGACTTTTGAATTTCTATTTTTTCTTTTGGCTGCACCACATGGCATGTGGGATCTTAGTTCCTCCACCAGGTATTGAACCCACGCCCGCTGTAGTGGAAGCATGGAGTCTTAACCACTGGACCACCAGGGAAGTCCTGGACTTTTGAATTAGAATTGCATTGTCTGGAAAAGGGGAAGATGTACCTCCAGTATTTACTAGGTGGCTTCCTTTTTAGCCACTTACCCTCCTGCAGGCAAATGCTGTCCTATGGACTGGTACATGGTCTTCCTGTGGAGTCCGTAAGCAGATCTGTTAGCTCTACCAAGTGAGGACTTGACTCAGAGTCACACCACTGCCTTTAGGGCCCAGGTAACGAGGGGACCCTGTTATCATCTACTGCCTAGATAATTTCAAATCTAGTCTAGACCAGCACTGTCCAGTAGAACTCTCTACAATGATGAAAAATTTTGTCTGCCACTAAAAGTGTTTTCCTAATACCCTAATCTGGGTTGGGGACTGAAAATGGGTAATGCTGGTGTAGCTTCATCAATTTTTCAGTAAACCCCATGTTTCTTAGAATCTTTTGGTTAGATCTTGACAACCCAACCATCCACTGTCCTGCTGGCTATGAGATCAGTGGGCTGATATGGCTCCTTACAGTGGGCTGATATGGCCTCCAGCATGCTCCTGGCACTTCTGTTCACAGCCCACATGTGGGACCATTTGCTCTTCCCTCCTTGTACCCCACTTCTTGCCCAGTCCCTTACCTTCCTCACTTTCTAACCATGTTCCATCTTTTTTTATTTTTCTTTTGGCTACATTGGGTGTTTGTTGCTGCATGCAGGCTTTCTCTAGTTGCTGCGAGCAGGGGCTACTCTTCATTGCAGTGCGTGGGCTTCTTATTGTGGTGTTTTTTTTTGTTGTGGAGCACGGGCTCTAGGTGCATGGGTTTCAGTAGGTACAGCATGCAGTCTCAGTAGTTGTGGCACATGGGCTTAGTTGCTCCGCATCATGTGGGATCTTCCTGGACCAGAGATCGAACCTGTGTCCCCTGCATTGGCAGGTGGATTCTTAACGACTGTGCCACCAGGGAAGTCCCTAACCATGTTCCATCTTGAAGTCACTGGCAGGACCTTGGGAAAAATGTACTTCATAATGTGTAAAACAGAAGAGTCTCTAAGGACAAAAGCCACTTGCTCTCATGTGTATAAGGTGATTTGCCATATTCTTCCAGCCCTCTCCTTGGTCTCTGTTAAGCAGAGATAATAATTAGGATAATAACAATAATACAAATGGAAACAATCCTTCCTGCACCCCTGCTAGAAGAATACAAAGAGATAATACATGTAAAATTACTTTGAAAATTTAGAAGTGCTCTAAAGTTTAAAGTATCATAGTTATTAAATCCTTGTTTTCCTCTTGGGTGGGACACCAATAAGTACTGCTCATTTTAGCCATCCCTTTTTGCTTTTTATTTTTCTCTTCCTTATTCTTCTGGGACAAGTAGAAGGTAGCTGATTAAAAAGTATCTTGGACTGAATGAGCTTCCCCCTCATGGTCTCCTTCAAAGTGCTTTCCTGTTGTCTTCTTTCATCTGAGTCACATTCAGAAATAGTTGGCTTTCTAGCTGGTTTGAAGAAACCACTTTCAAATTACTTGATAGAAAAAAGAAAATTCCAGACTCTGAAAACCCGCAGGGCCTTGTGCATCCTATTGGCCATTTCCTTAAATGACACGAAGGAGGGTATGAATCTGATGACAAGCATGGCTGCAGTGAACAAATCCACCAAATTTGGGCAAGTGACAGAGGACCCAGGATACTGAGGGTGATTTTAAAAGTACACAGGGCTGGGCTTCCCTGGTGGCGCAGTGGTTGAGAGTCCGTCTGCCAATGCAGGGGACACGGGTTCGTGCCCTGGTCCGGGAAGATCCCACATGCTGCGGAGCAGCTGGGCCCGTGAGCCATGGCCGCTGAGCCTGTGCGTCCAGAGCCTGTGCTTCACAACGGGAGGGGCCACAACAGTGAGAGGCCCGAGTACTGCAAAAAAAAAAAAAAAAAAAAAAGTACACAGGGCTCCAGTACACACATTTTGGAGGAGGGCATTTTATAGGGATTTTTATACTGAATGTCACCAGAAATGCACTTTAAAAGATAAACAGAATATTATATTTTTAAATATTTTATGGCACAG
Organism: Mesoplodon bidens; assembly: GCF_964165515.1. Lineage (NCBI taxonomy): Eukaryota > Metazoa > Chordata > Mammalia > Artiodactyla > Ziphiidae > Mesoplodon > Mesoplodon bidens. The sequence goes on along the minus strand of NC_138170.1, from coordinate 814,318 downwards.
ATCAAGAATTATTTTAAGTGAGTAGACACTGAGGTGCAGAGCATAAAGAAAGAAAATTCTCCATAATCCATTTATCTTGCTGGACTTAGAAGAGGTGAGTGACAGTTACAAATGACAGCCTCTTAGGTATTCAGTTTCCTGTGGTATTTAAATGAGAAAATGTATTTTGGGGAATATTTACACAATAATAATAAAGTGGTGTTCAATTGCAGATGACAAAAACCAGGGTTGATTAAAATATTTTAATATGTGAATTGGGTTTGTAAATTTTGTTTAAATATTTTCTGTTCATTATTGACATTAAAGAGGACAGACGTGAAATCAAGAGGAAGGAAGGCCAGCTAGGTGCTGAGATCAGGGCCCCAGAGGTGTCAGGCCATTATATTCCTGGTTGGGTCTTTGCTTTTTTTGCCAGAAATTCAGAGACAGTCTCAGAAAAACCAAGTCCAAAGGAGATTTATGCATATGAGCACTCCATACCCCTGCAAGAGTGAGGACCTTGAAGATTGTCCCTGCAGAGGGCTGTGGACAAGGATGAGTGTCAGGTGCAGTGCATTGCCACTGCTGTGGCCCTTGGTCTACCTCTCCTTGGTCTAACTGGGGCTTCCTCTGGCTGAGGTCCGTGGCTGGGCCATTTGACGAACCTGTGTCTTCTCCTTCATCTCAAGTTTCTGGAGCCAGTGTTGCCTAGGTTTCCTATTAGAATCTACCCTCTACACCCCATGCCAAGAATTCCAGATAAACATGCTGCCTAGGGGAAGATGTTCCCAGATATATAGAGAAAGAAGTGACCTCTGTTCTGTTTAGGACTGTACAATTGATCTGGTGCTCCCTCCTGAGCTTGAGGCCAAGGTTATTGGCAAGTCATCTGCACTTGCTCATGGAATGGGCTCATCAGGCTTTCCCTCTGCTAGTCAAGATGCTGACAAGGTGTGGGAGCTTCCTGGTTAGTTGAAGGTGTCTAGTGATTCCTGGATAGGCTTCATGAAAATTATGGTGTTTTGTTCCTTACTTTCCACCCAGTCTTCTCTTGTAACCAAGATCCTTAAGAAAGAAAAGGCAGGGGTGGTGGTGTTCTGCAGTTGCAGAATTCTAGTGGCCAAGACAGCTGAAAACATACAGATCTTCACTAATTCTAGTTTATCTGATCCCACCCAGGCTTGCATGGCCAAGGTCAATGCCCACAGCACAGCACTGGGAGCCATATTATCAAGGGAAATCTCAGGTCTGGCAGTCTCTGTCCTGTTGCTTCTTTTCTTGGGAGCTGGTCCTGGTAGAGGTCAACCATCTGGTGTGGGGCTGAGAGTTGCTCACTATCCAGCTTGCTTCCGTCTTCCAAAGAGTCTACCTTGAGGGTACCTGAACCATGTAAACTGGGAGAGCCATGCTGGATATGGCCACAAGTTACAAGTCTTAGTTTCTTGAGTTCACTCTTTATTATTTGTGTGTATGTGTGTATGTGTGTGTGTGTGTATATATATATATATATATATATATATATATATATATATATGTAATATGACATAGTAAATACAGCCTATATATTACATATAATATATACAGTATATATGTGTATATATATATATATATATATATTTGGGTAGTGAGGTTGTGAGAGAGGAGGGGAAGAATGCAGGTATACACTGTGTATATGTTATCATCTTATCTGAAATCAAGGATATGTGACTTAATGTTTTTATTTATTTATTTATTAGTTCAAACAAGTATTTATTAAATGCTTAAAAGTGTATAACACTGTGCTAAGAATGAAGGTGGGGTTCAGAACTTCGAAAGGTAAAAAAGACATGTGTCCTGTCTTCAAAGAGCTCAGCATCTGTGGGGGAGACAGGCATGTAACTTATCAGATTTTACAACTTACAAAAATTAAGTATCAAAAGAGAGGTATAAACTAAATATTGTGGCAGATTTGATGAGAAAAGGATCAATTCTGTCGATGGGGATTAGGGGCCATGTTCCTGAGGAGGTAACCTTTGAGGTGGCCTTGAGAATATGAATAAAATTTCATTTCAATAGTTTTGAAAAGAGTTAGTCTTGGCAGCAACACTCTTAACAGCTTGTGTTTATTTAGCAGTTCCCCACTGACTGAGTAGCCTCACACACTTTGTTGTATTCAATTAGAACAATAACTTTGCAAAGTTAAGTAAGGGGATATTATTATTATTTTAAGGTCAAATTTTGTCTTAGAGAAGTTCTATGACTTGCCTACGAGGACAAATTATTTAGTTGGGGTGGGGAAATGTAGATGTGGAACCAATATCTTCTATCTGCAAGTACTGTGAGAGCCCTTCCCCTGCCCACCCCTGCTTTTAACAGGCTAACTAGAGGTGCATTCCCGGAGTTTACCAACTGTTGGTCATTCACAGCCTTACTAACTAGCCTCAGCAACTATTGATGGTGCTCAAAGTGTGGTCCCCAGACAGCAGTATCAACATCATCTGGGAACTTGTTAGAAATATAAATTCTCAGACCCTTTCCATACCTGCTGAATCAGAAATGTCAGCAATGTGTTTTAACAAGCCCCCCAGTTGATTCTGATGCAAGTTTAAGTGTGACCTAAGCACTACACATTTGAGGATTCTTTTAACTTAAAATAGATGATATGAAACCATGAGAGCTGACTCTAGAAGAAAAAAAAAAGCCTAATTAATCCTTACAGTATCTAGAAATTAAATTGTGTTCTCCTTTTCCTTCTGAGGATTGTTATTGAACAGGGTGATGGGGCATAGGGCTGGAATAAATTTGGCATTAAAACTGCATTTACTTCTTTCTCATTGAGAAAACAGATACATTCAAAGCCACAGGGAACATGGGACTCAGCCTGCAAAAGTCAAGGGCTCCCAGAGCTGAAGTACAGGGTCACACATTGCTTCAGAAAACAAAGGGTTAGATTTCTGACAAGGTTTACCCACAAAAGAGAGGCCTCAACCCTGAGAATTCATAAATCTGCTCTTGCGAACATGCAGTTTCCAAAGAAATTCAGCTGAAAATGGGAGATAGGCTGGTGTCATGGCATTTCATTCCTTTGAATAGTTTGTGAGAAAAAGCAGGAGATAAAGTTATTCTGTTACCATGACAACTTGGAGAGGCCCAGGCTGGATAATGATACAGTGGAGCTGACAAAGCTTGGCATCCTGATTCTAGATGAGAAAAATGGGGCTGTGGAGGCCTGGGGATTATGTAGGATGAATATTCTTTTCTTCCCTTACAGTTCTGCCACATTGCCTGATTTTAAAAAATAACCCATTGAACAGTGCACATAGTGACTATGACTGATGTACATCTCTTCATGTGTTTTCCTGGAAGGCCCTTCCCCCCTTTGTCTTGTTTCTATCTATCCTTTGCTGCATAGCTCCAAACGTGCTTGCTTAAGGAGGCTTCCTCATTGACTGGCCCTCAGTGAACCCCAGCATTGAAAGGCTCAGCCATGCATTTAGTCCCATTTTGCAATTTATTTTTTAACACATACATACTCTTTCCTTCAGGGGAGAGAAAGACAATAATGTTACTTCCTTGTGCCTTCAGGGTCTAAAAATAGCAAAGCTGTCTATAATTATTTTTTTCCTCTTTTGTTTACAATAAAAATAGCTAAGAGTTATTGAGTGCTGATTGTATACCATCCCAGTACTACTTAAAGCGTGGTTGAAGACCAGCAGCAATAGCATCACCTGGGAACTTTTAAAAATGGAAATTTGAGGGCTCTACCCCAGACCTGCTCAATCTGAAACTCTAGAGGGTGGGGTCCAGGAATCTTTTTTTAATAAACATTTAATAAATACCAAGTTTTCAGAATCACTGCATTAGACGCATCTAAGTTCATCATATTTTTTCTCACTTAATTTTCAGAGCAACCTGCGAATTAGTATCATCTCCCTATACAGGTGGGGGAACTGAGGCACAGAAAGTATGAGTAAATTGCTCAAGGTCCCTGTAGTGTATTGTTTCCAAAGATTGTGACAACAATCTCTTCTACTTTTTCAAAGTGACTTTGTCACTTCTATCAAGAGGTGTAGTCTATTTCTCTTTTCCTTAAACTGGACTGGTCTGTGACTTGCTTTGACCAATGGAATGCAATGAAAGAGATATGGTACAACTTCTTTTTTTAAAAAATTAAAGTATAGTTGATTTACAATGTTGTGTTAGTTTCAGGTATACACCAAAGCGAATCAGTGATTCACTGTATATATATATATATTCTTGTTCAGATTCTTTTCCCTTTTAGGTTATTACAAAATATTAAGTAGAGTTCCCTGTGCTATATAGTAGGTCCTTGTTGGTTATCTATTTTGTACACAGTAGTGTATATATGTTAATGCCAAATTCCTAATTTATCCCTTCCCCCTACTTTTGCCTTTGGTAACCATAAATTTATTTTCTATGTCTGTGGGTCTATTTCTGTTTTGTAAATAGGTTCATTTATATCATTTTTTTAAGATTCCACATATAAGCAATATCATATGATATTTGTCTTTGTCTGGCTTACTTCACTCAGTATGATAATCTCTAGGTCCATCCCTGTTGCTGCAAATGGCATTATTTCATTCTTTTTTTATGGCTGAGTAATATTCCATTGCGTACATGTACCACATCTTCTTTATCCATTCCTCTGTCGATGGACATTTAGGTTTCTTCCATGTCTTGACTATTGTAAGTAGTGCTGCAATGAACATTGGGGTACATGCATATTTTCAAGTTATGGTTTTCTCTGGATATATGCTCAGGAGTGGGATTACAGGATCGTATGGTAGCTCTATTTTTATTTTTCTAAGGGTCCTCATACTGTTTTCCATAGTGGTTGCACCAATTTACATTCCCACTGGCAGTGTAGGAGGGTTCCTTTTCTCCACACCCTCTCCAGCATTTATTATTTGTAGACTTTTTGATGATGGACATTCTGACTCATGTGTGGTGATATCTCATTGTAGTTTTGATTTGCATTTTTCTAATAATTAGTGATGTTGAGCATCTTTTCATGTGCCTCTTGGCCATCTGTATGTCTTGTTTGGAGAAATGTCTGTTTAGATCTTCTGCCAATTTTTGATTGGGTTGTTTTTCTGATATTATTATTATTATTTATTTATTTTTGCTATGAGCTGTTTGTATATTTTGGAGATTAACCCCTTGTCAGTCACATCCTTTGAAAATATTTTCTCCCATTCTTATGGTTGCCTTTTCATTTTGTTTATGATTTCTTTTGGAGGCCTTGCAGAGTCTGTTTTCATTCTCCTACTAACTTGACCCCCATGTAAAGTCCAGGCTGCTGGAGACAGAGGCCATATGATAATAGGGACCATGTGGAGATAGAGGCCATGTGGAGGAGAACCAGAGTGTGCTAGCTGACAGCCCCACCTAAGCCTTGTCCTGTGGGTGAAGCCATCTTGGACCTGTTAGCCCAGCCTAGTCACTAGCTGAATGCAGCCACGTGCAGGGGCCTTGCTAATGCCACATGGAACAGAGACTTGCTTGCTGAGCCCTACCCACATTTCCAACACGAAAAATTGTATGCAATAAAATGGTGGTGTTTTAAGCCACTGACTGTTGGGATAGTCTGTTATAGAGCAATAAATAATGGAAATAGTCATATAATTTGTCAGCCATAGATCCTGGAGTCCAACCAATGTACCTTTAGCTTTAGAGCTATCCATCTTAACCATTGCTCTTTTTTTTTAATTTAAAAATTTAAATTAATTAATTAAAAATTTGGCTGTGTGGGGTCTCTGTTGCTGCATGTGGGCTTTCTCTAGTTGCAGTGAGTGGGGCCTACTCTTCGTCGCACAGGCTGCTTATTGCAGTGGCTTCTCTTGTTGCAGAGAGCAGTCTTTAGGCACATGGGCTTCAGTAGTTGTGGCATCTGGGCTCAGTAGTTGTGGCGCACAGGCTTAGTTGCTCTGCGGCATGTGAAATCTTTCTGGACCAGGGCTCGAACCTGTGTCCCCTGCATTGGTAGGTGGATTCTTAACCACTGCACCACCAGAGAAGTCCTTAACCATTGGTCTTTGCTTTGTTTCATCTTTAAAAAATTAGAATTGCTATTTTATTAACATATCAGGTTTTAAACTCACGTTCCAGGGCAGACAATCTGGTAAGTTTCTTTCAGTAAACCATGTAGCATATATAACACCCATTTTTACCCTAAGCTAGGTAATAATAATAGCTAACACTTTATGGTACTTACTATATACCAGGCTAATCATGCTTTGATTATGTTTTAATTTGCTAATTTTTCTCTAACTTTTGAAATACCTACTTAGGTAATCAATTTTCAGCCTTTTTTCTAATGCAAGTATTTAAAGGTCTACATTTTCCTCTAAGTGCTGCACCCTAAAATTTTTGATATGTTATATTTTAACTATCATTTCATTTAGAATAATTTTTTTTCCATTTAGAATAATTTCTAAATTATTTTTTAGAAATGTGACCATAAAATGTGATCTTTTTGACCCAGGAGTTTTGTTTTAGAAATATATTGCTTACTTTGGGATTTTTCTAACTATCTTTTTATTAATTATTTTCTTCCTAAAATAATTCCATTGTGATTGGAGGATATATATTCTATATGATTTCAAACATTTAAAATTGGTTGGTGGACTTTCCAAGATGGCAGAGAAATAGAAGCACATGGAGTTCGTCTCTCCCCACAAATGCAACTACAAATGGAACAATTCTCACAGAGCACCCACTGAACACTAGCAGAGGTCCTCAGACACCTAAAAGGACAAGAAAGATCCCCACGTAACCAGGTAGGATGAAATAAAGAAGAAAGGAAAAGGAAGAGGAGAGGAAGCAGGATGGGACTTGAGCCCCTGGCAGAGAGTTAAAGGTGAGGAGAGGTTCCCGTATCTGTGGAAGCCCCCTCACTGGTTGGGGGATCAACTGGGACAGAAGGGGAATTTCAGGGGCTTGGAGGAGATCCTAGCAACAAGTCTGTGGCAGGCAGGACAGAGTGAGACCTACCCAGATTGTCCGTGCCACAGCACTGCACACCCCAGGCTGAGACAGTTGTCCACCACTGCGCATGGGGGCTGAGTACTGGAACATGGGGTTTGGAGAGCAAACCCAGGGGGGAGACAGCCTGAGGGGATGGGAGTGAGGAGCTCCACAAATGGGAATGCTCGTGGAGGAAACCCAGACTGCCACAGAAGAGAAGTGCCATCATTGAGTGATGCACAAAGGGCTGGGCCACCATTGCAGCCTCTCTCCTCACATGCTGGCCCTGCCTCCACGGGCACTAGGGAGGGCTCCCACCAGAGCAGGCTCATGTGCCCCTGCCATCGCCTCCTCTGCCCCGACCTGCCCTGCCTGGGTGACCCACTCACCCTGATCACCACCTCAGGTCCTTCCTGCCTGATGGACTCCTGTGCTCCAGCAACCTCTGGGGCAGACTGTGGTGGGAGGAAGACACGCAGAGGAAGGGCTGAAACCACAGCTTGGCCCTAGGGGTTGGCCATGTGAGTAAGGAAGAAGAGCTGGAATCTCTCCTCATGGCTGCGCAAACTGTGGAGTTACACCTCCACTGATGGCTTCCTAAATTCAGCACCTGAGAAACATTGAAAAGGACAACAAGTGCTCCAGCAGCTGGGATGGGTCTGGCTTTAACAGCTATGGGCTTTGTGGGCACATACATGCTGGGGTTGGGCCAGGCCAGAGTCTGAGCTGCCTCCATAGCTCTCACAGCAAGTCCAGATGCACAGGTACTGCAGTCCTGGGACCTGATCTCAGTGTATCTGTGCCAGTAGCCTGGTGAAAACAATGCCTGAGGGACACCAGGGTCAATTGCTGGCACACCCACAGTTAAGGTGGGACCAAGAGCAGTGCCAACAACAGTGTAATTTTTGAGCCCATACAGTGGGTGAAAGGGACACAACAGAGCACATTCACAGGTGAACAGCTACAGAGGAGGAATACTCAGTGGCTTCTTTCACAGTGGAAGTGCTGAAATCTCAACTACCTCACATGACAGATCAGAAACACAATGAAGACACATATCTGGGGGCCTCTACTCCAATAACCAGAGAGCAGACCCTGACCCTGACAGGGCAGGGACAGCCACAGAGCAAACGGGAGGCCCCACTTAATATCCAGGGCAGACTCTTTTCACCACAATACCAGTCAAACCCTCTTTCAAGGGGATAATGGCATAAGCCTCTGGACCAACCTCACCCACCAGGGGACAGACACCAGAAGAAAGAGGACCTATGATCCTGCAGCCTGTGGAAAGGAGACCACAAACACAGTAAGTTTGACAAAATTATATGACAAAGAAATATGTTGCAGATGAAGGAGCAAGATACAAACCTACAAGAACAACTAAGTGAAGAGGAGATCGGCAATCTAAATCTGAAAAAGAATTCAGAGTAATGATAGTAAAGATGATCCAAGATCTTGGAAAAAGAATGGAGGCACAAACGGGAAAGCTCACTGGTAAAGGATTGAGAAGATACAAGAAATGTTTAACAAAGGCCTAGAAGAACTAAAGAACAAAAAAACAGAGATGAACAATACAAAAACTGAAACAAAATGTACACTAGAAGGAATCAATATCAGAATTACTGAGGCAGAAGAACAGATAAGAGAGCTTGAAGACAGAATGGCAGAAATCACTGCCATGGAACAGAATAAAGAAAAAAGAATTGAAAACAGTCTAAGAGACCTCTTGGACAACATTATATGCACCCACATTTGCATTATAGGGGTCCCAGAAGGAGAAGGGCCTGAAAAAACATTTGAAGAGATAACTGCTAAAAACTTTCCTAACATGGGAAAAGAAACAGTCACCCAAGTCCAGTAAATGATGAATCTCAGGCAGGATAAACCCAAGGAGGAACACGTTGAGACACATAGTAATCAAACTGACAAAACATTAAACACAAAGAAAAAATATTAAAAGCAAGGGAAAATGACAAATAACGTACAAGGGAACTCGCATAAAGTTATAGGCTGAATAGTGGGATTGCTGGGTCATATGGTAGTTCTATTTGTAGTTTTTTAAGGAACCTCCATACTGTTCTCCATAGTGGCTGTACCAATTCACATGCCCACCAACAGTGCAAGAGAGTTTCCTTTTCTCCACACTGTATCCAGCATTTATTGTTTCTAGATTTTTTGATGATGGCCATTCTGACTGGTGTGAGATGATATCTCATTGTAGTTTTGATTTGCATTTCTCTAATGATTAATGATGTTGAGCATTCTTTCATGTGTTTGCTGGCAGTCTGTATATCTTCTTTGGAGAAATGTCTGTTTAGGTCTTCTGCCCATTTTTGGATTGGGTTGTTTGTGTTTTTGTTATTGAGCTGCATGAGCTGCTTGTAAATTTTGTAGATGAATCCTTTGTCAGTTGCTTCATTTGCAAATATTTTCTCCCATTCTGAGGGTTGTCTTTTGGTCTTGTTTATGGTTTCCTTTGCTGTGCAAAAGCTTTGAAGTTTCATTAGGTCCCATTTGCTTATTTTTGTTTTTATTTCCACTTCTCTGGGAGGTGGGTCCAAAAGGATCTTGCTGTGATTTATGTCATAGAGTGTTCTGCCTATGTTTTCCTCTAAGAGTTTGATAGTTTCTGGCCTTATATTTAGGTCTTTAATCCATTTTGAGCTTATTTTTGTGTATGGTGTTAGGGAGTATTCTAATCTCATACTTTTACATGTACCTGTCCAGTTTTCCCAGCACTACTTATTGAAGAGGCTGTCCTTTCTCCTCTGTACATTCCTGCCTCCTTTATCAAAGATAAGGTGACCATATGTGCGTGGGTTTATCTCTGGGCTTTCTATCCTGTTCTACTGATCTATATTTCAGTTTTTGTGCCAGTACCATACTGTCTCGATTACTGTAGCTTTGTAGTATAGTCTGAAGTGTGGGAGCCTGATTCCTCCAGCTCAGTTTTTCATTCTCAAGATTGCTTTGGCTATTCAGGGTCTTTTGTGTTTCCATACAAATTGTGAAATTTTTTGTTCTGCTTCTGTGAAAAATGCCAGTGGTAGTTTGATAAGGATTGCATTGGATCTGTAGATTGCTTGGGTAGTAGAGTCATTTTCACAATGTTGATTCTTCCAATCCAAGAACATGGTATACCTCTCCATCTATTTGTATCATCTTTAATTTCTTTCATCAGTGTCTTATAATTTTCTGCATACAGGTCTTTTGTCTCCTTGGGTAGGTTTATTCCTAGATATTTTATTCTTTTTGTAGCAATGGTAAATGGGAGTGTTTTCTTGATTTCACTTTCAGATTTTTCATCATTTTTGTATAGGAATGCCAGAGATTTCTGTGCATTAATTTTGTATCCTGCTACTTTACCAAATTCATTGATTAGCTCTAATAATTTTCTGGTAGCATCATTAGGATTCTCTATGTATAGTATCATGTCATCTGCAAACAGTGACAGCTTTACTTCTTCTTTTCCGATTTGGATTCCTTTTATTTCCATTTCTTCTCTGATTGCTGTGGCTAAAACTTCCAAACGTATGTTGAGCAAGAGTGGTGAGAGTGGGCAACCTTGTCTTGTTCCTGATCTTAGTGGAAATGCTTTCAATTTTTCACCATTGAGGACGATGTTGGCTGTGGGTTTGTCATATATTGCCTTTATTATATTGAGGAAAGTTCCCTTTTTACCTACTTTCTGCAGGGTTTTTATCATAAATCGGTGTTGAATTTTGTTGGAAGCTTTCTCTGCATCTATTGAGACTATTATATGGTTTTTCTCCTTCAATTTGTTAATATGGTGTATCACGTTGATTGATTTGCGTATATTGAAGAATCCTTGCATTCCTGGAATAAACCCCACTTGATCATGGTGTATGATCCTTTTAATGTGCTGTTGGATTCTGTTTGCTAGCATTTTGTTGAGGATTTTAGCATCTATGTTCATCAGTGATATTGGCCTGTAGTTTTCTTTCTTTGTGACATCCTTGTCTGGTTTTGGTATCAGAGTGATGGTGGCCTCGTAGAATGAGTTTGGGGATGTTCCTCCCTCTGCTATATTTTGGAAGAGTTTGAGAAGGATAGGTGTTAGCTCTTCTCTAAATGTTTGATAGAATTCGCCTGTGAAGCCCTCTGGTCCTGGGCTTTTGTTTGTTGGAAGATTTTAAATCACAGTTTCCATTTCAGTTCTTGTGATTGGTCTGTTCATATTTTTTATTTCTTCCTGATTAAGTCTTGGTACATTGTGCATTTCTAAGAATGTGTCCATGTCTTCCCGGTTGTCCATTTTATTGGCATAGAGTTGCTTGTAGTAATCTCTCATGATCTTTTGTATTTCTGCAGTGTCAGTTGTTACTTCTTCTTTTTCATTTCTAATTCTATTGATTTAAGTCTTCTCCCTTCTTTTCTTGATGAGTCTGGCTAATGGTTGATCAATTTTGTTTATCTTCTCAAAGAACCAGCTTTTAGTTTTATTGATCTTTGCTATCATTTCCTTCATTTCTTTTTCATTTATTTCTCATCTGATCTTTATGATTTCCTTCCTTCTGCTAGCTTTGGGGTTTTTTTGTTCTTCTTTCTCTAATTGCTTTAGGTGCAAGGTTAGGTTGTTTATTCAAGATGTTTCTCTTTCTTGAGGTAGGATTGTATTGCTATAAACTTCCCTCTTAGAACTGCTTTTGCTGCATCCCATAGTTTTTGGGTCATCGTGCCTCCATTGTCATTTGTTTCTAGGTATTTTTTAATTTCCTCTTTGATTTCTTCAGTGATCACTTCATTATTAAATAGTGTATTGTTTAGCCTCCATGTGTTTTTATTTTTTACAGATCTTTTCCTGGAATTGATATCTAGTCTCATGGCATTATGGTCGGAAAAGATACTTGATACAATTTCAATTTTCTTAAATTTACCAAGGCTTGATTTGTGACCCAAGATATGATCTATCCTGGAAAATGTTCCATGAGCACTTGAGAAAAATGTGTTTTCTGTTGTTTTCGAATGGAATGTCCTATAAATATCAATTAAGTCCATCTTCTTTAATGTATCATTTAAAGCTTGTGTTTCCATTTTTATTTTCACTTTGGATGATCTGTCCATTGGTGAAAATGGGGTGTGAAAGCCCCCTACTATGAATGTGTTACTGTCAATTTCCCCTTTTATGGCTGTTAGTATTTGCCTTATGTATTGAGGTGCTCCTATGTTGGGTGCGTAAATATTTCCAATAGTTACATCTTCTTCTTGGATCGATCCCTTGATCATTATGTAGTGTCCTTCTTTGTCTCTTCTAATGGTCTTTATTTTTTTTTTATTTTTTATTTTTTTTGCTGTATGCGGGCCTCTCACTGTTGTGGCCTCTCCCGTTGCGGAGCACAGGCTCCGGACGCGCAGGCCCAACGGCCATGGCTCACGGGCCCAACCGCTCCGCGGCATGTGGGATCTTCCCAGACCGGGGCACGAACCCGTGTCCCCTGCATCGGCAGGCGGACTCTCAACCACTGCGCCACCAGGGAAGCCCCAGATGGTCTTTATTTTAAAGTCTATTTTGTCTGATATGAGAATTGCTATTCCAGCTTTCTTTTGGTTTCCATTTGCATGGAATATCTTTTTCCATCCCCTCACTTTCAGTCTGCATGTGTCTCTAGGTCTGAAGTGGGTCTCTTGTAGACAGCATATATATATGGGTCTTGTTTTGGTACCCATTCAGCCAGTCTGTGTCTTTTGGTGGGAGCATTTAATCCATTTACATTTAAGGTAATTATGGATATGTATGTTCCTCTTCCCCTTTTCTTAATTGTTTTGGTTTTGTTATTGTAGGTCTTTTCCTTCTCTTGTGTTTCTTGCCTAGAGAAGGTCCTCTAGCATTTGTTGTTAAGCTGGTTTGGTGGTGCTGAACTCTCTCAGATTTTGCTTGTCTTTAAAGGTTTTAATTTCTCCATCAAATCTGAATGAGATCCTTGCTGGGTAGAGTAATCTTGGTTATAGGTTTTTCTCCTTCATCACTTTAAATATGTCCTGCCACTCCCTTCTGGCTTTCAGAGTTTCTGCTGAAGGATCAGCTGTTAACCTTATGGGGATGCCCTTGTGTGTTATTTTTCCCTTGCTGCCTTTAATATTTTTTCTTTGTATTTAATGTTTTATAGTTTGATTAATATGTGTCTTTGCATGTTTCTCCTAGGATTTATCCTGTATGGGACTCTCTGTGCTTCCTGGACTTGATTAACTATTTCCTTTCCCATATTGTGGAAGTTTCAACTATAATCTCTTCAAATATATTTTCCATCACTTTCTTTTTCTCTTCTTCTGTGACCCCTATCATTTGAATGTTGGTGCGTTTACTGTTATCACAGAGGTCTCTGAGAGTGTCCTCAATTCTTTTCATTCTTTTTTCTTTATTCTGCTCTGCAGTGGTTATTTCCACTATTTTATATTCCAGGTCACGTATCCATTCTTCTGCCTCAGTTATTCTGCTATTGATCCTTTGTAAAGAATTTTTAATTTCACTTTTTGTGTTGTTCACCACTGTTTGTTTGCTCTTTAGTTTTTCTAGGTCATTGTTAAATGTTTCTTGTATTTTCTCCATTCTATTTCCAAGATTTTGGATCATCTTTACTATCATTATTCTGAATTCTTTTTCAGGTAGACTGCTATTTCCTCGTCATTTGCTAAGTATGGTGGGTTTTTGCCTTGCTCCTTCATCCCCTCTGTGTTTCTCTGTCTTCTCATTTTGCTTAACTCACTGTGTTTGTGGTCTCATTTCCGCTGGCTGCAGCTTCATAGTTCCTATTGTTTTGGGTGTCTGTCCCCAGTTGCTAAGGTTGGTTCAGTGGGTTGTGTAGTCTTCCTGGCGGAGGGGACTAGTGCCCGTGTTCTGGTGGATGAAGCTGATCTTGTATTTCTGGTGGACAGTTCCACGTCTGGTGGTGTGTTTTGGGGGTGTCTGTGGCCTTATTATGATTTTAGGCAGCCTCTCTGCTAATGGATGTGGTTGTGTTCCTGTCTTGCTACTTGTTTGGCATAGGGTGTCCAGCACTGTAGCTTGCTGGTCGTTGAGTGCAGCTGAGTCTTGGCACTGAGATGGAGATCTCTGGGAGAGTTTCACCATTTGATATTACGTGCAGCTGGGAGGTCTCTTGTGGACCAGTGGCCTGAACTTGGCTCTCCCACCTCAGATGCACAGCACTGACACCTGTCTACAGCACCAAGAGCCTGTCATCCACACGGCTCAGAATAGAAGGGAGAAAAAATAGAAAGATGAAGGAAAGAAGAAGACAAAATAAAGTAAAATAAAATAAAGTTACTAAAATAAAAAATAATTATTAAAAAATGTTTTTAAATAATAAAAAGAAGGAAAGAAAGAAAGAAGAGAGCAACCAAACCAAAAAACAAATCCACCAATGATAAAAAGTGCTAAAAACTATACAAAAAAATCCGAAAACAAAACAAAAAAAATGGACAGACAGAACCCTAGGACAAATGGTAAAAGCAAAGCTATACAGACAAAATCACACACAGAAGCATACACATACACACTCACAAGAAGAGAAAAGGGAAAAAAATATATATATATCGTTGCTCCCAAAGTCCACCTCCTCAAGTTGGGATGATATTTTGTCTATTCAGGTATTCCAGAGATGCAGGGTACATCAGGTTGATTATGGAAATTTAATCCGCTGCTCCTTAGGCTGCTGGGAGAAATTTCCCTTTATCTTCTTTGTTTGTACAGCTCCTGGGTTTCAGCTTTGGATTTGGCCCTGCCCCTGCATTTAGGTCGCCTGAGGGCATCTGTTCTTCGCTCAGACAGAACGGGGTTAAAGGATCAGCTGTTTCAGGGGCTCTGGCTCACTCAGGCCGGGGGGGAGGGAGTGGTACGGAATGTGGGGTGAGCCTGTGGCAGCAGAGGCAGGCGTGACCTTGCACCAGCCTGAGGCGCACCGTGTGTTCCCCCGGGGAAGTTGTCCCTGGATCACGGGACCCTGGCAGTGGTGGGCTGCACAGGCTCCCAGCAGGGGAGGTGTGGATAGTGACTTGTGCTTGCACACAGGCTTCTTGGTGGCTACAGCAGCAACCTTAGCATCTCATGCCCGTCTCTGTGCTCCGCGCTGATTGCCACGGCTCGCGACCATCTCTGGAGCTCCTTTAAGTGGTGCTCTTAATTCCCTCTCTTCGCGCACCAGGAAACAATGAGGCAAGAAAAAGTCTCTTGCCTCTTTGGCAGCTCCAGAGTTTTTCCTGGACTCCCTCCCAGGTAGCTGTGGTGCACCAGTCCCCTTCAGGCTGTGTTCACGCCGCCAACCCCAGTCCTTTCCCTGGGATCCGACCTGTGAAGCCTGAGCCTCAGCTCCCTGCCACAACCCGTCCCAGTGGGTGATCAGATAAGCCTCCCGGACTGGTGAGTGGCGGTCGGCACCGATCCTCTGTGCGGGAATCTCTCCGCTTTGCCCTCCGCACCCCTGTAGCTGCGCTCTCCTCCGCGGCTCCGAAGCTTCCTGCCTCCGCCACCTGCAGTCTCTACCCGGGAAGGGGCTTCCTAGTGTATGGAAACCTTTCCTCCTTCACAGCTCCTTCCCACTCGTGCAGGTCCCGTCCCTATTCCTTGTCTCTGTTTTTTCTTTTGCCCTGCCCAGGTACGTGGGGAGTTTCTTGCGTTTTGGGAGGTCTGAGGTCTTCTGCCAGTGTTCAGTAGGTGTTCTGTAGAAATTGTTCCCCATGTAGATGTATTTCTGATGTATTTGTGGGGAGGAAGGTAATCTCCACGTCGTACTCTACCGCCATCTTGAAGCTCCTCCCCCAAGCTTGTTATTTTTTAAAGAGAGGGGTTGCATGGTATCTCTGAGTGGGCTGCTGAGATGCCATGTCACCTACTCTGCTTATCCATGTGGTCATATCTCTCCACTGTTCTTCACTCCCATTATGACAACTCCCACTGGAACATTAGGATCAACACAAGGGTATTCCAGAGTTGGCAGAATGCCCACCATGGTTAGGGATGTTGGATCTTCAGATTAGAGAGGAGAGAAGGATAATGACATGAGGAGTCCATGGTGGAGCCCCATGATTGGCTCCCATAATCAGATTGGGAGCTGCTCTGATGGGAACAAAGGTGATTGTATGTGTGATGAGTACAATTGTATGAGAAGTCCCCATTTTCACGTCCACATATCCTAATGTGTGTCTTCTTTCTTTGAATCTATAACCCAAACACCCAGGCACAGGAGAGTCATGCTTATGGCATTGGCTCCTGGGACACATTAAAGTGACATCACCACCTGCTGGCAGAGGGCATTTGGCTTTAGTGTTGGATATTTCATTCAGTTCAATCTGTAACCTGTGCCTTTATATAGAGTCCTCCAGAGGGCAGCCGAAAGCAGTCCTGTGGTCCAAGGGTGGAACCTGGAGAGAGGTGAGGGTACAGGTAGTGGTGGTCAGATTCAACTGAGACTACTGAGGGACTGCCTTTTGATTTGGGAGGATTTAAACTTAACAGTAAACCCAATTGAAAAATCAACAATTGAAAGAGGGTTAAAGAATTTGGAACTTCACAACCTAAAAAAGTAAGGATGTCCATCTGATATGAGAAAACTTAGGAGTTTGTGGAAGTCAATCAATGAGACAGGAAAACATTTTCTGTGAGTGACTGTATGTGCGTTGCCACTGAGGAAAACATTGTGCTTAAGATTTTGTTGTCCTTCGACAACATTTGTTGTGGTAAAACTTCAAGAGTTCTTTCCAGCAGCTCTCCTTTGACATTCCTCCCACTGGACTGTGGTGAAACTCTGTCTACCCCTCTGGACTGTAAGTTTTTTGAGGGCAGGGACCATGTGCTATTGAAATTTATATTTCCAACCCCCCACAGAGTGCCTGCTACATCATGGCAAATCGTCATTGGATGAAGTTGAATTTTCAGCTCTCAAGTCCTTATAGATATAAAATAAGCAGAAAAGTTCTGCCTCTCTCTTTTTTTTTTTTTTTAATATGGAACGCTTCACGAATTTGCGTGTCATCCTTGCGCAGGGGCCATGCTAATCTTCTCTGTATCGTTCCAATTTTTAGTATATGTGCTGCCGAAGCGAGCACCTGCCTCTCTTTTTGAGATAGTGTTTGTGTTGTCCTCAAACTTCTGAGTTCAACGCAGAATTATGTTAATAATCATCCATAACAACATCTCTTTTTGACTATCTGGACCAGCCCAGGTGGCTGCCATATTTCAGGAATAGTTATTGTCCCGTAGGACACTTTTGCCAAAACAGGTACTCCTCCAGGCGGTGGTTATGGAACAAGAGGGCAATGGACATGGGTCAAAGAGTCAGAAAAGGGCAGAGGAGCACGGCCAGATCCAGAACGAGCTTTCTGGGCAGTGAGCATGCACTGCCTGGCGTCTTCCTGCACTAACATTCTTCTCTAACTTCGTGTATTGGCACGGTTAGGAGATGACGGCACTGGGACCTGGCATCCCTCTTCAGTCTGCTGTTCTCCCAGCCCAGCTCAGTGGCTGGATCTCTTGCTTCAGCTGCTTCTTTTGAGTGTTGGCACTAATTCAGAGTCTTGCTCTGAAAGCCCTCTTAATTTCAGAAAATGGGTGAGCGGGAGGTGAGGTTAGGGGGTGAAAGAAAAGACTGGGTGAGTGGGTATATGAAGTGGGCAAGAGGGTACTTGAGATAGGAAATGGGAATTTGTTAGGGATGGTGGGTTTTCACTATTCCACCAAATACGCTCTTTATTAAACTGTGTACTAAGAAGGCATCCGGAGTAGTGGGATTAAAACCTAGGAATTTCAGCAGGGATTATGTTAGGAGGAGAGAGTTTCTAGGGATGAAACTAATGTTGGACTAAAGAGTGGAGTACAAAAGGATACTGGACATAGAAAGAAGAGGAAAGAGACAAAGGGCATGTGCACACAATGCAGAGGACTTGGGTTTGAATCTGTCTGTGTGAAAGTCTCTGAAGCTCGTGAAATAGATACTCTGCTTACATGCTAGCACGTGGTGAGGCAAGGGCAGCACCCCCGGTGGGGCTTACGTCATTGCTGATACACTTTGTCACTCGTTTCTAATTAGCAGCCTTTTCTCCTTGCTAGCTGCACTGCCTGAGAAAGAAGCCAGAACCAAAGGTGGAATTTTATGTTGAATTTGGTGTTCATGAGATGGGCCCTTCCATGCCTCATTCCACTTCCTCCCTGTTTTCCTAACTGGTAAAGACAAATGAGGGTGTCTCAGAACATTGCCCGTGGAGTTCAGGAAAGCAGTTTCTACAGTCAAGTGCTCCCTTCACTTTTGAAGATGGAGAGGAACGCTCTTGGTGTGTCCCTACCTCGCCTGCCTCTGTTTGAGTCCTTGACTGAAACCCCCTCTTGGGTTCTAGAGCTGAAGAAATCCATTTACTCATGAAAAGAATCTGAGGCAGCTATGCAGGGAGAATTACCAAAGCCAGACTGGCTCCTAAAGCTAAGCACCTTCAGCGCGTATGAGGTCACATGTGCCTACACAGGACTAAATGAAAACGTGCTTGCATTTCCACAAGAATGTCAATACTCCACAGCTGATATTATTTGCTGACCTGTAACTAAGGTTAGTCTTTCTTCAGCTAACAAATATTCCTCTTTCCATGGAAAAGTGAGCACACCCCTTAATCATGAATTTGGTGTTTTCACTGCCACAACATCTTTTTTTTTAGTATATATATATATATATATATATATATATATATATATATATTTTTTTTTTTTTAAAGAAGATGTTGGGGGTAGGAGTTTTTATTAATTAATTAATTTATTTTTGCTGTGTTGCGTCTTCGTTTCTGTGTGAGGGCTTTCTCTAGTTGTGCCAAGCGGGGGCCACTCTTCATCACGGTGCGCGGGCCTCTCACTATCGCGGCCTCTTGTTGCGGAGCACAGGCTCCAGACGCGCAGGCTCAGTAGTCGTGGCTCACGGGCCTAGTTGCTCCGCGGCATGTGGGATCCTCCCAGACCAGGGCTCGAACCCGTGTCCCCTGCATTAGCAGGCAGATTCTCAACCACTGCGCCACCAGGGAAGCCCTGCCACAACATCTTTAAGGATGTTCTACAGCTTTAACACATCTGGGCGCCTGAGGTGAATTATGATTTTGTTCCAAAGTTGTTTCAAGTTTCATGGCAGCCACTCTCATTCTCCCAGGGCTCACCTACCTCTCAATGTGCTCTGAAGGCCTCAGGGCTCCTCACCCCTCTCCCATAAACAATTTATTTTCTCTCCTTCTCTAGAGAGTGGAGGATGAATGATTTCTTCTGAGAAGATTCAGGTTTTGCACCCTTTATTGCACACACACACACACACACACACAGTGTTTTGCATATGATTTGTGAAGGCCTTGAAGGGAGGTTGTGGATTTCTTGAAGCTTATCCAGGCACCTCAACTTAAGATGCCTTAGTTTAAACAGAAACATCTTTATTATTTGTTTCTGATACTCATCGTATTGCGAAGATACCTAGATTCTCCTCAAAGCTCCCTCTTTTAACGCAGACGTAGAGAATGGACTTGAGGACACGGGGAGGGGGAAGGGTAAGCTGGGACGAAGCGCGAGAGTGGCATGGACATATATACACTGCCAAATGTAAAACAGATAGCTAGTGGGAAGCAGCCGCATAGCACAGGGAGATGAGCTCAGTGCTTTGTGACCACCTAGAGGGGTGGGATAGGGAGGGTGGGAGGGAGACACAAGAGGGAGGAGATATGGGAACATATGTATATGTATAACTGATTCACTTTGTTATACAGCAGAAACTAACACACCATTGTAAAGCAATTATACTCCAATAAAGATGTTAAAAAAAAAAACAACTCCCTCTTGTAAAAGGCTTTACAATCTTCGTCATCGCAAGTTTGCTGACAGCTGTTCATCACTCTTTTGAGGATGCATGCCTGAGGGGTGAGGTGGTACAGGGTGGCCCCTACTTCCTGGGCTTCCGTTCAGGTTGCCCGGGCTTACAGAGATTAACCATTGAAGTTTCTAATACTGCCAAGGGTTTCCTGATATGTGTTTTCAAACAGAGGGGGCTGGACAAAAGCTCTGGTGGCAGCTGTGGAAGTGATGGTACAGATCTCCCTTCAGGAGAGGCCCGGCAGTGGGAGTGCCATCAGCTGCCTGCCTCCAGCTTCTGTAATCTCAGGGACCACCACAGTGTTCAAGAGCAGACCACCCTCTCCCCGGAGAGCTCCCAGTCAGTGACCCAGAATGTTGAGGGTACCAGGCCTGGCCATTGCTGCCCGCTGGGGCTTTTCTCTGGGCACCCTTTGCACAGTGGTGGGCCAGCTGAGACTTTCTCAGGGCTGCTCCTCATGTGGAAGCTCCTCCTGCCCAATCTTCCCCTCCCCTTTGTTTCACAGGTGTCAGATCTGCATAGTGGTCTCAAGGCCTCCCCTGCTTACCTTCCTCACCCCTTATCTTTCCCAAGTGTTCGCTCAATAAATCTCTTGCACTTCTGACTCTATCTTGGTGTCTGCTTCTAGGAGGACCTGAACTGATACAGCTCTACTCATAGGTGACACTGTTGGTCACTTCATACAATCCCATATTACCTTCCCAGATCCCCATCTGGAAACATTTCCCACATCTTGCCAACCCATTTTGTCACAGAGTTAGGAGTTTCCTGGGTGTTGGGTTCCATTCTTTGGTCTTTGCAATTTATTAAGATTCATAGTACCACCCCGTTCAGTGTCTTGTAGGGTGCTTAGTTTCCCTGGAGATGAGACAGTGACATGAAACAGTTAAAAACATACTTTATTTCTATATGGAGATTCTTTCTATGATCTCAGGTTGGAAAACATAGAAACTTCAAGAACTACCCCTCTCCACTTACATGATTCTTCCTGAAACCAGGTCAATAAGGTTAGCTACCAAGTCCACTGTTCCAAGGGTTCCACTCAGTCCTTCCAAGAGAAAGGACATTCCAGTATGTCTTAGCACTCCAGTGGGAGGTGAGGAAGACAAGGACCCTTATCCTTTAGTTCTTGCCATATAGTGTCCCTCCCCAACCCTCAGTTGCTATGGTACTACTGAGAGTCCATTATATACATCAGCTTCTCTCCGTGGAAGAATGAGGAGGAATCAGCACAATACAAATAGCTCACTGACAGCAACTGGATCCCACATTTTGGAAGTAACATAACAGTGATAGCCCCATGATGCCTTATATTCTATTACTACTGAACAGAATATCAAGGAAAAACACTTAGGAGATAAACACAGGATGACAGATTTCTATGAGAATGAGACAAATGCACAGCGCAGACCATGGTGTTTCTCACACATGGGAGGAGACAACAATTTTCTAAGTGAAATGGGTGTTGGAGAGTGGGTCAGAGGAAGGCTTGCTGGGCGCTCTCAGAGCAAATGTCCTGCCATATTTGAAACTGTACACTCCTATTATGTGCAGTGATGATGCTGTCCAAACGCATCCCTTCAGTTCCCCTGGATTGGCTGATGCTCTCTTTGGAATTATCTCAGAGGGCTCTCATTGCAAAAGGCTATCTTAAGGTCTTTGGCCCGATTACCCATGTTGAGTGTGGGTCTTTAGAATCCTGTGGAAAATCTGCTTCTCAACTTCCTCCATGCCTGCTGGGCAGCCTAGACCCACTAAGACTGGTGAGTTAACAGTGGCCTGTCGGTAGGCTCCTCAAGAACAGAAGGAGCTGTGTGTCCCCAGCTCAGGGCCAAGTCCAGAGCCAGTGCTCAGTAAACCTTGTTGAATTCAACTCTAACCTCTTCCATAGAGGGGATGTCCCCTACTCATTAACACTTTCTTCTTAGGTACTTCTCATTATCATGCCAGTTCTTTACATCCCTCTGAAGTGGATAATCCATACATGGCATGATCCTTTATCAGAAGTAAGACTAATGCTTTGGGCACTGACTTTTGTTGCCCCTAAATTATGTGTTTCATTCCTATATTTGCACTGAGCTGGTTTTCTTAGTTTATTTAATCCTTCTCATGTTGCTTTGGAGGATATGACTGTCAGGTCTTTCTGGCTTATACTGTTACTATATAGCTTCTTCCTGGCCTGTCAATGCCCTGGTAGGGTTAGGGCCAGCACAGCTGGTAAAGGCTGTAAACCCTATGTGCAGCACGGTTCTCCCTCAACATGATGGATGCAGAATATGCTCATGTATTCTTCAAACCACGAAGAAGGCATTTATGGTAGTTACATGAGGTTTCTGCTTTCAGCCACATCTGGACAAAGCACAGATCTGGGAGACAGAAAGAAACTGCACACTCACCTGCTATAACCCCCAAACTGTGTCAGGACACGAAGCTTTAAGTTCATGACTCTCTGTCAACTGACTCTTCTGTAGGGTTGATTGATCATCCCACCTCTTTTAGACAGGAGGCCAGCAGGAAGGGGAGATTCAGAGAGTCTAAAGGGAAGATGCAAGGTGGCCTCTTCCCACAAGTGCTGTTGCAGGGTGCAGCCTCCTCAGTCACTGGGCATCTGAACTCATGCCTTATGCTAGTATAAAGTTAAAAATCTAGGTGAGTGCCCCTGCCCTAAGATACCCAAAAGGCCAGAGCAGGGAGCCTACATGTTTTTCTTCCCTGGTGGCATTCTCCAGCTGGGAGACTTAGCCTGTTAAAGCCTTATAGAGAGATGTAGGATTTGACACGAAGTCCTCTGCTCTGTCAAAGGCCAAAATCTTCAGGAGAAGGAAAGTGCTCACAGTTTTAGGATAAATCAGAGAATGTCATATGTGGATACTGATACATGGTCTTAGCAGTTGCTACATCTCTAGGTGTTAATTCGCTGGACTTACTGCTTCTATTCTTCCTGAGACTACAAATTTTTGGTTGAACAACAACAACAAAAGACTCATACAATCATTGAACCAATGAATGTTAAAGTTCAAAAGGACACCTAGATGATGTAGTTCAGCTCATAGTTTTACAAATAAGGAAAGAAAGGATCAGATAGATTAAGTATTGCACAGTTCTCCTGAGTCTTGGTTCATAACAGACATTAGCTAGTATCAGTGGACATATTCTATCTGCATTGATTGCTCAGGACAGTGACTGGGGACATAATGCAGATAAACTTGAGGCTCTCAATCCCATACTGCACTGAGATATTGAGATGCCAAAAAGGGGCAGAAGTATGCCTTCTTTTCATGGGTCCTTAGAAGAGAGTGTTACATCTTTCATTCAGACTTTGTGTGGCTCCTCCTTTTGTTCACCTTATCAAGCAGAGGCTGATGCAGTATGAGCCACCAGCTAAAGGAAAATAATCTAAGCAAGACTGAGAACCCCTTTATTGAAATAAGACGCAGCTCTAGGCAAACAGATCAGTCGGATCTGTTGCTGCATTGCAGGAATTACCCTGAAATGATTGCCAACATGCAATTAAAGTTAATTCTAGAATCTTGGAATGGATTGTAGAGAAAATCGAGTCTAACCTTCCCATTGTACAGGCTCAGAGAAGTTCGATGATTTGTTTTGGGTCACACAGCATGTGGGTGGCAAAGACATAGAAGAATGCAGGTTTTTGACTCCAGAATAGAATGTTTTTCCTAAACTATTCTGACCCTTTCACAAGCTGCAAGAGTGTTTCTTATGGTCTCTATATTGAGGATTTATCCATGCATGAAATGAAGCAAGACAAAGACAAAGGTGACTGTGCCTACTGAAGGCCCTGTAGTCTAGGAGAGCATGTTGGAGTAGAAGCTGAAGTTCTCCATCATGGTCTTAGAGTCGCTGCGAGAGGAGTCATTGGAGGTCTTGTCCAGGGATGAGGGCATGGCCTTGGGGCCTTCCTCCAGGTCTTCCTCATGGGCTCCCACCACTGTGGAGACAGTGGTCTCCAGGCGGCTGACTTTATACACACTGCTCTGCGTCTGGAGGTACCTAGTGGATTTCATTTCGAGCCCCTCATAGTCACCAGCACTAATGAAAGGGCAGCACCGAAAGGCTTGCTTGAAGCCCAGACGGAACCTGAAGAGAGAGTGGAAGGAGAGGTAATCCTTGAGTATGGCCTGCTTTCAGAGGGTATTCCCACCATTGTGGTAGCTCTTTAATATGTGGACATACCCAAATGAGACACTGTGTTATTATTTTTTAAATTAATTGACAGCTGAAGATGCTAAGGGTAAAAAGATTCAAAGGTCAGTGATCAAGGTCAAATCCAGGACTAGAACCCAAGTTCATGTGAAATGCATGTCTGTACTTAGGGTGGCTGTTAAAATATGCTGCCTCCACTGCTTCAGGGTCAGCTGATTTTGGGTCAGTTCAACATCAGTAAAAACATTCACCAAGTGTTTACCATATGCACAATACTGTGTCAAGACTCAGTCCTTTCCTTCAAGTAGCCCACTGACTTTCTGCCAATCATGTCCCTTCAGAATGAGCTTTTGGGAGATTAAACTTAGAAATGTTTAGGCATGTTATGAGGCTCCTAGAAGAAAGATAAATCCATGTGTTAGACAAACAAGACCATTTGGACAAGTCCCAGGGAATATCTGTCCCCAAATTCATAACACCTGAGTGTCTCATTCAGAGAAGGCACGTTATAGGCTGATAACTGTTGGCTATAAATGCGACAAGGCTTTTTTCCCTCCCCCTCCCCTCCTTCTCCTGCCTCCTTTTTCACAGAGGCTGAGTTGGTGCTCCAGATGAGTGAACTGCCACCATGGCATACCAGCTGCCTCTTGGGGACTCTGCACACAGTGGTGAATTCCCTATTG
The DNA here is from genome assembly GCF_964165515.1 of Mesoplodon bidens. Lineage (NCBI taxonomy): Eukaryota > Metazoa > Chordata > Mammalia > Artiodactyla > Ziphiidae > Mesoplodon > Mesoplodon bidens. Next base: position 789,684 of record NC_138170.1, on the reverse strand, counting down.
CTGAACACCGTTCTAGATGGCTCTCCCTTCTCTTACTTTTCTGAGGTTGGCTTCCACTTCAGGGAAGGCTCTGCTGGCCCCTGTGGCCAAGTAAAGGCAGAATCAGGCCTTTGAGGCTCTGACTTCTTTTTGCTTACGCTGTCCTGCTGCAAGTGCTGGAAGAAACCGGACAAAGCTGCCCAGATTTTATGATGGGATGGGAAGAAGAAAATGAGAGACCAGAGAAGGGAAAAGATGCCATGTGGTGGATAATTATTCTAGGGACGTCAATCTCTCTCTTTCTCTCTTGTTCTCTCTCAGTCTCTCTCTCACTATCACTCTCTGACTCTCTCTCTCTCTGATTCTCTTTCTCTCTGTCTGCATGGACAACCCTCTGTGCATGGAATCCATAGAACAGATTGAGCAATTCATGAACTTGATCCAGCTTGCAACCTGCTTTATATATATTAATCACAGAGGATTTTTTATCTGCCCCTGCACCCCACCCTCTACTACTGACTTAGTAACGAGTGTTTAAAAGTCAGAAGATTTCACATAAAAGCATGGATTTCTGGTTCATCTTGGAAAAGAAAAAAAAGTCTCCTCAGGGCTCATATTCCTGCATGGTGACAAGAAGACAATTTGTCTTTGTAGTCCCCAAGTAGCCAACCTAAATGAGGAAAGCCAGCTGTAAGACAAGAGGGAGTGGTAAAGACTACAGAGAACTAATCATCGCATGGTTCAGTCAGCAGGGATTGAACAGTGTGATGATTAGTTTCTTGTCCTGGAGAGAGTATGGGGGATGGGGTTCTTACCTGTCATTGAGGCAGCAGTAGATGATGGGGTTGTACATTGTAGAGCTCATGGCCAGCCACATGATGGCCAGGTAGACCTGCTGAATAAACTTCTCCAGGTAGAGATCAGGGTTGATATAAGGCAGGAGGAAGAAGATGTGGAAGGGCAACCAGCAGATGGCAAAGGTGCATACAACAACAATCATCATCTTAACCACCTGGCAAGAGGGTGAGACAGGTGAGACCACCAGCACATCCTACCTTTCTCATGGTTATTTTCTCTCTTATCCTTCCCTCTGACTGTGCACAGTGTGATATGGAGTGTAAAGTAATTATAATAACACCTTTCAAGGTGGAGGAAGGACCATTTGTATGTGGTACCAAAGGACATTGAGTATGTCTGTGATTCTCAGAGGGTGGCCCCAGGACCAGCAACATAACCATAACTTGAGTACTTGTCAGAAATGCAAATTCTTGGACCCCATTCCAGGCTAACTGAATCAAAAAGTTTGAGTGTGTGGGTCCCAGAATTCAGACTTTGACAAGCCCTTCTGATTATTCTGATGTGCACTCATGTTTGAGAACTTCTGTGTTATACCATACTTCTGGGCAATGACTGGAGAAGCCAAGGGAGACCAGATTAATGAGCAAAGGGGAACGGGTGTTCAGGAGGGAAAGACCCAGGAATGGGGAGGAAGCAGCAGAGGGAAAGGGGCAATGAGCCAGAGCAGGCTTCTACGTGTGAAGACTCAGGGAGAGGGAAAGAGAAGGGGTGGGATTCGGACAGCTGCAGCAAGGGAGTGTCAGATGTTTAAAGGGGATATTAATAACATGGTTTTATGAATACTGGGTGATATAACCCATTCCTTTTTATTCCCAAGAAACCTTCAGAGAAAAAAATGACCTAAGAGAGGTGTGGCCAAGATAGTGGAGTAGGAAGACACTGAGCTCACCTCCTCCCATGGGCACACCAACTAGTTACAGAGCAGCTATTAATGAGAACGACCTGAAGACTAGCAGAAAAGATTTTCTTGAACTAAAGATATAAATAAGGAATCACAGTGAGATGGATAGGAGGGACAGAGGTGCAGTATAGTCAAGACCCATACCCCTGGGGAAGTCACCCCCAAATGGAAGGATGATCACAATTGCAGAGGTCCTCCCCAAGGAGCAAGAGGTCTGAGCCCCACATCAGGTTCCCCAGCTAGGGGGTCCTGCACTGGGAAGACAAACCCTCAGAATCTCTTGCTTTGAAGGCCAGCAGGGCTTGCACACAGGAGGACTAGAGAGCTGTAGGAAACAGAGATTCTGCTCTTAAAGAGTGCACAAAAAATCTCACATGCTCTGAGTCTCAGCACAGAGGCAGTGATTTGAGAGGAGCCTGAGCCAGACCCACTTGCTGACCTTGAAGAGCCTCCTGGAGAAGAAGGAGGCAATTGGGAACATCCCTGGGGGCAAAAACACCAGTGGCAGCCATTTTAGGGAGCACATTCTACCATGAGGACACTGGTTTTGGCAAATGTCATTTTGGAGTTCTTCTTCTAGCCTATCAGCTCTGGGAGGTTACCCACCCACCAGTGGGCTGGTACCAGCCCCAGGGCCCTCATAGACCCACAGCCAGCTGCCCCAGGACCTGGCCCTGTGCACCAGTGGGCCAACAGTCACAAGGCAGGGTCGGCAGTGAACTGGGCTGGGGGCCAGCCTCACCTACCAGCATGCCCACAGTAGTCAGTCCCACCACAACAGAACGGCCCACACAGCACACATAGGTGGCACACCTAGAGCATATAGCTCTGTTGATCAGAGGAGAGTGTACTGCTGGGCCCCACAGGACAGTTCCAACACAAGGCCACTTCTCCAAGATCAGAACATGCAACCAACTTACCTAATGCACAGAAATAAGTACAGAGAAATAAATACACACAATTTGAGGAGACAGAGGAATATGTTCTCAACAAAGGCATAAGACAAAACCTCAGAAAAAGAACTAAATGAGGTGGAGGTAAACAAGCTACTTGAAAAAGATTTCAAAGTAATGATAATAAATATGCTCAATGAACTTGAGAGAAGAATGGATAAACACAATGAGAATTTAAATAAAATTAGAAAATATAAAGAAGAACCAAACAGAGCTGAAGAATACAATAACTGCAATTAAAAATTCACTAGAAGGAATCTACAGTGGATTAGGTGATACAGAGGAGTGGATCAGCAAACTGGGAGACACCCAAGCTGAACAAAAAATTTAAAAAGAAAATAATTAACCAAAAATGAGTGTAGTTTAAGAGACCTCTGGGACAACCAAAGTGTACAAATATTTGCATCATAGGGGTCCAAGAAGGATAAGAGAGAGAGAAAGCGTCAAAGAACTTATTTGAAGGAATAATAGCTGAAAAGTTCCCCAATCTGGGAAAGGGAACAGACATCCATGTCCAAGAAGCACAAAGAGCCCCAAACAAGATGAACCCAAAGCAGTCCACACCAATACACATTATATTAATATGGCATATATTAAAGATAAAGAGAGAATATTAAGAGCAGCAAGAGGAAACAAATAGTTACATATATGGGAACTCCCATAAGACTGTCGGCTGACTTTTCAGTAGAAATTTTGCAGGCCAGAAGGGAGTGGCACCATATATTCAAAGTGATGAAAGGATAAAACATGCAACCAAGAATACTCTATCTGGCAAGGCTATCATTCAGATTTGAAGGAGAGATAAAAATTTTAAGACAAGCAACAGCTAAAAGAATTTAGCACCGCTAAACTGGCTTAATGAGAAATGTTAAAAGGACTTCTCTAAGGGGAAAAGAAAAGACCACAACCAGAAATATGAAAATTATGAGAGGAAAAATCTCATTGGTTAAAGCAAACATACAGTAAAAATAGTAGATCAACCACTTATAAAGCTAGTAGGAAGATTAAAGACAAAAGTAGTAAAATCATCTATATCCACAATAAGTAGTTAAGGGATACACAAAACAAAAAGATGTAAAATATGATGTCAAAAACATTAAATGTGGGCTTCCCTGGTGGCGCAGTGGTTGAGAGTCCACCTGCCGATGCAGGGAACACGGGTTCGTGCCCCGGTATGGGAAGATCCCACATGCCGCGGAGCGGCTGGGCCCATGAGCCATGGCCACTGAGCCTGTGCGTCCGGAGCCTGTGCTCCGCAACGGGAGAGGCCACAACAGTGAGAGGCCCGCGTACTGCAAAAAAAAAAAAAACCATTAAATGTGAGGGTGGGCAAATAAAAATGAAGGGTGGTTAGAATGTGTTCAGACTTAAGTGGTCACCAACTTAAAAATAATCACATGTGGGATTTCCCTTTGGTGCAGTGGTTAAGAATCTGCCTGACAATGTGGGGGACACAGGTTCGAGCCCTGTTCTGGGAAGATCCCACATGCCACAGTGCCCATGCACCACAACTACTGAGCCTGCACTCTAGAACCCGTGAGCCACAACTACTGAGTTCGCATGCCACAACTACTGAAGCCTGCACACCTAGAGCCCGTGCTCCACAAGAGAAGCCCTCACACCACAACGAAGAGTAACCCCCACAACCCGCAACTAGAGAAAGTCTGCATGTAGCAATGAAGACCCAACGCAGCCAAAAATAAAAAATAAAAATCACATGTGTATGTATATATAGTTTCCTATATATAAACCTCATGGTAACCACAAACCAAAAAATCTCTAATAGATACACATGAAAAAAATAGAAAGGAATCCAAACATAACATTAAAGGCAGACATTAAACCACAAGGTAAGAGAGCAAAAAAGAGAGAAGAAAAAAGAACTATAAAACAACCAGAAAACAATGAACAAAATGGCAATAAGTACATTACAGACCAATATAACTGATGAACATGGATGCAAAATCCTCAACAAAATATTAGCAAACAGAATTCAACAATACATTAAAAGGATCATACACCATGATTGAGTGGAATTTGTGCCTGGGATGCAAGGATGTTTCAACATCAGCAAATTAGTCAATGTGTTACATCACACTAACAAATTGAAGAATAAAAATCATATGATCATTTTCATAGATACAGAAAAAACTTTTGACAAAATTCAGTATCTTTTTATGACAAAAACTCTCAACAAAGTAGGTATAGAGGGAACATACCTCAACATATAAAGGCCATATATGACAAACCCATAGCTAACATCATACTCAGTGGTGAAAAGGTGAAAGCATTTCCTCTAAGATCAGGAACAAGAAAAGGTTGCCCACTCTCACTCCTTTTATTCAATGTAGTATTGGGAGTTCTATTCAAATCAATCAGACAAGGAAAAGAAATAAAAGGTATCCAAATTAGAAAGGAAGAAGTCAAACTGTCACTGTTTGCAGATGACAGGATACTATACATTGAATATCCTAAGGAAGCCACCAAAAACCATTAAAACTAATAAACAAATTCAATAAAGTTTCAGGATACAAAATTAATATACAGAAATCTGTTGCATTTCTATATACTAACACTGAAATATCAGAAGGAGAAATTAAGAAAACAGTCCCATTTACAATTGCATCAAAAAGAATAAAATACCTAAGAATAAACCTAACCAAGGCGGTAGACAACTTGTACTTGGAAAGCCATAAGGCACTGATAAAATAAATTGAAGGGGACACAAGCAAAAACCAAGATATAGCATGCTCACAGATTGGAAGAATTAATATTGTTAAAATGACCATACTACCCAAGACAACCTACAGATTCAATGCAATCTATCAAAATACCAAAGGCAATTTCACAGAACTACAACAAATAATTCTAAAACTTATACAGAAACACAAAAGACCCCAAATAGCCATAACAATCTTGAGAAAGAAGAACAAAGCTGGAAGCATTATGCTCTTGATTTCAAAAACATATTAAAAGCTACAGTAATCAAAACAATATGGTACTGGCACAAAACAGACACAGAGCTCAAAAGAACAGAATAGAGATCCCAGAAATAAACCCACACCCATATGGTCAATTAATCTATGAGAAAGGAGGCAAGAATTATAGTGGGGAAAATACAGCCTCTTCAAAAAACCATGTTGGGAAAAGTTGACTGCTACATGCAAAAAAAAAAAACAAAACAAAACAAAAAACTGGATTACATTCTCACATCATATATAAAAATAAATTCAAACTGGATTAAAAACTTAAATGGAAGACCTGAAACCACAAAACTTCTAGAAGAAAACAGAAAGCACCCTTTTTGACACTGGTCTTAGCATTTTTTTTTTATTGGTCTCCTCACACAAGAGAAACAAGAGCTAAAATTAACAAATGGGACTACATCAAAGTGAAAAGCTTTTGCACAGTGAAGGAAACTATAAACAAAACAAAAAGGCAGCTTACTGAATATTTGCAAATAATATATCTGATAGGGGATTAATATCTAAACTATACAAAGAACTACTATAACTCAACATCAAAAAAACCAAACAACTGCATTAAAAAATGGCAGGGACCTGAAGAGATGTTTTTCCAAATAAGGCATACAGTTGGCCAAAAGGCACATGTAAAGATGCCCAACATCACTCATCAAACCAAAACCACAATGAGATATCACTTCACACATGTCAGAATGGCTATATCACAAAGACAGCAGATAACAAGCATTGGCAAGGATGTGGAGAAAAATGAGCCTTTGTAAACTGTTGGTGGAAATGTAAATTGGTGCAGCCACTCTGGAAAACAGTATGGAGATTCCTCAACAAATTGAAAATAGAACTACCGTATGATCCAGCAACTACACCCCTGGGTATTTATCCAAAGGAAACAAAAACACTTTGAAAAGATACATGCACCCTGATGTTTATAGGAGCATTATTTACAATAGCCAAGATATGGAAGCAACTTAAGTGTCCATTGATAGAGGAATGGATATAAAAATATATTATATATATACACACACACACACACACACACACACACACACACACACACCAATGGAATATTACCCAGACATTAAAAAATCTTGTCATTTGGGACAACATGGATGAATATAGAGGGTATTATCCTAAGAGAAAGTCAAATATCACATGATCTCACTTATATGTGGAATCTAAAAAACAAAACAAAGAAACAAAACAAAAGCAGACTCATAAAGATGTAGAGAATAAAAGAGTGGTTGCCAGAAAGAAGGGGGATGGGCAGGTGGGTGAAATGGGTGAAGGAGATTAAGGGATACAAACCTTAAATAGGTCATGGGGATGTAATAAGCAGCAAAAAGAATATGGTCGGTAATATTTTAATAACTTTGTATGGGGACAGATGGTTACTAGAATTATTGTGGTGCTAGTGGATGCAAATGTCAAATCATTGTGTAATACACCTGAAATTAACATACTATTGTAAGTCAACTATATTTCAATAAAAAAGAAAAGCTATCTAGCGTCCACACAATGAAATACTATGCAAAGAAGTACCGAAAGAGAAAAATAAAGAATGAGAAATCTCTTTCTATATTGATTTTTGAAGATTTTGTGGATATTGTTAAATATAAAAATGAGAGGAAGAACAACGTGTATTTACTATTTGTGTAAGAAAGAAAAGAATATATATTTATTTGGCTTATAAATGCATTACAATATCTGAAAGGATTAACAACAACTGTGGTTATCATAGTGTGTGTGTGTGTGTGTGTGTGTGTGTGTGCGTGCATACACATTTGGGAACTGCGTAGATGGAGGACCTAGAAAGGAGGGAGCCCTTTCATGGTAAGACTCAATATATTTTTTGACTTTTAATTTTCGAATAACTTAAGACTCCCAAGAAGTTGCAAAAATAGGTCAGAGAGTTCCCAGGTGCCCATCACACAGCTTCTCCCAATGATATCATCTTACATAACTATGCCACATGATCAAAATCAGGAAACTGATGATAGTGCAATACTATTAACAGACTGCATTTGGATTTTGCCAGTTTTTACCTGCATTTTTTTGGTGTATAGTTCTATGAAATTGTATCATATGCAGAGATAAGTGAAAAACCCACAGCAATCAGGATACATAGCTGCTCCATCATCACAAAGAAACTCACTCATGCTATCCCTTTGTAGACAGGCTCTTCCCGCAGTACTAATCCTGGCAACTCCTAGTCTGTTCTCCATCACCATAATTTTGCTTCTTTTAGTACTTTTTGATGTTTGAACCAAGTAAGTGTACTATTTTGTCAAATTTTAATAATAAAAGAGAACTGAATATATCTTCATGCTTTTGTAGTTAAATATGTGTGTTTGTGTTTTAATGACTTGGCAGTTTTCAATTAGCCTTAAGGCGAGAATGAGGTGGCTTATACCTGTACAGGCAGGCCTAGGTTACGAAAACATTGAAGAAAGATCTCTTCCCTCCCCTTTGCTCCACTCCCTTCTATTGTTCCCAGGACCCAGGGAAGTTTTGTGCCTGCTGCCTCTGGGTCTCCTGAGGCTCTGGGGCTCATGAGCTTGCCGGTCTGTCACGTATGCCAGGGTGGGTTAAGTGCTGCTTGCCCTTTGCTCACCTTGCGCTTGGCAGAGACTTGCTCGTGGTAACGGTCAGAGGAGTCCCCAGGGATCTCGCTGGCCCACAGTGTGATGCCCACTACAGTGTATGCATAACCTATCACCAGCAGGGGCAGGAAGTAGATCAACACGGTCACACAGATGTGGTACCTGCAACAAGGTGGATGGAAGGGGTCAGTTCAAGAAATAATAGGGTTGGTCAAGCCTTGACGGTTACATTTCTCAGCATTTGCCATTAATAAGCTTTGATGATAAGGCTAGCCGCCTGCATTGGACGGATGGGTGATATGTTAATGGATAAAGTAGAGAAAGCAAATCCCTTCAACTTATGTTTTTCTTATGGACATTTTCCATAATGGAGATTCCTATTCAGAATGAAAAGAGAAGAACAAACACTGATCAGAGGGAACTGAATCTGTTGTATATCTATGGCAATTTTAGTTGATGTTAAGTTCAATATTGCTTACCTCTCCCTCCAAAGAGAAAATGCAATCTAAGGCTGCGTTAATGGAAGTATATTCTCTAGAATAAAGGAGGTGATTTTACTGCTCAATACATACTTGTCAGATTTAAACTTAGGGTCAATTTTGGTGCAGGGACATAGACTAACTAGTACATTCAGATGAGAACCATCGTCATGGTTAATGAGACAATCTATCCTAAATGACAAATGGCTTCACGGATATAAGCATAATTATCTTGGAGAGAGATAAGACTTATCCTAGAATAAGGATCAGTAGGTGAGAGCCACAAAGTTTAAGCTACTTCTAGGCCTGGTCCTTAAATATATATCTCCAGATGGAAGCTGTCTGGGTCTCTGAATTACCACTTAGAGTACAGATATCAAATGATTTGAGTCTGATTGGAATATGAGAAAGAAACAAACCTTTGCAGTGTTAAACAACAGATTTTGAGGTTTCTTACAACAGCACAACTTATCCTATTCTGTTTAAGATGAAGCTCATTGTAAGTTGGACATTTTAGTAAGTTATCTGAATTTTGAGAAAGAGTATTTTTTTCTCAGATGGTCCTTGGCATGTCTGGCTAGTTATAGGCCTTTCCCTCTGATGTGAGTTTAATGCAAAGCCTCAGCATTCCTGGTAATAATAATAATAATAATAATAATAAGAAGAAGAGCTAATATTTTAAGGGGTTTACTCTAGGTCACTGTGTTCATAATAACATTAATGATAGTATTAATAGCTGAACTGGAAGTTAGACTTTATTGAGTGAAGAGCACAGTGCCATGCACTTTACTGGCATTATCTTCTTTAATCCTCAAAACAAATGATTAGGTAGATACTATCATAATCCCATTTTGTAGATAAGGAAACCAAAGCCTAGAATTTAATTAACTTTCTGAAATTCTGAGATTAGAACGCAGGACTGTGACCACAGAGCCAGCTTCTTGTCACTGGAGAAAAGTCACCCAGTGATATATATATTTTTTAATTTTTAAATTTAAATTTATTTATTTTTTTATAGAGTAGGTTCTTATTAATTATCTATTTTATACACATTAGTGTATACATGTCAATCCCAATCTCCCAATTCACCCAACCACCACCATCACCACCACCACTTTTGCCCCTCGGTGTCCATATGTTTCTTCTCTACACTGTGTCTCTATTTCTGCCCTGCAAACCGGTTCATCTGTACCATTTTTCTAGGCTCCACATATATAAGTTAATATACAATATTTGTTTTTCGCTTTCTCACTTACTTCACTCTGTATGACAGTCTCTAGATCCATCCACGTCTCTACACGTGACCCAATTTCATTCCTTTTTATGGCTGAGTAATATTCCATTGTATATATGTACCAAATCTTCTTTATCCATTCCTCTGTCGATGGGCATTTAGGTTGCTTCCATGACCTGGCTATTGTAAATAGTGCTGCAACGAACATCAGGGGGCATGTGTCTTTTTGAATTATGGTTTTCTCTAGGTATATGTCCAGTAGTGGGATTGCTGGGTCACATGGTAATTCTATTTTTAGTTTTTAAGGGAACCTCCGTACTGTTCTCCATAGTGGCTGTATCAATTTATATTCCCACCAACAGTGCAAGAGGGCTCCCTTTTCTCCACACCCTCTCCAACATTTGTTCTTTGTAGATTTTCTGATGATGCCCATTCTGACTGGTGTGAGGTGATACCTCATTGTGGTTTTGATTTGCATTTCTCTAATAATTAGTGATGTTGAACAGCTTTTCACGTGCTTCTTGGCCATCTGTATGTCTTCTTTGGAGAAATGTCTATTTAGGTCTTCTGCCCATTTTTTGATTGGGTTATTTGTTTTATTAATATTGAGCTGCATGAGCTATTTATATATTTTGGAGATTAATCCTTTGTCCACTGATTCATTTGCAAATATTTTCTCCCATTCTGAGGGTTTTCTTTTCATCTTGTTTGTAGTTTCCTTGGCTGTGCAAAAGCGTTTAAGTTTCATTAGGTCCCATTTGTTTATTTTTGTTTTTACTTCCATTACTCTAGGAGGTGGATCAAAAAAGATCGTGCTGTGATTTATGTCAAAGAGTGTTCTGCCTATGTTTTCCTCTAAGATTTTTATAGTGTCTGGTCTTACATTTACATCCATTTTGAGTTTATTTTTTTGTATGGTGTTAGGGAGGGTTCTAATTTCATTCTTTTACATGTAGCTGTCCAGTTTTCCCAACACCACTTATTGAAGAGACTGTCTTTTCTCCATTGTGTATCCTTGCTTCCTTTGCCATAGATTAGTTTACCATAGGTGCGTGGGTTTATCTCTGGTCTTTCTATCCTGTTACATTGATCTATATTTCTGGTTTTGTGCCAGTACCATATTTTCTTGATTACTGTAGCTTTGTAGTATAGTCTGAAGTCAGGGAGTCTGACTCCTCCACCTCCGTTTTTTTTCCCCTCAAGACTGCTTTGGCTATTCAGGGTTATTTGTCTCCATACAAATTTTAAGATTTTTTTTTTGTTCTAGTTCTGTAAAAAATGCCCCCGGTAATTCGATAGGGATTGAATTGAATGTGTAGATTGCTTTGGGTCGTAAAGTCATTTTCACAATATTGATTCTTCCAATCCAAGAACATGGTATATCTCTCCATCTGTTTGTGTCATCTTTGATTTCTTTCATCAGTGTCTTATAGTTTTCTGAGTACAGGTATTTTACCTCCTTAGGTAGGTTTATTCCTAGGTATTTTATTCTTTTTGTTGCAATGGTGAATGTGATTATTTCCTTAATTTCTCTTTCTGATCTTTCATTCTTAGTGTATAGGAATGCCAGAGATTTCTGTGCATTAATTTTGTATCCTGCAACTTTACCAAATTCATTGATTAGCTCTAGTCACCCAGTGATATTTTCTTCTACTATTTATGCTTATTTTCTGCAATATTTTTTTTCCAAAAAGGAAAACCCACTTATTCACTCAATTTCTCCTTTATCAATAGTTTGTTTTCAGTCACTTCTTTGCAAAGCCCCACAGTTTTACCACTTATTCTGCCTCCTCTGAATGCTAAAATTTGCAACTTGAAGAAACTTGAAGAGTTCTTAAAGTAACAAGCCACAGATTCAGCAAAGCAGGGTGTTTAGTGCAAGCTGTTATGTACAGATAGGTTGTTCCATGCAGACAGGCTGTTCTGTGCATACAGGCTGTTCCGTGCAGACAGGCTGTTCTGTGCAGACAGACTGTTCAATGCAGACAGGCTGTTCCAGTCTTACCAGACTTTCAATGTTCACTTTGATTGTCTCATCTGGAAGACTTCTTGGGAGCCTCAGTTCTCTAGTCACCGCAGCAGTGACTGCATACTGGTTTCCTACCTGATCTCAGTCCCTCTTCCTGATTGCTGTATAGATACTGCTTGAAATCAGAATGTTTGGAGACTATGGTGTCAGGGAGACCCTGGGACCGTGCAGGTTGCATCTACTTCTTCTATCTGTAAGAACAGCCCTCCCTTTTGAAGACCAATACTTACTTGGTGATAAAAACACGTTAACTGAGCTTTGTGGGGTCTTTCCCTCAGAGTGCTGAGCATATTTTTGGAATCAGGGATGTGATGGGAGAATACTGTAGTCAAGTCACAGGTACTCCTTACCTTGGACCAGTGGTTCTCAAACTTAAACCAGCCTCAGAATCACCTAGAGGGCTTATACAAATATGGAGGGCTAGGCCCCACTCTGGGCCCCACCCAGTTTCCAACTTAGCATGCCTGAGGTAAGTCTGAGAATCTGCATTTATAACAAGTTCCCAGGTGATGCTGCTGCTGGTTCTGGTTCAGGGTTTGTTTTTGTAGGCCCTTTTCTTCTCTTGTGTTTCCCACTTAGAGAAGCTCCTTTAGCATTTGTTGGAAAGTTGGTTTGGTGGTGCTGAATTCTCTTAGCTTTTGCTTGTCTGTAAAGCTTTACATTTCTCTGTTGAATCTGAGTGAGATCCTTGCTGGGTAGAGTAATCTTTGTTGTAGGATTTTGCCTTTCATCACTTTAAATATATCTTGGCACTCCCTTCGATCCTACAGAGTTTCTGCTGAAAAATCAGCTGATAACCTTATGGGAATTCTCTTTTATATTATTTGTTGCTTTTCTCTTGATGCTTTTAATATTTTTTCCTTGAATATGAATATTTGTTTTTTAGTTTGATTAATATGTGTCTTAGTGTGTTTCTTCTTGGGTTTATGCTGTATGGGACTGTGTTTCCTGGACCTGTGTGGCTATTTCCTTTCCCATGTCAGGGAAGTTTTTGACTATAATCTCTTCAAATATTTTCTCAGACCCTATCTTTTTCTCTTTTTCTTCTGGGACCCCTAAAATTTGAATTTTGGTGAATTTAATTTGTCCCAGAGGTCTCTGAGAGTGTTCTCATTTCTTTTCAGTCTTTTTTCTTTATTCCATTCCATGGCAGTTATTTTCACCATTCTGTCCTCCAGTTCACTTATCTATTCTTCTGCCTCAGTTATTCTGCTATTGATTCCTTCTAGTGTATTTTTCATTTCAGTTATTGTGTTGTTCGTCACTGTTTGTTTGTTCTTTAGTTCTTGTAGGTCCTTGTTAAACATTTCTTTTATTTTCTCAATCCATGCCTCCATTTCTATTTCTATTTGGATCATCTTTACTATTGTTACTCTGAATTCTTTTTCAATTATGTTGCCTATTTCCTCTTCATTTATTTGCTCTTGTAGGTTTTTACCTTAATCCTTCATCTGTAACATATTTTCTGGTCATCTCATTTTTTTGATGGGTGGGGCTGTGTTCCTGCCTTGCTGATTGTTGGGTCTGAGGCCTCCACCACTGGAGTTTGCAGGCAGTTGGATGGAGGCAGGTCTCATTGCCGACATGAGGGCCTCTGGGAGAGCTCACATGACTAATATTCCTGGGACCTGAAGATCTCTGTTAGCCCAGTGGTTTGGACTTGGTGCTCCAACCAAGGTGCTCAGGTCTCCTCTATGTTAATCACATCAGTGGTTTGTCTCATACATTGTGGGTTTTTTTCCCTCACTTTGTCATTTGCCAAACTCTCTCCTGGAGTTTCCTGGCATTCAGTATTTAACAAATATATCTATACCTGTATCTATATCTATGTTTATACTCAAACCAACCATCTCTTTCATTTTAGTTTTGTCTTGAGTGTTATTTTTTGAAAGTTTTCACTCCTTTCCAATATATTTGGAATTTATATTCGTTTTAAGATGTGAGAAAGAAACACATTTTTATGATTAGTGCAGAGTTTCACCAGAATATATATTATGGACAATATTTCTGTGAGATGTTATCAGGGGTTAATCAAAAGAAGGATTCTATGATCAAGTAAATTTGGGAAACACAAGGTTTAAACGAAACCATCAGGTTTCTTTACTGAAAAATTATCAGAGTGGAGCCTATTCATTACAATATTATTTGAAATAGCAAAACACTAGGAGCAATCCAAATATAAATCAATATCATTCCAGATAAATAAGTTATGTTTTTTCTATCCAAAGTAATACTATGCAGCTGTAAAGAAAAAAAAATGAGACTATTTGCTCAATATTAAGGGGAAAGGATATCTAAGTTAAACTGTAAGTGGAAAAAAACAAGAATATGGTATGTCATATATGACACTTTGTGTTAAGAAAGGAGACAATTAGAATATATAGTCAAACCCTTTTTGATAAGCAGAAAGGAATTTTGGAAAGCTCACAAGAAACTAAGAACAAAACAGATGGAGAGATATACCATGTTCTTGGATTGGAAGAATCAATATTGTGAAAATGACTATACTACCCAAAGCAATCTACAGATTCTATTCAATCCCTATCAAATTACCAATGGCATTTTTTTAAAGAACTAAAACAAAAAAAAATCTTAAAATTTGTATGGAGACACAAAAGGCCCCAAATAGCCAAAGCAGTCTTCAGGGAAACAAACAGAGCTGGAGGAATCAGACTCCCTGACTTCAGACTATACTACAAAGCTACGGTAATCAAGAAAATATGGTACTGGCACAAAAAGAGAAGCATAGATCAATGGAATAGGATAGAAAGCCCAGAGATAAACCCAAGCACCTATGGTCAACTAAACTATGAGAAAGGAGGCAAAGATATACAATGGAGAAAAGGCAGTCTCTTCAATAAGTGGTGCTGGGAAAACTGGACAGATACATGTAAAAGAATGAAATTAGAACCCTCTCTAACACCATACACAAAAATAAACTCAAAATGGATTAGAAACCTAAGTGTAAGACCAGACACTGTAAAACTCTTAGAGGAAAACATAAGCAGAATACTCTTTGACATAAATCACAGGAAGATCCTTTTTGATCCACCTCCTGGACTAATGGAAATAAAAGCAAAAATAAACAAATGAGACCTAATGAAACATAAAAGCTTTTGCACAGAAAAGGAAACTACAAACAAGAGGAAAAGACAACCCTCAGAATGGGAGAAAATATTTGAAAATGAATCAATGGACAAAGGATTAATCTCAAAATATATAAACAGCTCATGCAGCTCAATATTATAAAAAACAAATAACCCAATCAAAAAATGGGCAGGAGACCTAAATAGACATTCCTCCAAAGAAGACATACAGATGGCCAAGAAGCACATGAAAAGCTGCTCAACATCACTAATTATTAGAGAAATGCAAATCAAAACCACAACGAGGTATCACCTCACACCAGTTAGAATGGACATCATCAGAAAATCTAGAAACAAGAAATTCTGGAGAGGGTGTGGAGAAAAGGGAACCCTCTTGCACTGTTGGTGGGAATGTAAAATGATACAGCCACTATGGAGAACAGTATGGAGGTTCCTTTAAAAACTAAAAATAGAATTACCATATGACCCAACAATCCCACTACTGGGCATATAGCCAGAGAACACCATAATTAAAAAAGACACATGCCCCCCAATGTTCATTGCAGCACTATTTACAATAGCCAGGTCATAGAACCAACTTAAATGCCCATTGACAGAGGAATGGATAAAGAAGATGTGGTACATATATACAATGGAATATTACTCAGCCATAAAAAATAATGAAATTGGGTCATTTGTAGATACGTGGATGGATCTAGAGACAGTAATATAGAGTGAAAAGTAAGTCAGAAAGAGAGAAACAAATGTCGTATATTAACGCATATATGTGGAACCTAGAAAAATGGTACAGATGAACCAGTTTACAGGGCAGAAATAGAGACACAGATGTAGAGAACAAACATATGGACACCAAGGGGGGAAAGTGGCGGGGTAGGGGTGGTGCTGTGATGAACTGGGAGATTGGGATTGACATATATACACTAATATGTATAAAATGTATAACTAATAAGAACCTGCTGTATAAAAAATAAATTTAAATTTAAAAGTTCAAAAGAAACTAAACAGTGGTTAGAGGGAGAAATCTTTTTTCTGATTACTTTTTAAACTTACTGATTTTTAAACCACATGAATATATTATATAAAGAAGTAAATTTAAAAATTAAAAACTGGAAAGCCTCTTAAAGGCTTCAGTACACTAATGTAATTTTGACTCTCTAAGTTGTGGGTAGCTGTGAGTTATGTGGTTACACACAATGGTTACTTATAAACTCATTCAAGTTACAAAACCCTACAGAATTTGGGGTTCTCAGGTTTCCAAAAAAAATTATGGAAAAATCATTTCAGAATTCACATGTTGGGCTTCCCTGGTGGCACAGTGGTTGAGAGTCCGCCTGCCGATGCAGGGGACACGGGTTCGTGCCCCGGTCCGGGAAGATCCCACATTCCGCGGAGCGGCTGGGCCCGTGAGCCATGGCCGCTAAGCCTGCGCGTCCGGAGCCTGCGCATCTGGAGCCTGTGCTCTGCAACGGGAGAGGCCACAACAGTGAGAGGCCCGCGTACTGAAAAAAAAAAAAAAAAAAAAAAAAAAAAGAATTCACATGTTATCTGTAGCATATACTATATACAAAATTTTATATTCTTGGGTTTCTGTGTGTGTGTATGTGTGTGTGTGTGTGTGTGTGATTTCTATTCTGTTTTTTATTGACCAATTCTATCCTCAGTACTGAGTATTTTCATATCTGAAAGAGTAAGCCACTTCTTATATTTCTTTTTTTTATTTTGCTGATATCAAAATTAATTCTTATTTTTCAACATTTTCTTGAACTATTTTTATCCATTTATTCTTTCAGATGATTTGCTTTATCAGCCACCTAAACATACTTGTTGGAATAGTTTGAGAAGAACTGATATCTTCATGGAATTACATAAAGACAGAAGGGTGTTTCCACATTTTTGGCTATTGTGCATAATGCTGCTATGAACATTGGTGTACAAAAAAAAATGTATATGGAAGGGAGACTGTTTCCTATATACCCTTAGATACTTTCCACGTTTTGGATCATGTGAAGTGTTTCTCAAATATTCTGTTATGCCATTCAGTAAAGTCTAAAATAGCATGATTTTTTGTTTTTCTTCATATAATGCCTATTTCTTAATTTTCTGGGGTTTTGTTTGTTTCTGTTGTAAAGAAGATGTGTTATTCACTTTATTTTCTCAAGGATTATTGCTGATATAAACTATTTTTTTCTTTAATACATATTACCTTTTAAAAAATTTATTTTTGACATTTTTTGAGAACTATATATATACTTCCCTTTGACCAATTCATTTGATAAAATAAAATAACAATTTACTGATAACTTACTAACGTTATTGCTGGAAGAAGTCATGCTCAAAAACTAAAACATTGCTATTTTAATATAATATTGAATTCTTTTGTGTGGATCTCTTATCTATAGTTGGAAATGGAATTGGCCTAAATGTTTGTTTTTGGAGCTTAGTTTGTCGACTTTTTACATTTAGGTCATACCAAATGCGTATAATAAATTAGCCAGTTCTCCATATGGTTCCGAACCCATTAAGAGCTTATAAGGTATTTGAAAGAAATTTTCGGCACAAATTTTGATTCCATTGCCTTTTATAATTGTAACTCTTGAACAGTATTTTCATTCTTCCCCTCTCAAGCTGCATGAATGTGATTTACAGTTTTGTAGAAAATTGTCCATTTACTCTTACATTCAATTACACTTTCAGGCCTGGTTGTGTTTTCTCTTTCAGTACGTTCAGGTATCTCTGGAAATTTATCATGACAGCACAAAGGAATCCCTAATTTGGTCGGTCCATCGTTTTCAGGCTTCCACTTTCACCTCCGAACTAGGGGTCGCCACATGTATTGCACATGACTTCCCATGGTAGCTACTGCCTCCTCTTTGTCTCTATCTGTGCAATATCTACCAGAAAAGGTAGTGAAATTTCTGGCATTTTTATGGCAACCTTCCTAGTTTCTGCATTAATGTCGGATTCTCCTTCTCCTTCTCCTTCTTTTTTTTACTTTATTTACTGTAACGATTTTGTCCGAGAGTCAGGGTTAAACACTTGCTTTTATGCAACCATTTTCCCCTGAAATATCAATGCACTTTTCCTTATCAGTTTAACTGCTTTCCATCAACAGCAGTGGCAATACTAGGAGTGCTGGGCTATATAAATGTAGTGGGTGTCAGGGAGGAGATTAATCATAGAAGCTAGCATAAACAGTCCTGGAACCACAAATATGCTGACACCCTTTTGGCAAGGCCTGGAGCAGCTTGGTAAAGGATCCACACTTGTTTTTTATTTGTGAAATAATGAAGAATGTGGAAAATTGGGGAAGTAAACTGCAGGTACCTTTTCTAATATTCTTTTTTCCTTCTTATTCTCCACCAGTTAGTTGATTTTTAACTTTCATTATTATTAATGAAACTAAAGGATATGTATAAACGTAAATATTTCAGCTAAGATGATGGGACATGACATACAAAAGACAAAATGCTATAAATAAAGACAGTCTTCTGTTACAATTGGTACTAATAAAGAATTATATTAGAGGACCTCTCTGGTGGTGCAGTGGTTAAAAATCCACCTGCCAGACGTAGAGAATGGACTTGAGGACACAGGGAGGGGGAAGGTGGGACGAAGTGAGAGAGTGGCAGTTACATATATACACTATCAAATGTAAAATAGATAGCTAGTGGAAAGCAGCTGCAAGCACAGGGATATTAGCTCAGTGCTTTGTGACCACCTATAGGAGTGGGACAGGGAAGATGGGAGGGAGACGCAAGAGGGAGAGGATATATGTATATGTATAGCTGATTCACTTTGCTATACAGCAGAAACTAACACAACATTGTAAAGCAATTATACTCCAATAAAGATGTTTAAAAAAAAAAGAATCTGCCTGCCAACGCGGGGGACACGGCTTGGAGACCTAGTCTTGGAAGATCCCACATGCCACAGAGCAACTAAACCCGTGTGCCACAACTACTGAGCTTTCATGCCACAACTACTGAAGCCCATGCACCTAGAGCCCATGCTCTGCAAGAAGAGAAGCTACCACAATGAGAAGCCCGTGCACTGCAACGAAGAGTAGCCCCCAGTTGCCACAACTAGAGAAAGCCCGAGAGCAACAATGAAGACCCAATGCAGCCAAAAATAAATAAATAAAATGAATAAATTTATAAAAAATAAAAGAATTATATTAGAGTTAATATATCCACATTCATGTACACTTCCACAAAATCTCCAGGTAATTATAGTCATGAGTGATGCTGTTTTCTGACATAGTTTCCTTTCCCAGGACTATTGGTAATATTTGTAATTCAGATAGGCACATCTTACTTCATGCTAAAACTTTACCACAAAGTTATGTACAAA
The DNA here is from genome assembly GCF_964165515.1 of Mesoplodon bidens. Taxonomy (NCBI): domain Eukaryota; kingdom Metazoa; phylum Chordata; class Mammalia; order Artiodactyla; family Ziphiidae; genus Mesoplodon; species Mesoplodon bidens. Next base: position 770,213 of record NC_138170.1, on the reverse strand, counting down.
GAAGTTTAATTAACAGAAAATGACATATGACCAATATTAATAAATGATTCAGGGAAGCTGAAATTCCCCAGGCTGCCTAAATCTCATTCTTTGGGATGTATTTCTCATTTTTCATCCTTATTACAGACTTTTACTTGGCCGTATTGGTGAGCCCTCTGATAAAGAAATATTGGCTCATTCATCTTCCTTGTCCTCAGGGGTATTACCCCATAACCTTCCAGGGCCACGGCAACTTGACAGCCTGGATAGCATCCTCAAGAGTGGGCTTGGATCCAAATAATTTTGAAAGCTACTGAATTTGCATTTTGCAAAGCCAAATATTTCTTCTTTATACTTTAATTTGTCTTTTACTGTGCTTTTTTTCTCCATCGGGAAGAGTTACTTTTGGTTACCCGTGAAATTTTTCTTCCTCACCAGTCAATCACTCTACCATTATAGGACTTCCTAGGTAGTGTCACAGTTTCACGAGAGCAGTCACAGCTGCCAAGTTGCTAAAATTATGGCAGGACTCAATCACAAACTATGATAATACTATATTAATAATGAACTCAAGTCTCCAGTTTCATGAATGTTAGAATAACATTCCATAACTGCAGATTGTAGACATAGACAGTGGATGGCAGAAGACATTGAACCTGTCCCTGCAGGGATCTAGGGATGTAGCTAGAAGCAGCCTGCTTATGAAGTTTGCTGTTTTGTCTTAGTAGTCAGCTAAGGGAAATCACTAGAATAATCAATTTTCAAAGAAGGAGATTAGTTTAAAAAACTATTATTTACATATGCATACACACATATATGTTCACATCAAATTGTAGAAACATGTTTAATGACATAAGAAATTCTTTATGATACGGTAAATGGCTGATTATAAAATGTAAATAAAAATGATTCAAACTATGAAAAAAATTCAACCCCATTCCTAATAAAAGAAATGTATTTTTAACTTTAGTGGGTAAAAATCTAAAATCTTGATAATACAGTCTGTTGATGAGGCTGTGGGGAAACAGAGACTTTCACACATTTCTGGTGGGAATGTAAATTAGTATGGAGGGCAAATATAAAAATTTGACTCAGCTATTCCATTTTTGGGATTTTTATGCTCCACATAGCCTTACATGATAAATGTAAAGGTTTTTCATGACAGCACTCCAACAGCAAAAGGCTGGAGACACTCTCAAGTCCATTAAAAGTGACTGGTTAAATAATATTGTACATTTATAACATGGAGTACTGTGTAGCTGAAAAAAAGAATAGAGAAGCTCTTCATGAACTGATATGAAAAGATCTCTAAGACGTATTAAGTTAAAAAAAAAACAGGGTACAGAACAATGTGCATAATAAGCTACATTTTGTGTTACAAAAAGGAAAACAATCTATATTTGTGTTGACTTGTAGGTACACAATACACTTCAAAAGAAACTAAGAACAATATTTCCCTGGATGGAAATTCATCAAAATGTTAGAGCCTTTGTAAATGATGGTAATATGGGTGATTAAAGAAATTATAAGAATTTTCATTATACCCCATAATTTATTTATATTTTTAAATGCAAAATGAAGTTTTAAATGATTTTCCAGGAAGATGAACCAAGTCTATCTGTAGCATTTTGTAGCCCAGACGTACGTGCTTATGAATAATAGCAGCAAGGGATGAGTGCTGTGGAGAGACTATGGGCTTGTTCTCTGGTTAACATTTGTCACATCCTTCCAGGGACAATAATTTGTCCTAACCTCCCTTAGACCAATTGGAAAAATTCCAAATGGGATGACACATAGGAGTTAGCAAGGCAAAATGCAAGTAACCATGAGAATGAAATGGGGCCCATCCATACTTCGGCTAATTCAGAGACGAATACTTATGAATGTCACCCCAGGCAGAGCCCACACTTCAGAAGATAATTTCTTCTGGAGGAAATTTGGGGTTATCCCAATGGAAGCAGTATCTTGAGAGCTTGCAAAAACAAAAACCTTTGGACAGCATTTAATTTTAAGTTAAATAAAAATGAAACATAAATTCCAGAAAAAGTGCATAAGTCAAACTACTTGGTATTATGAGTAATTTTAAAGCAAACACTCATGCTACTACCATTGTGCTGGAGAAATATAATGCCATATCCTCAGAAGCAACTCCTAGTGTCCCTTCTTGATCACATCCCTTTCTCTCCCTTGAAAGATAATCACAGTCTTCACTTTCATGGTGACTACTTCTGCTTGCAGTGTAGTATTACCACCTTTCATTTTGCTTGTTTTAAAACCTTATTTACAAGAGCCATTTATGCTGCATGGAGCTGCATTTTGTTCATTCTGTCAACTACATAATATTCCATTGCATGCTTGTACCACATTTAAAATATCCATCTAACTGAAGATGGACATTTGGAATATCTCCAGTTTAGGGCTTTAAGAATGATGCCGATATAAACAATATCTAGATGTTTGTGGGTTCATAGCATGAGTTTTTCTAGGGTAATTAATTACCCCTGAGTGAAATTGCAGGGTTATGGGGTGTGAATAGTTTCTTCTTTTCTAGATACTACAAAATGTTTTCCAATGTGGTTTTATCAATGTTTACTTTTAGCAGTCTACTAAGGTTCTTCACCAAAAGTTCTAAATGCTTAGTTTAGTCAGACTTCTGAACATTTGCTAGTCTAATAGGTAGATAGTAGGATCTCATTATGGTTTTGCTTTTCATTTCACTGTTGATGAATGAAGTTGTGTGCCTCCTTATATATTAATTGGTCATTTAACATATAAGGATATCTTTTGCCTGTCCTTTTATTGGATTGCCTTTCTTTAAAAGTGCTTAATTTAATCCATGTATTAATAAGGATCTAAATGATAAATGATCAGGGTCAGAGGTTAACCATGTAGCCAGAAGGCAAATGCAGCAATCTAAGATTTTCACAAAACCTTTTAGTGTAATTATCTGGCATAAATTATTCATCAGATGAATTGGGCCTAAGCATTTGCCCATCTCACTCTCTGTTGCCAGTTTTCTGCCCATGTACCCAGATCAATGAATGATGCTAACAACAGTAGGTAACATTCACTAGATTCTTTCCAATGTGCATGGCACTGAGCTAAGCAAGTACCTTATTTATTTCTCTCAACACCTCTATATGGACTGTACTATTAGGCTTAGAAGCTTGAATAACTTGACCATTATGACTCAACTAGAGAGGGATGTAGCTGGGAGTTGATCACTCATTTAACTCTCAAGCCTATGCTCTTACCCTGTCTCAAAATAAAGTTTCCTTATGGTTTCAACTTTGGAATTACTGTGTACTGTGGAAATGACAATCATTAGTTCTAATAGAAGAGAATATAATAAAGTACTTAGTTTAGAACTGATGGAATTTAAATTCCCTAAAAAATATATCATGATGCATTATGACAGATACTGACAAAAATAAAATAGGTTTGCAAAAGCTTACACTTATGCTTGTATCACAGACAATATGTGAATGGCAAGTATGGACTCTTTCAACTTACTACTGCATCTATAAACATTTTATACATCTTGAATAGATAAAATGAGGAGCTCTTAATCCAGGCCCATTTTTTTTAGGTTAAAATCATGAAATAAACAATAATGGCAAACCTAACCATGCATCCAGTAGCAGTTACCCAAAATTCTTTAAAAGTAACTTGAAAGGACAGTCCAAAACGTTGAGTCTCAAAGGGACTTTCTAATCATTAGTAAGCATAAAATGGCAAAATGTTTAAAAGTAAAACACTAAACACTACTGTTTCTTGCATGATATCCCAGAGATCTATGAGAAAATAGCCTTTATTTCCAAGTTAAAATTTGAATTTGTTGGAAGATAAAAGAACTGTGCTTATTTGCAGCAAAAAGTTGAAGAAAGGTGATCAGACTTTGAAAAGATCACAAGAACTAAGAACTGAGCTAAGGTCCATGAAGTTGACGGCAGTTTCTGAAGCAGTTTATATAATGAGCTTTAATTCAGAGGGGTTTTTTCCTCCCTTTTGAGGGAAGCTTCTGGCTTGAACATGTTCATGAGTCCTCCTGTACAACTTGTAAGGTTATGTTCTTTCTCCCGCTGTGACTCTGCTCAGGCTTGTAGTTTCACTTGAAAGAAAAATGTTCAACATCTCCTAGGCTAAGCATTAATCCTCCCACTGCCTGATCAATTAAATCCCGCTGTCTGTGTCTGGGAGGCAAAGTCTGAGCTTTATGTATCGCTTTCTGGCAAGCCACATTTCCATGCTCCATGGAACAGATGCAGTAGTGTAACTCTGTGTGCAACAGGCTTTGGGACCCTCAAATCTAGAGGGCCAACAGGTACAGTGTCTCATTTTACCATTTAATAAGTGCAAAGGTCTATAATGATTATATTATACTGTCTAATGAATTTAGTTCAATAACAGTATCTTATCTTTCGTATGGCATTTAATAGCTTACAAGGTGAGAATACATTATCTTGTTTGTTCTTCAAAACAGTTTTTTATGTGAGGCAGCGCTTTATCATATTCCATTTAACAACGAGGAGAGACTGTGCTCTTGCCCAGGGGCACATAGCTAGAAACTGGCAATCTTGTAATTAAAACCCAGATCTTCTGATTCTAACACAAGTGGTCTTTCTTTTACAATTCACTTAATAAACCCAAGGTTGGAAAATTATAGAGGACTTTCAAAAGGAGCCATATTATCAATGTGCTTTGAATCCAGAAAACTGATGATAATATAAACGTCAAATTGCTGCTCACTTGAATAGAACAAAACAAAGAATAAACCATTTTAATGTTGCCTCTAAGATAAGAAATCTTGGAAAATGTGCCAAGATAGCTTTAAAAAACCCTAAATGTGATCGGTCAGGTGGCTGGAAGAGAAGCAGGCCTGTCCTGTGGGGAACCTGTAACTCGTAAGTTCTCAATGTCCTGGCCTTGCCTTCCCATGCATTTCACATGTATAGGTATTTTTCCAGCTGCAAAATCCTAGACCGTAGGTGTTTTGGTTTAATTTTCCCCAGAGACACATCCTGAGATAAAGATTCAGATGCAAATGACTTATTTGGAAGGAGAAAGAAACACCAGTAGGGAGTGGGACTAACAAAGCCTGTGTCATTGAGCCAGCTGCTACCAGGGTGACTCGAGCTTAATCCCAAGAGGAAACCCTGAACACAGTAAAACGCACACCTCAGAGACCTCCCACCTGAAGGGGGAGGGAGCTGGGGTGTTCATATGCCAACTCCCATCAGTTTGTGTGTGTGTGTGTGGGGGGGGGTTTGTTTTTTTGTTTTTGTTTTTGTTTTTGGTTGAGTTGGGTCTTTGTTGCTGTGTGCAGGCTTTCTCTAGTTGCAGTGAGCGGGGGCTACTCTTCATTGCAGTGCGGGGGCTTCTCATTGCGGTGGCATCACCTGTTGCGGAGCACAAGCTCTAGGCGTGTGGGCTTCAGTAGTTGTGGCTCGCAGGCTTCAGAGCACAAGCTCAGTAGTTGTGGTGCACTGGCTTAGTTGATCCACGGTATGTGGGACCTTCCCAGACCAGGGCTCGAACCCCTGTCCCCTGCATTGGAAGATGGATTCTTAACCACTGCACCACCAGAGAAGTTCCCCCATCAGTTGTTTTTGAGAGCTGCTGGGAGTGTGGAGGGAAGGATAATTCCCTTACCCTCTGGCATGCTGTGCAAGAGGGCAAAATGGCATTCTATAGGTTAGGAAAAAGTTCCCAGGCAAAAAAATGCAGACACTGGCAGGGCAAAGTCACTGGTAAGAGGGACACGGTAGTGTGCCCAAATGGTATGCTATAACAGGATCCAGGTCTTATATTTTAAAACTTTTCATTCAAAGTCCAGAATAGTATTTGGGACATAATAGTCTCCTGATAATTATGGACACATCAACCTGACACAGAGTTGTTGTGAGAAATGTTTACAAATAAAATCCTAACATACAAATTAAATCCTAACCAACAAAAGAACAAAAGAAAGAAGGAACAAGAAAGGGCAAAGAAGGCACTGAAATTCATCTCTACTCACACTTTCTCATAAATCTTGTTGGGATGCTCCGGCCATTCGATCATGCACACCACTCGGTTGGGCATGGTCTCCGTGGTTGAGTAGTAGCCCTGGGGGAAGGCCAGGAGGAGAGCCAGGACCCAGATGACACAGATGACCACCTTGGTGGCTGTGGCCGACAGCCGGGGCTGGAGGGGATGGATGATGGCCATGTACCTGGAACAGAGAAGAAAGGACAAAATTCCAATTTGGTCACCAAAATCTGCATTAGTGATTATGCATTGTTCCTGCCCAGTGAAAAATTCTCCAGAAACCCTTTGAGTCCTGGTGATTTTTACAATTATTTTCTTTTTCATATTCTATCCTTAAGCTTTATGACTTTTATGACATAAATGCTAAACTCAGCCATGTATTTCTAATATTTTAGAACCCATCTAGCAACATTCCAGGAGAGAAATTTTCATCCTTGTCCTTATACTAGGGACATGATACCTAAGTATATGTCAGTGGCTTACAGTGAAATAAGAAAAATAAGAACAACTTTGTGAATTTAGTCAATGTAAAGCCTATCTTTACCTTTTTTGGATTAAGGAATAATGGTGATAGAAATAGTAGTTTTTAAAGTCCCGGTGTGGCAGTTTAAAAGGCTGGCAATCCTGTACAGGTCCATACAGTTTGAAGGGAAGTGAACGTGTACGAATGAGAAAGCAGTGGCCTAAAGCCAACAAAAATCCAACAGCTCCTGGAGAAATCTTCACCAATTCTTTGAACATCTAGAAGTAAGTGTATGGCTAATAAAGTACGCTTCATGAAGAGAAAGAGACTCTCCACATCCTGAGACAGACACACTTGAGCATATCAAAGCCCAGGGTAGATGAAACCTCTCTGCAGGAAGAGGGAAGCAAAGTGAATGATGACTTTAGGTCCGGAGCCACTTCTCCATCTCTTACTTGGGATCAAGCACTGAGTGGTGTCGTCTGAATGAGTGTCCACGTCTAAATTTGTGTATAGACTTTGAGATTCAACAGAGATTTTAGGATTAACAAATATTCCAATCAGCATTTCATATCAGTTATAGTCACATCAATTCTGCCTCCTGCGTTGAAAAAGTCATCTACCTTTTAAAGGGATAGGTTTAACCCAGTCCCCTAACATCCCTGCGCCGAGCTTTTGAGGTGTGGTGGACAGGAACAAAGCAGCTTGGGATGGAACACAGCTCACATCCCTTCTAGGGTACTGCTCCCTTCCCCCATGTTGTGAGGACCCCTCCTGCTTGGCATCTTGTTCTCCAGAGGATGCTGGACTCAAAGTGGCTGCAGTCAAGTACTCCCACCTCACTGGCCTGGTTACAGGGTCCTCACTTGGGGAAGGGGAGCCATACCAACCTCTTTTCTCATCCCTTTGTTACTATTTTGCACTCTTAACACCTGCCAATAAATATTGTCTACAGTGAAAACAATTATTTATTGCAGAGTTCATGGATCCATCCCTTAAAATATGCATTTTTTTTTTCAGAGTAGGAATTATGTCTTATACTGCCTTTGGGGTTTAAGTATCTGACAGAATCTCCGAATCATGCATTTGATTCTCTGACAGGCTGGTGTTTCTGGCTTCCATGGGACTGAATAGTCAATGGAGACTTCAGAAATGAGCAGACAAATAGAACAGCTGTCAGCTGGCTCCAAATAATTCCACATAATTCTTTTTTACAGTCTTTGGACTCTAGGATCTCTAGGCTGGAACTGGGGCGAGGGTTAAAAGGAAAGCAACTTCATTCAGTATGTGCACTACAAATTCACACTGTGCACCTGCCGCACGCAGAGCACGGTGTTTCCTTGTGAACTCCGAGCTTCTAATTTCTCCAAGGAGAAAATGCATATAAATAAACAGCCACAAAACATGACAGTAGGATGTGTGACCTCAAGTGGTAATCTGATAAATACCTCAGAGCCTTAGGGAGGCTGCAGATTCGGAATGGCAGGTGGATTATTGAAGAGGCTTAAAGGGGTGTGCTTTGCTGGATTTGGGGTGAGTCTGCTGAGCACGTGGCTTGAAGGGCAAGAAGCATTCAGAGACTTCTTCCCTTCTCCATGCTATGACTAGTTAGATCTTCCCTGTCTGAGAAGCTTGATGGCTCAGTTTTCATGAAGGCTTCCCTGATTGTCCTTTTATCATCCTAAACTTTAGAACACCTTTTCCCAGATTTTCTTGCTAGGGACCTAGGCTTTCCTTCTCTGCTCTGTAACTGACAGTGTTCAGTACATGAAAGTATATTAGGATGCCTCAGGTCAGCTTTTACACATGTAATCAGAACTGATGATAGCTCCCCGGAAGGAAATCCCCAGGATCTTTTCCTTCTCCCTCTTTTGGAAAGTGGTTAGGTAGTCTTTTTTAAATTTATTTTATTCAAGTATTGTTGATTTATAATATAGTGTTAGTTTCTACTGTACACCAAAGTGGTTTATATATATACAGTCTAAGGGTTGATAGTAATTTTTTTCCTTGTGATGAGAGCTCTTAGGATTTATTCTCGTAACAACTTTCATATATAACATACAGCAGTGTCAATTATATTTATCATGTTGTACATTACATCCCCAGTACTTTTTTATCTTAAAATGAAAAGTTTTTACCTTTTGACTACTTCTACCCAATTCTCACTCCCCCAACCCCTACCTCTGAAAACCACAAATCTGACCTTCTTTTTCTATGAGTTTGTTTGTTTTTGAAGTATAACACTATGTTAGTTCCTGGTATACAGCATAGTGATTGGATATTTCTATGTAGTTCAAAATGATCACCATAAAAAGTCTGGTTATGGTCTGTCAACATAAAAAGATATTACATAATTATTGACTTCTCACACCGTACATTTCATACCCATGTCTCCACTCTTATTTGAATATTTTAGTCATGACATATCAGCAAGTCACTGTACCCATCCTTTGTCAACCACACAAAAGTGTCAGCATGACCCTGAAAATGTTATCACCTATTTGGGACATATAATTATGCTTTAACAAAAAGACACTAAGTGTAGGTAGTCTTGAAGTCAGGAGAGAGCGGAATTAGAAAGAGACTTGCAAAAGATATTGTGGTGGAGGTGAGTAGTAATCTATAAATCTCTGGGCAAATTTCCCTGGTTGATTTGGTGGCCATAAAGTCTGTTACTCAACTACCATCTACAGAGCATTGAAAGGGCAAAGACAGGGATTTCCCTGGTGGCACAGTGGTTAAGAATCTGCCTGCCAATGCAAGGGACACGGGTTCGAGCCTTGGTTTGGGAAGATGCCACATGCCACGGGGCAACTAAACCTGTGCATCACAACTACTGAGCCTGCGCTCTAGAGCCCGTGAACCACAAATACTGAGCCCACATGCCACAACTACCGAAGCCTGCGTGCCTAGAGCCCGTGCTCCACAAGAGAAGCCGCTGTAATGAGAGGCCCACGCACCACAATGAAGAGTAGCCTCCGCCCGCCGCAACTAGAGAATGCCCGCACGCAACAAGGAAGACCCAACGCAGCCAAAAATAAATAAATAATAAATACATTTATATATAAAAAAGAAAGAGCAGGGCTTCCCTGGTGGCGCAGTGGTTCAGAGTCTGCCTGCCGATGCAGGGGACACGGGCTCGTGCCCTGGTCCGGGAAGATCCCACATACCACGGAGCGGCTTGGCCCGTGAGCCATGGCCGCTGAGCCTGTGCGTCTGGAGTCTGTGCTCCGCAACGGGAGAGGCCACAACAGTGAGAGGCCCGTGTACCGCGATAAATAAATAAATAGATAAATACATAAATAAATAAACAAATAAATAAATTAAAAAGAAAGGGCAAAGACAACTCTCAACCTGCAGTGAATCAAGCATTGTCTGGCTACTTCCAAGGGAGGTCCAGCATACTGCAGACCTGATGACCCTCCATACTTAGGGTGGATCCTGAAAAGAATACTGAGAAGTCTTGACTCCTCTCTTTGTTCTCCCTTTTTCCTGCTGCCTGACAGCAATGAAACCTCTGTTTCCTTTTTAGTCATGTGGTGGTTGTGGCAATCCTAGAATCAGAGCCAATGGATGTGGATTTGTGCAATCACTATTGTCTTCTTTCCAATTTGCTGAAGGGCTGGACCTGGTTGGTCATGACTAGAGTCTCTTTTGAGTGTTTGCATTAAAATTGTAGAATTACTTACTGAAGAATTTCCAAGAGACAAGATCTTTCCCCTACAAAGCTGGACATGCGGCCGTGAAGATGCCTGTCTCAGCTTCAGCACCTCCCAGGCTCTTGCTTTCACTGTGTCTGTGCATTCTCAGACTTCACAGGAGCTTAGAGAGGATGCACAAGGGAGAATGTGGTGATTACACTGTCCCTTTTAGATATTATCTCAAATGCAAATTTTTAATTTACTTTTAACTCAGAATAAATGTTCAGACTTAAACAAGTTTAACCTAACAGTCATCCTCATGGACGAATTGGTGATACATGGCTCAGAATCTAATGTGACTGGGGCTTAAGGGGAATCACATAAGCATATTGGTGCTGTAGCTCCAAATGGATAGCAGAAAGCCATATTTTATTTTTATTGCAAAAATTGTAATTTGGAAGCCCATTTCAGTTAACTCTGCCATTTCCTGAGTGTAGGAGCTATTTCAGTGACAGATGAAAGTATTGTACACATAAAGCCAGAGACACTAAAAAAGATTGACTTTAAAAAACGTATATATTTTCATTTGTATGAAATAGAGCCATTTATAAATCTCCTTCCTCCCTTTTTTCCTTTCCTCTTTCTCTCTCTTGCAATTCTCACTTCTGGGGCTTGTGTAATGCACTTCTTTCTTATTTACCCCAAATCTAGTACCACTTGGATGACTTGTCTGCAGAAGGATACATATTTCCTTTCTTACTGTCCATTTGTATTTTGGATTCCGTTAACATACATTTATATATTTATTTGTAACCACCCCGAACAATTCTTGCTTATTCGCTTGTAAGTTATCACAGAGTAAGTGCTGCAAGCCCCAGGAAATTACATTCAATAAATATTTATTGACTACATTGTGCTCATGGGACTAGAAGGCAGTCAATGAAATGTCTTTCTAGTTTATGCATTAATCATCAGGCTACCAGAGAGACTGTCTGGAGGCTGTGTGAGATGTAGATTATGTTCTCCACTTCAGGTTGTTTCAGTCCCATGGCAGGCCATGAGCTCTGATTTGAATTTTATGTGGCCTCTCTGATGAAAACTTGAGGTGCTGTCTTCCTCTTGCATGATTTTGCTTTATAAAAAGAACTTTCCATATAGTGCTTTAAGTCTGGCAAAATATAAGCCTGCACATTTTTAAAAACACAGAGTGAAACAATCTTATTGTGAGAAAGAATTCCAATCTTCTGACAAGCTGCAGTATTCTCATAACTTTCACCTATACCAGCCCTAAGTCATTTGGCAAACAGAATGTCTTTCCTTGGCTATGAGATCTGTCTTTCCACATCCTTCTTCTACACTTTCCCCTGCAATTCCAGTCCTTCCTCTCCCTCCCTTATCCCCACTCACTTCTTCCTGTGATGGTACAAGTTTCCTTTGAGGGATTGCATCTCCCTGGGTTCAAATGACCAGGAGGGGTGACAGCTGAGAGCATGGCTATCTCTTCTCTCTTTATCCTCCACAGATTCTTTGAGGATGGTAGTTGCTGTGACTTATTCATGCTGGTATCCTTGGCTTCCTCAGTGCCTAGGATATAGTAAATACTCAATGAAAGCTTAATTTAATAAATGAATATACAAATTTCTTGGCACATGGCAGGGGCTCCATAAATGGTTGTTGAATAAAAATACATGCAGCAGGAGAAGTACATGCATATTATACCTTTGTTTCTCCCAGTCTGAACATATGTGAGAATAATTATTGCTCAGTGTTTTCTGTCGTACAGACATCCAGGATCATCCTGCAGGAGTGATCTCACTGGACCCAGGTCTTCAGAATTTCCTAGATCTTGACATTAAGCCCTTAAATTCTCAATAATTATTTGTCAAATAAATTCTGCGTTGACCAATATGTTGGGAACTGTACAAAACAAAACTCAGTCTTTCTACAGGGCATCACCCTTTGGCTCTTCCTCTGAACAAGAGGTCACTTCATCCTTTCTCTTACTCCCCTCCCTTCCATTATAAGGAGCACATAGTCTTTCTACCTGAGGTTGCTAATATTTCATCAGTTGGGGTTTTCTTCCAGGACATTTCTTTAATCATCAAAATTCAGGGAACTTATTTAGCCAGATCATTTGACTAGCAACTTTATCTACTTAACTAAGACAAATCTCACAACTTATAACCAAAGAGGTCTTTGAGAAGCCAATAGAGATGACACAGAGTCATCTACTAAATCATTGTGGTAATGGCAGAGCCTCTCACATTCTCACTGCTATGTTATGTACAACTCTAAATAGCATGAATTTTTTGCCTCCAAGCCCAAGTAGATTCATAACAGTGTTGGTGGACTCATTTCAGAAAGTACCAAATGACAGCAAGATTGCAGTAAACAAGACCATAAGAAATGGGTACAGAGACAGATGGGACCAAGAGCCTGTGACAATTTAGAGTGAATTGAAGGAGGGGATGTGGCTGACTGTTGTCTAAGTTGTCCTATTCAAGTGGACCAATGTGGTTCAAATATGATTCAGATGTAGAGTCTCCAGCCAGGGTTACCATAAAAGGGTACATGACTAAGGACTGAAATGAACTATGGGTAAAATGCAGTAAAGGTCTAAACCAAATATAATATCCTGAGTGTTTTGAGGAACAGCCAAGATGACAGAGTAGGAAGCCCCTGAGCTCGACTCCTCCCATGGACACACCAAAATTAGTGAGAATGACGTGAAGATGAGCCAAAAAGGTTTTCCACATCTAAATATATAAAGAAGGAACCACAAGGATACAGGTGGGATGGGGGGCAAAGACATGGTATAGTTAAGACCCACAATCCTGGTGAGGTGACCAACAAATAGGAGAATAATCACAATTGCAGAGGTTCTTCCCAAGGAGTGAGGGGCCCAAGTCCCCCATAGGGCTCCCAATCCCAGAGGTCCTTTACTGGGAAGGTGAGTCCCCAAACACTGGGGTTTGAAGGCTAACCAAGTTTGCATATGGGAGAGCTGGAGGGCTTTGGGAAACAGACTCTGGGCTTGAAGGGTACATGCAAAATTTCACACTTTCTGAGACCCACTGCAGAAGCAGTAATTTGAAAGGAGACCGGGTCAGACCCACTTGCTGATCTTAGAGAGCCCCTCAGAGAGGTAAGAGGGAACTGGGACTCCCACTGGAGACATAGACAATGAAGGCAGCCATTTTTTAAAAAATGGGCAAAGATGTTTATTCCATATTAAAAACAAACAAATAAAAGGAAAAGCAAACAAGTTAAAACCACACACTACCTGATGTCAGTAGGGATGCTGGTATTTTAATCTACCAATCTGTTTGTAATGAAGGCTTTTAAGCAATCCCACTTTCTATAATGGAAGCTTTAAAAGGAGGTGGGGTAGCTGGTGTGGGTAGGTTAGCATTTAATAGTCTCTGGATCATTCACATCCAGATATCAATCTCTGTGGTTTTTTTTTTAATTTTTATTTTACTCTATTGGAGCATAGTTGATTAACAATGTTTTATTAGTTTCAGGTGTACAGCAAAGTGATTCAGTTATAAATATGCATGTGTCTATTCTTTTTTAAAATTCTTTTCCCACTTACATTATTACAGAGCATTAAGCAGAGTTCCCTGTGCTATACAGTAGGTACTTGTTGGTTATCCATTTTAAATACAAGAGTAGTGTGTACATGTCAATCCCAAACTCCCAATCTATCCCTCCCACCCACCCTTCACCTCTGGTAACCATAAGTTCCTTCTCTGTGAATCTGTTTCTGTTTTGTAAATAAGTACATTTGTATCATTTTTAAAAGATTCTGCATATAAGCGATATCATATGGTATTTGTCTTTCCCTGTCTGACTTCACTTACTATGATACTCTCCAGGTCCATCCATGTTGCTGCAAATCACATTATTTCATTCTTTGTAATGATTGAGTAATATTCCATTTCATATATACTACATCTTCTTTATGTATTCATCTGTTGATGGACAATTAGGTTGCTTCCATGTCCTGGCTATTGTAAACAGTGCTACAATGAACATTGGGATGCATGTATCCTTTTGAACAATGTTTTTCTCTGGATATATGCCAAAGAGTGGGATTATTGGATCATATGGTAGCTCTATTTTTAGTTCCTTAAGGAACCTCCATACTGTTCTCCACAGTGGCTGTACCAATTTACGTTCCCACCAACAGTGTAGGAGGGTTCCCTTTTCTCCACACCCTCTCCAGTATTTACTGTTTGTAGACTTTTTGATGATGGCCATTCTGACAAGTGTGAGGTGATATCTCATTGTAGTTTTGATTTGTATTTCTCTAATACTTAGTGATATTGAGCATCTTTTCATGTGCCTCTTGGTCATCTGTATGTCTTATGTGGAGAAATGTCTGTTTAGGTCTTCAGCCCATTTTTTGATTGGATTGTTTGTTTTTTTCATATTGAGTTACATGAGCTGTTTGTAAATTTTGGAGACTGATCCCTTGTCAGTTGCATTGTTTGCAAATACTTTCTCCCATTCTGTGGGTTGTCTTTTTGTTTTGTTCATGGTTTCCTTTGCTGTGCAAAAGGTTTTGAGTTTAATTAGGTCCCATTTGTTTATGTTTGATCTGTCTAGGAGACAGATCAAAAAAGATATTGCTGTGATTTATGTCAAAGTATGTTCTGCCTAAGTTTTCCTCTAAGAGTTTTATAGTAACCAGTCTTAGTCTTACATTTAGGCTTTAATCCATTTTGAGTTTATTTTTGTATATGGTGTTAAAGAATGTTGTAAGTTCATTTTTTTTACATGTGGATGTCCAGTTTTCCCAGCATCATTTATTGAAGAGACTGTCTTTCTTCCATTTTATAGTCTTGTCTCTTTTGTCAGAGATTAATTGACCATAGGTGCATGGAGTACATCATAATTTATTTCTGGGCTTTCTATCCTATCCCATTGATCTATATTTCTGGTTTTGTGCCAGTACCATACTGTTTTGATGACTGTAGTTTCATAGTATAGTCTAAAGTCAAGGAGCCTGATTCCTCTAGCTCTGTTTTTTTCCTCAAGATTGTTTTGGCTATTCGGTGTCTTTTGTGCCTCCATACAAATTTTAACATACTTTGTTCTAGTTCTGTGAAAAATGCCATTGGTAATTTGATAGGGATGGCATTGACTCTGTAGATTGCCTTGGGTAGGAGAGTCTTTTTGACAATATTGCTTCTTTCAATCCAGAATATGGTATATCTTTCCATTTGTTTGTGTCACCTTCAATTACTTTCATCAGCATCTTACAGATTTTGGAGTACAGGTCCTTTGTATCCTTAGGTAGTTATATTCCTAGGTGTTTTATTCTTTTTGATGCAATGGTAAATGGGATTGTTTTTTTAATTTCTCTTTCTGACCTTTTGTTGTTGTTACTGTAGAGAAGTGCAAGAGATATCTGTGTATTAATTTTGTATCCTGAAACGTTACCAAATTCATTGATGAGCTCCAGTATTTTTCTGGTGGCATCTTTAGGATTTTCTAGGTACAGTATCGTGTCGTCTGAAAACTGTGAGAGTTTTACTTCTTCCTTTCCAGTTTGCATTTATTTTATTCTTTTTCTGCTTTAATGCCATGGCAAGGACTTCCACAACTATGTTGAATAAAAGTGGTGAGAGTTGACCTCCTTGTCTTGTTCCTGATCTTAGAGGAAATGCTTTCAGCTTTTCACCAGTGAGCATGACGTTAGTGTTAGGTTTGTCATATATGGCCATTATTATGTTGAGGTAAGTTCCCTCTATGCCTACTTTCTGGAGGGTTTTTGTCATAATTGGGTGTTGAATTTGTCAAAAGGGTTTCTGCATCTATTTAGACAATCATATGGGTTTTATTCCTCAATTTGTTATGTGGTGTATCACACTGATTGATTTGTGGATATTGAAAAACCCTGGCATCCCTGGGATAAATCCAATTGATCATGGAGTACATCATAATGTACTGTTGGATTTCGATTGCTAGTATTTTCTTGAGGATTTTTTACATCTATGTTCATCAGTGATATTGGCCTATAATTTTCTTTTTCTGTGGCATCTTTGTCTGGTTTTGGTATCAGTGTGATGGCGGCCTCATAGAATGAGTTTGCAATTATTCCTTCCTCTGCAATTTTTTGGAGGCGCTTGAGAGGGATAAGTGTTAACTTGTCTCTAAATGTTTGATAGAATTCGCCTGTGAAGCCATCTGGTACTGGACTTTTGTTTGTTGGAAGATTTTAATCGCAGTTTCAATTTCAGTACTTGTGATTGGCCTGTTCATATTTTCTATTTCTTCCTGGTTCAGTCTTGGAAGGTCATACCTTTCTAAGACTATGTCCATTTCTTCTATGTGATTTGAACCCTCTCCCTTTATTTCTTGATGAGTTTGGATAAAGGTTTATCAATTCTATTTATCTTTGCAAAAAACCAGCTTTTGCTCTTTTAATTTTTTTAACAATGTCATTGGAGTGTAATTGCTTTACAAAGGTGGTTACATTCTGCTTTATAACAAAGTGAATCAGATATATATATATATATATATATATATATATATATATATACATACATACATATATCCTCATATCTCCTCCACCTTGTGTCTTCCTCCCACCCTCCCTATCCCACCCCTCTAGGTGGTTACAGAGCACCAAGCTGAACTCCCTGTGCTTTGCAGCTGCATCCCAATAGATATCTAGCTTACATTTGGTAGTATAAAGAAGTCAATGCCACTCTCTCACTTCATCCCTTCCCACTCCCCATGTCCTCAAGTCCATTCTCTACATCTGCGTCTTTATTCCTGTCCTGCCCCTAGGTTCTTCAGAACCATTTTCTTCTCCTTTTTTTTAGATTCCATATATTTGTGTTAGCATACGGTATTTATTTTAATCTTTCTGACTTACTTCACTCTGTATGACAGTCTCTAGGTCCATCCACCTCACCACAAATAACTCAGTTTCGTTTTATTTTATGGCTGAGTAATATTCCATTATATATATTGCCACATCTTCTTATTCCATTCATCTGTTGATGGACACTTAGGTTGCTTCCATGTCCAAGCTAATGTAAATAGAGCTGCAACGGACATTGTGTTACAAGACTCTTTTGGAATTATGTTTTTCTCAGGGTATATGCCCAGTAGTGAGATTGCTGGGTCATATCGTAGTTATAACTTTAGTTTCTTAAGGAGCGTCCATACTGTTCTCCATAGTGGCTGTATCAATTTCCATTCCCACCAACAGTGTAAGAGGGTTCCCTTTTCTCCACACCCTGACCAGCATTTATTGTTTGTAGATTTTTTGCTGATGGCATTCTGACTGGTGTGAGGTGATACCTCATTGAAGTTTGATTTGCATTTCTCTGATGATTAGTGATGTTGAGCATCCTTTCATGTTTGTTGACAACATGTATATCTTATTTGGAGAAATATCTATTTAGGTCGTCTGCCCAGTTTTGGACTGGGTAGTTGTTTTATTTTCTGTTTTTGGTTTTGGGTTTTTTTTTTTTTTTTGATATTGAGCTGTATGAGCTGCTTGTAAATTTGGAGATTAATCCTTTGTCAGTTGCAAATATTTTCTCCAATTATGAGGGTTGTTTTTTCGCCTTGTTTATGGTTTCCTTTGCTGTGTAAAAGCTTTTAAGTTTCATAAGGTACCATTTGTTTATTTTTGTTTTTATTTCCATTTCTCTAGCAAGTGGGTCCAAAAGCATCTTGGTGTGATTTATGTCATAGAGTGTTCTGACTATGTTTTCCTCTAAGAGTTTTATAGTGTCTAGCCTTACATTTAGGTCTTTAATCCATTTTGAGTTTATTTTTGTGTATAGTGTTAGGGAGTGTTCTAATTCATTCTTTTACATGTACCTGTCCAGTTTTCCCAGCGCCACTTACTGAAGAGATAGTCTTTTCTCCATTGTATACTCTTGCTTTCTTTATTAAAATTAAGGTGACCATATATACATGGGTTTATCTCTGTGCTTTCTATCCTGTTCCATTGATCTATATTTCTGGTTTTGTGCCAGTACCATACTCTCCTGGTTACTGTAGCTTTCTAGTATAATCTGAAGCCCAGGAGCCTGATTGCTCCAGCTCCACATTTTCCTCAAGTTGGCTTTTGCTATTTGGGGTCTTTTTCATTTGCATACAAATTGTGAAATTTTTTGTTCTAGTTCTGTAAAAAATGCCATTGGTAGTTTGATAGGGATTGCACTGAATCTGTAGATTGCTATGGGTAGTATAGTCATTTTCACAACGTTGACTCTTCCAATCCAATAACATGGTATATTTCTCCATCTATTTGTATCATCTTTAATTTCTTTCATCAGTGTCTTATAGTTTACTGCATACAGGTCTTTTGTCTCCTTAGGTAGGTTTATTCCTAGGTATTTTATTCCTTTTGTTGCAATGGTAAATGGGACTGTTTCCTTAATTTCTCTTTCAGATTTTTCACTCATTAGTGTGTAGAAATGCCGGAGATATCTGTGCATTAATTTGTATCCTGCTACTTTACCAAATTCATTGATTAGCTCTAGTAGTTTTCTGGTAGCATCTTTAGGATTGTTTATGTGTAGTATCATGTCATCTGCAAAGAGTGATAGCTTTACTTCATTTTTTTCTGATTTGGATTCCTTTTATTTCTTTTTCTTCTCTGATTGCTGTGGCTAAAACTTCCAATACTATGTTGAATAATAGTGGTGAGAGTGGACAACCTTGTCTTGTACCTCATCTTAGAGGAAATGGTTTCAGTTTTCCACCATTGAGAATGATGTTAGCTGTCACTTTGTCATATATGGGCTTTATTGTGTTGAGGTAAGTTCCCTCTATGCCTACTTTCTGGAGGTTTTTTTTATCATAAAAGTGTATTGAAATTTGTCAAAAGATTTTTCTGTATCTATTGAGATGATCATATGGTTTTTCTCCTTCAATCTGTTAATATGGTGTATCACGTTGATTGATTTGCGTATATTGAAGAATCCTTGCATTCCTGGAATAAACCCCACTTGATCATGGTGTATGATCTTTTTAATGTGCTGTTGGATTCTGTTTGCTAGCATTTTGTTCAGTATTTTTGCATCTATGTTCATCAGTGATATTGACCTGTAGATTTCTTTTTTTGTGACATCTGTGTCTGTTTTTGTTATCATGGTAATGGTGACCTCAGAGAATGAGTTTGGGAGTGTTCCTCCTGCTGCTATATTTTAGAAGAGAAGGATATCCTTCTCAAAAGAGAAGGATAGGTGTTAGCTCTTCTCTAAATATTTGAGAGAATCCTCCCTTGAAGCCATCTGGTCCTGGGCTTTTGTTTGTTGGAAGATTTTTAATCACAGTGTCAATTTCAGTACTTGTGATTTGTCTGTTTATATTTTCTATTTCTTCCTGGTTCAGTCCTGGAAAGTTGCACTTTTCTAAGAATTTGTCCAGGGCTTCCCTGGTGGCGCAGTGGTTGAGAGTCCACCTGCCGATGCAGGGGACACAGGTTTGTGCCCCGGTCCGGGAAGATCCCACATGCCACGGAGCAGCAGGGCCCGTGAGCCGTGGCTGCTGAGCCTGTGCATCCGGAGCCTGTGCTCCGCAATGGGAGAGGCCACAGCAGTGAGAGGCCTGCGTACCGCAAAAAAAAAAAAAAAAAAAAAAAAGAATTTGTCCATTTCTTCCAGGTGTCCATTTTATTGGCATATAGGTGCTTCTAGTAATCCCTCATGATCCTTTGTATTTCTGCAGTGTCAGTTGTTACTTCTCCTTTTTCATTTCTAATTCTATTGATTTGAGTCTTCTCCCTTTTTTTCTTGATGAGTCTGGCTAATGGTTTGTCAATTTTGTTTATCTTCTCAAAAAAACAGCCTTCAGTTTTATTGATCTTTGCTATCGTTTCCTTCATTTCTTTTTCATTTATGTCTGATGTGATCTTTATGATTTCTTTCTTTCTGCTCACTTTTTTTTTGTTCTTTCTATAATTGCTTTAGTTGTAAGTTTATGTTGTTTAATTGAGATGCTTCTTGTTTCTTGAGGTAGGATTGTATTGCTATAAACTTCCATCTTAGAACAGCTTTTGCTGCATTCCATAGGTTTTGGGTCGTGGTGTTTTCATTGTCATTTGTTTCTAGGTATTTTTTGATTTCCCCTTTAATTTCTTCAGTGATCTCTTGGTTATTAAGTAGTGTATTGTTTACCCTCCGTGTGTTTGTATTTTTTATGGATGTTTTCCTGTAATTGATATCTAGTCTCATAGCACTGTGGTTGGAAAAGATACTTGATACGATTTCAATTTACTTAAATTTACCAAAGGTTGATTTATGACTCAAGGTATGATCTATCATGGAGAATATTCCATGATCCCTTGAGAAGAAAGTGTACTCTGTTGTTTTTGGATGGAATGTCCTATAAATGTCAATTATTCCATCTTGTGTAAAGTATCCTTTAAAGCTTCTGTTTCCCTATTTATTTTCATTTTTGATGATCTTTCCATTGGTGAAAGTGGGGTGTTAGAAGCCCCTACTATGATTGTGTTACTGTTGATTTCCCCTTTTATAGCTGTTAGTATTTTCCTTAGGTATTGAAGTTCACCTATGTTGGGTGTGTAAATATTTACAATTGTTACATCTTCTTCTTGGATTGATCCCTTGATCATTATGTAGTGTCTTTCTTTGTTTCTTCTAATAGTCTTTATTTTAAAGTCTATTTTGTCTGACATGAGAATTGCTACTCCAGCTTTCTTTGATTTCCATTTGAATGGAATAACTTTTTCCATGACATCACTTTCAGTGTTTATGTGTCCCTAGGTCTGAAGTGGGTCTCTTGTGGACAGCATAAATATGGGTCTTGTTTTTGTATCCATTCAGCCAGTCTATGTCTTCTGGTGGGAACATCTAATCCACTTACATTTAAGGTAATTATCAATATGTATATTTCTATTACCATTTCCTGAATTGTTTTGGGTTTGTTATTTTAGGTCTTTTCCTTGTTTTGTGTTTCCTGCCTAGATAAGTTCCTTTAGCATTTGTTGTAAAGCTGGTTTGGTGGTGCTGAATTCTCTTAACTTTTGCCTGTCTGTAAAGGTTTTATTTTCTCTGTCAAATTTGAATGAGATCCTTGCTGGGTAGAGTAATCTTGGTTGAAGGTTATTCCCTTTCATCACTTTAAATATGTCCTGCCACTCCCTTCTGGCTTGCAGAGATTCTGCTGAAACATCAGCTGTTAACCTTATGGGGATTCCCTTGTATGTTATTTGTTGTTTTTCCCTTGCTGCTTTTAGTAATTTTTCTTTGTATTTAATTTTTGATAGTTTGATTTATATGTGTCTTGGCATGTTTCTCCTTGGATTTATCCTGTATGGGACTCTCTGTGCTTCCTGGACTTGATTAACTATTTCCTTTCCCACATTAGGGAAATTTTCGTATATAATCTCTTCAAATATTTTCTCAGTCCCTTTCTTTTTCTCTTCTTCTTCTGGGATCCCTATAATGCGAATGTTGGTGTGTTTAATATTGTCCCAGAGGTTTCTGAGGCTGTCCTCTGTTCTTTTCTTTTTTTTTTTCTTTTTTCTTCTCAGCAGTAGTTATTTTCACTATTTTATCTCCCAGGTCACTTATCCGTTCTTCTGCCTCAGTTATTCTGCTATTGATCCTTTCTAGAAAATTTTTCATTTCAGTTATTGTGTTGTTCATCACTGTTTATTTGCTCTTTATTTCTTCTAGGTCTTGTTAAATGTTTCTTTTATTTTTTGCATTCTATTTCCAAGATTTTGGATCATCTTTACTATCATTAATCTGAATTATTTTTCAGGTAGACTGCCTATTTCCTCTTCATTTGTTAGGTGTGGTTGGTTTTTACCTTGGTCCTTCATCTGCTGTGTTTTTCTATGTCTTCTCATTTGCTTAACATACTGTGTTTGGGGTCTCCTTTTCACTGGCTTCAGGTTCGTTATTCCTGTTGTTTTTGGTTTCTGCCCCCAGTGGCTAAGGTTGATTCAGTGGGCTGTGTAGGTTCCCTGGTGGAGGGGACTAGTGCCTGCATTCTAGTTGATGAGTCTGGGTCTTGTCTTTATTGTGGGCAGATCCACTTCTGGTGGAACTTTTTGGTTTCTGTGGTTTCTGTGGCCTTATTATGATTTTAGGTAGCCTCTCTGCTAATGGGTGGGTTTGTGTTCCTATCTTCGTAGTTGTTTTGCCTAGGGTGTCCAGCACTGGACCTTGCTGGTCATTGAGTTGAGCTGGGTCTTGACATTGATGTGGAGATCTCTGAGGGCTTTTCGCCATTTGATATTATATGGAAGTGGGAGGTCTCTTGTGGACCATTGTCCTGGTTCTCCTGCCTCGGAGGCCCAGCCCTGACACCTGACTGGAGTATCAAGATCCTGTCATCCACACGGCTCAGAATAAAAGTGAGGACCAAAAGAAAGAAAGAAAGAGGAAAGTAAAATAAAATAAAATTATTGAAATAAAAACTAAAAATAATTATTTAAAAAAATTTTAAGTAATAAAAAAAGAAAGAAGAGTGCAACCAAACCAAAAAACAAATCCACCAATGATAACAAGCACTAAAAACTATACTAAAAAAAAAAAAAAAAGACAGACCAAACCCAGGACAATTGGGAAAAGCAAAGCTATACAGACATAATCACACACAGAAGCCTACACATACACACTCACAAAAAGAGAAAAAGGGAAATATATATATATATATCTTTGCTCCCAAAGTCCACCTCCTCAATTTGGGATGATTTGTTGCCTATTCAGGTATTCCACTGATGCTGGGTACATCAGGTTGATTTTGAAGATTTAATCTGCTCCTTCTGAAGCTGCTGGGAGAGATTTCCCTTTCTCTTGTTCGCACAGCTCCTGCATTTCAGCTTTGGATTTGGCCCTGCCTATGCATGTAGGTCACCTGAGGGCATCTGTTCTTTGCTCAGACAGGACGGGGTTAAAGGAGCAGTTGATTTGGGGGCACTGGCTCACTCAGGCAGGGCGGAGGGAGGGGTAGGTAGTTCAGCGTGAGCCTGTGGTGGCAGAGGCCAGCGTGATATTGCACCAGCCTGAGGTGCGCCGTATGTTCTCCTTGGGAAGTTGTCCCTGGATCACGGGATCCTGGCAGTGGCGGGCTGCACTGGCTCCCAGGAGGGGGGTTGTGGATAGTGACCTGTGCTTGCACACAGGGTTCTTGGTGGCTGCATCAGCAGCCTTAACATCTCATGCTTATCTCGGGTGTCCACGCTCATAGCCGCGGCTCGCATCCATCTCTGGAGCTCCTTTAAGTGGCTCTCTTAATGAGAGCACCAGGAAACAAAGAAGCAAGAAAAAGTCTGTCTATATGCCAATCCCAAACTCCCAGTCTATTCTCCCCTTCCCCCCAGTAACCATAAGCTCATTCTCTAAGTCTGTGAGTCTGTTTCTGTTTTGTAAACAAGTTCGTTTGTATCATTTTCTTTAAGATTCTGCATATAAGCAATATTACATACCTGTCTTTCCCTGTCTAACTTACTTCACTTAATATGATAATCTCCAGTTTCATCCATGTTGCTGCAAATGGCATTATTTCATTCTTTTTAATGGCTGAGTAATATTTCATTGTATATACATACCATATCTCCTTCATCCATTCATCTGTTGATGGACACTTAGCAATTGTAAATAATTCTGTTATGAGCATTAGGGTGCATGTATCTTTTTGATCTAGTGTTTCTATCTTTCGAATGTATACCCAGAAGTGGAATTGCTGGGTCATATGGAAGTTCTATTTTTAGTATTTTGAGAAATCTCCACATTGTTTTCCTCAATGGCTGCACCAATCTACATTCCCACCAACAGGGTAGGAGGTTTCCCTTTTCTCTACATCCTAGTATTTGTTATTTGTGTTCTTTTTGATGATGATCATTCTGATAGGTGTGTGGTGACATCTTATTATGATTTTGATTTGCATTTCCCTGATGATTAACAACGTTCAGCATCTTTTCATGTGCCTGTTGACCATCTGCACTTTCTGTTTACAAAAATATCTATTCAGTTCTTCTGCCAACTTTTTAAGATGATCATGTGATTTTTATCCTTCATTTTGTTAATGTTGTGTATCACCTTGCTTGATTTGTGAATACTGGACTATCCTTGCATCCCTGGAATAAATCCCATTTGATCATGGTGTATGATCCTTTTTATATATTGTTGGATTTGATTTGCTGACACCTTATTGGGGATTTTTGCATCTTTATTCATCAAAGATATTGGTTTGTAACTTTCTGTTTTTTAAAGTGTCTTTGGTTTTGGTCTTAATTCAGTTAACCTTCTTATTACCAAAGTTGAATTCTTTATTTGGTAAATTGCTTATTTCTGTTTTATTGTTTATTCTTTCAGGAGTTTTCTCTTGCATTTTCAATTGAAGCCAGCTCCTCTGTCTTTTCATTTTGCTTAACATTTTCTGCCTCTATGAATTTAGGTGAAACATTTACCTATGGCAGTCTTGAAGGGGTGTTTTTATTTGAGAGCATCACTATACAGACTATGTGTGTGCCCAATGCCTTTGGTGGGTGAGCTGAATTTGACATGGAGACAAGATACATCTTTCCTCAGGGTGTGCTAAGAGGTGGAAGGAGGTGGGGTTGGAGACAGAAGGGATAAAGCTGGAGCCGTGTGTGAGGTGGGGTTTCCATCTGCTCAGTGGCCAACACTGCCCTATTGGAGTTGGGATCTGATCCTAAGTTGCTGGGGCAGAAGCCGTGAGTATGGGTCTGAGCTGGCTTTTTTCCTTTTAACTGTGTGCTTTCCCCTCTCCTAGCACCAGTACCTTTGCCCCGGAGGGGGGGGAGTGCTGAAGCATGGGAAGCCTGTATTAGCAATTATTTCTCTCACTCTGCTCAGACACAGCCTTGGGTCCAAATCCCCTCTGTCTCTCACTGCCAATCACCCCCCCCCAACCTCTGTCACCCTGCCCTGTTGTGGAGCTGTACTGCAAATCAGGCAGGCCTGTGTGATCTTTCAGTCATATCAGGGTGTGAGTTGTGGTAAAGTGGTCGCCATCAGAGTTCTGGGTTTTTTCTGAGGTGCTGCTTGAGTAAAAGCCCCAACAATGGCCACTGCTGTCCCATCCTAGGACCAGGTCACCTCTGAGTCCCATGGCTGAGTTTTCTTCCTGGTTGTGTCAGCCCTAGATCCTGTGTGAAGCTCTGACGTGGAGTGAGTGCGGTTGGAGTGTTCACTTGGCTTGGGCTGGGGCAATGCTGAAGGTGTTGCAGGAAACCCAGCAGCCACTGGATGAGTTTTCTAATCACCCTCTCCACTCTGTCTTGAGGGCGTGCCAGCATGCATGCACCCCTCACAAGTGGAGTTCAGCCTTCCCACAGCCCTCCTCTAAGTTCCAGTGGTCCTCCAACCAGCCAAAGGAGCTCGTCTTCCCTGCATAAGACCCAGGATTGGGGCGTCCAATCTCTGGCTCTCATCACTCACTCCCCAGGGTGGGTATCTGTCTGTGTAATCTCCCTTTTCCTCCGAGTCCCCTCCCAGGGGCACAGGTCCCAATCTCATCACTTTTCTTCCCATCCTACCTGATTATATATGGATTTTTCTTACAGCCTTGGTCGTATAGGAATCTTTCTGCCAGTTTCCAGTTGGTTTTCAGTGAGAATTGTTCCACATGTAGATGTATTTTTTATGTGTTTGTCAGGGGGAGGTAAGTTCCATGTCTTTCTACTCTGCCATCTTGATCCGATCCCCCATATGGCCTTTATTGCAAATACTCAACTCTGCCATTTTTCACTCAACTGCTGTTGAGTGACAGCCACAGGCAACATACAAATGCACATGTGTGGCTGTGTTCCAGTGAAACTTCACTTATAAAAACAGGTAGCTGGATGCCTTTGGGCCATTGGTCATAGTGTGCCCACCCCTGCACTAAACAGTCAAATCAGTAATTTAACCTTCTAAAGGAAAGGGAAATCAAATGAGCATTTGTTTAAGCATTCAATATGGGATGTTTAACTGGGGCTGTCCAGGCATTATTCTGGTTTTTTATTTCCTATAAAATGTTCTGTTACCCAAGTATTATCTCTTATATTTTGTCCATAAGGAAACTGAGACACAAAGCAATTCCATTATATGCCCAAGGTCCCATTGCTAGTGAGGAATTGGGGCAGAGGGAGTTGTCTGAATAGGCCTATTGGGCTGGAGTTAGGGATCAGGCAAGATTGGAGTCCAGGCTGTCTGACTTCAGCACCTGTAATTTTTCTACTAAAATGAGAGTGGTAAAGGAGAATCCATGCTTCTGGCTTCCCTGCTGTGGCTACAAAGGCATAACAACGGGTCTGGTTAGCTCTATCTGACCCACAGGGCTTTCCTTCCCACTAAGTGAAGCTGTGTAAAGCAGCATCTTTCTATGCACTTCAGTCACACTGGGTTCCCCATATAGAGAACCAGGAACTTTTGTGTATATAATTGAATATTTCAGATCTTTCTTTCCCTCATATATAAGCAAGTAAATCATCAGCATTCAATAATCTGATAACAAAGTTACCTTCCTGTTGAGCTGAAGATAAAGGATTTGAGAGGCTCCACTGAGGAAGAAACAAAAACCTGAATTGTAAGTTTATTTGAGACATAGCCAAGATACTAACATCTCATTCAGGAGGGGAATCAATAAGGCAGAGAGGTAAGAAAGATCAGGTATCAGGTACACAACAGCCCTGATCAGTGCCCCGCAGCAGAACTGGAATAAAAATGTAGCCCATACACGTCCAGGTTGTTAATGGGGAGAGAAGACATATAATTCAGAAATATGCTTTTGCTCCTTTTATTTTATTTTATTTATTTTATTTTATTTTATTTTATTTGTGGTACACGGGCCTCTCACTGTTGTGGACTCTCCCGTTGCGGAGCACAGGCTCTGGACACGCAGGCTTATGACCGTTGGGTCATGGCTCACGGGCCCAGCCGCTCCGTGGCATGTGGGATTTTCCCGGACCGGGGCACGAACCCGTGTCCCCTGCATCGGCAGGCGGACTCGCAACCACTGCGCCACCAGGGAAGCCCTTTTGCTCCTTTTAAATCAACATGTTTCCATTAAAATGGAAATTGAAGTCCCATCATATGCAGAGTCAATTTTGGGACACTGTAAGATTATCTCTACGTTTCCTGGCCACAATGGAAATGGAAATAATTCTACCCATTGGCCTTTGGAAGTTACAACCGAATTTCTCAAAGTAGCCTGCTCTATTACAAGAGAGTAGAGAGTAGACACTCTATTATTAATAGCGTGTCTATTAGACACTCTACACACTTTGCTGGGAGTAGAGGATTGGGTGAGTGGCAAGTGCATGAGTCTCTCCAACTCAGATTAATCCAGAAAAAGGCCAAGGACGAAAGAAAACGAAGGTAGGATGCTAAAAGTGACAGCAAAAATTTTTGTTTTGTTTTATTCCTGTTTGTTTTTGTTTTGTTTTATTTTAGAAAAAGAACGAAGTCAGGTAAATGTCCATCTGGTGAAATGACTTTAAAAAGTCATTAAAAGGAAAAAAGAAGCCAAATTTGCCTGCAAAGTTTACACAGGCAAATTATTTGAGGTATATGCTTAAAATGAGCAGTGTATAGAGCTGTTTTTTTCTTCTTGGGTACTTCCTGACTGGTCTGTTTTAAATTCTGACAGGGAGCTCTTGAAAAAGCTGTTCTTGTAGTCTGTCATACTCAATACTCTCACCTCCCTTTTAAGACTCAACTCAGGTTGACCTCTCAAGAAGCCCTGCTCAAGGCCTTTCTTTAATCACCTCCATTACTGTACTGAAACTAAAATGCAGCCTGAAAGCACATTGTCCAATGGCTTTATGTCTTGTCTGTACAATGAGACTGAATGCCCCTTGAGGACAAGGACAATTTGCATGTTAATTATGCATTCTTTGTGGTGTCTAGATTGATGCCAAGTTCAGAGGATACAGGTATTACTTGAGATGTCCCTACCTTGCCCTTCAGTGGTACAGATTAATTTGGCTCAAACTCTTAGTTTTGTAATCTTGGTAAAGTTCAAGGCCCTATTCATGATGTGTGGGGATTCTCATGGTCTTTCTTTTCATGGTTCCCATTGTAACTAGTTCCTAAGTGCATAGGCTATTTTTTCCCCTCATTCACCTGGATGTAAAACTCACTTTTTATTGGTTTCCATACAAGTTGGAGAGTCTAGTAAGAACTGGGATTTAGAGATCACAGGAGTGTCTCACTGAGTAACTCACATCATCTTGTTGGCTCTCTCTCTTCTCTTGGATTGCCTTAGAAATCCCAAGTCACTCTCCCTTCAGAATGTGGAACCCTCCAGTTCTTTCAGTTTGCAAATCCAAATCCATAGGGTCTCAGGAGAGCAAAGCTAACTCATAATGGGACCCACCTTCCTTAGAAAACATTTGGAGCTTTAAATGATAAATTTTCCTGACACATTAAACAGGACTTGATGCCTCTCCAACAGGAAACCCTCATTAATAACAGTGTTTTGTGACACTCATGACTTTATCTGAGAGAAGAAAGTTCAGTCACCATGCAAGAGCAAGCTATGTGGATCCTAGGCACTGTGGAGAGTAGCACAGGAAACAGAAGTCTGTCTAGAATGGCTTAAGCACATCCAGGTGTGAAGGCAGGAGCATGAACAAAATGGCCTGTATGACCCTCAGTAAACATCAACTTATTCACATCACACATCATCTGGAGGACTGAGGAACTAGGAAAGAGCAAGGGAGAGATGGTGTCAAGCTATGACTTTGTCCTCCCACTATTCAATATACAGATATTTATTGGTCCTCTATCAGGCACTCAATAGGCACTAGAACTACACAGATTAATGAGGTATGGGCCTTTCCCCAAAGAGCACTCTTATGTGCCAAAAACGTGTTATGCCATCTCCTGTTACAGAAACCCTATGAATATTCTTGGATATTCTAAGAAGGTGGCTTGCGTGGTCTATCTCAATGGTCTGTTTTTCATACCTTCTGAAACTGTGGCCTACTTGCTAGACTGAACTCTCCAGTTTCCTTCAGCTGCATGCCCCACTCTCTGCCCCATCTCACTGTGAGAGTCCAAGCCCAAGTTTCTCATTGCTCTCTACTGTTCTGCTGCAATTTTCCACGCCAACACCCAAGATATGACAGAAAGGAGAGAGGAAATATTTCTTACACTATACTCAATGCTTTCACATATACTGTTCCTTTTAATCTCATATGAAACCTGTGATATCCTGTATTCATCCCTTTTTCTGTGGATGAGAACACTGAGGTTCAGAGTAGTTGATGACTTGCCTAAAGTAACACAGCCAGTAGAAGCTAGTGGAGGAGAGAATGGCTCAATTCTAGAGTCTCTAGCCTTTCTCCTATGTCCTGTCTAGCACACCACTAAGTCCATTTAAGATGCTGGCTTGTGCTTTCTAGGTGTTCAGGTTTTTTTTGTTTGTTTGTTTGTTTTGTTTTTATGCCAGTCCTCATGCCAAGCCTGAAGTTGCCAAATATTTAAGTCTCAGGAGGAAGCTGCTACTCAATAACCCCTCTGATTCCCTGGGTTTCCATTCTCAAGAAGACAGAAGATTCACTCTAAGTTTGACAACCAAGTCTGGCATATGTTGCCAAGGTAGAAACAATGGTTTCTGACTCACTTATAAGCTCCTCAGTTAAGTCCCCGATATTCAACTGGGAGTGGGCAAAAGCAATGAACAATAAAAGACAGAAACACCTCGGAGACTGTAGGCTGGAACATTTAGGGGAAAGGTGATTCAGTAATTCATTCATTCATTCATTCATTCACACAACACATTTTTAAGTGCCTGGAACTGTGTACGATTTTGGGGACATAAGACAGATAAGACATGGTGCCTGCTTGAAAGAAATCCATGGCCTGTTAGAGAGAGTAGGGCTCGCTAACCAGAGGGGAGGGCAAGTTAACCAGAGAGGAGAACATGCTCATCAGAAGGGAGGGTAGGTTAACCAGAAAGGAGGACCTAACAAGAGAGGAGGCTTGTTAACCAGAGGGCGGTTGTTAACTATAGAAGAGGTACTACTAACCCAAACTTGACTGGTCCTCAGAATCACCTTAGTTGTTTTATAATTTATATGGATTCCTAACCTAATGAACTGGAATCTTCCAGAGCCATTATTTGTATTGTTGATAAGCTCCCTAGTTGATTCCAACAACCATGGCAGTTGAGAATAAAGCCTTACATGTACATTATAGAGAAACCTGCACTGGGTTCAGTGTGGATACCAAGGAAGGGTCTGCTGGTACAACTCTGGGCTTCACAGAGGAGGCAATATCTGAAGTGAGCCTTCAGAATTGCAATAGAGCAAATAAAGTGCACTACCATGATGAACCAGGAGGTTTGGTTGGGCTGGAGCCTGGGGTATGAGAGAGGAGAAGGTTAGAGAAAAGGCTGGAAGGTGAGCTAGATTCCAGGTGGCCTTGTTGATGGCACCAACAAGTTTGAATTTTACCCTATTTGATATGGACTACATTTAAATGTTTAAATCAGGGAGTGAAATGATCAGCTTTCATTTCAGAAAGATTACTTCAGAATTTCTGGAACAAGATAGACATTTGGGCTTACACATTTAACTCTACTCTTTCTCAAATTTCCATAGAAATATCCAAAGAAATATAAAAAAGAATAATCAGGGAGTGATGCCTTCCTTGAACCATAAGTGATGACAGCCTTTACATGAGTTAACAATGACCGAGGATTACTCTGTGTAGCCATTGTCTGGAATGTTTACATCATGGTACTCCATGATAGGTGAGTGTTATCACTATCCACACTGATGGGTTATTATTATCCCCCTAGTACAGATGAAGACACCATAGCACAGGGAAGGTAACTATGTTCATCAGTCACACAGCTAGTAAAAGAGCTAGCATTTGGACCCAAGGAGTGTGGCTCTAGAGACCGAGCACTTACAGCATTATACTGTCTAATATATTGTAAAAATGTGGTGCTAGTAGTCTTCATTAACTTGTGACCAATGCCTCCAGTTCTGTGCATAAGAAGAAGAGGAGTGATTTCCCATCTACTTAGCAGTGAAGCTCCCCGCCATGAGACTGCCTTCGTTTGTAATTACTTTCTTAGTTTCCACAGTTTAGGGGAATTCTGACTTGGCACAAGTGTTCTTAACGTTGAGCAGCAGGCCCAGGACTCCATGGGGCCATGATTGGGACAAAAGGCATGGGTTCCATAAGTGTTCAGGAAATACAGTGGGAGCTGATAGATGGAGCCCTTCCAGGATTGAGAGTTGTGATGATTAAAAGTGTGGACATAGCCTGTGGGGTTCAGAGTTAACCAGGGACTTATGCTATGGCCTTGAAAAAATTATTTATCACAACACCAGGTTCTCTTTTGTGCAGATGTTTCTAGCTATAGCCTTTTCCCAATCTTCACAGCCAACTGTAGTCCTACAAAACTAAAGCTGCAGACTTCTGCTTTTCTCTTTTTCTTAAACTTAAGATTAGAACAAGTATCCCCATGATCTCTGACAGAAAATATTGTAACTCACAGCCATGAACAGGGTTAGAAAAATCAGTTATATGAAATGATTCAGCAATTTGAATGAAGAAAATACATCTGAAGAACTAGAATAAATGCTCTCTGAAGGAAGTTTACTCCAAAAAGTAAAAGTTATAACAAGAAACAAAGCAAAATTGATTCATATTCTCAATAAAACTTGGGATTTAAGCACCCACCCCATCTAAAGGCAAAAATCTGGTGTCAGGAAATATTGTTCTAAACTAATTTAATTTTTTAAAACATACATTTATCTTATAATTTTAAAATTCTTTTTAAATTTCAGATTTTATTTGCCAGTGGTAGTAGTGAATAACAGATTAGATAGCATAGAAAATCATATCAGTGGGGCTTCCATGGTGGCGCAGTGGTTGAGGGTCCGCCTGCCGATGCAGGGGACGCGGGTTCATGCCACAGTCTGGGAGGATCCCACGTGCTGGGGAGCAGCTGGGCCCGTGAGCCATGGTCACTGAGCCTGTGAGTCCGGAGCCTGTGCTCCACAGTGGGAGAGGCCACAGCAGTGAGAGGCCTGCGTACCGCAAAAAAAAAAAAAAGAAAAAAGAAAATCACATCAGTGACTCAAAAGTTCAGTTTCAGAAATTTTCCCAAAACTCAGAAGCAAAAGACAAAACAACCATAATACATAACATATAAGAGATATGAGGGGTGAGTTTAGGAGAAAAAATATAGTATAATAGGAATTCTAGAAAGGGAGGCAATAATTAATAAATTTAGAATGTGGTCCCCTGAGGTAAATAAAATTTTCAGTTTTTAAATTAAATGGGGCAATTTCTAGAAAAAAAATCACTGAAAAGACAATTCAATGTCAGAAAATCTATTAATATCATCTATTATATGCCTAGATCAAAGGAGAAGAAATATGTTTTTTTGGATAATTATAAGACGGTTAATAAAAATTAACATCATTTACTAATGTAAAATAGAAATAGAATGATATTCCCTCAATAAAATAAAGTATATACATAGATTTAATTTAGTAGTGAAAGGATATTAAGATTTATGATGAAAAATGGAAGTGGCCTAATGATTATTATTGCTGGTGGTAATATTGTTCTAGGCTAGCCCATGCAATTAAGATGAGAAAAGGAGTAAGAGGCTTCAATAGTGTAAAGTGAGAGAACACTATCATTACTTGCAGATAATAGCCTATCTACAAAACCAAGAAGAATCAACTGAAAAACAGATAAAACTAATTAGAGATTCCGGAAGATGGTTTCAAAAGAAACGTGTAACAATTAATAGATCCTTTACATACTAGCATAGCCATTTATAAATCATAATGGAAATAGGATCATATCACAATAGTCATGAAGGTATATAAAACTTAGAAGTAAATTGAATTATGTAAAATCTGTATGAAGAACACTACTAAATACTCCTTTACTGAAAGAAATAATGAAAAGTTGAATACGTGAAGAAACACTATACCCTGCTGAATGGGCATACCCAGTACTGTAACGTTAGAACAGTCTAGTGTGTGGAATTTGCACATATAGGGGGAGAGATGCAGCAATCACATCGGTTACACAACTTGAATTCAGATAAGAGATCTGGCAACAGAGATTTGGGAGTTACCACTGTCAAGTTAATGGTTGTAGCCATGAACATAGGTGAGATTCCTTAGGAGAGTGTGGAGTACAAAGAGAAAAGGGCCAAAGACCAAATCCTGGAGAATACCAACGTAATGTGCACAGGGACAGAGGTGCCAGTAAATGATATTGGAAAGGTGTGTTTTAAGACAGAGGAGGAAAACCAGGAGGGAACAGCGTCATAGAAACCAAAGAAGACTGCCTTAAGAAGTAGGAAGTAGTCCACAGGGTCATTTGTTACAGGAGGATCAGGCAAGATGAAAATGGAAGAGTCCACGATGTTTGGCTTCTAGGAGATTGCTGGTCACAATGGCAAGAATAGTTTCAGTGGAATTGGGGAGTGCCAAAGTTGAGATAAGGATTACTGAACTTCTTGTGATGCTGAAAACCACAGAGGAGACAGTACACATGGAATCTACCAGTTACTGTGTGAAGTCAACAAACCTTAATGAGTCTCAATTTCCTCTTCTATAAAGTGGAGTTGCAGTTGCCAAAAAAAGTGTGATAATGACTGTGAAGTGTTTTACAAATTATAAACCACTATAAAACAGATGTTATACAGGTGTTATTGTTAGTTCTGGCCAACTTCCAGGCAATGTTATAACATGAAATGTGTTCAAGATGATGGCCCTGAGATAATGGTCCTTAAAAATTTTCCCATCACTTCCTCTGTAGTCCTGTTTCTTCAGCCCAAGGGAGGTTCTACGGGCTTGTTAATACAGACACATGATCTGCTCTGTGCTTCTGCACTGACTCAAATTAAGCTGCCAGGGAAACCAACAGATCTGAAATGTTTTACAATGCCCTGCATTGCTTCAGCCATCAAATGGAGACCAGAATTCCAGTTCCAGTCAAGTGAGGTGGTGGAGTGTTTTCCTGTTTGTGTAAGTAGATGCCAGCACTTATATAAGTACTATGTTCCTTCCCAGAACTTAGCTGGAAAGCATCCCTACCAACCACCCCCCCACACCCCAGGATGTTTGGCACATGGCCCAAACCAGCTGACATTTCAATTGTCCTTCCCCTCTGTTGCTGTGATCTCAAATATTCACGGCACTGACGTTTCTCCAAACCCTTAATGGAACATTTCAGTGACAAGTGTCAAGTGGTGATAACATAATGGGCTTAGCCCCACATTTATTCCTTCTTTCATCCATCCCTACAAAATGTATTCATTAAGCATCTATGAAACACCAGGCACTTTGCTAGGGGTAAGGTTCACAGAGATGAATGACACTGAGTTGCTCTTGAAGAGCTTGGAGTTTAGTAAAAAAAAAAAAAAAAGAAAGAAAGAAAGAAACGTGATAGCACTGAATTACAACACAGTGAGATAAGAACTTTAATAAATGTATGTTCAAAGGGCTATGGGAACCCTGAAAATGGACATCCAGGCTCTTAGTTCAGCCAAAAAGCCAAGAGTTGAAGTGTCAGAGGTCTGATTCCTTCTGACTCTGAAAACAGCAAGCTTAGCAGTTGATACACAATAGGTGTTCAATTATGCTTAATACACAATTGATAAATGCCACTAAACATGACTTTCAATCACAGCTCTCCTCATTACTTGAACTCTTTTCCCATTGAGTAATTCATTTCTAAGGGAATAGTGACATGCTCCCTGGAAGAGCGGGCTACACAACACACTCTGCCATCCTCAGTAGATGGGTCAATGACTATTAAATCCCAAAGAGAGATGGGGCCAAGACCTATTGGAAGAATTGTTTTAAGCAAAAGTTCAGCAGGATAGCCGACTGGGAATGACACGATAGTCACAATCACCTTGATTGAATTAATGAGATACTGTGGCATGGCATGGAAGCAGAAGTTGACAGGAATCTTCTGACGTCATCCATACCGCAGTGGGACATTTTGAAAAATTACCCAAAGGGAAGATAATCCTGACAATGAAATGAGGTAACTCACCCAGGACAAGTTACTCCCCTCTGAGGGTCACTGACTCCATTTGTCAAATACCAATGTTGGCTGCCTGTGCTCTGAGATCTCTTCCAGATCTAAGGACCTAGGATTCGTTTTTAGAATCAGAACAAAGACTATTAAAACAAACCTCTTAATTCTTAGAGTAGGTATATATCACTGAGGGAGAAGCAGCAGCAAGATTCCTGAAAATCACCCAACACATTCCCCATTTCCTTCCACACGGCTGCTAACCCTTTTAACTTATCAGGGCAGAAGATCCAGGCAGGAAAACCCAGAGAACAAAACAGAGGAGACAGTCTTAACTCCTATGTGTAAGAATTTGACTCCTTGCACGTTCTCTCTTCTACTCACACTAATTATAGGTCATTGGCATTATGTAAATACTCTAACTAGACTCATTAAACATTTTACTGAAGTTGCTGACTCTGTACAGCAGTACTCAGCTTTATTCAGGGTGTTGTACAAAGAAAACAACTGAGGTGTCCCTGCTATATAAGGACATCATCAGCCTTGGTAAAGGACTATCCTGGCGAAAGGATTTCAATAAAGGTTGAGCTTGTTTGTTAACGGAAGCATGGGGGTTAATTGAAGGATGGGGGTTGGGGGCTGGCTGTGTGGAACACTAGCTCTCGGGTTCCCCTCCTAGTGCCCAAAGCAGTGCTTGACCCATAGGAAAGCTGAGCATGATGCTGCCTTCCTCCCAGGCTCCTGACTTCCCCTTGGATTCCAACAATGAGGGTCACACTATTGCTGCTGAGGTATGAACGTTCTTTTCCTTAAAACTCCCAAACAGCAACACCCCTGAGGAGCCCACTTGGGAGAAGTTAGACCCTCCAGACTGGGCATGTCATGAAGGAGAACTGTGTTTCTGAAGCTGCCTACTCTGGGAGGTTTCTAACTGGAAGTTTGGCTCCAGGGAGATAATCAGCCAAGCAAAAACCACCAGGGATTCAAGACCAAACCCAGCACATCTGAGTGAAAAATGCCAGCCTGTTAGCCACCCAGCCATGGTCCCTCTCTGAAAAGGGTTTCCCAACTTTCTTCTCCCTTTCATCACCTGTGGGGCAGGCTCTTATTCATCCTGCCTGGACTGAGGCCAGAGGCCACTGTAGGGAAACAAAACTTGCCACCCCAAAATATCTCTGGCATGCAGATTATTTCAAGCTGAAAACATTCAAGTCCCAAAAGAATCAGTAAGAAACTTTGACCTTCCCCCTAAATGCCTAAAAGAATGTAGACAGAGGACATGTTTTAGGAAGACAGCTATCATCATAGATAATTATAGTATGAACTAGGTGTGTAGAGAGGGAGGAACCTAGAAAAGTCCATTTGTTAAAATTCCTCCCTGTGTCCCATTATCTCTGCATGGCCCAGCAAATTTTTTTAATCAAATATTTGCTTTTTCATCTCCATGTGAATGGCCTTCCCCTGTGAAGTCCCAAACCCCTAGCTCCAACATCCTCTTTTGTCTTTAGCTGAAGATGGTATTTAAGATAAAGGTTGAGGCCATTTTGGCAAGTTACTCAATTCTCCTGGGTCTCTCCCATGTTAGTAAAATTTGATTTTCTCCTGTTAATCTGTCTCATGTCAATTTAACTCTTAGACCAGCCAGGAGAACCTAGAAGAGTAGAAGAAAATCTCTTCCTCCCCACACTCTTAACTGTCTTATGTTCTCTGGTTTTCTTTACCCAGTCTCTCTCTGTCCATCCACCCTGCATCCCCTTGCTGTCAGAGGAGTCCCCTGAATCACTCTCCAAAGTACTGCTCAGATCCTGTTATGACCCCATCACCACTTCTGGCCCACCCTGTGCAGCTGGCTTCAGAGCCCACATCCAGTCCACTTCTACCTCAGTCACGGTGGCCTGAGGAAGCGCCCCTTCTCCCTGGAAATCTAAACTTTCCCCATTCTTTTGTTCACAGAAATTCATACCAAGCACAGTCCTCCTGGACGCCACTTCTCCATACTAAAGGAAAGGGCTGCTAAATACAACTTACTTTGTTAATTTTAGAAGGTTGTTACACCTTGTCTGCCATTTAAAAAATAACAAAACAAACCCCCAAACAGTCAGGAACTTTCCTTAAGATCCAGTGTTCTTGTTCATCCTGCCCTTGGCCTTCAAGGATTTCTCTCCATTCTTGAGATTTCAGCTCCTAACACATCTTAATTCTCCTCAGCTCTAAGATGTCTCTAATTGCTTTCTCTCCTGGTATGGCTTAATAAGCCTCAAGCTACCTTAGCATTATTTGGATTTAACTTCCTCTTCTGCCTTTAGCAACCTGATTTCATCTTTCTTTCTCTTTTCTCTCCCTTCTTTTCCCCATTTCCCCTTCTCTTTCTTTACATGCTCTTCTTTCCCCTTTCTCTCCTCTCTCTGTCTCTGTTTCTCTCTCTCTAATGTCATTAGCTCCATTCATCTCCCACCCCAATGGCACATCTGGCCAAGCTCATTTGTGGGAGGTTCTATTCCTTCCATAGAAGTCACCATATCCTGTTCTTATGGGTCATATAGCTCAGATACACATAAACAAGGTCAAGACCATCACCTTCCTGCCTTAGAGAGTCACCATATTATCCTCCATTATCATATTTCTTGTGAAGCCACATTTACATTTTATCATATCCACATGGCTGGAGGAAGAGGTTTGAAAAGGAGAGCAGTCACAAGGTATGTCAAAAGACACAGAAGCTTTTAGAATAATGAAGACGCAGAAAAGATAGTTGGCCTCATTTGAAGGTTAATGGAGACCTCCAAAAAGAAATCAAGATAATTTAAAATATATTCTATAATTCCAACCCAGGATCAGCAAATTACAGCCTGTGGGCCAAATCTGGCCTACTGCCTGTCTTTTTATATGGTCTATGGGCAAAGAATGGTTTTTACATTTTTTAATGGCTGATAAAAAAATAAAAAGGAAAATGTTTCATAATGTGAAAATTCTATGGAATTTGAATCTCAGTGTCCATAAATTAAATTTTCCTGGACTACAGCCACACTCATTTATTTATGCATTGTCTATGGCTGCCTTTGTGCTGCAGTAGCAGAATCAAGTATTTGGGACATAAAATAGTTGCAACATTTATGGCCCATAAAGCCTAAAATACTTACTATCTGACTGTCATGGGTTGAATGGTGTCCCCTCAAAAGATATTGTCATGCCCTGATATCTAGCCCCTGTGAAAGTCACCTGATTTAGAAAAAGAGTCTTTGCAGATGAAATTAAGGATCTTGAGATGAGATCGTCCTAGATTTATCAGGATGGGCCTCAAATACAATGACAAGTGTTCTTGTAAGAGACAGAGGTGATGACGCATGCAGACACAGAGGAGAAGGCCATATGACAATGGAGGCAGAGATTGAAATTACATAGCCACAAACCAAGAAACTCCTGGAACCACCAGAAGCTGGAAAAGGCAAGTAAGGATTCTTCTGTAGAGCCTTTGGAGGAAATACCATACCTGCTAACACTTTGATTTTACACTTCTGATTCCCAGAACTGTGAGAAACT
The DNA here is from genome assembly GCF_964165515.1 of Mesoplodon bidens. Taxonomy (NCBI): domain Eukaryota; kingdom Metazoa; phylum Chordata; class Mammalia; order Artiodactyla; family Ziphiidae; genus Mesoplodon; species Mesoplodon bidens. Next base: position 731,568 of record NC_138170.1, on the reverse strand, counting down.
AATATTCTGTTGTTTTAAGCCACCTAAGTTGTGGTAACTTGTTAAAAACTAGGAAACTAATATATTGACCTTTTCCAGAAATTTTGCCAACCCCTGCTCCAATTTGTATTTTTACATTGTATTTTGTTATGTTCATTCAAGTTTAGTTTTCTCCTAAAGGAGATAAAGAGATAATGCAATGTAAGGATACATTGCATTTCTATTAAGTTGAATAGGAAAATAAGAAAGACTTTGTATGTCCACAGGGTGATGCTGATACCTCTTCATCCACCATGATGGGAGTGGGGGTGGGGGCTGGGTGCTCCATCCATCTCTCCAAAGGACTCATCTCTCCAAAGCATCCCAGTCACTGCCCTGGATCACTGGTGACTGGAAATAGAGGCTAGAAGTGATGTCTCCTCAGCTTTATTTCAAGTTTTTGATAGTGGTAAGATGGGGGTTGGGGAAGCATTGAGAAGGAAAGTGAAAGAGGAAAGAATGCTAACTTGGAACAAGCTGGTAACTGAGACATGGAGGAAGGCTAGACCCCACTCCACCAAACCTGAACAAATCATCTTCCCTTCCATTTTCCTTTGTATCACATGCCCACTGTAGTTTCCTCATCTATCCATGGAAGTAAAGGCCACCTGTCTGCTTGATTAGGTCCCACACTTCTCTTTCTTACACTCCTAAAAGAGAGGACCCAGACAAGGTAAAGACCTACAAAGACAAGGATTTGACTTAGTGGGCTCAGAGAAGGTACCAGTAAGAGCTGAAAATGGAGGGTTGCACTCACTTAGTTCCCCATCAGTTCATGTACAATGTGCCATAAAAAGGGACATAGATAGTCCAGGCAACACCCAAATAGCCCTGGGTCAGAACCTTGACAAGTGGCATCAATGGGAACCCCAGGGCAGAGGCCAGGCACAGGGATGCACTGCCCTCACTCCCAGGGGTAACTATATTCCAAAAAAAAAGGAAAAATATATAAATGTATTTATTTTACTCAGGAAGATGTGGACAATTTGAGGTGAACAATTTCAATATTTCATTCCATTCTTTCAGTTCTGGTTACTGGCCACTATCAGGAAGATGTGGGAAGGAGCCTGAATGAAAATCTTCTTACTATTGAGAGAGAATTCACAACTGTGAAGCAATTTATGGTGTTTCTACCTAGAGACAGGGAAGTAGGAGCATTCTGAGTCCAAGTTCCCATGGAAATAACCTTTAGTTCAGAGTTGGTTTCTCAGAGAACTTGCATAGACACATATGGATTTATGTAATTCTCATTATCACCTCATAGGTTAGGTCTAAACCTTATTTTATGTATGAGAAAATGGAAGCCTTGCTATGTTGAGAATTTCTCTAAGATCATAGAGACAGTTGAGGACAGAGAGAATATGAAGTTCTAACTATGACCCAGGTTGGTTCTCCAACACTCCTCATTACTTTGTGATCTAATTCATTTCAGGTTAATGTCTCTGAGATCTTCAGGTGTGTGAATGCCTAGGCATTTGTGGGGAAAGCATTATTCCAGGTAACTACCTAATCAGTATAATTTTGATTAGAAATAGTGGACAAGGAGAGATTTCCAAAACTTCCTAAGTCTCCTTTACTCTCTGCCTTTTTCCTGAGTGGAGCAGGCGTATTGTGTATTCTTTGGGTCTGACTTAATAAAAGGGATTACTATAAGGGGCAGCAACAGCACACCTATTATCCAAGGTAAAATATATATTTAAATAGATAAATGGAAATGGTCCTAAGAGGGGGTCTCTAATCCAAGCTTCAAGTAAAGCTCTAACCTTAGAATCTGTTAGTTTTTATCAGCAGGGGTAAAAGTTGTTTTTGTCAGCTTTGGGTGATTGTCATATATTTTCATCAATTAATTCTTGTTGAAATGCCTGCTGAGCATGCGCTATAGCACAGAGAGACAGCTGACTGTTTGCAACATAATCTAATTTGGGAGCTGAGCCCTGAAAGCTGAGTATTCCTCAAATTAACATGCCAGAGGATAGCAGAACTGAAAAGAGAAATCTGTGGTCTGTGAGATGCTTGCTGTTTAGTGAGAGTTGAGCCTCTGCTCTGAATTCAGTTGTCCCATGTCCCAGCCCTGGTTCTGCCTCTGACAAGCTTTGTGGCTTCCAGCAAGTTGTCAATCTCTGAGCATCTGTTTCTGTACTTGTAAAACAGAAATAGCAACTCTAAGGGTTTTGTACTAAGTGCTTTAGATATATTTTCTCATTTAATTCTTAAAACAACCATGAGCTGATAAAACAAGTTTTTATTGGTATTTTTTTTTGAGAGATAAGTAAAGCAGCTAATTTGGTAGGAAAGGCCAAGGAATAGGAGACCTATTTCTAGTCCAGCTTGGCTATTAACTAATTCTAGACTTCAAAGTGTTCAGAAAGAAGACCACAAACAATATGCCTACGCCAGTTAAATCATTTGAAGTATTAAGTACTTGTACCAGCTAAGACACAAATCAAAGTAAACAAATGGTGATGCTGTGTTATAAAAGGTCAACTGGTAAGTACTGAACACAGTTAAATCTAAATAATTAATTGTTGTATTATCTTTTTATTAAAAAATCTAATAAATCATGTTTTTTCTCCTCCAACTTCTTCAATTCCAAGAAACTATTTTCAATAAAACTGGAAACTCTGAGTATTCCCGAGTTTATGCCAGGAAACAAAAAGAATTTCTATCAACCATAGTTCTGAGGAAACTTACAGGTAGGAGAAAGGAAAAGGGTGGTAGGACATTCATAGCTTTAAAAAGCTATATGTCTACCACAAATCCTTCCCTTAGAAACATGGAGTCTTTCTACTGGAGAAAGAGAAGCTAACCTAGATCTGCCTTCTAGAATAACTGGAGCCATATTGCTACTTCTTCCCTGGCATTAATTGCTGTTTTCTTGCATCAGTTCTTGCATCAGTTCTTACCCACAATGCTGTGTTACTGGGAGTGCCTATATCTAGAAGGGTCAGGTTGGCAGCTGGAAGGAGCTGAGCCTGAGGGAGTTGTGGTATGTTCTGGGAGTTCTGTTGAATACTAGAGAACACATCTACTGAGCATTTACTATGTGGCAAGGAAACCTACAGTTCACTGGGTCAGGTAAGTAAAGAACTAGTGTGCAGGGCTTCCCTGGTGGCGCAGTGGTTGAGAGTCCGCCTGCCGATGCAGGGGACTCGGTTCGTGCCCCGGTCCTGGAGGATCCCACATGCCGCAGAGCGGCTGGGCCCGTGGGCCATGGCCGCTGGGCCTGTGCGTCCGGAGCCTGTGCTCCGCAATGGGAGAGGCCACAGCAGTGAGAGGCCCGCGTACAGCAAAAAAAAAAAAAAAAAAAAGAACTAGTGTGTAGGAATCATTGTCACTGATGAAAAGATAAATAGGCAGTAGAATTAGATGTCTCCTCCTGGCAATACTAAATAAAAGACTGCAAAACAGTAAAAAAAAAAAAAAAAAAAAAAAAGAACTAGAACATATAAATATCAAACAAGACTTGATCTGAAGATCAGAAATGAGAATCTTATCAGCAATTATGTGGACAGTGAGGGAAACGAAGTTAAAAAAAATATGGCACTTACAGTAAACCTTAGCCTGAGAAGAACTTTCCACATTTAAAGATGAATAAATAGAAAAAAATTGAACTTAGAGCCAATAAATTATGAGTGTGTATTATGAAAGGAGGAGAACATACTCAAAAGGCAGAGAAAGAACACAGTTTTGGGGAAAAAAAAGACTTACTGTGGTTTACAGAAATAAATTTTATAATGCAGTTGCTTTGGGCTTTAAAAAGTATTCAGGATAATATGAACTCCACGAAACAGATGAAAGATGAGATCAAAGGAATAAAAGCTGAAATTAAAAAAGAAGTATATAGCCAAAATAAGAGGCAGGAATGAAAAAAAGAGTTGATAGAAATGAGAAACAATTTTGAAGGAGTTAAAAATGTGTCAACAGAAGTGATTTCAGCATTGGAGTAAGTCAATTGCAGAAAAGCAAATTAGAAACGAATGAACCAGCTTCAGAAGTTGTTCCAGAATGAAAAGGAAAATGACAACAAAATAAAAATAATGAGGAAGTTAGGGTTCTTGAACAGGAGAACTAAATAATTTGAGCAGAAGTAATGATTTCAGACATAAAAGAAAAATGTTCCTAAGTTGAATAAATATCTAGGGCTGCTTATACTAAACAAAATCAGTGTATGTGGGAGAGGGAATACACACTTAGAGACACTTTGATATATATATTTTTTCTTATTTCAACAGTTAAAAAAGAGGGACTTCCCTGGTGGTGCAGTAGTTAAGAATATGCCTGCCAATGCAGGGGACATGGGTTCAATCCCTGGTCCAGGAAGATCTCACATGCCGCGGAGCAACTAAGCCCGTGTGCCATAACTACTGACCCTGCGCTCTAGAGCCCATGAACTACAACTACTGAACCCACACACCGAGATCCCATGCTCCACAAGAAGAGAAGCCACCACAATGAGAAGTCTGCACACTGAAATGAAGAGTAGCCCCAGCTCGCTGCAACAATAGAAAGCCCGCATTCAGCAATGAAGACCCAACACAGCCAAAAATAAACTAATAAATTAATAAATTAAAAAGAAGAAGAGTTAAAAAAGAATTCTACCAGCCATCCAAGAAGATACACATTTTGCCTATAGGAAAAAAGTATTAGGCTGGTCTCATAATTCTTTCCTACTATAAAATTCCAGAAAACAAAGGAACCACATTTATAAAATTATGGGAGGAGAAATCTTATAGTCGGAGAATCTTCTACCTAAGTTACTATTAACGTGTTCAGGCATCAGAAAGAAGTTCTCAGGAACATAAAAGCTCAGAAAATATACCAGCCATATCTTCCTTGTAAACAACAACAACAACAGCAACACCAAAGACATTATTTAATTGGAGAGAAACAGCTCACAGAGTCCAGATAAAGGAAAGTTGCTGACTAAAAAGATTATGACCAACATTGCAATAATTTAAATAAAAATCAACATTTAATAGTAGTTTAATATTACTATAAGACAATACAAATGTTAAAAAATAGCTCTTAAAGGAGAAAATATATAGCATAAAAGCATGAGTCATGTGGACACAGGGGGGAAGGGGAGGGTGGGACGAACTGGGAGATTAGGATTGACATACATACACTACCATGTGTAACATAGCTAGTGGGAACGTACTGTATAGCACTGGAGCTCAGCTTCGTGCTCTGTGATGACCTAGATGGGTGGGATGTGGGGGGAGTGGGAGGGAGGTCCAAGAGGGTGGGGATATATGTATACATATAGCTGACTCACTTCGTTGTACAGCAGAAACTAACACAACATTGTAAAGCAAGTATATTCCAATAAAAATGAAGTCCCATATATATCTTTCTGTGACAGTAAGGCTGGGGAGATCCCAGAGAGGCTGAGGACTTCAGATTTCACTCTCAGCTCTTTGATACCCCTACCAAGCCTCTCAATATAATGGTTTTACACTAGAAAAAAAAATCATATATAAATTTTTTTTTTTTTTTTTTTTTTTTTTTTTTGCGGCACGCGGGCCTCTCATCATCGTGGTCTCTCCCGTTGCAGAGCACAGGCTCAGCGGCCATGGCTCACGGGCCCAGCCGCTCCGCGGCATGTGGGATCTTCCCGGACCGGGGCACAAACCCATGTCCCCTGCATCAGTAGGCAGACTCTCAACCACTGCGCCACCAGGGAAGCCCCATATATAACTTTTAAAGCTGGGTGAGTCAGTGAAAGTAAAGAGGAATTAAAAATGCATGCTAAAACGTTACTTTTTCATAGAGCTATGCAACAAATACAGTTTTATTCTTGGCCTTGGCAGTGATAAGAAGAATAGTGTCAAATTTTTTTAAATGTACAATTGGAACCCCAAAAATTAACTACAGAGTATGTAACTTTCAAATCACTAGTGGAAACAAAGTCAAAGAAAACACAGTTCATGTAGTAAAGAGGGTATAAACCAGAAAACAGTAAATAGACAACAATAACAACAACAAATAATATAAAGCAGAAGCAGATCAGGCATATTTATCATGACAAGAACATTAATGGCTAAAAAGTTAATAGAAGATGACCCTAAAATACCAGCTGCATATAAACAAGTATGTAGACTTCCAAAAAAATGAATTCCTAGGAAAAGTTGCAAATAAAAAAAATGGACACCCTGTGTACAAATTCAGCTTGTGGAATTGAGCCATGTCTTCTCTTCAGCTTGCAGAGAAAACCTGGGCAGTTCTGGATTAAGAGTAAGTGGGTGAATCAGGTAATCACTAATCCAGTGTGAATATTGGATGAATTAGTCAAAACTGAGTTGAAGAAGCCCAACCAAGACTCTAACAAGTACAGACTATTAAAAAAAAAAAGAAAAGGAAAGGAAAGAAAAAGAGGAAATTTTGGAAATCTTCCCATTAACATTACTCAGAAGCATACTGGAAATCTATTTGCACATCATGAACAAAAGAAGGTTCTGAAAGTGCATCTTAGAATAAAATGTTATTCCTTTGTGATATCTGCAAATTCAGAAGACAGCCATACAATTAAAAGTTTACAAAATCAGCTTTATGAAGGTCAAAGTCATCCAAAAATATAGTGTTTTCATGACCTAACCTAAATACTTCTTTAAGAAAAATGATAGAATTAAAAAAAAATGTAGTAGAGGCACACAGTGTAGCATACCTTAATTAATTCAAAAAGAGTCATGTACCATAATGTTCATTGCAGCTCTATTTACAATAGCCAGGACATGGAAGCAACCTAAGTGTTCATTGACAGATGAATGGATAAAGAAGATGTGGCACATATATACAATGGAATATTATTCAGCCATAAAAAGAAATGGAACTGAGTTATTTGCAGTGAGGTGGATGGACCTAGAGTCTGTCATACAGAGTGAAGTAAGTCAGAAAGAGAAAAACAAATACCGTGTTCTATCACATATATATGGAATATAAAAAAGAAAAAAAATTGGTTATGAAGAACCTAGGGGCAGCACAGGAATGATGATGCAGATGTAGAGAATGGACTTGAGGACACTGGGAGGGGGAACGGTAAGCTGGGATGAAGTTAGAGAGTAGCATGGACTAATATAGTCATAGTTTTGGGGGCACAGGACTTTTGTCCACTTAAGTAGGTTTATTCCTATGTATTTTATTTTTCTTGGTGTGATAGTAAATAGGATTGCTTCTTGAATTTCTCTTTCTGATCATTCATTGTTTGTGTATAGAAATGCAACAGATTTTTGTCTATTAATTTTGTATCCTGCCACTTTACCTAAATTCATTGATGAGCTCTAGTAGTTTTCTGGTGGTGTCTTCAAGATTTTCTATGTATAGAGTCATGTCATCTGCCCACAGTGACAGTTTTACTTCTTCCTTTCCAATTTGGATTCTTTTTATTTATTTTTCTTCTCTGATTGCCATGGTTAGGACTTCTGAAACTATGTTGAATAAAAGTAGTGAGAGTGGACATCCTTGTTTTGTTCCTGATCTTAGAGGAAAGGTTTTCAGCTTTTCACCATTGAGTATGCTGTTAGCTGTCACTTTGTCATATATGGCCTTTATTATGTTGAGGTATGATCCCTGTATGCCCACATTCTGGAGAATTTTTATCATAAATGGGTATTGAATTTTGTCAAAATATTTTTCTGCATCTATTGAGGTGATCATATGGTTTTTATTTGTCAGTTTGTTATGCGGTGTATCATACTGATTGATTTGTGGATATTGAAATATCCTTGCATCACTGGGATAAATCCTACTTGATCATGGTATATGATCCTTTTAATGTATTACTGGATTTGGATTGCTAGTATTTTGTTGGAGAGTTTTGCATCTATGTTCATCAGTGATATTGGCTTGCCTTATTCATATTGTTTTGGGAAGAGAGAGTCTGGAAAAAGTAAAACTCCATGTTTTAAAAGTAAAGTTTAACTTTAAAAATTGCAATGCTTATTTTGCTTTCTAAACTGAGGTCCTTATATAAGCAGTTTTATTAACCACAGCCTTGTTGAATGTCTTACAAAATGTACTCCCAAGTTGATAAAGTATTTGCTGCTATATTTTGCTCATTTGTTTCATTTTCCCCAAATCTGTCTGCCCATGAGGTGTTGTCTCTCCTGGGACACTGCATATTGTGGCAGGAAAAAAAAAAGATGGTGCATCAAGGCTCAGCCTCTCCCTCTAATTAAGGACTTCAATTCACTGAAAACTACTGCTGGCATCTTTCCTGCTCTGCCTGGGGCTGGTTTTGCACTGATCATTCTCACAAACGTGTGTGGCTTGGGTTCTTTCCATGTGTTTATATCATTTGCTGGTGAGGCTTTTAAACTGAGAGGGTGATATCTGCAAACTACTGTGTCGACCTCACTCCCACTGGTTTTCTGAATCAACAACCTATTGTGTTTTTTTTTTTTTCTTTTGCTTCATCTGGAGGGCCTGGGAAATGCCCTGTACTACTGTGTGATGAATAAACAGAGAAAAAGTGGGAAGCTACATAAGCTTCTTGCCAAAGTTCGTTTATTTCCAGCCAACAGAATAAATTTTAGAAAATACCTATTTCACTTATAGCCCTGAAACAAAAACTTGAAAAGACAGCATCAAAAAAGGTGAAATGGCAATTGGTCTTTACAGCAAAGACACAAAGATTTAAATAAAATATTAGCAAGCAAATTTAGATCCAAGCATAAGACCAAATACTGTTTATTCTAGGAGCTCTAGAGTAGTTTAAAACTAGGAAACCAGGCAATAGAAAAAAATGTATTGATGAATGCTCCCCCCTCCAAAAAAAAAAAAAAAACTAGTAAGTTAAATGTCTAGATCTGGAGTGGGAACAAGGTGGTGGAGTAGGTGGACATGGAGCTCACCTACCCCCACAAACTCATCAAAAATACATCTACATGTGGAACAATTCTCACAGTAAACTAACAGGAAACTGGCAAAAGATCTCCTATACAACCAAAGCTGTAAGAAAAATCTCCACATAACCAGGTAGGATGTGAAAAAAAAGGCATCAGGTCAGGACCTGCTACCCTGGGAGGGATCTGTAAGGACGAGAAGGTCCACAGAGGTGGACTCTCGCCCTGAGGAGAGAGAAGATTGACTCACAAACTGCACATCTGAGCCCTGGGGTCCTGCATGGAGGAGACAAGCCCCCTTGCTTGCTGAGAAATATATTGAGAAAGATAGAAGGGCTGTGGAAGCCTTGACTCTACTGGCGAGCAGTGGTGGCTTGCTAACAATCAAGGCAGAGAGAGACCTGTATAGGCAGCTGCCACCTTGCTGCACTTCCCAGTCTGAAGGGGTGAATGCCCCAACCCCACTCAACTCCGCACCACAGCCTGATGCAAGATCAGGGAAAAGATTCAGTCTATTTATGCAGAGACACAGCAAGTTGCCTGAGCTGTGATCCAGGCTGAGCCCAGAAGACAATTGTCAATGCATGCACTGTCTGATGCTACAAGAACACACAGTGGCTAAGTGCTGAATCTTAGGAAGACAGGCCCTGGGCAGGTGTACTCAGTGATTTGTTCCCCAACAAGAGTGCCACAGCTCTTCCCACTCCACACCACAGCTTAGCATTAGATCTGGGGCAGATAAGCCCCAGAAGAAGTCTACCAGAGAGGCAGCCCAGATCCTAGGTAGCAGCACAAGTACCTCAATTCCTGAAGCTACGATGCCCCAAACCCCAGCCCCACCATCACCCCAATACCAAAGCCAGACAAGGATACTACAAAGAAAGAAAGTTACAGGCCAATATCACTGATGAACATAGATGCAAAAATCCTCAAAAAAAAGATCATAAGAGAATACTATGAATAGTTATATGCTAACAAATTGAAGAAATGGACAAGTTTCTAGAAATGGACAGATTGCCAAAACGGAGTCAAGAAGAAACATAACTTGAACAGATCACCACTAGAAGTGGAATAGAATCTGTAATTAAAAAAAAATCTCCCTCCAAACAAAAATTCAGGATCAGACCACTTCACTGGGGAATTCTACCAAACATACAAAGAAGAACTTATACTAATACTTTTTTTTCCTTCTTAAACTATTTCAAAAAAATTGAAAAGGAGTGAACACTCTCAAATTCACTGTATGAAGCCACAATCACCCTGATACCCAAACCAGACAAATATACTACAAATAAAGAAAATTACAGACCAATACCTCTGAAGAATATAGATGCAAATATCCTCAACAAAACATTATCAAGCCAAATCCAACAGGACATAAAAAGCTTCATACACCATAATCAAGTTGGATTCATTCCAGGTTTGCAAGGATACATCAATCAATATGATACAGCATATTAACAAAAAGAAAGACAAAAAACACATGATCATCTCAATAAATGCAGAGAAAGCATTTGACAAAATTCAACATCCATTCATGATAAAAATTCTCACCAAATTGGGAATAGAGAGAACAATTCTCAGCATAATGAAAGCCATTTATGACAAACCCACAGCTGACATAGTACTCAATGGTGAATAGCTGAAAGACTTCCTGTTAAATTCAGGAATAAGACAAGAATGCCCACTTCACCACTTCTCTTCCGCATAGCATTGGAGTCTTAGCCACAGCAATCAGACAAGAAAAAGAAATGAATGGCATCCAAATTGGAAGGGAAGAGGTCAAATTGTCACTACAGTAGGTCCCTTACATACGAACCTTCAAGATGTGAACTTTCAAGGATGCAAACGTGCATTCCATCAACGTCAGGAGTGAGTGAAATTGCAGCTTGCCCTCCATCTCCTATTGCTGATGATCCTTCAGCTCTACCATCTCCCACCTCCTCTCCCTCTTCCAGTCAGTAACTCTTCTTGCCTGTTCACTCAATGCCAGCCCCTGTATGCCACCTGTTGTACTGTACTACTCTACTTTTCAAGGTAGTGTACTGTAATATTAAAAATGTTTTCTTTATTTTTTGTGTTTGTTTTTTATGTATTATTTGTGTGAAAAGTATTATAAACCTATTACTGTATAGTACTGTATAGCCTATTGTGTTAACTGGGTACCTAGGCTAAATTTTTTGGACTTACAAACAAATTGGGATTAAGAATGCACTCTCAGAACAGAACTCATTCATATGTAAGCATCTTACTGTAGTTGCAGATGACATAATCATTTTTTCTACATAAAGAAAAATCCTAAAGTCTCCACCCCAAAAGTATTAGAACAAAATGAATTCATCAAGGAAGCAGGATACAAGATTAATATACAAAAATCTGTTTGCATTTCTTTACATGAACAATAAAATATCAGGGAGAGAAAGTAAAATAATAATCCCATTTAAAATTAGGTCCAAAAAGTACCTAGGAATATAATTAACCAAGGAAGTGAAAGACCTATATGCTGAAAACTATAAAACATTTTTGATAAAGGAAATTGGAGTTGATTCAAAGAAATGGAAGGATAGCCCATGCTCTTGGATTGGAAGAATTAATATTGTGAAAATGGCCATGCTACCCAAAGCAATCTACAAATTTAATGCAATCCCTATTAAAATACCCACAACACCTTTCAGAGAACTAGGCCAAATAACCCTAAAGTTTACATGAAACCACAGAAGATCGAAAGCAATCCTGAGGAAAAAGAGCAAAGCTGTAGGCATAACCCTTCCAGTCTTCAGACTATACTATAAAGTTAATCATAAGAACATGGTATTGGCACACAGACATATAGATCAGTGGAACAGGATAGAGAGCCCAGAAATAAACCCACAGACCTACAGTAAATTAATATATGACAAAGAAGGCAAGAATATACAATGGAGAAAAGACAGTATCTTCAACAAGTGGTGCAGGGAAAGCTGGACAGCCACATGTAAATCAATGAAATTAGAACACTCCCTTACAGCAATACAAAAATAAACTTGAAATGGTTTAAAAACCTAAATATAAGACAAGACATTATAAAACTCCTAGAAGAGAACATAGGCAAAACAGTCTTGGACATAAACTGTAACAATATTTTCTTAGATCACTCTCCCAAGGTAAATAAAAGGAAAAATAAATGAAATGGACCTAATCAAACTTATAAGTTTTTCACAGTGAAGAAAGCCATTAAGAAAATGAAAGACAACCTAGGAAAGGGAGAAATATTTGCAAATGATGTGACCCATCAGGGGTTGATATCCAAAATATACAAACCACTCATAAAACTCAAAATCAAAAAAAAAAAAAGCCCATTCAGAAAATGGGCAGAAAACCCAAATAGACGTTTCTCCAAAGAAGACATACTGATGGCCAACAGGCAAATGAAAACATGCTCACCATTTCTAATCATCAGAGAAATGTAAGTTGAAACCACATGTGGTATCACCTCACACCTGTCAGAACAGCTACCATCAAAAACTACAAATAATAAATGCTGGAGAAAGTGCGAATAAGAGGGAACCCTCCTACGCTGTTGGTGGGAATGTAAATTGGTGCGGCCATTGTGGAAAACAGTATGGAGTTTCCTTAAAAAATTAAAATAGAGCTACCACATGACCCAGGAATCCCACTCTTGGATACATATCTGGAAAAAAATGAAAAGTCTAATTTGAAAAGATACAGACACCCCAATATTCATAGTAGCACTATTTACAATAGCCAAGAAATGGAAACAACCCAAGTAACCATCAAAGATGATTGGCTTAATAAGCTGTGAGATATATATATATATATATATATATATATGAAATAGAATTTTACTTAGCCATAAAAAAGAGTGAAAATTTTGCCATTTGCAGCAATATGGATGGACCTAGAGAATATTACACTTAGTGAAAAAAATCAGACAGAAAAAGACAAATACTGTATGATGTATGATGTCACTTATATGTGGAATCTAAAAATATACAAGTGCATGTATATACAAAACAGAAACAGACTCACAGATATAGAAAACAAACTAGGTGAAACTATGGGAAAGGGGGGAAAGACAAATTAGGAGTATGGGATTAACAGATAAAAACTACCATACATAAAATAATAAGCAACAGGATTTCCTCTATAGCACAGGATATTATATTCAATATCTTGTAATAAACTATAATGGAAAATAGTATGAAATATATATATATTTCATATTTATACATACTATATATAATATATATACTATATATATAATATATACTGTATGTATAACTGAATCACTTCACCGTACATCTGAAACTAACATGATATCAACTATACTTTTTAAAAATCTAGATCTGATTAACTCTCTTGGTAAACAGGAAATTGATGAAGTAATTTTAAAATGCCTTTCTTAAACCAACAAACCAACATAGTAACAATATTATTAAGAGAAACTTTCCTTAAAAGTCAGAGATAGGAAAAGATGCTTACTATTACCAGTTTTAACAAATATTGTTCTGAAAGATCTAATTTTTGCTAGAGGAGGACACAGACACTGTATATAAAAGAAAAATATAAAATATAATAATTTATAGGCTATACAATTATCAGGAAAATCTGAGAAAAACAACAGGAAAAACAGGATTTCAGCTATGCAAGGTTCATTAAGACATGGTTTCAAAATGATTATAAAAAATATCAATAGCTTTCTAGTACACCAACAATAACCATTAGAAAAAACCTTGGGGAAATAATTGCATTTTAATTAGCAATTTAAAATATTAAATTGTTAAATGTTTAAAGAAATGTGAAGTGTTATATGAAGAAAAACACAAAAAAATTGTATAAGAAAACATATGGGCTTGAATACATAGAAAATACACAATGTGTATACATTGAAAAAAAAAGCTTGATATGCCAACAATTACTGCTAAAGTTAATTTCTAAATTTAATACATTTAATGCTTTTCCAACAAAAATTCAATTAGAACTTTTCAATAGAGAAATTGTAAATAATGAATCCAGAATTTATCAAGATGAATAATTTCATGCCAGTACTATTAAAGGAATAGTCAGGCAGCAAAACAGATAAATCAAAACACAGCTCAAGTATCCATAAAATTCAGAGTCCAAGAAAGGAAAAATCTCAAATCAGTAGGGAAATGATCTTTCAATAAATAGTGTTTGGACAACAGATAAACATATATGGCATTTAAAAAATTAGACATAATCTAAATTAAATTACTGATGGATTAACAATTTAAGAAAAAAATCTCTAAAATATAAAAGCAAATGAAGTAGTTTCTTCATATTTGTTTACTTTTAGGTTGAGGAAGGCTCTCTAAGCATAAAACCAAAGGGAGAAACCATAAAAGGAAAGAGAGATGGATGTATCTATTAAAAAAATAATTTAAATTAAGATAATCACTGAAGAGGAAATTGAAATTTTAACCAGAAACATGGAAAAATATTTGCAGTGTATGACAGTCAAAAGGCTATATCCTTAATATACAGTTGTTGCAACTTAATATGTAACTTAAACATGGAGATGTAAATTTTAAAATCCAGGGTCATGAGGAAGCTTGCACAAGCCTCTTAGATAGCCTCACCCACCAGAGGGCAGACAGCAGAAGCAAGAACTACAATCCTGCACCCTGTGGAACAAAAACCACATTTGCAGAAAGACAGACAAAATGAAAAGGCAGAGGACTATGTACCAGATGAAGGAACAAGATAAAACCCCAGAAAAACAACAAAATGAAGTGAAGATAGGCAACCTTCAGAAAATGAATTCAGAATAATGATAGTGAAGATGATCCAGGACCTTGGTAAAGGAATGGAGGCAAAGATCAAGAAGATGTAAGAAATGTGTAACAAAAACCTAGAAGAATTACAGAACAAAGACCTAGAAGAATTAAAGAAGAACAGAGATTAGCAATACAATAACTGAAATGAAAAATATACTAGAAGGAATCAATAGCAGAATAACTGAGGCAGAAGAACGTATAAGTGACCTGGAAAACAGAATGGTGGAATTTACTGCTGTGGAACAGAATAAAGAAAAAAGAATGAAAAGAAATGAAGATAGACTAAGAAACCACTGGAACAACATTAAATGCACAAACATTCATATTATAAGTGTCCCAGAAGGAGAAGAGACAGAGAAAGGACCCAAAAAATATTTGAAGAGATTATAGTTGAAAACTTCCCTAACATGGGAAAGGAAATAGCCACCCAATCCAGAAACTGCAGAGAGTCCCATGCAGGATAAACCCAAGGAGAAACATGCTGAGACACACAGTAATCAAGCTGAAAAAAATTAAAGACAAAGTATTAAAAGGAACAAGGGAAAAATGACAAATAACATACAAAGGAGCTCCCATAAGGTTAACAGCTGATTTCTCAGCAGAAACTCTACAAGCCAGAAGGGAGTGGCACGATATATTTAAAGTGATGAAAAGGAAGAATCTGCAAGGAAGATAACTCTACCCAGTAAGGATCTCATTCAGATTCAACAGAGAAATCAAAAGCTTTACAGACAAGCAAAAGCTAAGAGAATTCAGCACCACCAAACCAGCTCTACAACAAATGCTAAAGGAACTCCTCTAAGTGGGAAACACAAGAGAAGAAAAGGACCTACAAAAACAAAACAATTAAGGAAAAGGTAACAGGAACATACATATTGATAATTTCTTTAAATGTGAATGGATTAAATGCTCCAAACAAAAGACACAGGCTTGATGAATGGATACAAATCAAGACCCATATACATGCTGTCTACAAGAGACCCACTTCAGACCTAGGGACACATACAGACTGAAAGTGAGGGGATTGAAAAAGATATTCCATGCAAATGGAAATCAAAAGAAAACTGGAGTAGCAATTCTCATATCAGAAAAAATAGACTTTAGAATAGAGAATATTACAAGAGACAAGGAAGGACACTACATAATGATCAAGGGATCAATCCAAGAAGAAGATATGACAAATATAACTATATATGCACTGAACATAGGAGCACCACAATAGATAAGGCAAATCATAACAGCTATAAAAGAGGAATTTGACAGTAACACAATAATAGTTGGGAACTTTAACATCTCACTTACACCAATGGACAGATCATCCAGACAGAAAATCAATAAGGAAACAGAAGCTTTAAATGACACAATAGACCAGAGAGATTTAATTGATATTTATAGGACATTCCATCCAAAAACAGCAGATTAAACTTTCTTCTCACATGCACACGAAGTATTCTCCAGGATATATCACATGTTGGGTCACAAATCAAGCCTCAGTAAATTTAAGAAAATTGAAATCATCTTTTCCAAACACAACGCTATGAGATTAGAAATAAATTACAGGGGAAAAAACATAAAAAACACAAACACATGCAGCCTAAACAATACGTTACTAAGTAACCAAGAGATCACTGAAGAAATCAAAGAGGAAATTCAAAAATACCTAAAAACAAATGACAATGAAAACACGACAACCCGAAACCCATGGATGCAGCAAAAGCAGTTATAAGAGGGAAGTTTATAGCAATAAAATCCTACTTCAAGAAACAAGAAAAATCTCAAAAAAACAATCTAATTTTACACCTCAAGAAAATAGAAAAAGAAGAACAAACAAAACCCAAAGTTAGGAGAAGGAAAGAAATCATAAAGATCAGAGCAGATGTAATGAAATAGAAACAAAGGAAACAGAGCAAAGATCAATAAAACTAAAAGTTGGTTCTTTGAGAAGATAAACAAAATTGATAAGCATTTAGCCAGACTAATCAAGAAAGAAGGCGAGGACTCAAAACAATAATATTAGAATTAAAAAAAGAGAAGATACAACGGACACCACAGAAATACAAAGCATCCTAAGAGACTACTGCAAGCAACTCAGGACCAATAAAATGGACAACCTGGAAGAAATGGACAACTTCTTAGAAAGGTATAACCTTCCAAGACTGAACCAGGAAGAAATAGAAAATATGAACAGACAAATCACAGGTAATGAAATTGAAACTGTGGTTAAAAACCCTCCAACAAACAAAAGTCCAGGAACAGATGGCTTCACAGGCGAATTCTATCAAACATTTAGAGAAGAGATAACACCTATCCTTCTCAAACTCTTCCAAAAAATTGCAGAGGAAGGACCATTCCCAAACTCATTCTGCGAGGCAACCATCACCCTGATACCAATACCAAAGATACTACAAAAAAAAAAAAAAAAAGAAAGAAAAATTACAGACCAATATCTCTGATGAATATAGATGCAAAATCCTCAACAAAATACTAGTAAAGAGAATCCAAAAACACATTAAAATGATCATATAAAATGATCAAGTGGGATTTATCCCAGGGATGCAAGCATTCTTCAATATATGCAAATCAATCAATGTGATACACCATATTAACAAACTGAAGAATAAAAACCATATGATCATCTCAATAGATGCAGAAAAAGCTTTTGACAAAATTCAACCCATTTATAATAAAAACTCCAGAAAGTGGACATAGAGGGAACTTACCTCAACATAATAAAGGCCATATATGACAAACCAACAGCAAATATCATTCTCAATTTGGTGAAAAAAATGAAAGCATTTCCTCTAAGATCAGGAACAAGACAAGGATGTCCACTGTCACCAGTATTATTCAAGATAGTTTTGAAGTCTTAGCCATGGCAATCAGAGAAGAAAAAGAAAAAAAAAGAAATACAAATTGGAAAAGAAGAAGAAAAACGATCACTGTTTGCAAATGACATGATACTATATTTAGATAATCCTAAAGATGCCATCAGAAAACTACTAGAGCTAATCAATGTATTTGGTAAATTTGAAGGATACAAAACTAATGCACAGAAATCTCTTGCATTCCTATACACTAACAATGAAAGATCAGAAAGAGAAATCAAGTAAACAATCCCATTCACCACTGTGAATATAAAATACCTAGGAATAAACCTACATAAGGAGGTAAAAGACCTGTACTCAGAAAACTATAAGACGCTGAAGAAAGAAATCAAAGACAACACAGACCGATGGAGAGATACACCATATTCTTAGAATGGAAGAATCAATATTGTGAAAATGACTACATTACCCAAAATAATTACAGATTCAATGCAATCCTTCTCAAATTACCAACAGCATTTTTTTTTAAAGAACCAGAACAAAAAGTCTTCAAATTTGTGTGCAGACACAGAAAACCCTGAATAGCCAAAGCAATCTTGATGGAAAAAAATGGAGCTCGAGGAATCACACTCCCTGACTTCAGACTATACTGCAAAGCTACAGTAATCAAGACAATATGGTACTGGCACAAAACCAGAAATACAGATTAATGAAACAGGTTAGAAAGTCCAGAGGCAAACCCATGCACCTATGGTCAACTAATCTATGAAAAAAGAGGCAAGGATATACAATGGAGAAAAGACCGTCTCTTCAATAAGTGGTGCTGGGAAAACTGGACAGCTACATGTAAAAGAGTGAAATTAGAACCCTCCCTAATGAACCCTCGTGCACTGTTCATGGCAATGTAAATTAATACAGCCACTATGGAGAACAGTATGGAGGTTCCTTAAAAACGACAAATAGAACTACCATACTACACAGCACTCTCACTACTGGGCATATACCCTGAAAAAAGCATAATTCAAAAAGAGTCATGTACCACAATATTCATTTCAGCTCTATTTACAATAGCCAGGACATGGAAGCAACCTAAGTGTTCATTGACAGATGAATGGATAAAGAAGATGTGGCACATATATACAATGGAATATTATTCAGCCATAAAAAGAAACGGAACTGAGTTATTTGTAGTGAGGTGGATGGACATAGAGTCTGTCATATAGAGTGAAGTAAGTCAGAAAGAGAAAAACAAATAGCTTATACTAACCTGTATATATCGAATCTAAAAAAAAAATGTTATGAAGAACCTAGGGGCAGGACAGGAAAAAAGATGCAGACATAGAGAATGGACTTGAAGACACGGGGAGTCGGAAGGGTAAGCTGGGATGAAGTGAGAGAGTGGCATGGACTTATATATACTACCAAATGTAAAATAGGTAGCTGGTGGGAAGGAACCGCATATCATAGGGATATCAGCTCTGTGCTTTGTGACCACCTACAGGGGTGGGATAGGGAGGGTGGGAGAGAGACACCAAAGGAGGAGATATGGGGATATGTGTATATGTATAGCTGATTCACTTTGTTATAAAGCAGAAACTAACATACGATTGTAAAGCAATTATATTCCAATAAAGATGTTTAAAAAAAAGAACGCTCCCTACACCATACACAAAAATAAACTCAAATGCCCATTGACAGACGAATGGATAAAGAAGATGTGGTACATATATGCAATGGAATATTAAAAAGGAATGAAATTAGGTCATTTGTAGAGACGTGGATGGACCTAGAGACTGTCATACAGAGTAAAGTGAGAAAGAGTAAATCAAATGCCTTACATTAATACATATATGTGGAATCTTGAGAAATGTTACAGATGAACCGGTTTGTAAGGCAGAAATAGAGACACAGATGTAGAAAACAAACCTATTGACACCAAGGAGGAAAAGAGAGGTGTGTGTGGGGTGGTGGTGGTGGTAGGATTAATTGGGAGATTGAGATTGACATATATACATTAATATATATAAAATAGATAACTAATAAGAACCTGCTGTATAAAAAAAATTAAATTTAATTTAAAAAAGAAAAATAAAATAAAATCTAGGGTCATAAGTAGGTAATGCACAAAAAGTGAATTCTAAAGGAATAATAAATATACAAAAATATTCAATCTTAATAGTAAGAAATCAATCATAATTAACAATTTTAATCTTTAAAATTGGAAAATATATCCGTGAAATTGTTAGGAATATGGGGAAAGTAGCACTCCTATACAATGGGTCTATATTTTCTGATTCATCCTGTTAAATTGTTAAAACTTTCTGAATACCAATTTAGCAGAATGAAGCCAAAGCCTTATAAATATCTGACACCCTTAATAGCCTTTTTTCTAAGAATTTATCCTAATAATTGTGCCTGTGTGCAAATTTAGCTAAAACGTACCAATAACAAATCACATATTGTAGCAAAAGTTAGAAACACCTACAAATTTTTTGGAGATGGGATTATTAAAATTATAACACTTTGTAACCATTATACATGATCTTATAGAAGAATATTTAATGAGGTTTTTAAAAACATTTTCAGAGTCAGACAAATACTCTTATGAAACATATTAATTATTCAAGAGGAAATTTCTCCACAGTAAAATTTAGTTAATTAAGTAATTGTACAAGTTTGGTATTTAAGTTTATCCTCCTAATCTCACCTCATGCCACTAAATGTACAAATAATGCTTTTAAAAATTAATGTCTCTGGGGCTTCCCTGGTGGTGCAGTGGTTGGGAGTCCGCCTGCCAATGCAGGGGACACAGGTTCGTGCCCTGTTCCAGGAAGATCCCACATGCCGCGGAGCGGCGGGGCCCGTGAGCTATGGCCACTGGGCCTGCGCGTCCGGAGCCTGTGCTCCACAGCGGGAGAGGCCACAACAGTGAGAGGCCCGCGTATCGCCAAAAAAAAAAAAAAAAAAAAAAAAAAAAATTAATGTCTCTGTTATATTCTATGATAGATTGGAAGGGTAGCTGGTATGACTGTTCAGCACTGTCCCTGCAGGCAGTTGTGCGATTTGTGAGGTTGAATGCTCATCAGTCCTTATATGGCTTAGAGTACTGGGTTCAGCTGTAAGAACAGAGCATCATTTATTTTGTTATCTGAAACCTATGACGCTGAGAAAGAAGGTGAGGTAAAGGAACTCAGCACGCCTAAAGCTGTGAAAAAGCCATGAGACTCTGTTCACATAGGGTAACCCAGCTGATCTGAAGAAAGGAAAATCTCATTATCCATTTGGATGATTCAAGTCTTCCAGGCTCCAAGAATAAAAGCCTTGCCACTAAGGAGTGGAAACTGCTGTTTAGACCTTTTACACAGGAGGCACATAACGTCTCTAGGCACAGATGTGAAACATGCTGAGAGCCTGGATTTGTCAAACCAACAGGCACTTACCCCTCCATTTAAAAAAAATAATTTAACATCTTTATTGAAGTATAATTGCTTTACAATCGTGTGTTAGTTTCTGCTTTATAACAAAGTGAATCAGCCATATATATATCTTGTTTAATGTGTCATTTGAAGATTATGTTTCCTTATTTATTTTCATTTTGGATGATCTGTCCATTGGTGAAAGTGGGGTGTTAAAATTCACTACTATCATTGTATTTCTTTCGATTTCCCTTTTTATGGCTGTTAGCATTTGCCTTATGTATTGAGGTGCTCCTATGTTGGGTGCATAAATATTTACAATTGTTATATCTTCTTCTTGGATTGATCCCTTGTTCATTATGTAATGTCCTTCTTTGTCTCTTGTAATAGTCTATTGTAAAGTCTATTTTGTCTGGTATGAGAATTGCTACTCCAGCTTTCTTTTGATTTCCATTTGTATGGAATATCTTTTTCCATCCCCTCACTTTTAGTCTGTATGTGTCCCTAGGTCTGAGGTGGGTCTCTTGTAGACAGCATTTATATGGGTCTTGTTTTTGTATCCATTCAGTCAGTCTGTGTCTTTTGGTTGGAGCATTTAATCCATTTACCTTTAAGGTAATTTTCAATATATATGTTCCTCTTACCATTTTCTTAATTGTTTTGCATTTGTTATTGTAGGTATTTTTTTCTTCTCTTGTGTTTACTGCCTGGAGATATTCCTTTAGTATTTGTTGTAAAGCTTGTTTGGTGATGCTGAATTCTCTTAGCTTTTGCTTGTCTGTGAAGGTTTTAATTTCTCCATTGATTCTGAAAGAGATTCTTGCTCAGTATAGTAATCTTGGTTGTAGGTTTTTCTCTTTCATTACTTTAAATATGTCTTACCACTCTCTTCTGTCTTTCAGAGTTTCTGTTAACCTTATGTGGATTCCCTTGTATTTTATTTGTTGTTTTTCCCTTGCTGCTTTTAATATTTTTTCTTTGTATTTAATTTTTGATAATTTCATTATTATGTGTCTTGGAATGTTTCTCCTGGATTTATCCTGTATGTGACTTTCTGTGCTTCCTGGACTTCATTGTCTATTTCTTTTCACATATCGAGGAAGTTTTGAACTATAATCTCCTCAAATACTTTCTCAGTCCTTTTTTTTTTTTTCTCTTCTTCTTCCGGGACCCTTTTAATTTGAATTCTGTTCCATTTAATGTTGTCTCAGAAGTCTCTGAGATTGTCCTCAATTCTTTTCATTCTTTTTTCTTTATTCTGCTCTGCAGTACTTATTTCCACTATTGTATCTTCCAGGTCACCTATCCTTCTTCTGCCTCATTCATTCTGCTACTTATTCCTTCTAGAGAATCTTTAATTTCAGTTATTGTCTTGCTCATCATTGTTTGTTTGCTCTTTAGTTCTTCTAGCTCCTTGTTAAACGTTTCTTGTATCTTCTCCATTTTACTTTCAAGATTTCTGCTCATCTTTACTATCATTACTCTGAATTCTTTTCCAAGTAGACTGTCTATTTCCTCTTCATTTGTTTGGTCTGGTGGGTTTTTACTTTGCTCCTTCATCAGCTGCATATTTCTCTGTCTTCTCATTTTGCTTAACTTACTGTGTTTAGGGACTCCTGTTTGCAGGCTGTGGGTTTGTGGTTCCCACTGTGTTTGGTGTCTGCCCCCAGTAGCTAAGGTTGTTTCAGTGGGTTGCTACTCCAGCTTTACGGGTGGAGGAGACTGGTGCCTGTGTTCTGATGGATGAGGCTGGATCTTGTCTTTCTGGTGGGCAGCACTGTCCTCGATGGTGTGTTTTGGGGTGCCTGTGACCTTATTATGATTTGAGGCAGCCTCTCTGCTAATGGATGGTGTTGTGTTCCTTTCTTGCTCGTTGTTTGGCATACGGTTTCCAGACCTGTGGCTTGCTGATCACTGAGTGGAGCTGGGTCTTAGCGTTGAGATGGAGATCTCTGGGAGAGCTTTTACCATTTGATACTATGTGGAGCTGGGAGGTCTCTGGTGGACTAATATCCTGAAGTCACCTCTCCCACCTCAGAGGCACAAACCTGACACCGGGCCAAGGAAAAAGACCCTGTCAGCCACATGGCCAGACCAAATTCAACCAAATTGTGATATTTGTTTCCTTTCCAGGAGTCCTCATGTTATTAAGGGGCACCATGGGAATAGTATATTAGTAGCTACCATGTCTTGGGTCCTGTGGATTACCTTTTCCTTCAGCTGCACCACCTCCCAGCAGGTCCAGAGGAGACGGGGCTCCCATCAGTGTGAACTGGACCCCACAACGTCCCAAAGCTGAAGACCCAGCAAGTCCTGAGGAGACTTGGCTCCCATTAGCATGAACTCTACCCTGTTGTGTCCTGAAGCCTCCAGGCTGTCAACATGGACTCAGCCCTGTGTGTTCCAGAAGCCAAAGGCCCAGTGGGCCCTAAGGAGGCCCTTCCATTTTTAATGATTCATGTGAAGAGACAGGATACATCCATAAAAATTCTGGCACATATTTTTCATGACATCAAAGTCTCAGAAAAGAAACTGAAGGAACCAGGACAGATGGTAGTTTTTTTTTTCTTGTCATTTTATCCATATCAATGAGCTAGTCCAAAATGGAAGTTGATAAGAAGGTAAAATAAAAAAGAATACAGTATGCAGCTAGTTCTACTCAGGTAGTAAAGCAGTTGGATGCGAACTAAGTATGGTCTGAAGCTCTGTGTGATTCCATCTAGGTAAATCAGATGATAAAATGTTAAGATGAAATTTGGTAAGGGGTAAAACTTGAAGGAAGCCACAGAAATACCAGACACAGTGGACCTACAAAAGTCAATTCCAGTAGCAACGTGTGGGTGGTACCTTGGGCACTGAGCCAGCAGAGCTCCACTGTGAAAAGGGCACAGGGTATTGGGTGGCAGCTCTGGGCAAGACCCCTGAAAGGCACACCCAGATTCAGATCTCTGACTCAACCCTGATTCCAGAAATTCAGTGGCCCCTTAAGGAGAAGATGATTCTGCCACCTCTGCTTGTGTAACTCTGTAACCATAGCAAGGCCTTTTTAAAAAGTTAATAGACAATGGAGAAGTGGTACTTCTATGTAAGAAGTGTGGGTGTAGAAGTAAGTTTTATGAGTAGTATATGTTACTTTATGTGTGATTGTTTTTAATATGTTGGAAATGAGAATCTGAAATATTAGAGAATTTGACCTACCAGATTTATAATTTTAAGTGAAATACTTAAGAAGATTTAACTAAGTAATATCATAGTCATTGTTTAGATACTCATGAGAACCTCATTTATTGAATTTGTAAGTGTAGTTCTTAGGAGGTTGACATGTTTTAAGAGAATTTGATATGTTAATTTAGAAGTTTTGATTTATTAGCTTTGCTGGAATTATGTAAGTTCCGAGAAAGATTTTGTTTCTCCTACTTATAAATCATCCAGTTAGGGATCTGAAGTTTTAACAAAACCAGATGTATTAAGTTTGCAATTATAGTTCGAAATATTTAGTGAAATTTACAAGTTTAAATGTGATGTTTACATTTTTAAGCTTATTTGATTTATTTATAAAATTTTGTGACTAATTGGAAATATGTAAGATCGTTCAATTGATTAAGTTTGAAAATGTTGCTAAATGTTTAGGTGGAAGGACGCCATCTCATACTTAATAGTAAATTGAGCATTAGTCCCAGGACAAGGGAAAGTGGATGTTTAATACATACAAACTAGATTTATAAGAAAACTTCCAAGATTTAGAAGATGTGTTCAAAGGCAAAAGAAATACAAATTAAGTATCAACGAAAACACATGCAGCAAGTAAGAGTTTTTTGCTATAACCAAGTTCTCCCTAGTCATTAAACATGAAAATGATGCTTCATGTGAGGGTGGTGACTTTGGGACATACAGGATGTAGGAAGTGACTGTGTAATTTTGGAGATGGTATAAAAGAAAATGATTTGGTTTTTCTGGGCTGTAATACAGTTGACTCTTGAACAATACAGGGATCAGAGGAACCAACCCTTGAAAATCCACAGTATAATTTATAGCCTGCCTTCTGTTCCTCCATATCTGTGGATTCAACCAGTCACTGACTGAGTAGAACTATATTATTTACTATTGAAACAAATCTGGGTATAAGTGGACCCATGCAATTCAAACTCCTGTTGTTCAAGAGTCAACAGTATACAATATCCAAATGCTTGGCTTCTGGTAGAAGGTGTGTGCATCTCCACAGGTGGGAAAGAAGCTGGATGGCATTTAGCAACAGGTTTGGTGACCCAATTAGAAGTATTTTAAACTATATTTATTGGGGCGAAGGATATAATTGTTTCACCTTATTGCTGTTATACCTAATATAGAAGGAATCCAAGAGGAGGCTGACAGAAATGGGTGTGTATAATGGCTATAATGGTGTGTCAGTGTTTATTGGAGATCACAGATCAGGAACTTTTCAGATCTTTCCATTCCTTTCCTTTTCCTTCTCTCCTTGCAGCAATAATCCACAAGGTAACTTTTATTAATATCCCTTTTATCAGATGGGGAAATTGAGGCCCAGAGAGGTTAAGTATCTTGCCCATATTCACATACCTAGTAAGTGGTAGAACCACTGTTGGAATCCGCTGCTTGTGCTCTTTCCTACACTAAACTCCATAATCAAAGGTCAGATGTAAGGTTATTAAAAGACATTCTTATACAAAGGACATGAAAGGCACTTCACGGAGAGTCCTAAATATTAAACGTAATGATAAAGCTGAATTGGAAAGTAGATTTAGTAAAGAATTATAAAGAGAAGGAAAGGGCATCAGACTCCAGGCTGCTTAGACAAAGTTCCTAAGGCAGTTCATATATTAATACTCATGCTAAGATTTATATCACATGGGCATCATTAAACCGTCTTTTCATCCCTGGGGTTCTTATCCATAGAGCCTCATATTTCCCCTTCTAATAAGTTGTAATCATAGCTTCTAAATGTGGCAAGAGAGAAGGTTTGGGCAATGTAAGTTAGTTTCCCCATCTGTCCTCCAGGTCTATGACGTTCTCAGGCCACTCTGCTGGAATTTTGCTGTGTCTGTGGTGGTATTTTAACATGGTATAGTCTAGGTGTTCAGACAACCACTGTAGTTATAGGACTTGTAGGGCTGGATGGAAGAGAGGTTTTTGCTGGTCCTGCCTCAGGAAGGCTAAGTAAAGCAGAGAGTTCACTTCCTGTTGCTAGCAGGGCTGTTGGAGAAAAAGCCAGAGGGGTTGGCAACAGTTGGGCCACAGAAGTGTTCATGAAATATCTCAGTTATCAGTATGCCTTGATAGACTGGAGGTAAGGTAGAAATGATAAACACCTCTTTCAACTAAAGGTGTTCTCCTGGGGTGTAATACCTGTTGGGGACAGAGTGTGGGTCAGGAATCCAGTGGGGACAAGTCAAGTGAAGTATGGAAGAGACAAGGTGAATTAGTACATGTAGTTATCCTTGAACAGGGAGTTCTAAACCAAAAGTGTTCTATATTGTAGCAAAACTCCGTGGTAGACATAAATTTGGCCTGATTTTTCTTTTGCTTCAAAGCATAGCATCATAGGTGTGCTTTGAAGTCTGTCTGATGCATTGGATCTAGCTTTTAGATTTTGGTTGATGTGTGCAGAAGAGAGGTACAGTCATATCAACCACTATAAACACTTTAATGAGTACCTATTCTGTGCCAGGCAACTGGATAGCTGCTGGTAAGAGGAAACCAGATAAAGCATTCCTGTTTTCATGGTGTTTGCAATTTAGTGGGTAGGGAGGTGTGGGAGAGACCAATAAGTTACAGAGAGTTGCATAAATGACATAGGAATATATAAAAAGGACACCTCATCTAGACTTGTAGATTAAGGTCAGCTTCTTGGTGGAGGTGACACCTGAACTAAGTCTAAGAAGACAAAGTCACCAGGTAGTATGCCAGCCCCACAGCAGGAAGATATGGACAAGGTGATTGTAACAGGGTAATGCTCAGTTCCTGACATTAGTTAAACTCTCATTTAAAAGGACCATTAGCAAACAGGAATAGCAAGTAGAGACCAACGAAGATGGAAAGATGAAGGAATCAGGGACAGTTAACCAAGGATAGAGAAGCTTCAGGAGGGATCTATCAGAGACGGCCACATGGAAGAGACATTATACTAGTAAGGGCAGACCCAAATCAGGGGCATTATTCCTTCAACAAAAGGAATAATTTTATAATGATTCAAAATGGAATGGCTTTAACAAATGAGACAAATTGAGTAAAATATTTAAGCAGAATTTGATCCTCTTACAATGACCTCGTCTAGAAGGTTGTGGGGTTGAATTACTATTTGAGTGAAAACTTGTCAAAAGTGCTCTAACATCATCTCTGACACAGTAGGACCCTTTCATCACTTTCCTTAAATGATATAGCACTCAAAAGCCACCGTGAGCAGGAGTATACAGGCAGATATCTAAGGCACATAGATGAAAATTGCATGGGTCTCCAAGCTATGAGGGAGTGGAGAGGATGATGCTAAAAGAAATGGTTTCTAATAGTCTTTACAAGGTGGAAACACAATCCCCATTGGTAATGAAGATTTGATGAGACAATGGATTGGAGAGCATGCATCATAAGGTATCATTATAAATTTTATTAACATAAAATCTCCTTTCTAGTTTCCAAGTGACAAACATTAATAAATACTTATGATAATTCCCTGATCCAGTGCTCTTGAAGTTTATTTTTAAAAACCCAAACTCCACATTGTTTTCTCTGTACTTTGCTTTCTTTCCTCCTCCCCTCCTCTTCTTTGCTTTATTTTACCGTAAGTGTTTCCCATCTTCCGAAGGACAGTTCTTTGCTTTGTCTCCAGACTCCCTCTGCATGGTACGTATTACATTGGGTTATAACGGTGCTCATAAATTCGTCAATAGCTGAAGACAGAGAGCAGAAGGATAAAGGCGATGTTTTACTGCCTCAGCATCTGGTACATAGTTAAGGGCTCAAAAATGGTTTCATGAATGGATAGATGGATGGATGGATGAGGAAGAGGCCATTTCCCTCACTGCCATCTAACTTTATACCCCCTTATCATACTTTGCTGACACTATCACAGCTCACCTATGTTCTCTAATTGCCAAAATCAATGTCATCATCCTTGGATTTTAATGACGCTATAATTAATATAACCCACCACAATTTTCCTCTCTTAATTTTTGTCACTCCTCATATCCTGATTATTCCACTAACTCTCTGTTTCTTCATTTTCCCCTCCTATGGCCTGATAGCACATTTCCATGAATCTCTGGTCTCTTCTCTGGAAACACATATATAGGTAAAAGAGATGTTCTCTATTTTCAACTCTCCCATAAGCCATCTGTTTGGAAAATTCCTAAGTAAACATTTTGGTCCCTGGGTTCTCATTCTCTAGCCCCATCTCTTAAACTGCTTGTTGGGCATTTCCAACTAATCATTATATTTTCACATAAAATCCAACAAAATCGACTCATTTTCTTCTGACCAACTCCTCCATTCGTTCCCTGATTCGGTTGTGAATTCGCTTCAGTTGAGTCAGCCTGTCATTCTCCCCAAACACTTTGCAACTTTTTACTTCCATACTTTTGTCACACTGTTTCTGTTACCTAGAATGTCACCATTATTTATCTTCTTCTCTAAAAATCTTATCTAATCTTCAAGGTCCAAATCAGTTGCCACCATTTGAGGTCTTCCTTGATCACTGTTGCTAGATAACCTCCCTCCTCTTCCCTCCTATAGAATTTGTCTGTACAATACCTGTGAAACCTATCACATAACACCTTATGTTGTAGTTATCTTTAAATCAGTCTTATTTGCCTCATTATGTAGTATAAGCCCTTTGAGGGAAGACATGAAGCCCTGATTCAGGAACCACCTTACCTGGTGGGCCCATCCCTTGATGGACTGATGATCTTTGTCCAAGGTTAACCGTGTGTTTCTCCCTCACGATCATTATTCTGCCATTTGCTAATTAAACAACAATAATAATAACAAAGTCCTGTGCTCCTACTACGTGCTTTTACATTGAGAATTGCTCTTTATTTTCCCCCATTTGAACCTATTTATGTTTCTGATAGCTAACCCCATCCTCACCACCAAGGGCCTTGACCATTCAGGACACTGCAGGGGGTGTCATATGAATAGGGAGAGGATGTGGTAAGTGCAGTGGGGCAACTCCAGAGAGTAGGTGGGCATTATACCTCTCCAGGAAAAATTCTGCAGCCAAAATGACTCATCCAAGATGTAACAACTCAAGTTGATCTGCATCAACCCTGATATTCGAGATTCCTGATTTGGAAAGACAGGGTCAGTTATTGTGGATGAGCTTCTAGTGAATGGACATTCTCATCAACACTCAGGTGCTTAGTCATGTATTGTAAGATCTATCTAAATTAGTGTAAAGGATCTTGGGATCTAAGACTCGTCTCTGGGTGATGGAGAAGGACTACCCTGAGATCCAAGTCTGTCAACAAGGTGAGGTTCAAGGACAGACTGCAGGTCTAGCAGAGACTTGGGAAGCAGGCTATTTAGACTTGTAGCTGAGTATGACTGGAACAGAGTGAAATGGATACCAGGGAATTAATAGGCAGAGTTTTGTTATTTATGCATGTCTTTACTCTTGGTTCCTCTTTTAATCTCTCAGAGAGTTCATTCCCTCTTCTATCTTCAACAATTACCCCTATCTGAGGAACTATATTTTTGGTCCTGACCAAATTTCATATTGTCCAGAGACCATCATTAGATGTTTTCTTTCACTCAAATACAACATATCTGGAGCCAATCTGAGTAGTGAGCAACTTTCACCTTTCATCTTGATGAAATTATAACTGCCCCTACCAGGTAGAGAAGCAGTGTTATCAGACCAAAGCTTTTCTGAGCTTCCTGTTGCTGTGTGCTCAGTTCCACGTCAGGTTACCTTTTGCCTTTGTAGCCCGTTTTGCGGGGCTTAAGGATTGGATCCCCCCTCCTCTCTTCTTAGATGTTGCTCCACAAAACTAGAACCAGTCATCATCACTGGCTCCCGAAAAATGGTGTCACCTCTCAGTGTCCTCCAGCTTCTAATTTCATGAAACATCACACACACCTTTTAGTTTGTAGAATAGGAAGGAATTTAAAAATCTTATGGAGTTTTAAAAAGTAAAATCCCTGGTGTTTTTTGGAGTTTAATTAGAGTTAGACATGATATTATTTAGTATATTTATCTCTGCAGCTTTTAAAAATTCTAGGTAGTCATTGCCTTCAGTAAATAAGTACTCCTTCTGAAGGGGACCTCATTCATTCCCTCTCTCCCCTCATTCTATGGAAAGATTACAAGAAAGATTCAAATTAGTTCTACAATCTGCAGCTGAAGTTTTTTCTTTGCTTACATTTTGTTTCTAGAAGGAAATTTGGCATAGTTTACCAAGACGGTTTGACCTAACTATTTAACTTTAAGGAGTTTATTTTATGAAAAGAACAAGGGATGCTCTAAAGATTTATGTCAAGGATATTAATTTCAAAGTTACTCGTAATCATTGAAAATGGAAACAATATACATCTAAAAATAGAGGAATGGTTAAATAAATGATTACAGCCTTGCAATATAATGCATCCATTGAAAATCTTATTTTGAAAACTATTTCATGACATGGAAAATGGCCATGATATGATGCTAAGGGACAAAACAAAACACACACAAAAAAACAGCTGCTGAAACTGTTTTTATTATGATCCAAAATTTATCTTAAAAAGTATGAGTGACTTTATGTGGTATAAATAACACAGAAAAAGTATAAGCTAGCATTCCAGACTTTTAAAAGGTTAACTGTCAATAGTGGAATTGTAGATTTTTACATTTTTTTTAAATGGAGGACTTGGAGATACAGCCTTGAAGCCTTATGCCTAATGTAACCCTGAGCATGCCATTGATGATGTTCTTCCAGGAACATGTATTATTTTATTCATTCATTCATTCATTTAATCAATAAACATGTAGTGACTGTTAAGTGCCAAGCACTCTTCTCTGTTCTGAGAAGATAAACAAGACAGAAGAGAAATGTTCCTTGCTCTGCCCAGAGTTTATAATCTTTTAAAATTAGGAGGAAATGTTTTTAAAAATTTCATTTCATTTGACCCAGTAATTCTACTTCTGGGAAATCTACCCTAAAGAAATATTCAAGAAAGCAGAATAAAATTATCATACAGTAATGTTTATTAGTACTTTAATCATAATGGCAAAAAAATCTAGACATCACCTAGATTCCCAGCAGTAGGGAGATGGTTAAAGTAATATGGCACATTCATAAAATGGAATAATAGGAAGCCACTATGATTATGTGACTGAAGACTTTTTAATAACATGGGAAAATATTATTAATGTTTTCCATTAATATCAATGGAAAAAAGTAAGCTACAAAATTATCTAGGCTCTGACTTCAATTATGTAGTGTAATAGTCATAAAAGAAATTCAACTGTTAACAGGTGTTACTGTTGCATTGTGAATTAATGGTTGATTTGTATTTTTGTTTCTATGTCCTTCATGAACAAGGTTTAATTTTATAATCTGGAAAACCACGTTGCTTTCATTTTTAAGATGATTCAAAGATTACCTGTTAAAAATTCAAGGAGCGTACAAAAAGATAATTTAACCTTTCCTCAAAGTCTGCATTGTCATGATGGAGAAAGAAGCGATCATTCATATGGAAAGAGCTGGAGGTCTCTTCCTTTCTAAAGCATTCTTGGGAGAGAATTGATGACCATGCCTGTGGTGGAGCTAGATTCATCAGAGGGCCTGAGGAGATTAATTTACTCAGCTCATGAGGCTGGGCAAGGAAAAACAGAAGGAACACTTGGAGGACTTGGCGACACAGCCTTGAGGCATCATCCTTAACTCTACCTTGAACTCTAGCCCTGAGCATGCCATTGATAATCTGCACATCAGGCACAGGTGACATTTCTTGTTGTCATTGCTCTCAGCTCTGACACCAGAGATCCTCTGACCTCACTGAGCAGGTGTCATGAAGGGTCAGGGTCTATGGTTTGCCTGGAGAGAAACAGTGGAGCCTGTGATGCCAGAGTCAAAGCAGCCAAAATCTGGCTCCTTGCCCAACCCACTGAAGAGTTTGACCCTGAATCTTGCCCCTAACCTTCTAAGTTCAAAGAGAAGGAGAAGGGCTGTGGAACATGTCATTTCTGTGTAAGCAAAGCAAGAGAGCTGTCCTCTGGTGCTCCATCAGCTACTGAATGCTTGGGCTCATGCTGACTGTCAGGTCCCTGAGCTCACACGAGTAGCCGGTGTAGCAGAAATACCAACTTCCCCTCTAATTTAGGGATAATCAAGACAGTGTGTGTAAGGCCGACAAGGCACCAGGTTTCACTGCACATATAATCAGTTATACATCATGCTGTGAGTTTTCTAAGTTTAAGGGGGCTGATGTGAAGTTAAAAGAGCAAGTCAGTGCAGAAAGATTACAGGTACCTCACTTTCAGCAAACCAAATATCTAAAAACCAGAATAGCATAAGAGATAAATTTACAAAAGAATTCACTTCACTACCACTTTGAGTAATTGGCTTCCCTTCTACATTTAAAGTATAAATTGATTCACCACAACTTATTTTACACACAACATATTAAGCACTTAAGAGTTGCATAAAGGGAACTTAAAAATTAGCATTTGGACATCACTGCAAAGGAAACATTGTTTTCTCTGATTTTAAAAGTGATCATTGACTACAGAACCTGCAAAAGACCTCAAATCAATTACAAATATCTATGCAAAGGAATTCAGTAATTTGGGAATGATTTTTTTGAAGTTTTTCTCTTAGCTCCTTCATTGGGCTTCTCATATTCATTTATCTCAGCAAGGCCATCAAAAGAACTCATTTTACAATCACAGTGGTAGGTGTTTTAAACATACCTCCACATCCTAGGTAAACATTTAACACTTGTACACCCATAGATATACACATTAGCGACCTAGGACACCCACAAAAAAGTCAATACAAATAGAGCTGTGCTCTAATGATCAATTTTCCATCATGTCACCTTAGGACACTTTCATTCCAGAACTGTAGCTCCAATATGTGAAAATGCCAACATTTTCACTTTTAATCAGCCTCTCAAACCCTAGCCTGTTGGGTGCAGGAGGGAAAGAGCTTTCAATTGCCTTTAATTGCCTTTGCCAAGCATGTTTCTCTGTAGATGTAGAGAGGCTAAAAACATTGTCCTCACATGGCCAGAGAAGTTTAGAAAAACTCTTGGATCCTTAACTGTGGAATTCCTTCAGAACAACATAACTGCCTCTCTTTTCTGAATGAGAGCCCCTAGCAGCATAGAGAGAGCTGGATTAGAATCCTGAGTATTTCATGATTCTAATAAAATGCTCTTCACATCCAAATAATATTGGAGAGTTGTGTTGGGAGCAGAAAGTTCCTGAATATTCAGGAAAAATTGAAAATGAGAAAGTTGTCCTATGTATACTTAAAACTGGAAGGTATCAGAAGGCTGTACAGCTGAATAGCAGGCCTGCAAGGATTCACAAAGCCCTAGCCAGGGGTTGGCCCCTTGGCCACATCCTGGGTATCCCCTTCAGGCTTTAAAGGCAAAAGAGAGAAGGAATATATGGAAAGAAGCAAAGTAGGAGTTGAATGGAAAATGTCAGCAAGATGAGTGGAGAAGGGGAAAATAAAAGAGAGAAATGAAGAAAAAAGGTGGGATGTATACATAAAGGAAGGGAGACTGGTGATGGGTGAAAAAGAGTAGAAAAAGAAAGAGAAATAGAAAAGAAAATCGTGAGATAAGATAAAATCCCCCATCAACAACTGATTCAGCTAACTGTCAGTATAAATCCAGGGGTTCAGGTGGCCAATCTCCACCTTGAACCAGGCACTATCCAGCCCTGAAGCTCCATAGCAATGCTATCTTCCTTTAAGGATTTTTTTCCCTTTTCCACAAAGGGCAAGCTCACCTATCGAAGGCCACAGCTGTCATGGAGTAGATACTGGCAAAGACAGCAGCAATGGGGAAGAAGTTGTGGAATTTGCAGTAGAACAGGCCATAGTACCACTCGTTGTGGACAGCATAAGTGAAGTTCACCACTGTATTGAATGCAGCCATGGAGGCCTCTGCGAAGGCCAGGTTCACCAGGAAATAGTTAGTAACTGTCCTCATCCTCTTGTGAGCCAAGATGATCCACATCACCACCACGTTGCCCACCACGGAGGTCACCACAATGACTGTGTAGGCAGCTGCCCAAAGGACAATTTGCCAGGCCGGCTGCACAAACTGGTTGGGCTCCGAGGTGTTGGTGGAGATGTTTGGGAAGAGGTCTGAGTCCACAGGGAGGACGTGATCCATTCTTCTGCTAAGCGATTAAACCTTCCTCTCTGTACACACACACGCAAATCCTTTGCAGCAGGGTCCTGAGCCAGCGCCTGGGGTCAGAGACCTGTTTAACCAGGACAGGAGGGCTGCAGGCTCTTTCTGGGCTGAACTCTTTCTTTGTAAGCAGAAGACTTGGCACTAAGATGAAAGCTTCTAGATGTGCTGTATGCCCTTGGTGGCTTTGAATTCCTCCACTTTCGAGCTTCAGAAAGCACTTGAGTTCTGTAATCTGGAGACAGCGTCTCTCCTGCGTGGAGCTGGAAAAGAGAAAGAAATTCCACGGGTCACGGTTCCAGGAAGCAGAGATCCTCCACCTTTCTGCACCTGCTGCTGCTTGCAACTGTTATTCCTCCTATCTGCAGCGGGAAAGGCAAAGCCTTGTGCTGCGTGAGGACTTCGGGGCGAAGGTGGGCGTGGGGGTATTAGTCACAGCACGACCTGTCAAAGTTCAGAGCCTGTGGCAGGAATTCCGGGGCCCTGCGCCCAGCTGGAGATTTTTTCCTTTGCTTTCACTACCACCGCCACCGCCGCCACTGTCTGCAGCTTTGCAGGCGCCTCTTGGCTCGGGTCCTGCTCAGCTCGGGAGTTAGCAGAACCTCGGCAGCCTGCGCGTGAGGTCTTTATAACCCACTGTGAAGACGTCACTGGGAAGGGGCCGTACCTGGCTACGTGCTCGCCAGCCCCCTTGCGCAGAGCTGCAGCTGCACCATCTGTTGACAACTGTCTCACTGCACCATCACAGCCACCAAGCCTTTTGCTGCTACCTGCTGTGAGAGTCTGCAAGCCGGGTTCCCCACGCACTCCTCGAGGGGGCGCTAGATAGGTCACCTCGGAGTAACTGCGCCAGATGGGGTCCGCAGCTGGAACCCCAGATGAACCAAGGGGAAAGGAAGGATTCGCAAAAGAGCTGTGGCGATGGTCGCTCAACATCCAGGGAGGGCAGGAATGCTGCCATAGCTCTGCAGAGGCCCCTGCTTCTGGCGGTCGGAGTTGGCCAAGTGTGGGGGCGACGTGCCAGCCCTCGCTCCGGGCCTCGCTCCAGCCCGAAACACTCCCAAAATACCTAGTTCCTTTCCCTAGCAGGCCGATTCCCCTGGGAAGCAGTGACAGGTTCTAAGCTTTGGGGACACCTTCCCCAGCCACCCCTCATCCCATGAAAAGCTCCAGTGGCGCTCTCCAGATGAGGTCCCCGCGCAGGCAGTGGGGACTGGGCTGAGCTCCCTGCGAAGCGGTATGTCTCCCAGGCGCGCATCTCTGGGCTCTCTGCCAGCACCCACTGCGGCCTCGCGTTGGCCGTCCCGAGACCAGCAGCCTCTGCCTCCGCGCCTCTCCGGCCTGTGGGCCAGAGCCGGTCCCGGGGTGGCGTCGGGGGCTCTTCTTCCTCTCCCCACCCGGCTGCCAGGTTTGCATAAATACTAGAGGGCATGTCTGTTCGCCTTATCTCCCCACCCCAGACCCGCCCCTGGCGGGCTTCGAGGCCTCTTCTCCTAGTCCAAGACCATTTCAAATGGCCAAGTTGGTACAGGGCGCTGGGAGAAGCTGGGAGGGGCTCGCCAGTAGGTGCCAACCGTTTTGCAGAAACCGAGGTGGACTGAGGTTCTGAGGGCGTTCCAGCCAGACGCCCTGGGAGATGAGGTTCCGTGGGCACTCGAATCTTCCGAGCCTTTCTGGGGGCCATCTACCCCTCTGCCCGATCCCGCACCTTTCACTGCGGGGACTCGGAACTGTGAGATGTGGGCTGAGATGGGCGCGGAAGCTCGGATTTGAGTAAGCCGGCACTCGACTGGGAGCCGAGTTGATGCACTCGTTCTGCCTGGTTGAGCGCTTCTCCTGAGAGGGAGCAAAGTATTTCGCGGGAAGCGCTTTAAGGTTCAGAAACGTATTGTATGGATTTAAGCCGGGCTAAAATCCGATGCTTTCGGGGAATCTGCTAGTTCACTCTGCTTTTGTTGAATCCTGGAATTTCAGCGTTTATATGAATCGCATATTGCACTGCCTGGTCCTCCAAGCACCCTTAAACCCTGAAAAGAAAACTCCAGTGATACCTTGAAAAGAACAGTGCCCACCCTGCCCCATCCCACCCCACCCCACCCCATTCAGAGAGGCAGCAAAGGAGAGCCTTCTTGTGGAAGGGAACACCTTCTCTTCCACTCTGGATCTCTCACTGCTGCTTCCACCACCTCGAAGAGCTGACAGAGAGCGTGAGTATGTATGTGTCTGTCCACCTTTAATTTCTCCTCCCAAGCTGTCTTAAAGCTATCTTTCCCTCTTTCTCCCTGTCCGGTGGAGACGGCCTGACTTTTTCTAAAGGAATTTTACTCAATGCTTGCGGGTGGGGTGGGGAGAAAGAGAATAAATCCTAAGTATATAATAAAAGCTAAATATAAATAAATTTAAAATAAATGCTAAAAAATCAGGATTTATCTATTAATCCTCCATTAGTGGGGCAAGATGATAATTTGAACCAGGT
The DNA here is from genome assembly GCF_964165515.1 of Mesoplodon bidens. Taxonomy (NCBI): domain Eukaryota; kingdom Metazoa; phylum Chordata; class Mammalia; order Artiodactyla; family Ziphiidae; genus Mesoplodon; species Mesoplodon bidens. The sequence continues at coordinate 694,836 of NC_138170.1, read as the reverse complement.
ACTACTGTGCTGTGGATATAGCCTAGAAAACATTTACAGTATAGTGACAGAGAAAGAGACAATTACCTACACAAAATGGGCAGTATTATGACAAGCAAAGGTATTAGGCCTGATAAGAGAAGAGGCAGGCATTAATCTAGACAATGAGGGGAACCAGGGAAGAGTGTAGAAAATCATATCTGTGGATTTGAATGTTAAGCCTGAAGAATGTTAAGGATGAGAAGAGGCTGACGGTGAAAAGGAGAATATCCCATATATACATTTCATATGTCAAATCATGTCACCCTGCTTAAAGTCCCACAAGGTCCAGCTAACTCAGAAGAACACCTACATTTCTTACTCTGGTCTTCAAGAGTCTGAATTCCTGGCCCCGAAGAGTAGGTGAGGCTGCCCTAGGTGGCTCCTTCCTGTTCCTGGGTCCTCATGACTGGTAGCCATGTCCTAAGTACATATGATTTGCTGAAGTTAATTTCTTTCCCACATAAAAAACAAAGCATATTCATGATAGTTGCACATTAATAAAATGCCTCAGCCATACAGTAGCAAAAGTTGTCCTTAATTCACACACACACACACACACACACACACACACACACACACCTTCTAAGCAGGGACTTGCTCTGGCATCACTCCTTCCCCACACAGGGAATAACTTTGCAAAATTTTATCAGTAAGATCCTACATAAGCTTTTTTTCTCCAAGAGTTGACATTTGTTTCCTTAGCTCTCCTTTCTACTGAACTTCCTCCTTGGCACACAACACAGACCCACCAGGCTCAAAGAAAATTCTGTTGACAACTTAGTATAAATTCTTTCTTATTTGTCCAGGCCCTTTAATACCATATAGACAGAAATACAAGCACAATAGCCATACATTTACACATATAGGATTTTCACTATCACCTGAATTTTGTTTTTCTCACTCAAAACATTGTTTGGATGCTTCAGAGACAACAGGTAGATTTAACTCATTCTTTTCAATGGCTAAATATTATTCTTGTGGTATAGATGCATCATAATTTATACACTCTCTTCCCTATTTGTATTAAAATTCACTTTGCTTCCAGTTTTTGATGCTAAAGACAATGCTACTGTAAACATTTTTATGTCTCCACAGTCCGATGCTTTATTTCAATGGGATAGATTCCAAGTGGAATTGCTAGGTAATGGATTGTGTTTATATTCATATGCATATATGTATATGTGTTGTATGTTTCTATTTTATGTTGCCAGATTGCCTTCTAAAAAGGTATAATACTATAACATTTCACTAGTGATTAAATTACTGTTTTCCCCACATCACCTACAGTAATAGATATTAAGGATTTTTTAGTTTTGTCAGTCTAAAATATGTAAAATATGTTAACATTGTTAATGCATAGTGTTTATTTTCCTGACAACTAGAGAATTTGGACAACTTCTTTTAATATTTTTGGTTATGTGGATTTTCCCTTTTATAAATTGTCTATTCATACCCCTTTGTCCCTTTTTCTGTTGGATTGCTTTCTGGTCATTTTTTTCTAGGTGCTCTTTGTATGTTATAGGTATAAACACTTTTCATGTCATGAATATTTCAAATATTTTTTCTAGTGTTATTATTTATCTCTTGAATTCATGTATTTTCCATAAAAATGTAAACAATTTTCAAGTAGTCTGTATTTGCTTTAATAGTTTTCGGGTTTTTTAAGTTCTGGCTTAAAAGAGCCTCCCCAAATCCTGGCTTTTTTCACATTGTTTCCTAGATTTTCTTTTCAGTTTTTTACTGTTTCTTTTTTTTTACATTAAGGTCTTTAATTCACCTCGAGTTTGCTATTTTATATCATGTAAAATACTTTTTTTCATATAGTTTGCTCATTTTCACAGCTCTATCCACTTTCATAGTGAATTAAATCATTATCCTTGTCATAGGATAAATTTTTGAATATATGTGATTTAATATTTATATTCTCCAGTCTTTCCCACTGATATATTTATCTATTTCTGTAGCAACATTATACATATAATTCATGTGAGCTCCTACTTTTCCTAGCCCCCTTGCAATGAGGCAGAGCCAACTAATTCAGCCAACAGGTTGTTAGTGGAAATGATATGTATCACTTCCAGGCTAAAGCATAGAAGTGTGTGTGGGGGGGCAGGGGAGGGAGTAAAAGAAAGAGAGTGAGAGAGAGAGAGAGAGATTTCTCCATATACTGTCTCCTGCCAAGTCCCAAATGATGCAGCTACAAGAGGACAGGTCCCAGTCATCTGGAATTCCGGAGTGACTGCATAACACAGTCCCCTGCCAAATCATTATGGACATGTAGCATAAGCAATAAATGAATTCTTCTTGTGTTAAAGCACTAGGGTTTGGAATTAATTTGTTACTCACTATGATATAGTAGCTTATCCTGACTAACACAGAAATAAAATATTCTGATACTGGTAAGGCAAGTTCACATAAGTGCTCATTTCATGGTTTTCTTATCTATTTTGGGACATCACATTTAAATTTTAGTATTTTTAATTCAACTTTTAAAATTCCAAACAAAATAGACTACTGTACTATTCTAATTGGAACTGCCTGTAATTTATTTAATTTTGACAAAATTGACCTTTTTTTTCTTTTTTCTTTCTTTCTTTTTTTTTTTTTTTTTGTGGTACGCGGGCCTCTCACTGTTGTGGCCTCTCCTGTTGTGGAGCACAGGCTCCGGAAGTGCAGGCTCAGCGGCCATGGCTCATGGGTCCAGCCGCTCTGCGGCATGTGGGATCTTCCCGGACCGGGTCACGAACCCGTGTCCCCTGCATCGGCAGGCAGGTTCTCAACCATTGTGCCACCAGGGAAGCCCAAAATTGACATTTTTGATACTAGATTTTTTTCTTCCAAGAACATGGTATGCCTTTCCATTTCTTCAAGTCTTGTTTTATGCCTTTCAAAAAAGATTTTATAATTTTGGTTAAAATAGATCCAGTCTTTTGATTAAATGTATTTCCATGTGTTTTGTTTCTATTGTAAATGAAACATTTTCATTTTTTACCCTAGATCAGAGAAAGCCTATTGACTTCTGTGTATATGTATTTGTTTATATGTGTCTGTGTGAGTGTGACCTAGCCATTCTACTAAATTTCTTTTTCAAGAAAATTCTAGTGTTTTCCACTTGAGTTTCTGTAGTTTTCAATCACACCTTTAGCATTTTCTTGTCTCATTGAATTTCCTTTGCCTTCCAAGACAAAGTCGAATTCAAAACAGTGATAGCAGGTATTTCCATACAGTTTCTGAAGTTAATTAGGATGGCTTTGGTTTTTTACCATTTAGGATAATATTTGTTGTTAAATTTGCTAAACAGTCTTTTATGTTTAAATAGCTTCCTTCTACTATATTTTGCCTTGAAGTTTTCATTGGAATGTCATATCATTTCTTTTTTTTTAATGCCTTTTTCGGGATTTGTTGATATGAGTGTGCAATTTTTTTCACTAACTTGTTGACACAATGGATTAAATGGAAAGACTTCCCAACACTGACCCAAACACTGACCTACCCTAACCTTCCTGGCACGAATTCTGCTTGGCCAGAAGCTATATCATTCCTTTGATACATTGCTGGAATCAAATTGCTCATGTTTTATTTAACAATTTTGCATCTATTTGCCTAAGCGAGATTCATGTCTACCTTTTTTTCCTCTTCTATCTTGATAAGGTTTGGTATCAATGTTATGTATCAAAAAATGAACTGTGAAGCATCTAATCTTTAACTATGGCCAAAGTATTACTCCTGGTCCCTGAACCAGCAACATTGGCATCACCCGGAATCTACTTGGGAATGTAAGTGCTTGGGCCAATGCAGAACTATCAAACTAGGTAGGCATTTTAATAAGACTGTAGGTCTTATTACACAGTGTTCATTGCAGCACTATTTACAATATCCAGGACATGGAGGCAACATAAGTGTCCATCAATAGATGAATGGATAAAGAAGATGTGGAACATGTATACAATGGAATATTACTCAGCCATAAAAGAAACCAAACTGAGTTATTTGCAGTGAGGTGGATGGACCTAGAGTCTGTCATACAGAGTGAAGTAAGTCAGAAAGATAAAAACAAATACCATATGCTAACACATATATATGGTATCTGAAAAAAAAAAAAAAAGGTTCTGATGAACCTAGGGGAAAGACGGGAATAAAAACGCAGATGTAGAGAATGTACCTGAGGACACGGGGAGGGAGAAGGGTAAAGTGGGATGAAGTGAGAGAGTAGCATTGATATATATACATTACCAAATGTAAGACAGATAGCTAGTGGGAAGCAACTGCATAGCACAGGGAGATCATCTCAGTACTTTGAGACCACCTAGAGGGGTGGGAGAGGGAGGGTGGGAGGGAGACGCAAGAGGGGAAATGGGGATATATGTATACATATAGCTGATTCACTTTGTTATACAGCAGAAACTAACACAACATTGTAAAGCAATTATACTCCAATAAAGATGTATTTTAAAAAAGACTGTAGGTGACTCGTATGCACATTAAAGTTTGGGGAGCTTAAAAGAGGTCTAAGTGTTTTCCAAATTTCTCAGATGATAAGAATATCTTTTTTTAATTTATTTTTTATTAGTTTCTGCTGTATAACAAAGTGAATCAGTCATACATATACATCTGTTCCCACATCCCTTCCCTCATGCATCTCCCTCCCTCCCACCCTCCCCATCCCACCCCTCCAGGCGGTCACAAAGCACCGAGCTGATCTCCCTGTGCTCTGTGGCTGCTTCCCACTATCTACCTACCTTACGTTTGGTAGTGTATATATATATCTTGAATTGCTTGTTAAATAAACATGTTATCATTTTCTCCTAAAAATTCTAAATTGGTAGGACTGGATTGGGGCTCAGTGGTCTGTGCTTTTATCAAGTACTTTGAGTCAGTCTTCTCTTTAAGCAAGTTTTGGAAATAAAGGGGTCTGTTATTTAAAATGAAGCATGAAACTAGATGAGTCCTTTCTTCATCTCAAGAATATTTTCTTTTAGTATTTTTTGAAATTATTACCTCTTTTCCATTAGTCCTTTTTTCTCCTTTTGGGACTCTTATTTTTGTCATGCTATGTCTCTTGTATTCATTCTGTGAATGTTTTAAAAACTATGCTTCACCCCTTGGTGGTAACTAGTATCTAAAAAATGAAATAACAGAATAGAAATGTCAGAGTGCATAACACATAGAGTAAGGGTAAGTATTGTTTTGTGAAATTTTTATTTCCATTACAGCCTTGTGTGAATTGCAGTAAAAAAAAATTTTTTTGAACGTGATTCTGAAAGTTTCTTTAAAATTTCCTCATGGTTTCCATCTTTTTTGTATTTCTGATTTGTGTTCAAATATATTTCTTGCACTTGATTTTTCTAAACCTTTCCCTTGGGTCTTTTAATACAGATGTAGAGTATTTTAGCCAAAATGTTTTTGTTTAGTTTCTTGAATCTCCTTAAGGATACTTACTGTTATTGTAATGTTTTATTCAGGTGTTCATGTAACTCTTTCAGCAGCTGTCTTACCTGAACATGTTTTCTGATTGTATGTTTATAATAATATGTATATTATATGTCTTGGTGTGGGTCTGTTTGGGTTCATCTTTTGGGGACCCTTTATGCTTCCTGTACCTGGATATCTGTTTCCTTCTTTAGGTTTGGGAAGTTTTCAGCCATAATTTCTTCAAATACATTTTTTTTCAAAGACATTTTTGATGCCCTTCTCTCTCTCCTTTCCTCCTGGAACTCCATGATGAATTGGTTGTCATTTTATATTATCCCATAGATCTCATATATTGCTTTCTTTTTTTTTTTTTTTTTTTTTTTTTTTGCCCTTCTCTCTGATGTTCTGATTGGGTGATTTGCATTATTCTATCTTCCAGGTAACTTATTTGTTTTCTTGTTTCATTTAGTCTTCTATTCACTGCTTCTAGGTTGGTTTTTATCTTGGTAATTTCGTTTTCTAATTTTGATTGGCTCTTTATATTTTCTAGTTCCTTGCTATAGTGATCCACATTTCTATCAATAGTCTTCCTTAGTACCCTCAGCATTTTTATTACCTCCTTTTTGAATTCAGGTTCTGGTGGCCTGGTCTACCAGAGGTTTGTTTCATTGTTTATTCTTTCAGGGGAATTTCTGTTGTTTTTTAATTGAAAAAGGCAGTTCCTATGCTTTTTCATTTTACTCTATGAATTTAGGAGAAACAGTTATCTACTGTGGTATTGAAGGGTTGTTTTTATTTGGGAACAGCCATGTGTAGACTATGAGGGTCCAGTATTTTTGGTTCAAGGTTTGTTTTTTGTTATTGATGTTTGCCACATCTTTCCTCAGATTGTGCTGACCCTTGTCCCCTTGATAGGGGGTATGTTTGGTATTGTGGTGACCAGAGCCTGCAGTGGATGTTGGGTGGGGCCACCTCTTTGCTCTGTGGTTGTCAATGCCCTGTCAGAGACAGAGTCTGCTCCCCAGTTATTGAAGTAGAAGCCCCCACATCCAATTATAAGCTTCAGTGTGAGGTAGGTGGGACTGGATTGCTCCCTCTGGGAAAGGAGCCATTACAGGTTCTTCGCCAGGAGCTGTCTTCTGGGACGTGTAGCTCTGTGATGCTGCCTGCCACCTGCTGTGCACACCCAAAAAGATCACGGTTGCTGATGCTGCCCTCAGGTGTCACCTCTGCTGTGTGAGTGCCCGTAATTGGCTTAGATGTACCTCAGGTATGTGTGCAGATTCACAAAGCCACCAGTGGAAAAATCCCCCAAAGCCACAACTCCATGGCCACAGTGGGAGTGCTGGTAATTGGCTCCGATTTTAGCCCTGCCTCCCCATGTGTGCACCCACAAAGTTTTCGAAACCTGTGATGGCTGGAGCTGTCCCCTGCTGTGAGCACACAATGAGGCTACAATGGTAACCCACGCCCTTCCCTTCCTATGTTGACAATGGGGCTCCTATGGTGAACCTGCATTCCATCCTGCTCCAGTTTTGGTCCAGGCTACACTCCAGGCCCTTCAGGCTGTCTCTTCACAGCAAAGCTGAGTTTTCTCCCCAGGTCAGTCCACTGAAGCTTGAGTTTCAGCAGCCAGTCACTGAACACACCAGTAGGTACATGTTTCGAGCTGGGAAGTGTGATGATGTGGCAAGGACCATCTGTGCTGGCCTCTCTCTACCCTGTTTGGCCTCAGGCCAGCTTCCACACTCTCCTCTCAAGCCCCTGAATCTCCCTATCTGTCTTGATGAACCTCCCAGCCAGTGAAGGAGGCTCCAGAGTGAAAGAACCTTCCCTTTTTCACAGCTCCCTCCCAGAAACTCAGGTCCCATCCCGATTCCTCTTCTCCTTTTTACCCAGTTACATGGGAATCTTTCCTGCAGCTCTAGTTGGATGAGACCTTCTGCAAGCTTTCAATAGGTATGCTGTGAGAATTTTTCCACATGTAGATGTATTTTTGATGTATTTGTAGGAGGGGTTGAGCTCTATGTCCCTCTACTCTGCCAGCTTCATCTCCTCTTTCCCAAACTTTCACTCTTGACATTGGAGACAGGTCCCCATATTCATTTTCCTCAAAAACTTCATAAATTTCTTGCCTGTTCATTTCTTTTCATACAGTTAGGAGAATTTTGCCAATGTATTTTTGTTGATGAACAGTGTATCTGATCAAGTACACCTTTTCTCAGGTCCTCTCTGCCAGAAGACAGGCGTCTTCTAAGGGATACTTAAATTTTTTTTACATAATAATCACTCTAGACAGGCATACCTTCAAACCACTGTTGAAAAATTCTTGTGTATTTTCACACCTGAACATCTTCATTCTTTCCTATCTGGGTCATTTCCTCATAACATTGGCCCTCCAAGGCATATCATGTTTTTCCCAAATTTTTGCACTGCTCATATTAATTTTTGCACATGAAACACTTATAATTACTAACTCCCTTACTCTCCTACTTTTATTCCATCAAATCATCCCTTTCTTTAAAGCCCAATTCAAGTTGCAGATGCTCCACAATTATCCCAGTTAATGGCAGCCATCTTTCACTCTGCATTTATTGTATACTGCTTTACAGTGTTAGGAACCTTCTTGTGGTTTTATGTTTGCCATAAAAAACATGGCCCTATCTGAATGTGTACTAAGTGTTCTCAGTTGTTAGGCAAGTACAAGCCTGTTCTATCAGGTGGGGAGGTAGAAGTGGGATCGACAAGCCAACTTGTGTACTAAGCATAACCAGCCAGCTAACTCTCCAAATTATCAACTCTAAAGGATATTGTCAACCTCAGTCTGATTCCAGTCAGCATCCATCTTCAGTAGAGCTTGGCTCAAGGATGGAAGTACTTAGCCTCCTAAGCATTAAGAAAATAAATATTAAATGCTTAGTCTACTTGTGGGAGGATAAAAAAGTAAAGGTAAGAAGTTTATGATTATAGTCAACAACTCCTAGATAAAGGAAGTCTTTCTGAGTCAATGGAGAGATTTATAGGAGGGTCTAGAGTAAGGATTCTGAATTCACGGTGATTTTGCCCCACCAAGACATTTGGCAATATCTGGAGGAAACACTTTTGATTGTCATACCTGGGAGGGAAATAGTTGGTTCTAATGGCATCTAGTGATTAGAGGCCAGGATGCTGCTAGAGCATCCTTCAATCCACAGAACAGCCACCCACAACAAAGAATCATTCTACCCTAAATGTTGATAATGCCAAAGTGAAGAAATCTTGCTTTAGTGCTAGGGCAAAGAGACTAAGGGTAGCAGGTACCTTGAGACTGAGCTGGTGTTCAGGGCTGGGCTCCATTAATAAGAAGAACAGGAACAAACAAATAAAATAAAACAAAAACCTAGGAACTAAGGCAGAAGGCCAGTTAAATGAAGAGTCCCCAAGCAGCGGTAGAAGAGGAAGTTGTGTCCCAATGTTAATGTAGTCTCATGCATGTGTCACTCACAGCAGCCTGGTGATGGCAAATGATTCCCAGAGTTCTCTCAGGGAAAGGAGTGCCTGATATACCTATAATGGACTTGGAATGAAGCTACAGGTTGTGGTTAATATTGGTACAGTGAGGCGAGGTCTATAGGACTGAAAATGGCCTTTCAGTATTTCCTACATAATTTAAGGACAGGGACTTCTTATACTTATTTATATCCCCCTAAAATGCTTAACCCCCTTTTCTACAGTCAATTAGCGTTTATTAATTTATTAATAGATTGATGATTTCCTTAATTGATTATGCCATTCATATCCAACTATGCTCAGCACTACCATGACAACTTGGACATATTCTGATGTACTGAGGAATTAAATCTTCCACTGAAGACTCTAGCAATCATATAACCACAAGACTTGGGTTCAGCACTGCATTTGAATAGAAATAAAACAAGCACATTCCAAACCTCTGGGTAGCATACTCTGCTTACTTATGGTTAGGCCTCCATGGGAAATAAGAGTGATAAGCTGTAACTTCAGTGATAAATTACAGAACAGCTTCAATTACCTCACCCCATCTAAACAAAGCATCCTGCCACCCTCTGGAGAAATTAATCCACCTTAATTTAATTAGTAGATAATTTTAAGTGAGCTACTTTACATATCTTCCTGCCACTTCTTCCATTCCTAGGCTATCTTTTCCCTTCAATCTGCCTGGCTCAACAGCACACTTTGATCCTAGTTCTGAGTGTTAAATATATAAGCTAAATATTGTGGAAGCTAAGGAATGAAGTAGAAATCAGTGGACATGGGTCATGTCCTTACCCTCCCAAAGATGGCTAACATTGTCTCTTTCCCACAGAGCCTTGTTTTAAGTTTGTTTTCAATATTGTTGATGCTGAAACGAATAGCTTTATTGCTTCGATGAGGATTTTTATAGCAAAAGTTCAAGAGTGGGGTTGCTGATCAGATTAGGATGTGTGCAGGGCCTGCACTCCTTTAATCTGGTTTCAGGTAATCTCTTGATGAGTTTCCTTTAATCTGGCCTAAGGTGATCTTCTCTGGAAGGAAGAATGCTGATGTCTTTCATTTATTGGGAGTTTTAGTTCTGTAAAGAGCTCAAAGATATTGTTATGTGTATCCCTTGAAGCAGAACTAGAACTGCCCCAAGGTTGTACTATTGTTTCTTGATTGCCCCTCCCTTGTCTCTGCATCCCTTCCCTTCCCTGATTAGCAGCTGTTTGAATCTGCCCTTTGGAACTCAGGGAAGGTCATGGAGGCTGGAGTCTATTCCCTTCAAAAAAGAAAGAGGAAACGTGCATAGACCTCCATGCCCAGGAGCCCCACAGAGTTTCACTGTCATGTTCATTTGTGGAAGAAGTTGTTACCTCATCCGAGAGTAGTTCCATCATAATGGAAGACCCTAAAAGCCAGAAATTCTTTACTATTCATATAAAACTTCTCCTTAGTGATGATAGGATTTTAGGCACCACAGAGGCAACGTGGACAGGGAAAGTGTCTGAATGCCTAAAAATCACACCACATCTACAAATAAATAATGATGACATCGATTGGCCATTAACTTGCTGTGGGACCTTAACCATGAAACTCCCTTTATTTTTTCCTTCTTGATGATTCTTGTTTCCATTTACCAAACCACAGACTTCAACAGCCTTACTGTCTTGAGGTGCCAGAGGACAAAGGTCAGAGTGGCAGAGCATCCAGAAAGTTAGGAGGTTTAGTTGTTTCCTTTGGCTGCTGTAAAAAATTACCACAAACTGCGTGGCTTGAAACAAGAGAAAGTTATTCTCTTATAGTTCTGAAAATCAGTAGTATGAAATCAAAGTGTTTACAGGACCATGCTCCTTCTGGTGGCTCTAGGGAAACTCAATCCCTTACCACTTCTAGCTTCTTGGTTCCAGGTATTCCTTCATTTGTAGGCACATCACTCGAATCTCTGACTCTTCCTCTTCTGCCCGTCTTCTCCTCTGTTTGTCTGTCTCAAAACTCCCTACGCTTCTTCCTTATAATGATATATGTGATTGCATTCAGGGCCCACCAAAATGATCAAGGATAAATTTCTCCTCTCAAGATTCTTAACTTAATCACATCTTTTGCCATATAAGGTAAAGTTCACAGGTTCCTGAGATTGCAATGTGGATATATCCACAACTCAACTTATTACATGGGAGAAATTCTAGAAGGAACGATGTTTCAGAGCGATTGAACCCCAAAATATTCATTTAAAATATGCCCAAAGCTTTGATTAGCTGCCAAACTACACAAATAAGGGAGAGACCCAAGGGAGCCTGATCACAAAGCAGCAGCCAGAGGCTGAAAGAACTAAATGAAGACTTTAGCAGCTGCCAGTTGAAACAAAGACAGTTTGTAGTTTGAGTCTAGCCAAGTTAACTCTTGCTAGAAAAAAAAAATCACTTTCCAGAGGAGCATGACAGAATCTAAAGCCTCTACTGGAGTTAGCTGCAGGTCAGAATCCTATGTGTGATATTTCAGGCCTGACCATAGACAGTTACAAAATTTACCTAGCAAGCCTCATAGGGAGAAAAGCTGCTCTCTTCACATCTGATTTGGTGCACAGCTAGTGCCCTGTGTCCTCTGAAGGTAGTTGTAGCAAGGGACTCAGTCACTTCCTATCCCTGGGCTGACTATGCTCTTATGAATATCTTCAATTCTATCCCAGGCACTTCCATTCAGAGACCTCATTATGTGGGGAAGGAGGAGGGTGGGGAGGATGTTCAGCTAAGACATGTTCAGACTCCTCTGCCAAGATTTCCTTATCAAAGTCCCAAGAGGATACTTTTCCCTACTCTGACTCAGTCTTTTCCAGTCCTAGTTCTTCCCCTCTCTCTCACCCTGGCATCCAGTTCCAGAAAATAGCAGGAACTTTTGGTTCCCCAGCTGCAGTGATCCAACTGACCCTTGTCACTGGAAACATTGGGAGAGCCAACAATACTCTTTTTTTTTTTGACCTCTTGCTTATACTATCACAAAAAGTGAACTAAGGATTTAGTTTGGCTAGATTGACCACCTTGACACTTTGCAGCTCTCAACATGTACAGTATCTCCAGTTAAAACTCCAAAACTCATAATCTCCAGTTTTCAATAAAGTCATGAGACATGTGAAGAAACATGAAAATCATGGCCATACTGAAGGAGAAGGAGGAAGTGAAAATAAAAACCAATCCCAAGTTTACCTACATGCTGTAATTAGCAAAAAAGAACTTTAAAGCAGCTCTTACAAATATGTTTAAGAACTTAAAGAAAAATATATGAGCAATAAATAATCAAGTGGAAAATCTCAGCAATAAATAATCAAGTGGAAAATAGCATAATAGATGCTATGTTAAAGAAACAAATGTAAATGCTAGAGCTGAAAAATAAAATTATTGAAATGAAAATTCATTGGATTGACTTAACTATAGATTGGAAATAGCAGAAGTCAGTTGATTTGAAAATGGAGCAAAAGGAATTATCTAATCTGAAGGTTATAGAGAAAAAGATTGACTTAAAATCATCAGAGCCCCTCAAACACCTGTGGAACCATTTATTTAGCAGCTTAATACATACACAGTTGGAGTACTGGAAGGAGAAAAGAGAAAGAAGGGAGAAAAAATTCTTAAAGAACTAATGAATACAATTTATGAAAGCCATCAACTTAGAGATTCAAAATGCTACACAAACATCAAGCAGATAGTTACATCAAGACACATAGTCAAACTGGTAAAATCTAAAGATAAGGAAAAAAATTAAAGTAGCCAGAGAAAAATAATGTATTTCATACAGTAGAACAATGATGTAAATCATGTTTGGCTTCTTATCGAAACAATGGAGGATAGAAGATAGTAGCTTACTTCACTGCTGAGTCTATGACTCATGTCTCAGTCATATTATAAGCTATGGCTAGAAATCTGTTTTAATCACCCTTGCAAACTATAATTACAAAGAATAGGATCATGTTTCTTATTTATTATAAAAATTTAGGGTCAAATAAGCTGTCTCCTAAGGGTAGACAATAAATTATTAGGCTTGAAAAAGGTCATAATAATTCCAGTCAATTTCCAGGTAAATAAGTCTAAAGAGAGATGCAATTTAGGGGAACAAATAAGGGAATAAGTTAGATATGGGGTGCAGCAGGAGAAGAAAAATGAGACAAATAATGACAATGTATAATCCAAATGTTTCTAGGTCATCTAGCCTTCTGAGGTCATCCTTCCTTTCATTTTCAAGTACAGTAGATTAAGCCCCTGCCCCATTCTAAGATTGTTTATTATTTCATGGTCATCTATTGTTCCGAATTCCTGCTCACACTTAATTATTGATATTTATTCATTATCTCACCTCCAATAGCTGCTGTTCTCTTTCTTTCTCATAATTTCAAGGGTGGATGCAATTACTTCCTATTTATTCTCCAAAGTACCTCTAGCTCAGAGCTAGTGGAGCTGGCCCCACCCACCAAGGGCCCCTGGCCTGGTCACATGCACCAGTGGGACTGCTCTAACCTCAGGACACCCAGGGCCCCAGAGCCAAACAACAGAGCCACCCACCAGCTCCAGGACTCCTCGTTCTCATGGCCAGAGATCACAGGACCCAGCTGTGTCCACCATTTGACCAGCATTAGCCCCAGGACCTGGCCTCACCCACCAGGGGACAGATACCAGCTCTGGGACCCCTCAGGCCTCAGCTCCAGCCACCACTGGGCCAAAACCAGCTTCAGGAACCCCAGGCCTATAGCCAGAGATGCGGGAACTTGACTCCACCATCCAGTGGTCCAGAACTAACCCCTTAGATTCTGGCCCCATTCACCAGTGGGCCAACCCATCTCAGGGACCCCTAACTCCACAGCCAGAGACCCAAGGACCCAGCTTTTCCCACTAGTGGTCTGGCACCATCCCCAAGACTCTCTGGGCCTTGGCCCCACCCATCAATGTGCAGACACCAGCACTGGGACATTTTGGGTCTCATAGTCTACCACCTCAGAATCTGATCCTACCCACAAGTGTGCTTACACTAGATCTGGAACACCATGGACCCTGCAGCAAGCCATGTCAGGCCCCAACAACTATCAGGCCAACAGCAGTCTTGGGACGCCTCTGGTCCATGTTCATACTCATCAGCAGGCTGACACTAACTCCAAGACAACTAACGCCAGAGCCAGTCACACTGAGACCTTGGCTCCTCTCACCACTGGGCCAGAATTAATCCCAGGACCCCTCAGACTCTGTAGCCAGCTACCTCATGACCTGGCCCTACCCACAAGTGGCCCAACACCAGGACCTAGACCCCCTTGGCTGTGCAGCCAGCCATGACAAGACCCATCCCTACCCACCAGCAGTTGGCAGCCTCTGCACAGGGTGAATGATACAGAGGAACAAATCAGCAAACTGGAAGACAGAATAGTGAAAATCACTCAAGCTGAACAGAAAAAAAGAAGAATTTTTAAAAATGAGGACAGTTTAAGAGACCTCTGTGACAACATCAAACATCCTAAATTTCTCATTATAAGTGTCACAGAAAGACAAAAGAGAGAGAGGCAAAGAACATAGTTGAAGACATAAGAAGTAACAATTTCCTTAACCTGGCAAAGGAAACAGACTTCCGGGTCCAGGAATCACAAAGAGTTCCAAACAGGCTCAACCCAAAAAAGACCACACCAAGATACATTGTAATTATAATGCCAAAAAGTTAAAGATAAAGAGAGAATATTAAAAGCAGCAAAGGAAAAGCAGCTAGTTACATACAAGGAAAGGAACACCCATAAGACTATGAGTTGATTTTCAGCAAAAAGTCTGCAGGACAGAAGAGAGTGGAATGATATATTTAAAGTGATGAAAGGGAGAAACCTACAACCAAGAATTCACACTTGAAGAAGGGAGCAAAAGTTTTCCAGACAAGCAAACGCTAAAAGAGTCCAGCACCATGACACCAGCTTCACACAAGAAATGTTAAAGGGACTTCTCTAAGCAGAAAAGAAAGGCCACAACTAGAAAAATAAAATTTACAGGAGGAAATGTCTCATTTGTAAGGCAAATATAGAGTAAAGGTAGTAGATCAACCACTTACAAAGCTAGTAGAAAGGTTAAATGACAAAAGTAGTAAAATCATATAGATCCACAATAAATATTTAAGGGATAATAAGATGTAAATATGATGTCAAAAACAGTAAACATGGGAGGAGGAGTAATTATGCAGGGTTGTTTAAATGCTTTCAAACTTGAGATCAGCAACTTAAAATAATTATATGTAAATATATAGATTGTTAAAAATAAACCTAATGGTAACTACAAACCAAAAATCTGTACTAGATACACACACAAAGAAGACAAAGGAATCAAAACATAAAACAAAAAATAGTCACCAAAAAACAAAGGAAGACGGTAAATCCCTGGCAGTCCAGTGGTTAAGACTCAGTGCTTTCACTGCCAGGGCCCGGGTTCAATCCCTGTTGAGGAACTAAGATCCCACAAGCTGTACAGTGCAGCCTGAATAAATAAATAAATACACACGTACATACATACATACATAAAAGTTTAAAAAAACATTAACAAAGGAAGAGAGCAAAAGGAGACAAAGAAAGAAGCCAAAACAACAAAAACAACTACTACAAAAATAATCAGATGTTTTCCAGTTGAACATAATGGTAAAATGAACCTATCAATGATTACTTTAAATGTAACTGGACTAACTGATCCAATCAAAAGACATAGAGTGGATGAATGGATAAAAAACAATACCCAAATATATGCTACCTACAAGACTCACCTCAGGTCAGATCTAAAGATACACACACAGACTGAAAGTGAGGAGTTGGAGAAAAGGTATTCCATGAAAATGGAAATGAAAAGAAAGTCACAGTAGAAATACTTATATCAGATAAACAGACTTTAAAACCAAAACAGTAACAAGAGGCAAGGACATTACATAATAATAAAAAAATCAATCCAAGAAGAAGATATAACAATTGTAAATATATATGCACCCAACATAAGAGCACCTAAATACATAAAGCTAATGTTAACAACATAAAGACAGAAGTTGACAGCAACACAATAATAACAGACAACTTTAACAACCCATGTACATCAATGTGCAGATCATCTAGATGTAAAATCAATAAGGAAACAGTGGACTTAAATGATACATTAGAACAGATAAACTTAATAAATATATATATATATAACTATGTAAATATATATATATATGTATATATATATATATATATATATATATATATATAAACATTCCATCCAAAAACAATAGAATACACATTCTTTTCAAGTGCACATGGAATATGCTCCAGGATAGATCACATGCCAGATCACAAAACAAGTCTCAGTAAATTTAAGAAGACTGAAATCCTATGAAGCATTTTTTCCATCTTGGTTCCAAGTATGATTCCATAGGTCATCAATGTTATGAAACCGGAAATAAACTACAAGAAAAAACTGGAAGAAACCCTGCCACAAACATGTGAAAGCTAAACAATATGCTACCAAACAATCAATAGGTCACTGAAGAAACCAAAGAGGAAAATAAAAAATACCTGGAGAAAAATGACCTTAGCTGGACTCATCAAGAAAAAAAAAAAAAAAAAAAAAGAGAGCCCAAATAAATAAAATCAGAAATGAAAAAGAAGTTACACCTGATACCAAATAAATACAAATTATCATAAGAGATTATTATCAACAATAATACACCAAAAAAAGGGACAACCTAGAAGATATGGACAAATTCCTATAAATGTACTATCTCCCAAGATTGAATCAGGAAGAAAGACAAAATATGAACAGACCAATTACCAGTAATGAAATTGAATCAGTAGTAAAGAAACTCCCAACAAACAAAAGTCCAAGACCAGATGCCTTTATAAGGGAATTCTACATTTATTTTTCTCACGTTATACCAAAAACTTGAAGAGGAAGGAATGCTTTCCAACTCATTCTATGAGGCCAGCATCACCCTGATACCAAAGCCAGAACAAAGATACCACAAAAAAAGGAAAATTATGGGCTAAAATCACTGATAAACATAGATGCAAAAATCCTCAACAAAATATTAGCAAGCAGAATTCAACAGTACATTAAAAGTATTATACACCTTGATCAAGTAGGATCTATCTCTGGGATAAAAAGATGCTTCAGTTTTCTGCAAATCAATAGGATACACCATATTAACAAATTGAAGAATAAAAAATCATATGATCATTTCAATAGATGCAGAAAAAGATTTTGACAAAATTTAACATCCATTTATGATAAGAACTCTCAACAAAGGAGGTATAAGGTACATACCTGAACACAATAAAGGTAATAAAGGTTTATATGACAAACCGATAGCCAACATTGTACTCAATGATTAAAAGTTGAAAGTCTTTCCTCTAAGATCAAGGACAAGACAAGGATACCCACTCTTGCCACTTTTGTTCAACATACTATTGGAAGTCCTAGCCACAGGAATCATACAAGAAAAAGAAAAAAATAATTCAGACTGAAAAGGAAGAAGTAAATTTGTCACTGTTTGCAGATGACATGATACTATACATAGAAAATCATAAAGGTGCCACCACAAACTATTCAAACAATAAATGAATTCATTAAAGAGGCAGGATACAAAATGAATGTACAGAAATATGTTGTGTTTCTACACGCTAATATAGAACTATCAGAAAAAGAAATTAAGAAAACAATTCCATTTACAACTGCATAAAAAAAGAATATACGTAGGAATAAATCTTACCAAAGAGGTAAAAGGAAAAAAAATAAGACATTTATGAAAGAAGTTGAAGAAGACACAAACAAATGGAAAGATATAATGTGCTCATGGATTGGAAGAAATAATATTGTTAAAATAAACATGCTACGCAAGGCAATCTACAGATTCAGTGCAATCCATATCAAAATACAAAGTAATTTTTCACAGAACAAAAACAAAATATTTTAAAATTTGTGTAGAAACACAAAAGACCCAAGTAGCCAAAGCAATCTTGAGAAAGAAGAACAAAGTTGCTCCCTAATTTCAAAATATACTACAAAGCTATACTAACCACAACAGTGTCATAATGCTGGCACAAAAACAGACACATAGATCAATGGAACAGAATAGAGCAGCCAGAAATAAACTCCCACTTATATGGTCAGTTAATCTACATTGGGGGAAAATCTCCCTCTTCAATAAATAATGTTGGGAAAACTATAATCAAACTTTCTCACAACATGTACAAAAATAAACTCAAAGACCTGAAACCATAAAACTCCAAGAAGAATACATAGGCAATACATTCTTTGTCATCAGTCTTAGGCATATTTTTTTGGCTATGTCTCCTCAGGTAAGGGAAATAAAGGCAAAAATAAGTAAAAGGGAGCACACTAAACTAAAAAGTTTTGCACAGTGAAGGAGACCATCAACAAAACAAAAATTCAGCCTACTGAATGGGAGAAGGTATTAACAATCAATATATACGATAAGTGGTTAATATCCAAAATATGCAAAGAACTCATATCATACAACTCAACAGCAAAAAACAAAAGAACAAAACAAAAAACAACCCAATCTGATTAATAAATGGGCAGAGGACCTGAAATGACATTTTTCCAAAGACATGCAGATGACCAACAGGCACATAAAAAAGATGATTGATGTCACTAATCATCAGGGAAATGCAAACCAAAACCACAGTGAGATACTATCTCACATCTGTCAGATGGCAGTTATCAGTAAGACAACAAATAACAAGTGTTGGCAAGGATGTAGAGAAAAGGGCATCCTGGTACACTGCTGGTGGGTTTGCAAATTGGTGCTGCCACTATGGAAAACAATATGGAGTTTCCTCAAAAAATTAAAAATAGACCTGTCATATGATCCAGGAATTTCATTTCTGGGTATTTATTTAAGAAAATAAAAACACTAATTCAAAAAGATATATACATCCCTATGTTCATTGCAACATTATTTACAATAGTCAAGATATGGAAGCAACCTAAGTGTCCAATGATAGAGGAATGGAAAAAGTAGATGAACTGGATTAACAGTTACAAATCTCCAGTTATAAAATAAGTGATAAGGATGTAATATATAGCATAAGGAATATCATTAGCAATATTGTAATAACTTTGTATGGAGACAGATGGTTATTACACCTATCATGATATCATTTTATAATGTGTGAAAATACCAAATCACTATATAGTACAACTGAAATGAATAATATTGCATGTCAACTATATTTCAATAAAAAATGAAATGAAAAATAAGTCAATAGCAAAGAACTTTAAAATATTCATATTATTTGTCTCAGTACATTCACTTTTGAAAAATTGTATTGAATTCATTGGATCTATAGTTGCAGATATATTTACATGTTTATTGCCTCATTTTCTATAAAAATTTGTAATCTATCAAAGTGCCCAATATTAGGGGAAAATTTAAGTAAATTATGTTCTATTCATAAAGTTAAATTTGCTGCTAATGAGTGGTGCTATCATCTTAGAAATTTAAAAACCTGATAGCTAAGAATTCATCCAGTAACGTGTTTGGAAGACAAAACTGGGACTATTTCCTGGAAAGCAGAAGAAAAGACAAAGATGAGAAAGGCAGAAAATCAGGGAACCCATTGGGAGGGCCAACATCCTACTAATAGGAGAATTAATTAAATTAGTGGGAACGAAAATGATCAAAGAAAAGAAATGCAAGGACATTTTCCAGAACTAAAAATATTCATTTCCAGATTTCTCAGCCCAATGAGTGCCCAGCACAATGAATGGAGGGTGGGGGTGGAAGGGGGGAACCACAACACACAAACATGATTATGAAATCCCAGAACACTGGAGATAAATAGAAGAGTCTAAATTCTTCCAGAAAGGAGAATCAGGTCTCAGACAAAAGACTGGAATGAGAGTGGCAGTAGACTTTCTCAACAGGATCACTATAGGCCAGAAAACAAAAATACCTTTAAAAATCAGATTTTTGACCTAGAGGTCTATATTTAACCAAACCGTCAATTAAGTAGAAAAATCGAATAAAGGCATATTTTGACAAGCAAAATCTCAAAAACTATGCCTGAATTTAGCCTGGCTCAAATATTCTCAAGAAGCCACAGATGGATGATTTCTACCAAAGCAAGGAGTTACACCAAAAAGAGAAGAGCATAGGACTCAGTAAGCCAGGGTCTCAGATAGAAGGAAGGCCAGGAAAATCCAAGGATGTTGGCAAGAAGAGCTCTGGGGACAGCTGTGCACCAAGCAGACAGAGAACCTCTGAGTGGATACCTCCTCCAGCTTACCATAAGCCCTACCGCTCTTATAAATCCCTCAACCCTGAAAGACTACCTGATATATCTGAATGTGTAGGAAGGTGGTTTGAGGTGTTTTATAGAACCATTAAATGGTGTGAAAAGACTAAGAGATTAAAACAAAAGCCAAAATTTTAGTGGGGCAATATTAATACCATAGTACAAAATAAGTTGAGCAATAATTATAACTAAATTTTATTGAATACTCCTGATATGAGACTAATGTTCTAAGCCTTGTTACATGTAAACTCAGTTAATCTTTAAAATCACCCTAACAAGTTGATATTCTTGATCTCTCTATTATACAGTGAGGGAATAATAGAGCAGTGATGTACCTAAGGTACCAGAGTGGAATTCAAACTCAGATTGTCAGGTTCTAAGCCACTTCTCTAAGAAAGATGTAATCACAGTACTCAGTTTGGAGCAGCAGTGAACAATGTTTGCATAGTCAAAATGATAAAACTGAGGAATACAGACTGACTCCCAAACTTTCATATAGTCATATTAAGAGGATGGAACAGTAGGAATAAAAAAGAATGTGGTAACAAATAAACAAATGACACAAAACACTTCACCTGTAATACAATAAAGTCAATAAATAATATTCAAACAGACACATGTATATATCTGTGTATATGAGTGTGTGTGTACATTTAGATGTTTATTGACTTTATTGCAGGTGATGTATGTTTGTGTATTTGAAATATAGAGATAAATGCCAGAAGAAAAGAAAAAGATAGTAATCGTAGCTTCTAGTAGCCATTTAGTAGCATTTGATTTCTAATTTAAAACTATGTGCATGTATTATATCCACATATATAACTATAGTATATTGCTCTCTAGGTATATTTGATGCTGACATAGATTTTTGAGGTATTAGTCACTAGAGGGTGAAAGCCTGGCAGAGTAGGCAGCTCCAGGACCTTGCTCCCACTCCACAGCTAGCCGAGCATCAGCATCATCTCCACTGGTTCTGTACCTATGTTCTCTCAGTTGTGAAATATTTTTTTAATGGCATCTTTGCTAATGAAGTAACATTAAGTGAAAGAAGGAAGATACGAGTTATATGATACAAATTATAAGATTCAAATTATAAAGTTGAATTGCTAATTATTAGAGAAATGCAAATCAAAACTATGATGTATCACCTCACACCAGTCAGAATGGGCATCATCAAAAAGTTTACAAATAGGAACTTTCCTGGTGGTCTAGTGGTTAAGAATCCGCCTTCCAATGCAGGGGACGTGGGTTCGATCCCTGGTCAGGGAACTAAGATCCCACATGCTGCAGGGCAACTAAGCCCACGCACACTAGAGCCTGCGTGCTCTGGAGCCCACCCGCCACAACTAGAGAGAAACCCACACACTGCAATGAAGATCCCACCTGCCACACTAAGATCTGATGCAGCCAAAAAAAAAGAAGGTCTACAAGTAATAAATGCTGGAGAGGGTGTGGAGAAAAGGGAACCCTCCTACACTGTTGGTAGGAATGGTGCAGCCACTATGCAGAACAGTATGGAGATTCCTTAAAAAGCTAAAAATAGAGTTACCATATGATCCAGCAATCCCACTCCTGGGCATATATCTGAAAACAACTCTCTAATTTGAAAAGATACATGCATCCCAAAGTTCATAGCAGCACTATTTACAATAGACAAGACATGGGAGCAACCTAAGTGTCCATCAACAGGTGAATGGATAAAGAAGATGTGGCACATATATACAATGGAATATTATTCAGCCATAAAAAGAATGAAATAATGCCATTTGCAGCAACATGGGTGCACCTAGACATTATCATACTAAGTGAAGTAAGTCAGACAAAGACATATATCATATGATATCACATATATGTGGAATCTAAAAAATGATACAAATGAACTGGTTTACAAAACAGAAACAGACTCATGGACATAGAAAACAAACTTATGGTTACCAAAGGGGAAAGGGGGGAGGGATAAATTAGGAGCTTGTGATTAACAGATACACACTACTATATATAAAATAGATATACAACAAGGAGTTATTGTATAGCATATGGCAGTGGTCCCCAACCTCTGGGCTGCTGACCGGTGAGGGCTTCAGAGCAGGAGGTGAACGGTGGGTAAATGAGTGAAGCTTCATCTGCTGTTTCCCATCACTTGTCATCGCTCGCCATGACTTGCATTACTGCCTGAACCATTGCTCACATGAGCCATCCCCTCTCCCCCTACCTCCCCCCTACCACTGTCCATGGAAAAATTGTCTTCCATGAAGCAGGTCTCTGCTGCCAAAAAGGTTGGGGACCACTGGCACAGGGAACTATATTCAATAGTTTGTAATAACTTTTAATGGAAAATAATGTGAAAAAGAAAAAAAATATGTGGGTGTGTAACTGAATCACTTTACTGTACACCAGAAACTAACACAACATTGTAAACCAACTATACTTCAATAAAAAAATTTTTAAATAAAATTATAAAGTTGATAAAAGTTTATGTGAGGAATAATGGATTATTTTTTCTCTTTACACTTGTCTGAATGTTTTGGATATTTCCATTAAAAGTACATATTAATTTTTAGACTGTAAAAGAAAGTAAGAATGTGAACAAAATAAAACTCATAGATAGATACAATCATGGGTTTGTACCACACCTATGTGTCTGGATCTTATAAGTTGACACAGGCTAACCTCCACTTTCATAAACAATAGTCCCCAAAACATTTGAAATGAAATGTCTGAGTCAAAAATTGGATGCGAGTGTTATGGAGGCAGTCTTTTTCCAATCTCTACCATCCTTATAATTACAGGAAAAACTTTCTCCCTTGGATCCAGGAGTCCAGGTACACAGTGAGTGTCCAGCTGGGCAGGAGGCAGATGTACCCAGGTAAGACTGTTGGCCATCCGTAATAATTCCTTGTTCAGTTACATTAAATATACAAAGAAGGAATAGGAAGAAGTCTAATTTCCCATTCCTACAGAAAGACACAGTACATCATAAATTGCTCCTCCCTTGTCAGCATACAAGTTTTCTTATGATAGGTTGCTTAGAACTTCTCCCGACAACGCTTTGAGCTTTCCAAAGCTAGGGCAGGTGGAGCTCAAGAATGTGCTTCCGAGCTTGATGCCCACAGCCCCAAATTCCAAAGTCCCTTTGGCCAACTGGAGATAGGTTGCGCAACTGTCCCAACTTGCCTGGGATTGAGGAGTTTTCCAGGAAGTGGGACTTTCAGTGTTAAAATGAGGAATAACTCCAACAAATCAGGATGAGTTGGTCACTCTTGCTGGAAGTCACCCTTGCTGGAGGTCATTATTAGAGCAGCAGAAGAGGGGATCGATAGGCATCTCTGCTAGGCAAACAAGGGCTGACTTGGGAATACCTATGGCCCCCCTGGCCTCTTCCACAGGGACAGTGACTGGAAGACAGGAAACTCACTGTAAGAGTGTGAAACCATATCCTTTCAGATGAGTTGAAAAGAATTCATTACATGTGAAAGGCAGCTTTTAAATATCATGTGTAAGGCCAAAAGCACTTGGTGACTGGTAGGTAAAACAACAGTTGAGGAATGCAGATGTGGAAGATTAAGAGGCCTCTCTCAGAGACAGCTGGTTCCTTAGCTCCAACTAAGGTTACCAGACAGAGTGAGGGCCCAATGTGTTCAGATCTTCCCATTTTCCAGGGAAAACCAGAAACCTGGATTTTTATATGAAATCTCAATGTTTCAATGTGATCAACTAATTCCAGAAACATGGAAACACTGCAGTCTTTCAAAACTCATGTCTGTATGATGCATGTTCTCTGCATTAGTAAGATACTTGTCTTTGTGATTCTAATCAAGCATTCACCATGTGGTACAAAAGATGCTTGGGAGGAATCAGAGAACTTTTACAGGATTCACCATTGGCCTCAACTGCTTTGTAATTCTGATCGCTCCCCCTTTTTCTTTCTTCAGATGTATAGGTGACCCCACCCTCTACACAGATGCAAGACACAAGTAATAGGGGAACTCTCCTTGATCTGTTTCTTTGCTCCTCCCTCATCTTCCCATTCCCTCAACAAGATTTGAATGTTGAAATGGTCATTCCTCTGCAAGGTGGCACATGGCTTTAGAGCAACTATTACAGCCCAAACTTATGATATCACTATCTTGTATTTTAGAAATTCCTGCTGCAGGGTCAGATTCCCTAGGTTCCTCTTTGGCCTTTAAAATCAATATCCCATGCAGACACACTGGAAGGGAAACCTCCTGGGCCTGAGCTCACTAATCAGAAGAGCAAGCCCCTATAGATGTTGGTGTCTGAAGGAAGATTTATGATAACACCCTTAATTAGCTTTCAGAGATTAATTTTCTTTTTGCAGATTAAGGTTACCCTTGTAAATTAACAAATATAAGCCATCTGAGATACTAGTGAAGGGAAAATGTCAACCCATGCTGAACTTCCAAACTTTGGCAGTCCTAAAATCCCTAAATAGTGGGAGAAATTGGGTCCTATGGAGAGTGCTCCTCAAAGTGTCATTTGAAGACCCCTTGTATCAAAAACACCTGGCTGTGCTTTAAGATACAGATTTCAGGACCTAACTCTCAACCTAACAAATCAGCTTCTATAGTGGGGAGACCCACTACTCTGAACTTTAACAAGCTCCCTGGGTGGTTCTTACACACAGTAAATTATAAGACCCATGCCCACGGGGTCTTTATTCTTGCTCTCTAAGCAGCCACCAAAGCCTCAGCTGTCAGGCTGGCAAAGTGAGGAGGAAGTTAGACTTGTCTCACCCTTTGATTAGATAAAAGAGCCTAAAGAATATGAAAGAAGAATATGAGCGAGGAGGAACTACTAATATGAAGATTAGAAAATCACATTTGAAATGATGGAGCTTTACAAAGAGTCTATTATAAAAGGAGACAGCCCACTCTTGTAACAGAAAGGGCTCCTGAAAGGTAGGTAGGATTTATTTCAAATGTACCTCACACCAGGGACTTGGCTAGGCACTGTCATTCATTTCTTCAACAACATTTACTGTACACACACACACACACACACACACACACACAAGAATTCAAGCTCAAACACATGGAATGGAATACGTAGGATCATTTGACAATTGATGACATGTATAGGTCACATGAAGTTATAAAAATCA
The DNA here is from genome assembly GCF_964165515.1 of Mesoplodon bidens. Classification (NCBI taxonomy): domain Eukaryota; kingdom Metazoa; phylum Chordata; class Mammalia; order Artiodactyla; family Ziphiidae; genus Mesoplodon; species Mesoplodon bidens. The sequence goes on along the minus strand of NC_138170.1, from coordinate 669,514 downwards.
TTCTGTGCAAATAGCATAAACTGTTAGTAAGATAAACGTAAGCTGAAAGACAGTAGTGAGATAGTTTGACATACTACCAACCAATCTGGTAAATCAAGTAGACAAAACTTAATGTTAGAGAATTTTAATAATGCCACCAATAAGTTGAAGTTAATTGATATGTAGCAAAGAGCACAACGTAAAATGAATAATCAAGCCATGGTTGCCCTCAAACGTTGAGGTGTGCATAGACACAATTTTTCCAAAGAGTAATCTCTAATATGTACAAAAGTCTTTGAAATGTGTATTTTCTTTAATCCTGAAATTTTATATCTAGGAATTTATACTATGGACCAATCTGTATGTACAAAGATGGTGACTGAAACATATACATGTGCAAGAATAAAAGTTAAAGCTCAGTTTCTTTGACATATTTTTTTATCAAAGCAAACATTTCTCCAGATGAAAATGCAAAGCACAGTTTGTGAAACTCTGGTTGAATCAGAGAAGATGCTTCCCAGGTCCTGGTACATCCTCAAAAGAGATTTTCATTTTCAGTGAAGTTAGTTCTCTGGTCCTGGAGAGGCTCATGGCCGGTAGAGGGCACACTGACAACTTTCAGGGGCTGGTTGGATATATGGACATCTCAATGTCCTCCTCTTGGAAAGTGGCCAGGTGTGAGGATCTGGTGAGATACCTTAGAAGCCAGGTTTTCAGTTGTAAATCAAGACCACACCTTCCTCTATTCCCTGACATTATACAGGTCCGTGCTGAAAACAGATACCACTGGGGCAAAGGAGAGCCAGGGAATACTCCCCAGTTTAACTGCGTTACCTAAAAATAAATAGACCAAAGAGCATAGGAAAAGTTAATAAATGTGTATCAGAATAAAATCAGAATACCTGTGGCGGAGAGGAAAATTTGATCAGGAAGTATACAGGAGTCTTCAAATGCATTGATAATATTTTGCATCTTAAGTCAGATACATGGTAGACACTTGGCCATTTGTTATGTCATTCTTTACAACTCTCTGTGTCTGGAATATTCCATAATTTTTAGAAAGACATGTATTAATATTCTAGGCTGAAGCAATAAGCTGTGAAAGGACTGTGACATCTTGGGCTCAAGAGATAGATGTAAGGGGGCTTCCCTGGTGGCGCAGTGGTTGAGAGTCCGCCTGCCGATGCAGGGGACGCGGGTTCGTGCCCCGGTCCGGGAAGATCCCACATGCCGCGGAGCGGCTGGGCCTGTGAGCCATGGCCTCTGGGCCTGCGCGTCTGGAGCCTGTGCTCCGCAATGGGAGGGGCCACAGCAGTGATAGGCCCGTGTACCGCAAAAAAAAAAAAAAAAAAAAAAAAGAGAGAGATAGATGTAAGAATGTAGAGAGATTTCTTTTTTGTGTTTTCCTTTTTTAATTTTTCATGTAAAATGAAAACAAAGCTTTAAATCAAAACCAAACAAAATTAAGGTAGCAAGAGAGTAACAGGAAGGCCATATGTAAACAACAGTATGGGTTGACTGAAAGCAGCAAATGGACCTTTTAAAAATAGCCGGTTTTAAGTACTGTGTGATATCACTTACATGGAATCTAAAAAATACAACAAACAAATGAATATAACAAAAGAGAAACAGACATACAGACATAGAGAACAAGCTAGTGGTTAACAACAGGGAGAGGGAAGGGAGGAGGGGCAATATAGGGGTAGGGGATTAAAAGGTCCAAACTGTTATGTATAAAACAAGCATAAGGATAAATTCATCTTTATATTTATAGCACAGGAAATATAGCCAATATTTTAAAATAACTATAAATGGAGTATAACGTTAAGAATTGTGAATTACTATATTGTACACTTGTAACTTATGTAATATTTTATTGGGTTGGCCATAAATTTCGTTTGGGTTTTTCCATAACATCTTACGTAAAAATCTGAATGAACTTTTTGGCCAAACCAATACATGAACTATACTTCAATAAACATATATAGCAGGTTTGAATTTATCTGTGCACCAGCTGCAGAGGCAGCAGCTCCCACTGTCACCCAAGAACTCTGCTATGGGGTTGGTGATATATGAGATTTCAAAATTATCTGCTCTCATAGCTTACAGGGGTGAGTGTGTCTGTGTGTGTGTGTGTGTGCGTGTGTGTGTGTGTGTGTGTTGGGGGGTAGCTAGGGATTCAGAGGAGTACAGAGGCTCCAAAGAAAATAAGTGGATGAATGTTTGATTGCCAACTTTTATTCCTGGTATGGAGACAGATCCTTACAGCATTTCCTTACCTGATAACATGGGTCCATGTCCTTGTTCACAGACAAGGGAGAGGAACTGGGCACTCTGCCGTACTCCAGCTAGAGGGGCTAAAAGTGGGCAGGAGTCCTGATCCACACTGAGGTGGGGGTCCCTCCATCCAAGGGACACTTCTATAGTTCCTGAGGAACACTCCACCCCAGGACACTTTCAAGGATCAGAAGGCCCAGGGCCGAATGGTAGATTGATACGGGTAATAGAGAAGTGCAGGAGGCAGAAGTGTACAGTGTCTAGGCACAGCCACAGGGGTTCCCTGTGAGGCCAGTGTTGAAGTCAAGAGGAGTATGTGAAGTGCTTTCATGTAAGTATGGCCATCTCATTGAGTGCCAGGTGGTAGAAGGTGATGGAAGGAAGGTCACGTCCCAGAGGACACCTAATGACATTGTTGGAAGATACCAGATAACTGTATGCATTGTTATAACCTGTGTCTATTTCTCCTACCACTCATCCTACCAACATATTGAATTTTAGTGTCACAATGGAAGGAAGTAAAATACTACCTAGACATGAACAAGGGACCTTTGCTAAAATTATTATGAGATTAAGATTAATGTCTTTCATACCTTTCTGTACTGACTCTATGAATGAGTGAATTAAGAGGAAATAAAAGGAACGCCTGAATGAAACTAAATTAGGAGAAAAGCTAATTTATATCAATTTTTATTAAATAATGAAATCTAAACATGTTATTTATGCTCCATCATGAATAAAATGCTTTCAGTTTCTCCATGGTTAAATGATATTGTTTCTACAGACTCCTTTATTCTTGGTCTGATATAATTTACTATAATAAACAATTGAAATTTAATTTACAGAATTTAATGGGGTCATGACCCCACACAATATTTTATAGCCAAGATGCGTGTTTGTTGAGAAAAGTAAGACTCTCACAGTACAAACAACCTGAATCTCTCCAATTTTGTGTCAAGAAATCAGAATTTCAATCATTGATGTTAGGACCCTTTATGAGAGCATTGTTTGTACCAAAATGAGTTTTTTTAAACTTGTCATTTGGAAAGTAAAGCTAGATTGTTTCCAGCATCAAAATTTTGTTTGTACACAAGTCACACCCCGGAATCTAAGACAAATGGGATGGAAGTGGAAGAACACACTTACATTCAAGGCTATCTCATGGGGGTGAATAGTCCTAGGGCTATTTATAGAAATTCCATCAGGTAAAAGAAGACATAGGTTTACCTCCGGGAAGATCCAAGGTGGAATGGATTATATGCCAATCAGAAGGGACGAGACAAAGATGTAGCTCCCAGAGGTAGGATAAGGTACACAGCTCTGGCAGGTAGATGACAAGTTGGGACGCTAACATCTCTTCCAACCTCCTCCTAGTGTGCCTTCCTCTTTTCTACTACAGTGGCTGGGAAGCTGAAAAGTGTATGTGCCAGATGTCTCTGCACTACAGTGACCTGCTGCATTCACGTGAGGCCTGAATTTAGAACCGAGTTCTTAGGGACGGAGGTGACCGCAGGTGAGACAGCCATGTTGCTAATTGTGGCTCTAATTGGCATGTAAGTGTCCAGGAGCCAACTCCTCTGGTGGCAGCTGTTTGACCCCCAGTCAGGAATGGAGTGGTGTGTGATCCCGGAGCCAGAATGGGGTACAATGTCTTATTGATTTACCAAATTTCTAATTATGGCACAAGTACGGATCTCTTGGTCAGTTTTGTTCCAAGAGTCATTTCTAGAGACCTAGCCTAGAACCTGCTATTTTAAACCCTTCCAAAAATTTGGAAGCACCTAAATCCCTTTCTATGTGTGTCTAATGGGACTCTTACTGATATCACAGCTCCCCCATTGATAATAATCTATCACAGTTACTCTAGTTAATCTTTCTGGTACCTAGAAGCCCAAATCAGTACTTTCTAAAGCAGAAACATATGTTGACATATTGATAGATTGCTTTTTCCTGTCCCATAGTCTACCCTCCCTTGTTTAGTTGTCAGAAGTAGCTTTTTTTTTTTTTCCCAAAGAGCACTCAGAGGAAGCAAACACATAGACAAAGAAGAGTCATTTTCTCGACTTTTTGGTTCTCAAACAGACTTTCAAATCTTGGGTTAAGAGAATAGTCTTGAAAGCCAGTGCACTATTGATTTATAAGAACTGGGTTTATGAGAGGGAAATAATTTTCATTTTGAATTCTTAAAACAAAATGGTCTGGCTTAGAAAGAACAAGGACCAAGCTTGGAGAACAAAAGGTGTGGAGTTTATACCATAACATACAGAGTTAGAAAAAGAAAAGGTGTAATATCATAAAATTTTTCTTCTTTAAATGAGGTAAGAATTCCAGTCAGCAGTAAGGGAAAACTAGCAGGAAGTTAATGAGAACTTTGATGCTGCTGGGATATCCAAGAATAGAATCAGGTCCTTACCTCAAGTTTCAGGTGCTGCATATGTGATGGGAACTTAAGACATATTTTTAGGGCCAATATGAGAGCATAGGATGTGTCCTCGGAATTCACTTTTCAGAGCATAGCCTGGGAGTCTCAAGTCTCATCCAACATTGCTCTTGAATGGTGGAGTGGCAATTTCCCAGGGAAGAGTTTGGGTATATGTGCCTAAGGGCAGCTTCACACAATCAGCACTTCCCTGCAGAGGGAAGAGTAAATTACTGTGAAGCTAAGGAGACTTAAGTTCTGGACCTCCCTCTTATAAAGCCTGGGGGGGGGGGCAGAAATGTGTTCACAAGTAAGATATCTTAGTTGCAATCACTTAAGACGACTGTTTCTTTCTTTTCCATCTGCCTCTCAGTCACAATTCCCTTGTATAGAGTAAAATGTTTGAGATCTGTGTAAAAGAAAGGTTAGTTGATAATACATACCAGTTGCATGTATTGGATATATTTACATGGCTAGCAGACACTTCACATAGTCATCTTAGTGTAGAAGTATCTTCCAGGAATACTCTTATTACCTTAAACTGTGCTGCCCTATCTGACATCATGAGGGAAAGATTCAGAGTCAAAGAACATATTATGATATGAATATACCTTGTAGTGCCCAGAACTACCAGAAAAATGTGGGTAGTGGAGAAGAAACCATAGCTGAAATGTATGGCACCAGAGGCTAATCTGTGGGAAATTCTTCTAAACAACAATGTGTAAAATTGTAAACTGACAGTTTGGTTCTCACTACCATCTTGTCAACATAGACATTCTCTCCTCTTGGAAACATACTCAACCTTTTTTTTTTTTAATGAGAAGCATACAAAATAGAATTTACCAAAATTTCTTTATTAGGAAGGCACAGCTTGTATTAATACGTTCAAGAGAGCTTATGTCTGCCTGTGAAGCCACATGTTTTATCAACCATCCTGAAGGAAACACTGAATTATCTTTCTATTCTACTTCTTTAAAAAATATTCTAAAATTGTTGTAACTTAAGAGGTAATGGAAAAACATGCTAGAAAAGAGGGTGGGGGGAGCAAAATTACTACTGAGCTAAGACAATAAATTAAGTAAAAGTATTTTTCTAGATTTTGTAATGTTTGTGGTATCTCAGCTTTTTTAAATGTTAAATTTGTTGTAATTTCTTCTCTCTAAAAGTAAAAATTCACTTTTTCCAAATTTTGTATGTTTTATTTCTTTAAAAAGCCCCCATTCCCAAATTATATAAAGTACAGACCCCATAAAACAAGGATACATCCATAACTTGCAGCGTAGACTTCCTGAGCCATGCAAAGGAGCTGCAAGAAGTTCTGAGAGGAAATATCCCAAAGGGGTCTGTGCTCAGGATGAGGAAGGTGAAAGGTGTGGTGTTTTTGTCCTGAGGTAAAGACAGGAGTATGGATCTGACAAGAGAATCTTACCAGGGCCAAGAAGGAAAGAGGATGGTACATAGGGCAGAAGTTCCCTCCTTTAATGACAGGAAGATAGCTCAGCCTCCCCAGCTCCAATCTTGTCCCAAAGAGGACAAAAATAAAAGGAGGTATAAAAATCTTGAATTGCCATAAAGCTAGACTATCAGAGCTACTTTGAACTGATGATTAAGTTTTCGACGGTTAGTGGAAATACAGTCTTAACAACTAAATTAAATTCAGTTATAGGAAAACAAAACATGCATTTGAATTCCGGAATCAATGACTTGAAAAATTCATTAGACTCCACAAATACATTGGCTTTCTTCCACAACCGTCAAGGCAAGCTACAGAGATAGAGATTGCACAGTATGGTTCCTTTCAGTGAGACATCACTGAGAACTGGAGGGTTAAGGTGGTCCATTTAAAGGAAGAGAGTTGGAGAGGGCCAGGTATGGGGTCAACTGCCTCAGATATTTCAAATAGGCCAAGGAGCTTGTCCTCTTTATTGCAGGACCAGGGCCAGAGCACAGAACTGGTTGTACATCTCCATTCATTCATTCAACACACATTTACTGGGAGCATCCTATGCGCCTGAAAATATAGCAGTCACACAGCGAAGTTCCTGCTCTTGTGAAGCTTACATTCTAGCACAGGAAAGAGAGACAATATCCAAGTAAACTACAACCTCACATATTAGGTAGTGATACATGCTATGCAGAAAAATAAGGCAGAGATGGAAGAGATAGTGAGACAACAGAGGGAAGATGTTACTTCACACAGGGGAGTTAGGAAAGATCTTCCCGAGAAGCTGAAAAATGCGGAGCTGTTTAAAGGAATTAAAAAGTCAGTCTTGTGAAACCTGTTGGAAGAACTTCCCAAACAGGTGGAAAAGCAAGAGAAAAAGCCCAAGATAAGAGCCTGGTCGAATGACTGAGGAATGGGAAGGAAACTAGTGAGGGTGCAGTGGAAGAAGGGAAGGAATTCATAGACATGACCAGAAGCTGGTCTTTGGGGGCCTGGCAAGGACTTTGGATTTTACTCTGTGAGATGAGAAACCACTGGAAGTTCTGGAGAAGAGGAGTGACTTAGGCAGACTTTGTTTTAAATTAATCTCTTCAGATGTTATGTGGAAACCAGGGAAGAAGGCGAGGGTGGAAGCAGGGAGACCAGTCAGGAGATTCCTGCAGAATCTAAAAAAGAACAGTAGCTTGAGCCACCACATAGAGGTAGTGAGAAATGGTCTTCTTCTGGATATAGTTTGAAGAAAGCATCAACTGGATTTACCCACATCTTGGATATATATGTGGAGACAGAACAGAGTTAATGATAACCTCAAGTTTTTTTTTTTTATAAACATCTTTATTGGAGTATAATTGCTTTACAATGGTGTGTCTGTTTCTGCTTTATAACAAAGTGAATCAGTTATACATACACATATGTCCCCATATCTCTTCCCTCTTGCGTCTCCCTCCCTCCCACCCTACCTATCCCACCCCTCAAGGTAGGTGGTCACAAAGCACCAAGCTGATCTCCTGTGCTACGCGGCTGCTTCCCACTAGCTATCTATTTTACGTTTGGTAGTGTATATATGTCCAAGCCACTCTCTCACTTTGTCACAGCTTACCCTTCCCCCTCCCCATATCCTCAAGTCCATTCTCTAGTAGGTCTGTGTCTTTATTCCTGTCTTAACCCTAGGTTCTTCATGACATTTTTTTCCCTTAAATTCCATATATATGTGTCAGCATACGGTATTTGTCTTTCTCTTTCTGACTTACTTCACTCTGTATGACAGACTCTAGCTCCATCCACCTCCTTACAAAGAGCTCAATTTCGTTTCTTTTTGTGGCTGAGTAATATTCCATTGTATATATGTGCCACGTCTTCTTTATCCATTCATCCGATGATGGACACTTAGGTTGTTTCCATCTCCGGGCTATTGTAAATAGAGCTGCAGTGAACATTTTGGTACATGACTCTTTTTGAATTATGGTTTTCTCAGGGTATATGCCCAGTAGTTGGACTGCTGGGTCATATGGTAGTTCTATTTGTAGTTTTTAAAGGAACCTCCATACTGTTCTCCATAGTGGCTGTGCCAATTCACATTCCCACCAGCAGTGCAAGAGTGTTCCCTTTTCTCCACATCCTCTGCAGCATTTACTGTTTCTAGATTTTTTGATGATGGCCATTCTGACTGGTGTGAGGTGATATCTCATTGTAGTTTTGATTTGCATTTCTCTAATCATTAATGACGTTGAGCATTGTTTCATGTGTTTGTTGGCAGTCTGTATATCTTCTTTGGAGAAATGTCTATTTAGGTCTTCTGCCCATTTTTGGATTGGGTTGTTTGTTTTTTTGTTATTGAGCTGCATGAGCTGCTTATAAATTTTGGAGATTAATCCTTTGTCAGTTGCTTCATTTGCAAATATTTTCTCCCATTCTGAGGGTTGTCTTTTCATCTTGTTTATGGTTTCCTTTGCTGTGCAAAAGCTTTGAAGTTTCATTAGGTCCCATTTGTTTGTTTTTGTTTTTATTTCCATTTCTCTAGGCGGTGGGTCAGAAAGGATCTTGATGTGATTTATGTCATAGCGTGTTCTGCCTATGTTTTTCCCCTAAGAGTTTGATAGATTCTGGCCTTACATTTAGGTCTTTAGTCCATTTTGAGCTTATTTTTTTGTGTATGGTGTTAGGGAGTGATCTAATCTCCTACTTTTACATGTACCTGTCCAGTTTTCCCAGCACCACTTACTGAAGAGGCTGTCCTTTCTCCACTGTACATTCCTGCCACTTTATCAAAGATAAGGTGACCATATGTGCGTGGGTTTGTTATTATAGGTCTTTTCCTTCTCTTGTGTTTCTTGCCTAGAGAAGATCCTTTAGCATTTGTTGTAAAGCTGGTTTGGTGGTGCTGAACTCTCTCAGCTTTTGCTTGTCTGTGAAGGTTTTAATTTCTCCATCCAATCTGAATGAGATCCTTGCTGGGTAGAGTAATCTTGGTTGTAGGTTGTTCTCCTTCATCACTTTAAATATGTCCTGCCAGTCCCTTCTGGCTTGCAGAGTTTCTGCTGAAAGATCAGCTGTTAACCTTATGGGGATTCCCTTGTGTGTTAGCTGTTGTTTTTCCCTTGCTGCTTTTAATATGTTTTCTTTGCATTTAATTTTTGACAGTTTGATTAATATGTGTCTTGGCACGTTTCTCCTTGGATTTATCCTGTATGGGACTCTCTGTGCTTCCTGGACTTGATTAACTATTTCCTTTCCCATATTAGGGAAGTTTTCAACTATAATCTCTTCAAATATTTTCTCAGTCCCTTTCTTTTTCTCTTCTTCTTCTGGAACCCCTATAATTCGAATGTTGGTGCGTTTAATGTTGTCCCAGAGGTCTCTGAGACTGTCCTCAGTTCTTTTCATTCTTTTTTCTCTATTCTGCTCTGAAGTAGTTATTTCCACTATTTTATCTTCCAGGTCACTTATCCGTTCTTCTGCCTCAGTTATTCTGCTATTGATCCCTTCTAGAGTATTTTTAATTTCATTTATTGTGTTGTTCATCGTTGCTTGTTTCATCTTTAGTTCTTCTAGGTCCTTGTTAAATGTTTCTTGCATTTTCTCTATTCTATTTCCAAGATTTTGGATCATCTTTACTATTATTATTCTGAATTCTTTTTCAGGTAGACTGCCTATTTCCTCTTCATTTGTTAGGTCTGGTGGGTTTTCATCTTGCTCCTTCATCTGCTGTGTGTTTTTCTGTCTTCTCATTTTGCTTATCTTACTGTGTTTGGGGGTCTCCTTTTTGCAGGCTGCAGGTTCGTAGTTCCCGTCGTTTTTGCTGTCTGTCCCCAGTGGCTAAAGTTGGTTCAGTGGGTTGTGTAGGCTTCCTGGTGGAGGGTGCCTGTGTTCTGGTGGATGAGGCTGGATCTTGTCTTTCTGGTGGGCAGGTCCACGTCTGGTGGTGTGTTTTGGGGTGTCTGTGGACTTATTATGATTTTAGGCAGCCTCTCTGCTAATGGGTGGGGTTGTGTTCCTGTCTTGCTAGTTGTTTGGCACAGGGAGTCCAGCACTGTAGCTTGCTGGTCATTGAGATAAGCTGGGTGTCAGTATTGAGATGGAGATCTCTGGGAGATTTTCGCCGTTTGATATTACGTGGAGCTCGGAGGTCTCTTTTGGACCAGTGTCCTGAAGTTGGCTCTCCCACCTCAGAGGCACAGCACTGACTCCTGGCTGCAGCACCAAGAGCCTTTCATCCACACGGCTCAGAATAAAAGGGAGAAAAAGGAGAAAGAAAGAAAGAGAGAAAGAAAGAGGATAAAAGAAAATAAAGTAAGGTCAAATAAAATAAAGTTATTAAAATAAAGAATTATTAAGAAAAAAAATTTTTAAGTAAAAAAAAACCAAAACCAAAAAAAAAAAAAAAAAAACCGGACGGATAGAACCCTAGGACAAATGGTGAAAGCAAAGGTATACAGACAAAATCTCACACAGAAGCATACACGTACACACTCACAAAAAGAGGCAAAGGGGAAAAAAATCATAAATCTTGCTCTCAAAGTCCACCTCCTCAATTTGGGATGATTCGTTGTCTATTCAGGTATTCCACAGATGCAGGGTACATCAAGTTGATTGCGGAGCTTTAATCCGCTGCTTCTGAGGCTGCTGGGAGAGATTCCCCTTTCTCTTCTTTGTTCGCACAGCTCCCGGGGCTCAGCTTTGGATTCGGCCCCGCCTCTGCGTGTGGGTCGCCGGAGGACGTCTGTTCTTCGCTCAGACAGGACGGGGTTAAAGGAGCCGCTGATTCGGGGGCTCTGGCTCCCTCAGGCCGCGGGGGAGGGAGGGGCACGGAGGCGGGGCGAGCGTGCGTCGGCGGAAGCCGGCGTGACGTTGCGTCAGCACGAGGCGCGCCCGTTCGTTCTCCCGGGCATGTTGTCTGTGGAGCCGGGGACCGTGGCAGTGGCGGGCAGCACAGGCTCCCGGGAGGTGAGGTGTGGAGAGTGACCTGCGCTCGCACACGGGCTTCTTGGTGGCGGCAGCAGCAGCCCCAGCGTCCCACGCCCGTCTCTGGGGTCCGCGCTTTCAGGCGCGCCTCGCGCCCGTCTCTGGAGCTCCTTTCAGCAGCGCTCTGAATCCCCTCTCCTCACGCACCAGGAAACAAAGAGGGAAGGAAAAGTCTCCTGCCTCTTCGGCAGCTCCAGACTTTTCCCCGGACTCCCTCCCGGCCAGCCGTGGCGCACTAACCCCCTTCAGGCTGTGTTCACGCCGCCAGCGCGCTCTGACTGAAGCCCGAGCCTCAGCTCCCAGCCCCGCCCGCCCGGGCGGGTGAGCAGACAAGCCTCTCGGGCTGGTGAGTGGCGGTCGGCACCGGTCCTCTGTGCGGGAATCTCTCTGCTTGGCCCTCCGTACCCCTGTGGCTGCGGTCTCCTCCGCGGCTCCGAAGCTTTCCCCCTCCGCCACCCGCAGTCTCCGCCCGCGAAGGGGCTCCTAGTGTGTGGAAACCGTTTCTCCTTCACGGCTCCCTCCCACTGGTGCAGGTCCCGGCCCTATCCTTTTGTCTCCGTTTATTCTGTTTTCTTTTGCCCTACCCAGGTACGTGGGGAGTTTCTTTCTTTCTTTTTTTTTTTTTTTCGGTACACGGGCCTCTCACTGTTGTGGCCTCTCCCGCTGCGGAGCACAGGCTCCGGATGCGCAGGCTCAGCGGCTATGGCTCACGGGCCCAGCCGCTCAGCGGCATGTGGGATCTTCCTGGACCGGGGCACGAACCCGTGTCCCCTGCATCGGCAGGCGGACTCTGAACCACTGCGCCACCAGGGAAGCCCCGTGGGGAGTTTCTTGCCTTTTGGGAGGTCTGAGGTCTTCTGCCAGCGTTCAGTAGGTGTTCTGTAGGGGTGGTTCCACGTGTAGCTGTATTTCTGATGTATCTGTGGAGAGGAAGGTGATCTGCGTGTCTTACTCTTCCGCCACCTTCCCCCTCTCCCAAACATTTTAATAATAGTAATTTTTCTGACGCATGAGCGTGGAACATTGTTTTCTATTGCGTCTTCAGTTTCTTTACCAGTGCTTTATAGTTTTCTGAGTATAGGTCTTTCGTGTCCTTGGTTAAATTTATTGCTAAATAGTTCATTCTTTTTGATGGAATTTTAAATGGGATTGTTTTCTTAATGTTGCTTGCTGGTGGTTCATTATTAGTGTATAGAAACGAAACTGATTTGTGTATATTGAGTGCATATTTTGCAACTTTACTAAATTTATTTTTTAACATATTTTTTGAAGTAATGTGAAAAATTGGAATACTAAAATCTCACCGTTTCTACTGCCCCCCAGGTGATCCACAGGACCCACGACATGGTAGCTACTAATACACTCTTCCCACGGTGCCTCTTAATCCCGTGCGGACTCCTACAAGGGAAATAAGTATCACAACTTTGGTTGAACGTGGTCTGGGTAAGTCTTGGCCTCTATAAGAAAAATTTGATGTCTGTCTTCTCTGATTTTCTGGCATGATCCTGACATGGTTGTCTAGAAAAGTAATTTACTTTGCAGTGATTTAAAATGTACAGAAAAGTTGCAATAATGGCAAAAAGTACTCACATTTGCTACTTGACAGAAAATGCTCAGTGTGTTTTGCCCAAGGCACCAGCACATAACCCCTAAATGAAGAAATCCTGATGTCCACATTATAATTTAATACTCAGCTCCACTTCAACCTTCACCTACTGTCCGAACGGTATGAAAATGTCTTTTTCCATCCTGATCCAGTTTTCTTTTTCTGGAACCATGACTGAGTTTCTCCCTCATTTGGACAACCTTGATGGATTTGAAGCAGACAAGATGAGTATGGGATCTAGGGGGCCTTTTCTGTATGGCTTTTTTCACTGAGATGTCTTTAACGTTCATTTTTGTAACAGATATCAGCGCTACAGTTTTATTTTCATCGTCATTAAAAATACAAAACACGACTTTAGCATTTAATTCACTTTATGTATACAGTTTTGTGGTATTAACTACCTTCATTTAGTTGCACAAACAAGTTAACTAACATGTGTACCTCCTGTGTGCATGGCAGATACCCAGGAAATTGAGTAACACCCTGAAACGGCCCAAGACATCACCTTAAATACCGTCTTCATCTAAAAGAGAAAAAAAGGAAGGCTATAGTTGTTTCTGTCTACATTCATTTGATTGTATATGGTTTCCAATTGATGTTGTATAACTAGTTGTGGAGAAGTCATGGGATAGGTGGCTTCATTTCAGTTTGAATTTCCAAATTTAGTGGATTCTGCAGGCTTGTTACAAGGTTTACAAACTTCATATTGGATCAGGACATCCCATGGTGTAACTGGTATTCATGGTTTGTTCAACAGTTAAAGTTCTGTGTGATATGAGTTCATCCCGGAGTAATCCAGGTTAGTTTCTGTTATACATTTGTCCCAGGATGAAAGGACAAGAGAACGAAGACCTAATTTATAAAAGTGCCTTCAAACTAATTGATACTGAAGTATAGTTAACCTACAATGTGTTAATTTCTGCTGCACAGCAAAGTGATTCATACATACGTACATACATATATACATATTTTTCATATTCTTTTCCATTATGGTTCATTACAGGGTATTGAATACAGTTCCCTGTGCTGTACAGGAAGACCTTATGTATCCATCCTATATCTAATAATTTGCATCAACTAATACCAAACTCCCAATCCATCCCTCTCCCCTGTCTTCCCCTTGACAACCACAAGTCTGTTTTCTATATTTGTGAGTCTGTTTTTGTTCTGTAGATAGGTTCATATGGGTCTCATTTTATAATCCACATATAAGTGATATCATATGGTATTTGTTCTCTGTCTGACTTACTTCACTTTGTATGATAATCTCTAGGTCCATCCATGTAGCTGCAAATGGCATTATTTCATTCTGTTTTATGGCTGAGTAATACTCCGTTGTATATATGTACCACATCTTCTATATCCATTCCTCTGTTGAGGGACATTCAGGTTGCTTCCATGTCTTGGCTATTGTGAATAGTGCTGCTGTGAATGCTGGGGTGCATGTATCTTTTTGAATTATAGTTTTGTCTGGATATGTGCCCAGGAGTGGGATTGCTAGGTCATATGGTAATTCTAGTTTTAGTTTTTGAGGAACCTCCATACTGTTTTCCATAGTGGCTGCATCAATTTACATTCCCACCAGTAGTGTAGTAGGGTTCCCTTTTCTCCACACCCCTTCCAGCATTTCTTTCTAGACATTTTAATGATGGCCATTCTGACCACTATGAGGTGATAACTCGCTGTAGTTTTGATTTGCGTTCTCTAATAATTAGCGATGTGGAGCATCTTTTCATGTGCCTGTTGGCTATCTGTATGTCTTTGGAGAAATGTCTGTTTAGACCTTCTGCTTATTTTTTGATTTTTTTTTCTTTTTTGAGCTGTATGAGCTGTTTGTATATTTTAGAATTAAGACCTTGTTGGTCGCATCATTTGCAGGTATTTTCTCCCAAACAGTTAGCACAGGTAGTGGAACAACTGGATACCCACATGCAGAAGAGTAAAGTTGGACCCTTACCTCCCCCCACCCCACATACAAAATCAACACAAAATGGACCAAAGGCCTAGGTGCAAGAGCCAAAATTATAAAACTCGTAGAAGAAAACATGAGAATAAATCTTCATGACCTTGGATTTGGTCATGATATCTTAGATCTACCAAAAGCACAAGCAACAAAAGACAAAATAGATGAATTAGACTTCCTCACAATGAAAAAGAGTTGTGTATAAAAGGAGCAAGGAATAAGATAATCCACTATCCAAAGTGGCACAGGATGTTTGCAAACCATGTATCTGATAAAGGACTGTATGTAGCCCACCGGCCAAGCCCCCGGTGGTCCAGTGGAGTGTCTGTGTGGCCCCTCCCGTCCTCGGTGATCAGGGAATTTCAGGCCCCACGGCACCCGAGGGGTGGTCACTGGTCATCCTCGGCACCCTCAAGGAGTGAGTGAGTGCTGGATGGTTTTGAGCCCCGATGCACTCCCATTACTGCCCTCAAAGGCTGAAGCCTTCAGCATGCCTCCAGAAGGACACAGAGTATTTGCAAGTCTTTGAGAGCCAAGAGAACAGTCTTCACTTTTCTGAAAAGGG
Source organism: Mesoplodon bidens (assembly GCF_964165515.1). Taxonomy (NCBI): domain Eukaryota; kingdom Metazoa; phylum Chordata; class Mammalia; order Artiodactyla; family Ziphiidae; genus Mesoplodon; species Mesoplodon bidens. Next base: position 654,299 of record NC_138170.1, on the reverse strand, counting down.
CATCTTACTATCTCTCAGCATGACCATTTTCAATCTGGCTCTCGGGGTGCCCTCCCACCTTCCTTATTTCTCTGAGAGTGGCCATGGTGGTTTGGCTGTCCCCAGTCCCCACACCAGGTGACAAAGCCAATGGGGCCAGATCCTGGTGGTCCTTAGCTTCGTTGGAGATTAACCCAGACCCTCGGCCTGCGATTGAACGGGGATGCCCCTGCTTCTCCCCATCACCGATTCTCATCTCCTCCTCTATCTCTTTTCCTCTTGCTTTTCAGTCTCAGATTTACCTGATGGTCACCACTCACAGCTCCCGCAGAGCCCAGAGATTTCTCCTTGAAGGAAAGGTTCTGGAAAATCAGAGGGATAAATAAAGGATGCAGCTGATTCCCGCCTTGTGCTGACGCCCAAGAGGGTGAGGAGAGTGAGTGTTTTCTCATTAGAATTTTAAATCATGCAAGTAATAGATCATTGGGGGTGGGGGGTATCCAGTGTTTTCCTGCTCATTCTAATAATGTCATTCCTGAATTTTTATGTGGTAAATAATTTATATTATTTATCAGTAATTTGATTATTGATATAATCAAATTATTATCAAATTATCCTGAGGGGGATATCCATTTAAAAAATGTTAGAGGTAACTCCAAGGGATTTACAACAAACAAGGACACAGAACCCGTTCTCCAGACACTGGCTGAGAGATTCCTACCCTGAGCCGCAGTCCCCTGGAGGGCGGAGTGGCCATGACTCTCCTCCCACAGGTGAGCCTACACAGGCACATCCCACGTGGGACCACTGCATCGCAGAATCTTAGAGTGGCCAATGGCAGGCCGCTGGCCAGAGATGCGGACAAGAGAAAACTGCCCAGCAGCCTGGGACAACCCCGGGGTGAGGCCTTAGGAAGGGCCAGTGTCAGAGCCTCAGAGATAACTTGAAGAGAGTTCAGGCTGTTAAGGACATCGTCAGAGAGGCACTTAGGGACATATTCAGGGCCTTAGTTATGGACAGGATCAGGGCATTATTTAGTGACAGCTTAGACTGTAGGGGACAGCATCAGGGCCTAAGTTAGGGACAGTGTCAGTGCTTCAGTTAGAGAGAACGTGAGAGCCTTAGCTAGACACAGTTCGGGCTGTTACTTAGGGATCTCTTCAGGGCCTTAGAGCCAGCATCGTGGCCATAATTAGAACCAGTGTGAGGGCGTTAGGTAGGGCCAAAACTGTGGTGTTAGTTAGGGAAAGAGGTCATTAGTTACAGACAGTGTCAGGGTTTTAGGTAGGGACAGCGCCAAGTCCTCAGTTAAGAAGAGTGTCAGGGCCTCACTTAGGGGCAGCGTCAGGATGTTAGGGAGAGTCGGGACATGAGAATTTCAGATTCTGAGGTAGAGACAGCATCCGGGCCTTAGTTAGGAAGAGGGTCAGGGCCTTGGTGAGGGACAGGGTCAGGACAACGGTGAGGGACATCTAAGACTATTAGGGACGTCGTCAAGGCCTTAGATTGGGCCAGCATCAGGGCTGTGGTGTCGACCAGTGTCAGGGCATTAATGAGGGACAAAATGAGGGTGTTAGTTAGGAAAAGAGTCAGGTCATTAGTTACAGACAGTGTTAGGGCCTCAGGTAGAATGGGCATCAAGGCCTCAGTTAGGAAGAGCATCAGGGCCTCCGTTAGGTTCAGCATCAGGACGTTCGTTAGGGCCAGCAACAGGGCCTTAGTTAGGGACAGTGTTGTCAGGCCCTCAGAGATCACTTGAGGGCCTTCGTAAGAGACAGTTCAGGCCGTTAGTTAGGGACACTTCAGAGACTTTCTTGGGGATATATTCAGGGCCTTAGTAATAGAATCAGGGTGTTATTTTGGCACCACTTAGGCACTAAGGGACAGCATCAAAGCCTCAGGGAGGGTGTCGGCGTCCTGGGGATAGTGTTAGGGACTTTGTAAGTTATAGCTTAGGCCATTAGCTAGGGACAGTGTCAGGGGCTTATCAAGGGCAGTGTCAGAGACTTCATGAGGGACATCTTCAGGGCCTTAGTTATGGACAGGACCAGGTCCATACTTGGGACCAGTGTCAGGCCGTTACTTAGGGGCAGTGTCAGGGCCTTCTGTAGAAACAGCGTCATCCAGGTGTGAATGTCCATGTTGCCTTGCAAAGATACTTTCTAGGAATTGAAAGCAATGAGGAATGAACAAGTAGCAACAAGGTGCAGGATTTTGCCAAAGAATCATTTTTTTTAACATCTTTATTGGAGTCTGATTGCTTTACAATGGTGTGTCAGTTTCTGCTTTATAACAAAGTGAATCAGTTATACGTATACATATGTCCCCATATCTCTTCCCTCTTGCGTCTCCCTCCCTCCCACCCTCCCTATCCCACCCCTCTAGGTGGTCACAAATCACCAAGCTGATCTCCCTGTGCTACGCGGCTGCTTCCCACTAGCTATTGGTTTTTAATCCTGAGCAATCCTTAAAATCAAGATGCTGTTTACTAAGATAGGGAAGACTCAGGAGGAGCAGATTTGGGGCAAGGAAATCGAAATCAATTCTGGACATATTCATTTTGAGATATCCATTAGATCGAAAATGAAGATGTCAAATAAGTAGTTGGGTTTAAAAGTTCTGAGTTCAGAGGAGAGACCGAAAAATTTGGGACTCATCAATATATAAATGGCATTTAGCCATTTACAGCAACATGGATGGAACTAGAGATTATCATATTAAGTGAAGTAAGCCAGACAGAGAAAGACAAATATCATATGATATCACTTACATGTGAATCTTAAAAAAAAGACACAAATGAACTTGTTTCCAGAACAGAAAGAGACTCACAAACAGAGAAAACAAACTTATGGTTACCAAAGGGAAAAGCGGGGTGGAGGGGGGAGGGATACATTAGGAGACTGGGATTAATATAAACCCACTACTACATATAAAATAGATAACCAGCAATGATGTACTCTATAGCATGGGGAACTATACTTAATATTATATAATAACTATAAGGGAAAAGAATCTGAAAGAATATATATACATATAAATATATATGTGTGTGTGTGTGTGTGTGTGTGTGTGTGTGTATATGAATCGCTGTGCTGTACACCTGAAACTTACACAATATTGTAAATCAACTATACTTCAATAATAATTATATATATATGTATATATATATATATATATACACATATATATATATAGCATTTAAGCCATGGGTCTGGATGAGATAATCTAGGAAATGAGGATTCTTGAAAGGAGAGAGAGAGATTCCCAAGGCCTGGGACACTTAGATATTTAGAGATTGGGGAGATGACAGAGAGCTGACAAGGGAGTTAAGAGGTGGCCAGCGAGATAATTCCTCCGCTTAGGCAGTATCTTTCCATCAAGAGCCAGGGGCTGGTGGGAGCTTTTGAATTCTTTCGACTGGAAAGTTTCCTATCAGTTTTCCAAGGAGACTTGGCATTCTTCAAAGTGCTGGTCACGATCTGTGAGTGACTTCTATTGTGACTCCAGCCTGACATGTGTTCAAAGAACCCACCCACCATGGAGAGTGCAATGTTGTCCAGAACAGCCTCCCCAAAACAACTCCTGCTTTGCCCAACTTCCTCCTTTTTCATTCCTGTATGTGTTAAACACCTGACTCTTAGCTGTTTCCATGTGTAGCCCTTATGTAGATCCTTGCTTTGGCCTTCCTAAGTTGTTTCTAATTCTTCCCCCAAGAGGCTTGGCTTATTTTTTCCTACCATCAGTGGCTAACAATGTCTCATATTGAGTTCAGTCAGCATATTGAGTTCTGAAAACAAATGCACAATGTGAGAGTTGTGGGTTAGGTTTACTTTGGGACAAAATGAGGACTGCAGCCTGGGAGAGAGCATATCAGATAGCTCTGAGGAGCTGCTCTGAGGAGGTGGGCGGGGGGTAAATAGTACATACGATTTTAGTGAAGGGGATACATGAAATCCGCACAACACATTTTTGCAGAAAGTTGCTGCCATCTCATGAAGGTTACTGCTAGTCATGAGGACCAGCCGTCTGCATTAATGGTTTTAGTGCTTTTCTAGGTATGAGAAGATGCAAGAAGTTGGGCTCATAAAATATTCTCCTGAGAATGTCTAATATTCTCCTGAAGGCCTGTTCTGCCACTTTTTCCCAGAGCACAGAGAACCTCATTCCTGATCCCCACAGCAAACACCTTTCAGGGTGTGTTGAAGGTCAGTGACTGCAATGGCTAGTGACCTAATCCTTATAAAGGCAGAGGGCAAGTGCCAATTTTTAGTTGGCAGTTCTCTTCTCCCATGAGGGAGAGGACCCTGTTATAAAGCAGGAAGTAGGGGCAAACAGAGGCAACCAGGTAAGAATTCACATCCATCAGTGGGCACAGCCTACCCACTGGTTCTCAGAACTTACACTTTATCTAGTGGGGACCTCTTCACACATGAATGTCCAAGGTAAGCAGTGTCAAAGAAACCAAGACCAGAAGTTATGAGAAAATGGGAAACCATAGAGAATTAACTTTCAATAAAATCAAGCTATTTCCTTGCTGCCTGTTGAACTGAAAGTAAGAGTAATGTGCCTCCAGATTTATACCAAGTGGATTTCAAGACAGCAAATATCTTTGAAGATAAGGTCCTGATTCAGAAGATTACACACACCAAGTTGGACCAAATAGATGTTTATTGGAGATGAATGGCCCGCTCTGAGGACAAAAGACCATTAATCAAAAGACCAGTCCCAAACAATTCAACAAGGCAGGACACATTGTATATTAATTCTACACTAATAAATTTTTAAAATATTGATGAACTGTGATATTTAAAGTATAAATGATAATAATTAGCTAAGACATAGTAGAAACTTGAATTACATGAGAAATAATGATAGAAGACATGTTTAAAGTTTGACAGTCATATCCAAAAAATGCTCTGAACCCAGATAATTGTATTCTTTTATCCTTTCAACTCTTTAAGAAACTCTTTAAGAAAGGTGCAACCCCCATGCTCTTTAGAGAATATCTTGGATCATATACTGAGATAAAATCTACTTAATTCACTGTAGTAAGATAGGATAACTTCTCCTAGTGACATTTGAGAAATTTAACTTTTAATGTATAGGCTCCATCCTTTATGTTAATACATTTGAAATACAAATAATAGAGTGACCCAGTATCATTGAAGCAGGTTCTACTGAACAAAAGTGATATCTTTGATCACTCCCTGGGTACCTGGCATCCTAGACCCATGGGCTACATTAAGAACACAGGTGGGCCCAACTGTTACGAGGTTACTTACAGGTGGGGCTGTGCCTCCCAGAATTCTCTCCCAGTCCCACTCCCATTAGGGCTTAATCATTTTCTAGTATGTTTGTCCCTCAGTATCTACAGAAGATTGGGTCAAGGATCCCCTGTGAACACCAAAATCCATGGATGCTCAAATACCTTATATATTAACGGCATAGTATTTGTGTGTAACTTATGCACATTCTCCTATATACTTTAAATCATCTCTAGATTACTCATAACAGCTAATACAATGTAAATGCTATGTAAATAGTTGTAAACATAATGCGAATGTTATGTAAACAGTTGCTGGTGCACAACAGATTCAAGTTTTGCTTTTTGGAACTTTCTGGAGTTTTTTTTTCCCCAAGTACTTTCTATCTGCCTTTGGTTGAATCCCCAGATGCAGAACCAGTACATATGGAGGGCTGACAATAGTTGCTGACAGTAGAAAGTTTAGTATGATGATGTTAGCACAAGTTTGTGTGCCCGATGCACAGTGAAGCCAAACAAACCAAAATGTAGAAGTTTGGAGCAGAGAAAGGTTTATTGCAGGGCCATGCAAGGAGACAGGTGGCTCATGCCCCCCAAAAACCTGAGTTCCCCAAAGGGTTTCAGCAAAACATTTTTAAAAGCCAGGTGAGGGAGGGGAGTCACAGGGTATGTGATCAGCTCAGGCACAATTCTCTGATTGCCTCTGATGGTGAGGCAACAGGGTGGTGTCACAGGGGTTAACATCATCAGTCCTTAGGCTCCACGAGGTCTGGGGTTATGTGCTCATGGTCATCCAGTGGTTAACATCTTACATTTGATGGGTGGGGGGGGGGCAGTTTACATCTGTAAAACAAATCAGGAAATGTGCATCAAATATTGTTACCTAGGTACTTCAGAGTGTAGCTAAAGCAGAGGATATGGGGGAAGGACTTGTCTCGGGAAGGGGGCCTGTGCTGGGAAGGCCCCATAAGGTCCTGCTCAGTTACCATGATGGAAGGGTAAAGGGTGGGAAGGACAAGAATGCTCAGGCCACCTCAAAACCCACATCCATGGGTTACAGACTCTGGTTGTGAGACCAGGAACAATAGAGGAACTGCTGTTCACTGCCATTTTGAACTGGAAGTTGAAGCCACTGGATTTCTTGACTGAACTGACTCACCAGTACTAATCAAAGCCACTCATTTCTGGGGGCTTAGTCCTGACATCAGAGGCTGCAAGGGGGACAGGAGGTAGTAGTTCAGGTCTAAGTGTGATTTCCGTCTGGCTTACAAATCTTTCTCCCTGATCTTGTCAGGAGCCTGGCACTTCACACTTCCTTCTTATTTATGACTTGGTTGTTTTCTGAGCTCAACTTATTGAATCAGTGTTTTCACTCCCTTCCTAGTTATTTGTTACCATTTCTCCAAAGGCCATGGCTCATAACAGAATTAGAGTTGGAAATGTGTTCTCAAGCAAGAATATAACCAAGGATATCTTCTGTCAACTGCAAAATAAATATGTCTCCTGCCTGTGTCAAGATCTTTTATTTCTTAGAAAGACCCGAATTCCTGGAGAAAATGAGCCAGGTTTGAGCAGACATTTTAATTTAGCTAAGAAGAATTAACCAAAGTGCATCTTGTTTCTACAAACAAGATCTGGCAGAGATGCTAATACCTTAATAACACTCTGGATATAATCCAGAGGAAAGGGGGAGGGCTATTTATCTTGGGGACCCTGTGGTTTCTCTGACCTTTGAGGTATGATCAGGCTGCTAAATACACGAATTTGATACTTCTTAGATTAGCCTTGAGCAGGCACACAGAGCAGAGAGCAGTGTGAGTGAAGAAATCAGCAGAAGAATTTTCAACTCACTTAAGCCTAGGTATTTGCATTTCTGGTTGAAAGGGGCTGCTATGTCTGCTGTGAATGGTAAGGGAAAGCTGCCTTCTTCCCTCAGCCTCCCTGTAGCCTTCATTTGCTCTGCAGCTGGAAAACTATTCAGCATATAATCTACAGCAGCCAGTGGCTGCTTGGGTGGTCCTCCAGCCCCTGTGAGCATTTGGCAGCACTAATCAATGCTGTGCTCTTTTTTATGCAGAGAGACATCTGCACTTGATTGCCCCAGTACAGAATGACAGTGTCTTCTTGTCCTGCCACTTGTGCTCCAGGAAGCTGCTGCTCATAGACAGCACCTTGCTTATGTTTATGTACTGTCCCCTCCCTGACCCCCACCACTTTTTAGCTTTACTTTTTTTGATACCTAGAGAAAGCGCTTTTTGCTACTTGCAATCTGTAGTCAGATGCCTTTGTAATGAGACAACACAGAAGGGCTGTGCAAACTGAAAAGCTGCACCTCTGTAGGAATCAATGTTATCTCTAACAACGTGCAATCCTTACTACTGTCTTGCATTCCATCTCACCTCTTTTCCTGGCCAGACCTCTCTGTATCTAAGATGCTGGGTCTGGTAGTTCAGCTAGTCACTCTTGCTTCTTATTTGAAAGATGGTATCCCAATAAGTAAAGAAGAGATGTGGTGTGATATGGGGTAAAGCACACAAATTTTGGAAGCATCACAGTTGGACTTCAGACCTGACCCTACAATCCACTGTATAGGAACTTGGTGAAGTTATTGAACCTTTGTGAACCTCGTTTCCCCTATTTGTAAACTGGGACACAAATCCTTGCAATGCGGGGTCATTATATTAGAGGTAATCCATGTAAATTGCCTACTAAGATATGGCACTTAGTAGGTGCTTAATAAGTGATTTCTATTATCATCACCAACTGATTTGTATTATGTTCCTTTTCCGTAAAAACTGAAGTGTGAGTGTACTTTGTATAAATTGCTAAATAAATTCTAAAATATTTTCCTAATTTTTACACATAGTAGTGTCACACACATTGTAGTGTCACACACATTATGGTAGCTTTTAATCTCTCATGGCATTCTGTGTATAACCTCTTTAAAAATAATGGCAGAATTATTTAAATGATACAAGTTATAAGAAGGCTGTACATTTTGGAGGGTTATTTTGATCATTCTATTGCTAATAATAGAATTCAAGTTTATATTGCATGGTAATTTTTTTTAGTTGCAAGTGAAGGAAAATAAATTTATATATATATATATTTAGAATTCTATATAGAATACGTATGTATAATTATAAATATTCATATAAATAAAATATTGATAGATAGATAGATAGATGATAGATAGATTGGTAGATCCAGAGTTTAGCTCACAAAAATTTTGGAAGAACTATGGAAACCAGGAATGAGGGCCTCAGCATCGGAAATTGTGTACTCCACACTATGAGTATTGTCACTGTTCAGTTCTTATCTCTTCTCCATGTGGTGGGGACCATAGTTTACCAAGTCACCATCAGCAGGGAACACATTTCTCCCCATGTCTACTTGAGTCATGTGACCACACCAGAAGGAATCACTTCACTGGACAATGGGGGCTTTTGATTGGCCAGGCATTGTCTCACTGGTTGCTTTGGTGACATGGAAGCAGAAGCTCTCAACAGAAGAAAAGGAAAGTTTGTTAGGCAGATAAATGCAGCTACCATAGTCTGTTACATTCCACCTCATGGCTGCCCAGCGTTTATACTAACCTTTATTCCCATACTCACAGTACCAGAATTCCTGATGTAACAACTGTCTCATGTGAAATCACATACACATTCACCACCATCCCCTGAAAAGGAGATCACCCCAAATCACATCCAGTTCTTCATCTAGCTCTAAGACCAAAACCCCTAGGTGATGGGTATAGTCTGTTTATGGCTTCTTTTTGTCTGCCACTTTATGGCTAATTCATAAATTTAATCACCCCCAACTCAATGAATAACCAATAGTGGAGAGAAAGCAGGATAACCCTAACAGGAGCTCCCATCTATGAAGGGGGAAACAGAAAATGCATGATCTGTACCAGACTGGTTCATAACATACCCTCTCCTCCTGTGCCTATTCCCTGAACTCTCATCCTTGTGAAGTTTCCCATATATGTTTGACTTCTCGGACTATGATTAAGAAACATGGATAGAAGATTCCTCTTAAGGGAGCTGCTTCAACAGTCCCCTCACTGTTGATTTTGGAGCCTGGGATTTGTTTTAGGAATTGGGTATTATGGGCTTTTTTTCTAAGCTGGGTTTTCTTTGTCAGTTTAACTTGCCCTCATAGATCCTGGATTACTGGTCGCAGAGAAAGTTCAGCTGCATTCTAATCTCTTTCTGCTCTTATCAAATGTGTCAACTTGGACAAGAGCTTTTTTCTTGAAGGATCTTCCTGAAGGCCAGAAGTAAAATTTAATTAGTTTACCTTTAAGATCACAACTACTGTTAAAGCACTGTAAGGACCATAGCTTTAAGCCTCTTCTTAGTAGCTTTACTATCCTCCACTCTTTCCAGGCCCCTCCCCAGGAACACATATAGGACACCATGGCCAAAAACTAAAGGGTGCTGTGGGGCTCAACAGGGCTTCAGCTCCACACCCAGCATCCATTCTGATTGGTGGGCCTGGGGATACACCTGTTGTTAACCCTATCGTGAATAGTACCCTTTCTGGAAGCCACAAGAAGTAGCCAATAGCTCTTAATAATGCAACATTTTCTGCCAAGTCCCATGGAGTTTTATGTTGAGGTATATGATCTGAATCCCCAAAAATTGTTGAATCCCAGTAAACAGCTAAGAGTTTAACCATTTTTTTTTCTATAGTGCATTAAATGGATCTGAGACAGAATAGAATGAACCACGCTGCATGCTTTGAGTAATCTGGGTTTTATATTTAAGGTCATATTTTAAGGTCTGTCATATGAACTCTTATTTCAGGTTCAAAATTGTGTATTAATTAGTATTTTTTATTGTAAGTAACATAAAGCCACTCTGTCCAGTTTAGGCATAAAGCAATACTTATTGGAAAGGTGAGGATAGTTTTCAGGTACTAAAAAAATAAGAAAATGAAGTTTTTAATAACATGCCAGAAAATTTGTATTCAAAGGAATGTTGAATTTTAACACGGTCGCTTTGAAAGACTTTGTATTTATTCCAACCATGCCATCATTGCTCAGACTTTATTTTTAAACTAACCTTTAATTGCTTTCAGAATATACATCCTATTCCTTTGACTATCTGAATTATGCCAAACTTTTGTCCTTTAAAAGTTGATTTGATTTTCTTAGAAAATCATTTGAAATTGTATCTACTGAGATGACTTATCAAAGTGAGTAATACTGGTTTAAGTAAAATTTTTTTTTAAGTTTCTTTTGTGACAGAGACTGGAAAGTAGAGGAAAACTTTTCTCCCCTGAATATTGTCGCTGAAACGTCGACGTCTTACACTGGCGCTGACTAGAAATACAGAGACAGAATCTAGGAGGAAGGAAAAAGAGTGGCTTTATTTCTTCGCCACGCAAAGAGGGAACACAGCAGGCTAGTGCCTCCAAAAACGGTGTCCCCCTTGGAGAGGGTAGTGAGAAGTTTTTATAGTAATGGTTCAAGGAGTGGTCAGCTCGTGGACATTTTTCTGATTGGTTAGTGGTGAGGTAAGTGGGAGTCAGCATCATCAACCTTTAGGTTCCCACTGGTCTGGGATCTATGTGCTTGTCGGCAGCATGCCATCATTAATTGTTAACTTTTCCTACCTAGAGGTGGTTTCAGCATCTGCAAAACAACTCAAAGATATTGTTGTGTGTGTCCTTGATGGGGAACAAGGACCTTGCCTCAAGGCTAAACACTCTTTCTCTTGACTTTGTTTCTCCCTTGTCTCGTATCCCCTCCCTTCCATACTTAACAACTGCTTGAATCTGCCCTTGGAACTCAAGGAGGTCATGGAGGCTAAATGAAGGCTACTTCCTGTAATCAAAGAAATGGGGGACACAGAAAACCTTGGTGCCCAGGAGCCCCACAGGGCCCTGCTTGGTATCAATATGACCTTAATATTCTTCGTCTGGTGAATTGCTATCAGGATGATGATAATTGGTTACTAATTGTCTGACAATCACCAGCCAATTGTGGCTGGTCCAAATGAGAGAATGTGTGCCAAGGAAAAAGTGAATTTCAGAGTACAGGCTCAAATAGGCATAGTAAACTGACCCAAAAATTAGAAAAGGAAGCTATTAAGGGAAATAACTAAGGACAATAATTCTGCCTAAGACATCTGCCTAAGACATCAATTTAACCAGAAGATAGAGAAGTGGGAATGTGTTGTTTTGAGAGCATATGGTTATGACAGAAATGGCTTGGGAATAAAGTAAACCTGAATTCAAATCCTGACTTCTCCCCATTTTCCAACAGCTGCATCTGATTTCCCTGATGGCTGCTGCCTTCTCCCTGCCAGCCTCTGGGGTAGACAGGTTGACTCACTGACACTCAGCAGGGGCTTCTTTGTTCCTACGGAGTGTTAAATTGCAGATGTTGATACTGAGCAGGACCCTTTGGTGATCCCGGACACAAAACATTTCTGTGTCCCCCATTTCTTTGATTACAAGAAATAGCCTTCATTCAGCTTCCATGACCTTCCCTGAGTTCCAAGAGCAGATTCAAGCAGTTGTTAAGTATGGAAGGGAGGGGATACGAGACAAGGGAGAAACAAAGTCAAGAGAAAGAGTGTTTAGCCTTGAGGCAAGGTCCTGGTTCCCCATCAAGGACACACACAACAATATCTTTGAGTTGTTTTGCAGATGCTGAAACCACCTCTAGGTAGGAAAAGTTAACAGTTAATGATGGTGTGCTGCCCACAAGCACATAGACCCCAGACCAGTCAGCCTGAACTTCCTACTCCAAGGGATTATTTTGGGGAATGAGAAAGATAGTGTCTGAAGTCGGTTGTGACACCTCTACCAGAATCTGGGGAAGTCCCCAGGATTGCACGCCCAGCCTCCTTTGATCTTGTCCATCTGAGGAATTTTAGATTCTGTCTGGGGAACATTTGATTCCCTTTTGTGGATTCTTCATTTTGGAAATCCCGTTTGTAAGGTGCCACTTGGTCTTGGGCTTAGTGGGACTTGGAAGCGGCCACTCTGAGCTTTGTGCTGTCTGGGTTTTTTTTTTTTTTTTTTCTGGCATAAGGCTTCTGTCTGTTGGTGAGGGTTCTGGTTTGTTTTCATCCACACAGGAGTGTTTTTTCACATGTTTTTCTATCAGATATGGGAAGTGCTTCTTCAGTTCCATCTGATAGCTTCCTGGGGAAAATTAAGGCAGACTGGTCGACCTATAGCTATGAACCTAAGACGAAAAAGAATGAGATTCTACTGTAATTCTGTTTGGCCACTGTATAGTATTAAAAGTGAGGAGAGGTGTCCTTCATATGGTAGCCTAAATTATTAACTTCAGCTAGAGCTGTATTGTCACTGGAATAGAAAGACTGGGAATTCTCTCCACTCTATCTGGGCTATCCATCCTGGGCTCACTCCCTTGTGGGAACTGAGACACTCTGGGCTCCCTGAGAGCCAACTGTGAGTTTGTTTTCTTTCAGGAACTGAGCCAATCTGTTTGGAAACCTTTGTCTGGGAATAGAAATGGAATTTTTAAACTATATCTCCTCTGATTTTCTGTCTGTGCAGCCATACCTTATCTGTGTGTATTGTTTTGGGGTGAGCCACTCAGGCTTGTGCAGGGTGGGAGAATTCTACCCGTTCACTGCAAGGCACTTTGAGTCTCAGTTTGGGAGTGGAAATGAAATCTCTGGGCTACACCTTGTCCGATATTTTGTTTGTGGGACCACGTTTGTTGTTTGTATGTACATGTGTCAGTACTTACATTGGTTGACTGGTTGAGACGTCTTTGGTAAATAACAGGGCCCTGCTCAGTACCAATGTTAAGAGACTGAGCATAGTGTTCAACCTCTGACCCCTGGAATCTTCTGGTTTGTCAATTTACACTCAGATACCTTTTAATTTTTAATTCTGTTTCCTATAGCAACTAATTTGCAAATATTTACTCTTTCTGCATCTACAAATGATTTTCTTTACCTGAATTATTCTTAGGACCTTCACTTGCTAATTTTATCATATGACTATTATATTTTAGTTAACTAATGCTTTAAGAAGGAGCTACCCACAGAATTTTAGTGGGTATTGTTTAGGGAGTGCCTGGCCCAAATTCTTGAGCTTGGTCAAAAATGTCCCTAAGGAGTTCTACTGGACTGAGATGGACCATCTCCCCTCAAGTTGTAACTGAGCAGGACACTACGGGGCTTTCCTAGGACAGACCCCTCCCCAATATCCTCTGCTTTAGCTCCTCTCTGATGTACCTATCTAACAGTATCTGATGCACATTTCCTGAGTTGTTTTACAGATACTAAATCCCCCACCTATTGGAAGGCTGTTAACTATTTGATGACCATAAGCACATAGCCCCCAGGCCTAAGGACCCTAAGGATTGATAATGTTAAACCCTGAACCACCACTCAGTTACCTCACCGTCAACCAATCAGAGAATTGTGCAGAAGCTGATCACATACCCTAAGTCTCCTCTCCCTCAACTTGCCTTTTAAAAAAATAGTTACCATATGATCCAGTGATCCCACACCTGGGCATATATCTGGAGAAAACTATAATTCAAAACAGATACATGCACCCTAATGTTATTGCAACACTATTTACAATAACCAAGACATGGAAGCAACCCAAGTGTCTATCGACAGATGAATGGATAAAGAAGATGTGTGTGTGTGTGTGTGTGTGTATACACTATGTATAATATTTCATTGTGTGTGTATATATGTGTGTATATATATATATATATATATACACTATAATATCCCATTGTGTGTGTATATATGTATATATATATACTATGTATAATATTCCATTGTGTGTGTATATATATACCTTGCATATATATAGCATATATATAGTGTATATATATATAATATTCTGATACAAGTGAATATTACTCAGCCATAAAAAAGAATGAAATAATGGCATTTGCAGCAACATGGGTGAACCTAAAGGTTATCATACTAAATGAAATATGTCAGAGAAAGACAAATAACATATGATATCACATATATGTGGATCTAAAAAATGATATAAATGAAATTATTTACAAAACAGAAACAGACTCACAGACATAGAAAACAAACTTATGATTACCAAAGGGGAAAAGGGAGAGGGATAAATTAGGAGCTTGTGATTAACAAATACACACTACTATATATAAAATAGATAAACAACAAGGAGTTATTGTATAGTATAGGGAATTATATTCAATATCTTGTAATATGCTATAATGGAAAAGACTATGAAAAGGAAAATAAAATGTGTGGTGAGTGTGTGTTTGTGTGTAACTGGATCACTTTGCTGTACAACAGAAACTAACAAAACATTGTAAAACAACTATATTTCAATTTAAAAAAAATAATTAATTTAATGACTTCTCTGGTGGTGCAGTGGTTGAGAGTCCGCCTGCCGATGCAGGGGACACGAGTTCGTGCCCCAGTCTGGGAAGATCCCACATGCCGCAGAGTGGCTGGGCCCGTGAGCCACAGCAGCTGAGCCTGCGCATCAGGAGACTGTGCTCTGCAAAGGGAGAGGCCCGCGTACCGCAAAAACAAAAAAAAAAAATTAATTTAAAAAACGCTTTGCTGAAACCCTCAGCGAGTTCTGGCTTTTTGAGCACTAGATGTCCTGCTCTCCTTGTGTGTTGCGTTACAATAAACACTGCACTTTCCTTTACCAAATCCTAGTGTCAATAGATTGGCTTTACTGCATATGGGTGAATGGACCCAAGTTTGGTTCAGTAACAAAGTTATCTAAAGATGGAAAAGAGTCAGCTCTAATCTGCAGCTCTTGTTTTTATATATGTGATACACATATATTCATAGTTCCCAGGCTTTTCTGAGATGACTACATATCCCAGAAACAAGGGGAATAGTCAGTTCTCTTACCTGTGCCCTTTTATCAAAGTTGGGTCTGAATGGAGATAGACATGCTGCTGTGTGGTGGGTGCAAGGGAGGGGACTGGGCCCTGGCCCCTTAGAAGGAAGTGCCCATTGTGTGGTCAGTGGTGGGCTCCCTGGGTTTCTGTCCATCAGGGTGTATGGTGGGGATGAAGTAAGGCTGGGTATATGCAATTCAATATTGTGTTTCTCAAGCTAAAACCATTAATAAGGTAATCGTTAGAAATTCTCTAGACTATGTCATACGGATTTCTCTAACCTCCAGATTTAGTGCTTTTGCTAGATTTTCATCCTTGAAATATGTCTCCTTGGGTATTAAAATACAATGGTATCATACAGAGTGAAGAAAGTCAGAAAGAGAAAGACAAATACCGTATGCTAACACATATATATGGAATTTTAAGAAAAAATGTCATGAAGAACCTAGGGGTAAAACAGGAATAAAGACACAGACCTACTTGAGAATGGACTTGAGGATATGGGGAGGGGGAAGGGTAAGCTGTGACAAAGCGAGAGAGAGGCATGGACATATATACAATACCAAACATAAGGTAGATAGCTAGTGGGAAGCAGCTGCATAGCACAGGGGGATCAGCTCTGTGCTTTGTGACCGACTGGAGGAGTGGGATAGGGAGGGTGGGAGGGAGGGAGACGCAAGAGGGAAGGGATATGGGAACAGATGTGTATGTATAACTGATTCACTTTGTTATAAAGCAGAAACTAATAAAAAAAATTGTGAAAGAAAGCAGTATTAACCTATTACCACGTTATAATGCAAGATGTTAACTTCAAATGTGTTTCCTTTCTTTGATTTGGAGTCACTATATCTTAATTTCCTAAACATTGGTATAAAATTCAGCCAATCTGTTACCCATTTTATCTTTTAGAGCTCTCTGTTCAGAAAAGTTTTGAACTCACATCATATTTCTTTTTTTTTTTTACAACTTTATTGGAGTATGATTGCTTCACAATGGTGTGTTAGTTTCTGCTTTATAACAGAGTGAATCAGTTACACATATACATCTGTTCCCATATCCCTTCCCTCTTGCATCTCCCTCCCTCCCACCCTACCTATCCCATCCCTCCAGTCGGTCACAAAGCACCGATCTGATCTCCCTGTGCTATGCGGCTGCTTTCCACTAACTATCTACCTTACACTTGGTAGTGTATATATGCCCAGGCCTCTCTCTCGCTTTGTCACAGCTTACTCTTCCCCCACCCCATATCCTCAAGTCCATTCTCAAGTAGGTCTGTGTCTTTATTCCTGCTTTACCCCTAGGTTCTTCATGACATTATTTTTTTTTCTTAAATTCCATATATATGCGTTAGCATACAGTATTTGTCTTTCTCTTTCTGACTTACTTCAGTCTGTATAACAGACTCTAGGTCTATCCATCTCATTACAAATAGCTCAATTTTTTTTCTTTTTATGGCTGAGTAACATTCCATTGTATATATGTGCCACATCTTCTTTATCCATTCATCTGATGATGGATACTTAGGTTGTTTCCATCTTCGGGCCATTGTAAATAGAGCTGCAATGAACATTTTGGTACACGACTCATTTTGAATTATGGTTTTCTCAGGGTATATACCCAGTAGTGGGATTGCTGGGTCATATGGTAGTTCTATTTGTAGTATTTTAAGGAACCTCCATACTGTTCTCCATAGTGGCTGTACCAATTCACATTCCCACCAGCAGTGCAAGAGTGTTCCCTTTTCTCCACACCCTCTCCAGCATTTATTGTTTCTAGATTTTTTCATGATGGCCATTCTGACTGGTGTGAGATGATATCTCATTGTAGTTTTGATTTGCATTTCTCTAATGATTAAGGATGTTGAGCATTCTTTCATGTGTTTGTTGGCAGTCTGTATATCTTCTTTGGAGAAATGTCTATTTAGGTCTTCTGCCCATTTTTAGATTGGGTTGTTTGTTTTTTTGTTATTGAGCTGCATGAGCTGCTTATAAATTTTGGAGATTAATCCTTTGTCAGTTGTTTCATTTGCAAATATTTTCTCCCATTCTGAGGGTTGCCTTTTGGTCTTGTTTATGGCTTCCTTTGCTGTGCAAAAGCTTTGAAGTTTCATTAGGTCCCATGTGTTTATCTTTGTTTTTATTTCCATTTCTCTAGGAGGTGGGTCAAAAAGGATCTTGCTCTGATTTATGACATAGAGTGTTCTGCCTATGTTTTCCTCGAAGAGTTTGATAGTTTCTGGCCTTACATTTGGGTCTTTAATACATATTGAGCTTATTTTTGTGTATGGTGTTAGGGAGTGATCTAATCTCATACTTTTACATGTCCCTGTCCAGTTTTCCCAGCACCACTTATTGAAGAGGCTGTCCTTTCTCCACTGTACATTCCTGCCTCTTATATCAAAGATAAGGTGACCATATGTGCGTGGGTTTATCTCTGGGCTTTCTATCCTGTTCCATTGATCTATATTTCTGTTTTTGTGCCAGTACCATACCGTCTTGATTACTGTAACTTTGTAGGATAGTCTGAAGTCAGGGATTCTTATTCCTCCAGCTCCGCTTTTCGTTCTCATGATTGCTTTGGCTATTCAAGGTCTTTTGTGTTTCCTTACAAATTGTGAAATTTTTTGTTCTAGTTCTGTGAAAAATGCCAGTGGTAGTTTGAGAGGGATTGCATTGAATCTGTAGATTGCTTTGGGTAGTAGAGTCATTTTCACAATGTTGATTCTTCCAATACAAGAACATGGTATATCTCTCCATCTATTTGTATCATCCTTAATTTCTTTCATCAGTGTCTTATAATTTTCTGCATACAGATCTTTTGTCTCCTTAGGTAGGTTTATTCCTAGATATTTTATACTTTTTGTTGCAGTGGTAAATGGGAGTGTTTTCTTGATTTCAATTTCAGATTTTTCATCATTAGTGTATAGGAATGCCAGAGATTTCTGTGCATTAATTTTGAATCCTGCTACTTTACCAAATTCATTGATTAGCTCTAGTAGTTTTCTAGTAGTATCTTTAGGATTCTCTATGTATAGTACCATGTCATCTGCAAACAGTGACAGCTTTACTTCTTCTTTTCCAATTTGGATTCCTTTTATTTCCTTTTCTTCTCTGATTGCTGTGGCAAAAACTTCCATAACTATGTTGGATAAGAGTGGTGAGAGTGGGCAACCTTCTCTTGTTCCTGATCTTAGTGGAAATGGTTTCAGTTTTTCACCATTGAGGATGATGTTGGCTGTGGGTTTGTAATATATGGCCTTTATTATGTTGAGGAAAATTCCCCCTATGCCTACTTTCTGCAGGTTTTTTTATCATAAATGGGTGTTGAATTTTGTCGAAAGCTTTCTCTGCATTTATTGAGATGATCATATGGTTTTTCTCCTTCACTTTTTTCATATGGTGTATCATGTTGATTGATTTGCATATATTGAAGAATCCTTGCATTCCTGGAATAAACCACACTTGATAATGGTGTATGATCCTTTTAATGTGCTGTTGGATTCTCTTTGCTAGTATTCTGTTGAGGATTTTTGCATCTATTTTCATCAGTGGTATTGGCCTGTAGTTTTCTTTCTTTGTGACATGCTTGTCTGGTTTTGGTATCAAGGTGATGGTGGACTCAGAATGAGTTTGGGAGTATTCCTCCCTCTGCTATATTTTGGGAGAGTTTGAGAAGGATAGGTGTTAGCTCTTCTCTAAATGTTTGATAGAATTCACCTGTGAAGCCATCTGCTCCTGGGCTTTTGTTTGTTGGAAGATTTTTAATCACAGTTTCAATTTCAGTGCTTGTGATTGGTCTGTTCATATTTTCTATTTCTTCCTGATTCATTCTTGGCAGGTTGTGCATTTCTAAGAATTTGTCCATTTTTTCCAGGTTGTCCATTTTATTGGCATAGAGTTGCTTGTAGTAATCTCTCATGATTTTTTGTATTTCTGCAGAATCATTTGTTAATTCTCCTTTTCCATTTCTAATTCTATTGATTTGAGTCTTCTCCCTTTTTTTCTTGATGAGTCTGGCTAATGGTTTATTAATTTTGTTTATCTTCTCAAAGAACCAGCTTTTAGTTTTATTGATCTTTGCTATCATTTATCAAGGCTTGATTTGTGACCCAAGAGATGATCTATACTGGAGAATATTCAATGAGCACTTGAGAAAAATGTGTATTCTGTTGTTTTTGGATGGAATGTCCTATAAATATCAATTAAGTCCATCTTGTTTAATGTATCATTTAAAGCTTGTGTTTCCTTATTTATTTTCATGTTGGATGCTGTGTCCATCGGTGAAAGTGGGGTGTTAAAGTACTCTACTATGAATGTGTTACTGTCAATTTCCCCTTTTATGGTTCTTAGTATTTGCCTTATGTATTGAGGTGCTCCTATGTTGGGTGCATAAATAGTTACAATTGTTATATCTTCTTCTTGGATCCATCCCTTTATCATTATGTAGTGTCCTTCTTTGTCTCTTCTAATAGTCTTTATTTTAAAGTCTATTTTTTCTGATATGAGAATTGCTATTCCAGCTTTCTTTTGGTTTCCATTTGCATGGAATATCTTTTTCCATCCCCTTACTTTCAGTCTGTAAGTGTCTCTAGATCTGAGGTGGGTCTCTTGTAGGCAGCATATATATGGGTCTTGTTTTTGTATCCATTCATCAAATCTGTGTCTTTTGTGGGAGCATTTAGTCCATTTATATTTAAGGTAATTATCGATATATGTTCCTATTCCCATTTTGTTAATTGATTTGGGTTCATTATTATAAGTCTTTTCCTTCTGTTGTGTTTCTTGCCTAAAGAAGTTCCTTTAGCATTTGTTGTAAAGCTGGTTTGGTGGTGCTGAACTCTCTCAGCTTTTTCTTGTCTGCAAAGGTTTTAATTTCTCCATAAATCTGAATGAGATCCTTGCTGGGTAGAGTAATCTTGGTTGCATGTTTTCCTCCTTCATCAGTTTAAATATGTCCTGCCAGTCCTTTCTGGCTTGCAGAGTTTCTGCTGAAAGATCACCTGTTAACATTATGGGTATTCCCTTGTATTTTATTTGTGGTTTTTCCCTTGCTGTTTTTAATATGTTTTCTTTGTATTTAATTTTTGACAGTTTGATTAATATGTGTCTTGGCATATTTCTCCTTGGATTTATTCTGTATGGGACTCTCTGTGCCTCCTGGACTTGATTAACTATTTCCTTTCCCATTTTAGGGAAGTTTTCAACACTAATCTCTTCAAATATTTTCTCAGTCCCTTTTTTCTTTTCTCTCTTCTTCTTCTGGAACCCCTATAATTCAAATGTTGGTGCATTTAATGTTGTCCCAGAGGTCTCTGAGACTGTCCTCAGTTCTTTTCAGTCTTTTTTCTTTATTCTGCTCTGCAGTAGTTATTTCCACTATTTTATCTTCCATGTCACTTATCCGTTCTTATGCCACAGTTATTCTGCTATTGATTCCTTCTAGAGGATTTTTTATTGCATTTATTGTGTTTTTCATCAATGTTTGTTTGCTCTTTAGTTCTTCTAAGTCCTTGTTAAATGTTTATTGCATTTTCTCCATTCTATTTCCAAGATTTTGGATCATCTTTACTATCATTATTCTGAATTCTTTTTCAGGTAGACTGCCTATTTCCTCTTCATTTGTTAGGTCTAGTGGGTTTTTATCTTGGTCCTTCACCTGCTGTGTTTTTTTGTCCTCTCATTTTGCTTATCTTACTGTGTTTGGGGTCTCCTTTTTGCAGCCTGCAGGTTTGTACTCCTGTTGTTTTTGGTGTCTGTCCCCATTGCTTACGTTTGGTTCAGTGGCTTGTGTAGGCTTCCTGATGGAGGGGACTAGTGCCTGTGTTCTGGTAGATGAGGCTGGATCTTGTCTTTATGTTGGGCAGGTCCACGTCTGGTGGTGTGTTTTAGGGTGTCTGTGGACTTATTATGATTTTAGGCAGCCTCTCTGCTAATCGGTGGGGTTGTGTTCCTGTCTTGCTAGTTGTTTGGCATAGGGTGTCCAGCACTGTAGCTTGCTGGTCGTTGAGTGAAGCTGGGTGCTGGTGTTGAGATGGCGATCTCTGGGAGATTTTTGCCATTTGATATTATGTGGAGCTGGGAGGTCTCTTGTAGACCAGTGTCCTGAAGTTGGCTCTCCCACCTCAGAGGCACAGCACTGACTCCTGGCTGCAGCACCAAGAGCCTTTCATCCACACAGCTCAGAATAAAATGGAGAAAAAGTAGAAAGAAAGAATTAGTAGAAGTAGAAAGAAAGAAAGAAAGAAAGGAAGGAGGGTGGGAGGGAAGAAGGAGGGAAGGAAGGGGGAAGGAAGGAAAAAAGAAGATAAAGTAAAATAAAATAAAGTATGATAAAATATAACAAAGTTATTAAAATAAAAAATAATTATTAAGAAAAAAACAAAAAACGGATGGATAGAACCCTGGGACAAATTGTAGAAGCAAAGCTATACAGACAAAACCTCACACAGAAGCATACACATACACACTGACAAGAAGAGGAAAAGGGGAAAAAATCATAAATCATTCTCTCAAAGTCCACCTCCTCAATTTGGGATGATTCATGGTCTAAAGGAGGGAAGGAAGGAAAGAAAGAAACAAAGAAGATAAAGTAAAATAAAATAAAGATAAAATAAAATAAAGTTATTAAAATAAAAAATAATTATTAAGAAAAATATTTTAAAAAAACAGACGGATAGAACCTTAGGACAAATGGTGGAAGCAAAGCTGTACAGACAAAAATCTCACACAGAAACATACACACTCACAGAAAGAGGAAAAGGGGAAAAATAATAAATCTTGCTCTCAGAGTCCACCTCCTCAATTTGGGATGATTCGTTGTCTATTCAGGTATTCCACAGATGCAGGGTACATCAAGTTGATTGTGGAGCTTTAATCCACTGCTTTTGAGGCTGCTGGGAGAGATTTCCATTTCTCTTCTTTGTTCTCACATCTCCCGGGGCTCAGCTTTGGATTTGGCCCCGCCTCTGCGTGTAGGTCACCGGAGGACGTCTGTTCTTTGCTCAGACAGGACGGGGTTAAAGGAGCCGCTGATTCGGGGGCTCTGGCTCACTCAGGCCGGGGGGAGGGAGGAGCATGGAGTGCGGGGTGAGCGTGCGGCGGCAGAGGCTGGCGTGACGTTGCAACGGCGTGACGTTGCACCAGCACGAGGCGCGCCCGTGCGTTCTCCCGGGGAAGTTGTGCCTGCATCCCAGGACCCTGGCAGTGGCGGGCTGCACAGTCTCCCCAGAAGGGAAGTGTGGAGAGTGATCTGTGCTCACACACAGGCCTCTTGGTGGTGGCAGCAGCAGCCTTAGCATCTCATGCCCGTCTCTGGGGTCCGTGCTGATAGCCGCGGCTCGCGCCTGTCTCTGGAGCTCCTTTAAGCAGTGCTCTTAATCCCCTCTCCTCACGCACCAGGAAACAAAGAGGGAAGAAAACGTCTCTTGCCTCTTCGGCAGCTCCAGACTTTTCCCCGGACTCCCTCCCGGCCAGCCGTGGCGCACTAACCCCTTCAGGCTCTCTTCCCGCCGCCAGCCCCAGTCCTCTCCCTGCGCTCCGACTGAAACCCGAAACCCGAGCCTCAGCTCCCAGCCCCGCCCGCCCCGGCGGCCGAGCAGACAAGCCTCTCGGGCTGGTGAGTGCTGGTCGGCTCCGATCCTCTGTGCGGGAATCTCTCCGCTTTGCCCTCCGCACCTCGGTTGCTGCGCTCTCCTCCGTGGCTCCGAAGCTTTCCCCCTCCACCACCCACAGTCTCCGCCCGCGAAGGGGCTCCTAGTGTGTGGAAACCTTTCCTCCTTCACGGCTCCCTCCCACTAGTGCGGGTCCCGGCCCTATCCTTTTGTCTCTGTTTATTCTGTTTTCTTTTGCTCTACCCAGGTACGTGGGGAGTTTCTTGCCTTTTGGGATGTCTGAGGTCTTCTGCCAGTGTTCAGTAGGTGTTCTGTAGGAGTTGTTCCACATGTAGATGTATTTCTGGTGTATCTGTGGGGAGGAAGGTGATCTCCGTGTCTTAGTCTTCCGCCATCTTCCCCAGAAGTCTCCCAAATTTCTTTTTAAAATAAAGGTACATGTTATATATACAAGGGTATATTGTGAAAATACGGTATGTTGTTAAAATAATGGTACTATATTTATATGTTTATTTATTTATAGAAATCTTTATTTATTTATAACTGTCCATGACTCATAGACAATGACTCATGGCCACTAGACCCACCACTGGATATCTGGATATCAATATTTTAGAGCTAACTTGATCGTTTGAAAGCAGACATGCACTGGTTTATGTATGATAAAGATTTTTATTTTTCACTTGGACATTCTGCTGCCTTCTCCCTGCTAATTTCCTAGTGCCTGCCTGAGAATTAGGTACTAAATCACAGTAATTAAATATAGCCTTTGGCTCACCATGTTTGACTCTAATGTGACCCAGTTTTCAGATGTCTGAATATTTCTTAGAGATATCTCTTGTTTATACACTAAGAAATGGTTGAAAATGAGAAATTCATTATACAGAGGTTGTTCTGAATAATTACAGAGCACAGGCAGATTGGAATATTTATCAGCCATGAGGCTTTTACAATTTATCTGTTACAGCTCATTTTGGATAGAGGATTTTTAAAAGCCTTGTATCCATTTAACTCATGATAAAATGGTTCCAAGACTGTTATCACAAATTTGCTCAATTCTGTTGTCATCCATTCTTGCTTGAAACCCACATAATCCTTTTGTATGAGGTACTTTTTCTTCTGGAGTAGCTCTCTTAGATTTAATTATGTGCTAGCTCATTTATTCTCTAAGCAAAAATGAGCCAAGCATCCAAAGATCTGTCAAGCACCTTCACAATGGTCCATTAAATGAGCAAGCTCTTAGACATTAACACATCCCAGCAACAGTGTTCATGAATTAGCTCATCAAATGTCTGGCAACAGGATGAAGCCATCTGGTGAAGGATGAATTGTAATTATAACCCATACGAATGTTCCTTCTCATCAACAACACTATCATCTCCCTTATCCTTGTAATCAGTCATGAAACCCTAGAGAAGAAAAATGAAAAATAAAAGATCTGATCACCAGTGTTGTGTGTGTAAGTTGGTAGCATCCAATCACACTCAACTCTGAGATGAAGACAAATTTAACTTATGGAAATTCCCTCAGTCGTTGAAGACTAATATCTCTCAGCTCAAAGTTTTCCACATGGGATATTCCAGATCACTGTTATACCTCCCCCTCAGCAAGAAGTCCTTCAAAGATCAAGACAAGGCTGTTCAACAGTTCAACAGGAATTCCATGGAATAACCCTTCCTTAGTGCATTTGGTGACCTTCCAGACATCCTCATGCCTACAGGAAATTGCAAGAACCACAAAACCATGCTGAAATGTGAGTAACATATCAGTGATGATTTCAACAGAACTCTAATCTGATTGCTTGTACTGCCATTCCTGTGAAAACACTGCTCCAATCATATGGCTAAACAGTATGAAGATGAACCAGTGTTAGGACTGGTTGTACATTGGGATTGCTTGGTGCCTGAGTCTCACTCCCAAGGCTGTTTGGCTCTGTTGTGTAGCCAATGTTGACTCTAAGTAGAGTTAGCAGACTAGCAACAGAAGCATCATATGGGAGCTTGTTAGATGTGCAGAATCTCAGCCCTACCTCAGACCTATGGAATCAGAATCAGTTTTTACAAGATCTCCAGGGGATTTGTGGGCACATTGCTCTTTGAGAATCACAAAGATAGAGTACTTCTTCCCAAAACATGCTGTTCATCAGAATCAGTAAGGGAGCCCAGAATTATAACATCAGAATCTCCAAGGATGAAACCTGGAAATTTCTATTTATAATAAGTTTTCTAGGTGCTTTATATTCCACCAACCTGGCACAGACCTGTGGACAGCAGCATAGTACAGAGTCTCTCTAATTTCTTTGATTATTCGAATCACCTGGAAGAGGATTTTTAAATTTTTTTTAATTTCCCAGTACACTTCCCAGAGATTCTGTTTCTATTGGAACTTTGAGTGGGGCTTGGGGCACATGAGAATCTGTGCCCCCTTTCCACACACATATACACAAAAGTAATTCTTAAAAGCTGGTGTGTAACAGAATTATCTAGAACCTGGGAAAATAAATAAAGAGAACAAACAAAAGTTATTTGTTCAGAGTTTGCTATAGTAAAGAAGTTAGCCATCGTCATTTGCATTTGGCAGAAACACAAAGGCAGGCAGGGCAGTATAAAAGGTTACAGTGGAAAAAGAAAAGATTCTGGTATGCCCTGATTAAAGGTTGTTGGCACAGGGAAGTTGGAGGCCAACTAACTAGAATTGGGGCATCCTATGAGGTTAATTAGGAGAGCATATTTGGCTTTCCTGGGTTAGTACTAACTTGGAAGCAGGGACAAAAGATGTCATGGCTTGGCTTCCTGGACTAGTTGCTGCAGAGGTTGGAGGTCAGAGCTCTATTTTTATATATGGTGGCTGATGCTGATTTGCCGGTTTGTCTCTCAACATCCACACAGAATTACTAGCAGAAAACAATGATATGAGGCCTGGACATTGATATTTTAATAAGCTCCTCAGGTTCGCAAATTTTTGAACCACCCATCTAGAGATATCCTGTCTGGGAGCTAACCGTTCTAACACATTTTCTAAGGTGTCAGGAAGTCTTTGCACCAACCTTAACTCCCACATACCATTTCAGCAAGAACTTCACAGTCAGAAGTCTTCTTGGCAGCTTCTCACCATATATACACAGAACTTTAGCCCTATTAAGGGTGTTGGGCATAATGCTTGAACTCTAGGGATGTCAGACATTTTATATGGGGATGGACAGGGGAGAGAAATTATAATAAAAGCATAATGATGTCTTTCAATATACCAGATGTGGAGTTCTCCACTAGATAATCATATCAGTGTCTCCTAGACAGCTTTTGCAATTAGATGAAGTCTCCAGGAGGGGTTGGCTTCCCAGAAATGCCCATGTGGAAGGATGTGTATTTTGAAAAATGCACTCTATGATTCTGATATTCCTCTACTCCCCATTGTTGAGAACCACTGATGAAGAGAATGTAATAATTCAGGGGTTCCAACTCCAACACCTACATAGGGCATGAGGGTAACACAAATTAATATGATGGGTTGGCAACTTAAGTTTTCTTACAAATCAGATCCTTGTTTGCTTATTAAACATATGGATATTTTTCACTTGCACAAATAAACATGGTCCATTGTTTATCTTGGGGAAAAAAACAGTTCTTAGCCTGCCTTTCATTTTCCCACTCTCAAGATTTATTTTACTATTACTAAGAAAAAACAAGCACAAGCATGATGCTAAATGACAAGTGAAACTCAACTAAAGGATAGAGTTGTGAATGATGAGACTAGCACAGACTGGGGTAGACAAGTGCTACTCAGCTTTATGCAATTAGAATTTGGGGGAAATACAGGCCATTGTTTTCTTATCAAATTTTATCTTATTTTTATTTTTCAAGAAAGCTAGAAATGAGAATTTTTATATGAAATCATCTGATCTTTAAAGTGTTGGCTCAGTTTTTTTAAGACTGTGAATGTCAAACAAGCAAGTCTGATGGGCTGGACAAAGACCACAAGACACCAAGTTTGCATCCTTGGCATTACAGTATCACTGGTAAACCATCTTAGCAAGAGGACTTGATTTTTGCAGAGAACCAAAATGTTCCCCAAACAAACACACACCAAGAGCAAGACCACATCAACCCCACCCAACCCCAGCTCCATTGACAGTTTATCATAGTGATACTCAATCTTGCTCAACATGTGATCAGAAAGTAAAAATGTCAACCAGATCAACTCAATAAGACTCCATTTCAATGATGAGATAAATCTCTATTTTCTTTCCATTTTCTCCTCTTTATTTATAAAAGCCAGTGGTTAGGCAGCCTAAATAGGGACAGTATGGGAGTAAGAAGTGGCTGGTTCCTTGTCAGCACTCACTGAGGTAGCTAAATTTTTTATATCTTTTTAAAAATCTATTTATTTTGGGCTGCTTTGGGTCTTTGTTGCTGCCTGTGGGCTTTCCCTAGTTGCGGCAAGCGGGGGATACACTTTGTTGTGGTGTGTGGGCTTCTCATTGCAGTGGCTTCTCTTGTTGTGGAACATGGGCTTTAGGCGTGTGGGCTTCAGTAGTTGTGGCACTTGGGCTCAGTAGTTGTAGCTCATGGTCTCTAGAGTGCAGGCTCAGTAGTTGTGGTGCATGGGCTTAGTTGTTCTCTGGCATGTGGGATCTTCCCAGACCAGGGATCGAACCCATGTCCCCTGCATTGGCAAGTGGATTCTTAACCCCTGCATCACCAGGGAAGACCTAAATTGTTTATATATTATATTTAGTTTAAAATGGATGCAGAATCAACAGCTTCTAATTCCTCTCTGGGCTAAAGAAAAAATGTTTATATTTCCAAGAGATTTAAGCTTTATTTGGAATCAATGTACTCACACTTGGGTCAGGATCAGGAGTTGTTGATTTGGGGAACCAGAAAGAAAGGGTGGAGAAATTTTCAAATATTTTCATGAACTCTTTCTATAAGAGATGCTGAAATTGCTGAATATTTCTAGTCTTTTCAAAATCAATCAGTGTCGAGGGAGAGGGGGAAGATGGCGGAAGAGTAAGATGCGGAGATCACCCTCCTCCCCACAGATACATCAGAAAGACATCTACACGTGGAACAACTCCTACAGAACACCTGCTGAATGCTGGCAGAAGACCTCAGACATCCCAAAAGGCAAGAAACTCCCCACTTACTTGGGTAGGGCAAAAGAAAAAACAATAAACAGAGACAAAAGAATAGGAACGGGACCTGCACCAGTGGGAGGGAGCTGTGAAGGAGGAAAGGTTTCCACACACTAGGAGCCCCTTCGCGGGCGGAGACTGTGGGTGGCAGAGGGGGGAAGCTTCAGAGCCGTGGAGGAGAGCGCAGTCACAGGGGTGCGGAGGGCAAAGTGGAGAGATTCCCGCAGAGAGGATTGATGCCGACTGGCACTCACCAGCCCAAGAGGCTTGTTTTCTCACCCGCCGGGGCGGGCGGGGCTGGGAGCTGAGGCTTGGGCTTCGGTCGGATCACAGGGAGAGGACTGGGGTTGGCGGCGTGAACAGAGCCTGAAGTGGTTAGTGCACCATGGCTAGCTTGGAGGGAGTCCAGGGAAAAGTCTGGACCTGCGGAAGAGGCAAGAGACTTTTTCTTCCCTCTTTGTTTCCTGGTGTGCGAGGAGAGGGGATTAAGAGCGCTGCTTAAAGGAGCTCCAGAGACGGGCGCGAGCTGCGGCTAACAGCGCAGACCCCAGAGACGGGCATGAGATGCTAAGGCTGCTGTTGCCACCACCAAGAAACCTGTGTGCGAGCACAGGTCACTATCAACACCTCCCTTCTGTGGAGCCTGTGCAGCCCGCCACTGCCAGGGTCCTCGGATCCAGGAACAATATCCCTGGGAGAACACACGGCGTGTCTCAGGCTGGTGCAATGTCACAATGGCCTCTGCCACTGCAGGCTCACCCCGCATCGTGCCCATCCTTCTCCCTGGCCTGAGTGAGCCAGAGCCCCCGAATCAGTGGCTCCTTTAACCCCGTCCTGTCTGAGTGAAGAACAGACGGCCTCAGGCGACCTACACACAGAGGCAGGGCCAAATCCAAAACTGAGTCCCGGGAGTTGTACGAACAAAGAAGAGAAAGGGAACTCTCTCCCAGCAGCCTGATGAGCAGCAGATTAAATCTCCACAATCAACTTGATGTACCCTGCATCTGGGAAATGGTTGAATAGACACCGAATCATCCCAAATTGAGGAGGTGGACTTTGAGAGCAAGATTTATTATTTTGCCCCTTTTCCTAATTTTGTGAATTTGTATGTGTATGTTTCTGTGTGAGATTTTTGTCTGTATAGCTTTGCTTTCACCACTTGTCCTAGGGTTCTATCTGTCCTTTTTTTTTTTTTACTTAAAAAATTTCTTTTCTTAATAATTATTTTTTATTTTAATGACTTCATTTTATTTTATCTTTAGTTTCTTTTCTTTTATCCTCTTCTTTCTTTCTTTCTTTCTTTCTTTCTTTCTTTCTTTCTTTCTTTCTTTCTTTCTTTCTTCCTTTCTTTCTTCCTTTCTTTCTTATTTTTCTCCCTTTTATTCTGAGCCGTGTGGATGAAAGGCTCTTGGTGCTGCAGCCAGGAGTCAGTGCTGTGCCTCTGAGGTGGGAGAGCCAACTTCAGGACACTGGTCTACAAGAGACCTCCTAGCTCCACATAATATCAAATGGCGAAAATCTCCCAGAGATCGCCATCTCAACACCAGCACCCAGCTTAACTCAACGACCAGCAAGCTACAGTGCTGGACACACTATGCCACAAAACTAGCAAGACAGGAACACAACCCCACCGATTAGCAGAGAGACTGCCTAAAATCATAAGTCCACAGACACCCTAAAACACACCAACAAACGTGGACCTGCCCACCAGAAAGACAAGGTCCAGTCTAATCCACCAGAACACAGGTACTGGTTCCATCTACCAAGAAGCCTACACAAAACACTGAACCAACTATAGACCCTGGGGACAGACAACAAAATCAACGGGAAGTACGAACCTGCACACTGCAAAAAGGAGACCCCAAACACAGTAAGATAAGCAAAATGAGAAGACAGAAAAACACAGCAGGTGAAGGACCAAGATAAAAACCCACCATACCTAAAAAATGAAGAGTAAATAGGCAGTCTAACTGAAAAATAATTCAGAATAATGATAATAAAGATGATCCAAAATCTTGGAAATAGAATAGACAAAATGCAATAAACATTTAACAAGGGCTTAGAAGAACTAAAGATGAAACAAGCAATGATGAACAACACAACAAATGAAATGAAAAATACTCTAGAAGGGACCAGTAGCAGAGTAACCGAGGCAGAAAAACGGATAACTGACCTGGAAGATAAAATAGTGGAAATAACAACTGCAGAACAGAATAAAGAAAAAAGAATGAAAAGAACTGAAGACAGTCTCAGAGACCTCTGGGACAACATTAAATGCCCCAACATTCGAATTATAGGGGTTCCAGAAGAAGATGAGAAAAAGAAAAGTACTGAGAAAATATCTGAAGAGATTATAGTTGAAAACTTCCCTAATATGGGAAAGGAAATAGTTAATCAAATCCAGGAAGCACAGAGAGTCCCATACAGGATAAATCCAAGGAGAAACACGCCAAGACACATATTAAATTTAAAAAAGAAGAAAAATTAAATACAAAGAAAACATATTAAAAGCAGCAAGGGAAAAACAACAAATAACACACAAGGAAATCCCCATAAGGTTAAAAGCTGATCTATCAGTAGAAACTCTGCAAAACGGAAGGGACTGGCAGGACATATTTAAAGTGATGAAGGAGAAAAAAATACAACCAAGATTACTCTACGCAGCAAGGATCTCATTCAGATTTGATGCATAAATTAAAATACTTACAGACAAGCAAAAGCTGAGAGAGTTCAGCACCACCAAACCAGCTTTACAACAAATTCTAAAGGATCTTCTCTAGGCAAGAAACACAAGAGAAGGAAAAGAACTAAAATAACCAACACAAAACAATTAAGAAAATGGAAATAGGAACACACATATCAATAAGTACCTTAAATGTAAATGGATTAAATGCTCCAACCAAAAGACACAGACTGGCTGAATGGATACAAAAACAAAACCCATATATATGCTGTCTACAAGAGACCCACTTTAGACCTAGAGACACATACAGACTGAAAGTGAGGGGATGGAAAATATATTCCATGCAAATGGAAACCAAAAGAAAGATGGAGTAACAATTCTCATATCAGAGAAAATAGACTTTAAAATAAAGACTATTAGAAGAGACAAAGAAGGACACTACATAATGATCAAGGGATGGATCCAAGAAGAAGATATAACAATTGTAAATATTTATGCACCCAACATAGGAGCAACTCAATACATAAGACAAATACTAACAGCCATAAGGGGAAATCAACAGTAACACATTCATAGTAGGGAACTTTAACACCCCACTTTCACCAATGGACAGATCTTCCAAAATGAAAATAAAAAAGGAAACACAAGCTTTAAATGATACATTAAACAAGATGGACTTAATTGATATTTATAGGACATTCCATCCAAAAACAACAGGATACACATTTTTCTCAAGTGCTTATGGAACATTCTGCAGGATAGATCATATCTTGGGTCACAAATCAAGCCTTGGTAAATTTAAGAAAATTGAAATTGTATCAAGTATCTCTTCCGACCACAATGGTATGGGACTAGATATCACTTACAGGAAAAGATCTGTAGAAAATACAAACACATGGAGGCTAAACAATACACTACTTAGTAATGAAGTGATCACTGAAGATATCAAAGAGGAAATTAAAAAATACCTAGAAACAAATGACAATGGAGACACAACGACCCATAACCTATGGGATGCAGCAAAAGCAGTTCTAAGAGGGAGGTTTCTAGCAATACAATCCTACCTTATGCACCAGGAAACATCTTGAATAAACAACCTAACCTTGCACCTAAAGCAATTAGAGAAAGAAGAACAAAGAAACGCCAAAGTTAGCAGAAGGAAAGAAATCATAAAGATCAGATCAGAAATAAATGAAAAAGAAATGAAGGAAACGATAACAATGATCAATAAAACTAAAAGCTTGTTCTTTGAGAAGATAAACAAAATTGATAAACTATTAGCCAGACTCATGAGGAAAAAAAGGGAGAAGACTCAAATCAATAGAATTAGAAATGGAAAAGGAGAAGTAACAACTGACAGTGCAGAAATACAAAAGATCATGAGAGATTACTACAAGCAACTCTATGCCAATAAAATGGACAACCTGGAAGAAATGGACACATTCTTAGAAATGCACAACCTGCCAAGAATGAATCAGGAAGAAATAGAAAATATGAACAGACCAATCACAAGCACTGAAATTGAAACTGTGATTAAAAATCTTCCAACAAACAAAAGCCCAGGAGCAGATGGCTTCACAGGGGAATTCTATCAAACATTTAGAGAAGAGCTAACACCTATCACTCTCAA